>NC_051070.1:81091-787966 GCF_004664715.2 Peromyscus leucopus
AATTCCCAATCAGTTTTCAAATGATCCTGATAGAGGGTCAGTTAAGTAATTCTAAATACATGTAGTTAAGCATATAGTACCATGGGAAGAGAATTAGCTGAATATTCTAAACTTCTCTAAACCTTCATTTTCTCATATGTAAAATTGTGTTTTGTTTTGGTTTGGTTTTGTTTTTCTCAAGACAGGGTTTCTCTGTGTAGCTTTGTGCCCTTCCTGGAACTCACTTTGGAGACCAGGCTGGCCTCAAACTCACAAAGATCTGCCTGCCTCTGCCTCCCAAGTGCTGGGATTAAAGGCATGTGCCACCACCGCCTGGCTCATGGGTAAAATTATGCAGATAAAACTGAAGGACTTCCTAGGATCATTTTCATCACTGAATTTTTTAAACATATTTTAAATGACTTATCTTGGCCACTGAAAAATTAGTTGTTAATCATGGGAAAAGATGAATTTCATTTTTTTTATTTTTTGTTTTATAATTTAATTTAATTTTACATATCAGCCAGGGATTCCCTTGCTCTCCTCCTCTCCTCCTACCCCCCATCATGCCTTCCCCCCAGCCCCCCCCCATTCCCATCTCCTCCAGGGCAAAGACTCCCCTGAGGATTGAGTTCAACCTGGTAGATTCAGTCCAGGCAGGTCCAGTCCCCTCCTTCCATGCTGAGCCAAATGTTCCTGTATAAGCCCCAGGTTCCAAACAGCCAGCTCATACACTGAGGACAGGACCCGGTCCCACTGCCTGGATGCCGCCCAAACAGATCAAGCTAATCAACTGTCTCACTTATCCAGAGGGCCTGATCCAGTTGGGGGTTCCTCAGCTATTGTTTCATAGTTCATGTGTTTCCATTTGTTTGGCTATTTGTCCCTGTGTTTTTTCCAACCTTGGTCTCAACAATTCTCACTCATACAAACCCTCCTCTTTCTTGCCAATTGGACTCCTGGAGCTCCACCTGGGGCCTGGCTGTGGATCTCTGCATCCGGTTCCCTCAGTCATTGGATGGGGTTTCTAGTACAACAATCTGGGTGTTTGGCCATCCTATCATCAGAGTAGGTCAGTTCCAGCTGTCTCTTGACCATCGCCAGTAGTCTTTTGTGGGGGTATCTTTATAGATTTCTGTGGGCCTCTCTAGCACTTTGTTTCTTCCTATTCTCATGTGGTCTTCATTTATCATGGTGTTTTATTACTTGTTCTCCCTCTCAGTTCTTGATCCAGCTGGCATCTCCCGCTCCCCCAAGCTCTCTTTCCCTCGACCCTTGCCCTTCATTACCCCCACCCACATCCATGTTGTTCATGTAGATCTCATCCATTTCTCTGTCATTGGACAATCCCTGTGTCTTTCTTGGGGTCCTGTTTTCTAGGTAGCACCCTGGAGTAGTGAGTAGCAATCTAGTCATCTTTGTTTTACATCTAGAATCCTCCTATGAGTGAGTACATACCATGTTTGTCTTTCTGAGTCTGGGTTACCTTACTCAGGATGATTTTTTCTAGATCCATCCATTTGCCTGCAAACCTCATGATGCCATTGTTTTTCTCTGCTGAATAGTATTCCATTGTGTATATGTACCACATTTTATTTATCCATTCTTCAGTTGAAGGGCATATAGGTTGTTTTCAGGTTCTGGCTATTACAAACAATGCTGATATGAACATAGCTGAGCAAGTGCCCTTGTGGTATGATTGAGCATTCCTTGGGTATATGCCCAAGAGTGGTATAGCTGGATCTTGGGGGAGATTGATTCCCAATTTTCTAAGAAAGTGCCATATTGACTTCCAAAGTGATTGTACAAGCTTGCGTTCCCACCAGCAGTGGAGGAGAGTTCCTCTAGCTCCACATCCTCTCCAGCATAAGGTGTCTTCAGTGTTTTTGATCTTAGCCATTCTGACAGGTGTAAGGTGGTATCTCAGAGTCATTTTAATTTGCATTTCCCTGATAATTAGTGATGTTGAACAATTCCTTAAATGTCTTTCAGCCATTTGAGTTTCCTCATTGAGAATTCTCTGTTTAGTTCTATAGTCCATTTCTTAATTGGACTGTTGGGCATTTTGATGTCTAATTTTTTGAGTTCTTTATATATTCTGGATATTAGTCCTCTGTCAGATGTGGGGTTGGTGAAGACCTTTTCCCATTCTGTAGGCTGTCGCTTTGACTTGTTGACCTTATCCTTTGCACTACAAAAGCTTCTCAGTTTCAAGAGGTCCCATTGATTGATTGTTTCTCTCAGTGTCTGTGCTACTGGTGTTATATTTAGGAAGTGATCTCCTATGACAATGCATTCAAGACTACTTCCTACTTTCTCTTCTAGCAGGTTCAGAGTAGCTGGATTTATGTTGAGGTCTTTGATCCACTTAGACCTAAGTTTTGTGCACAGTGACAGATATGGATCTATTTGCAGCCTTCTACATGTTGATATCCAGTTATGCCAGCATCATTTGTTGAAGATGCTTTCTTTTTTCCATTGTACAGTTTTGGCTTCTTTGTCAAAAATTATATATTCATAGGTGTGTGGATTAATGTCAGGGTCTTCAATTTGATTCCATGGGTCCACATGTCAGTTTTTATGCCATTACCAAGCTGTTTTTATTAGTATAGCTCTATAGTAGAGCTTGAGGTCAGGGATCGTGATGCCTCCAGAGGTTGTTTTATTATACAGGATTCTTTTGGCTACCCTGGGTTTTTTGTTTTTCCATATGAAGTTGAGTATTATTCTTCCCAGGTCTGTGAAGAATTGTGTTGGTATTTTGATGGGGATTGCATTGAATCTGTAGATTGCTTTTGGTAAGATTGCCATTTTTACTATGTTAATCCTGCCTATCCATCAGCATGGGAGATCTTTCCATTTTCTGACATCTTCTTTGGTTTCTTTTTTCAGGGACTTGAAGTTCTTGTCATATGGGTCCTTCATTTGCTTGGTTACTGTTACCCCAAGGTATTTTATATCATTTGTGGCTATTGTAAAGGGTGATGTATCTCTGATTTCCTTCTCAGCCTCTTTGTCAATTGTATATAGGAGGGCTACTGATTTTTTGAGTTGAGCTTGTATCCTGCTATATTGCTGAAGGTGTTTATAAGTTGTATCAGTTCCTTTGCTGCCCTTTATATTCTTTCTTTATTCTGTATGTTTAGCTGTTTAATTATTATGTGGTGATGGGACTTTTTTGGAGGGTCTGGTCTGTTTGGTGTTCTATAGGCTTCTTGTATCTTCATAGGCATTTCCTTCTTTAAGTTGGGGAAGTTTCTTCTATGATCTTGTTGAATATATTTTCTGTGCCTTTGAGTTGGTATTCTTCTCCTTCCTCTATCCCTATTATTAGTAGGTTTGGTCTTTTCATGGTGTCCCAAATTTCTTGGACATTTTGGGTCATGACTTTGTTGGCTTTAGTGTTTTCTTTGATGAATCTATTTCTTCTACCATATCTTCAACGCCAGAGATCCTCTCTTCCTTCTCTTGCATTCTGTTGCCTATACTTGCATCTGAAGTTCCCATTCACTTACTCAGATTTTCTATTTCCAGCATTCCCTCTGTTTGTGTCGTCTTCATTTTTCCTATTTCCTTTTTCAGGTCTTGGACTGTTTCCTTCCTCTGTTTCATTGCTTTTTCATGATTTTCTTTCAGGGCTTTATTGTTTTCTTCCAGAGCTTTATTGTTTTCTTCTACTTTATTTGTCCTTTCCTCTAGTTTTTTTTTTTATAGCGTTCTTCCCATTTTTTGTTTGTCTTTTCCTCAATTTCATTTGTGATTCATTCTATAAAAGCCTCTACCTTCTTCATGATGTTATTCATAAGGCTGGTTTCTTCTGCTTCTTCCATTTTTTGATGTTCAGGTCTAGATGTTGGAGGAGGGCTAGGTTCTGGTGATGCTGTATTGCTCTTCATTTTGTTGTATGTACTTCTGCCTTGATGTCTGCCCATCTCCTTGTGGATTCATTCATTCTTGGTCTTATAAGCGTACTTGGTCCAGACAGAGCTGATAGATTCAAGAAGCCTCTTTCTCTTGTCCAGATGGGAGCTCTGAGGCAGGATGGGAGCTCTTCTCCAGGTTGGAGGTCCAGGGTTGGATGGGAGCTGGGGGCTGTTCTCTAAGTCTCAGGAAGTGGCTAGGGTCTTGGGCAGATGGGCATGAGGGCAGGGCTTGGAGATTGCAGGGTCTACCAGGGGTCTTGGAAGAGGGGAGCCTTCCCGGTGGGGGTGGAGAAGATCCTGCCCGATGGCCAGAATCTGGGGCCAAGTTGGGCAGGTCTTCCTGGAATGGCTGGTGCCCAAGGATGGGATCTAGGCTGAGCCCAGGCACTCACCTATAGATGTAACCAACCGTCTTATTAAATAAGAAACACAGAAACAATGCAAAAGAGAAAGCCGAGAGGTCAGAGCTCAGAGCTAAAATCTCACCCTTCCACCTGTGGTGTCCCAGCTTCCCGAATGAGGGTTCTATTTCCTATCTGTTCGTCTATTTAAAGTATTTTGTTCTGCCTTCTCATTGGTTGTAAACCCAAACACGTGACGGCCTCGTCACTGTCTGAATGTACAGCCCCCTAGGTCTTAAAGGCATATGTCTCCAATGCTGGCTATATCCCTGAACACACAGATATCTATGGGATTAAAGGCGTGTGCCACCACCGCCACACTCTTGCTTTGGCTCTAATAGCTCTGACCCCTGGACAACTTTATTTATTAACATACAATCAAAATCACATTTCAGTATAATTAGATTACCACCACATTTCCCTTTTCTATTTTAATAAAAAGAAAAAAAGCAAAAGGTTATAACTAACAAAAGAAAAACTATATACAAAAGTACAATAACTATATACAATATATACAAATAATAAATACCTAAACAGGTATTGGACAAATCAGAGAAAATAATTCCATTATCTATCCTATTTTGGTAAATCCAATATGTATCTAATGCACTTTCTATCCTAATTAATTTTTCAACTATAAGTAACTAATCTTCAACCATAACTAACTAATCTTCAACTCCCTCAGAGACCCAAGAAGGAAATAATATTAGCTAACAAAAATAAAAAACAGGAAGTGCATGCAAGCAACTTCCAAAAAAATTGTGAGTTGACAGAAACAGCCAGCTGCCTGGGAAGTCACCTGAGGTTTCTCTGCAGTGTTGGGGCATCATCTTCAGCCTATAGGCTTAGTGTATCTGACAGACTCATTTGTGAAGTAGGATGTACACAAGGTCAACAGTTCAATCTCACATTGGGTGAGAGCAGTCCATGTACCAGAAACACCTGAATTCCACTAGTGTCCTGTCATGATTCAGGATTTTAAATTCTGGAAATTGTTGACAGTTTTTTAATTCAGCTGTCCATTCTTCTTGGCTGTGTATATATGGCTTCATCTCAGCATCCCTTCTTCTCCACATCCTCTATTAAATGCAAGTCTACTTTCGAGAGGCATGAACTTTCAGCTGCTGTTCCATTGCACAACAGAAGCCATCGCCCTCTGCCTGTTAAGCTGCCTTCCAAGAAAAGAGCACGGTACCTTTTCCGGATGTGAAGGCCACTTCAGGGATGGGGCCATATTGTCCTGGCCTCAGAAGATGCCTTTTGATAAAGCCATAACCACACTTGTTTTGGCAAGAATCAGTAGTCCCTTGTTTCGTGTTCTGTCTGTCCATTTTGTCCTGTTGATTTGAGGATACTTTGTTGTCCAGTGGCTAACTTTTGCCACAAGGAAAGTTGACTCCATATGCAGTTTCTTCAATGCCCATATTTTCTCTGAAGTAGATTAGTACTGCCAGGAGCTGACATGTCTCAAAAAAGAAAAATTTTCTAAGTTATTAAACATTTTAAATGCCAAATTCTGTAGATCTCTGAAGGGTTTGAAGATGACCTGTCTAAAACATCTCTGCTCAATTTTTAAAACATATCTAATATGACTACAAGTTCTATTGTAATGTCTAACTACTAACTTTCATTTCTTTATATCCTAGTAGTTGGTAATAATAACATTCAAGGATCAGAAATTTGTATTACATTGTTGAATGGTATAAATACAATTAGAAATATACATATAACATTTTCTAACAATATCAGTTTCAAATTTGTATACAATATAAAACAATTCAATCCAATGTAAAGTATTAGTAATTGTCTTTTTCTTTTCTTTCTTTCTTTCTCTCTTTTTTTTTTAAACAAGAACCTTAAATCTAATCTCCTTTGCTTAGCCTTTTTCTTAACCCTTGACAATAACTTGTAACCAACCCCCTAAATACTGAAAATTATCCCAGACCCAAAACCCATTAAAAAGACCAAAAAACCACCCACCCCACACCACCTCTTTGGGAATGTGGGCGACGTAGTCTTAAAATTGCTCCCTGCTGGGTATGGGCAAAGTTTTCTTTATCCTGAAAGAATGCTCTGAGCACCTTGTAGTTCAAAGCTGATCTGTGGATGATGTTTGTCAGCTTAATGATATCATTATTGTCCACGTGGAATTGTTGTTGTTGTGGGGCCCCATCTTCTTTCTGGAGACTTCAGTTGATGTTAGGCCTGGCCATGATTTCCTGCAGAAAACTGATAAGAGACTCGAACACAAAAACATATATATGCAGCTAGCCTTTTTTCTAGAATTAGTTAGTACTCTATATGACCATTCATATCTTAACAAAGTTTAAAATGAATATATATCTATATATTTTTATATGTTAATCTTGTAAATTTTGATATAAAATTCATACTTTAAGAAAAGTTTAAAGAATCAGAATAGAATCAAAGAGTTGAGATTAGTAATAAAATAGTCCCTTAATTAATTTTGCTTTTGTCCTGTACCATAGCAGAAGATGGCTCTTATTCTGGCATGATACAGGGAGTTTGCATTTTCCTTTTAACAACATGCTTGAGTTTAAAGAAGGAGAGAGCCATTCTCCAACTCCAAAGTCAGCTTTAAATTTTAATTGAACTGGGACTATTAGAAACCAAGAGTGTTAAATCTTTAGAGAAAAGCAGAAACAAACATTTAGGAAGACATAAAATTTTTTTAGATAATATATACCCATACACCGTTTCATTCTGTTTCTTGGGATAGATGATTTGTCACTTTTCTTCAGTTGTCTCATTTGTCCAGTGTTCTTCAGATTCCTTAACCTTCATTCTCCTAAAAGACAAAAACAAAAACCTTTCCCCAAGACTAATTTTGGGGATGTTTCCTTTTGACAAGTTATTATCTGATTAAATGAAAAGGCATGTGTTATTGATACAAGTTAGTTTAAATTGGATGTTCATGCTAGTTGATGAACTATCACCTCCTTAGTTAAGAGGTCTCTCTTGTTCAAATCGAACCTTTATCAATTTTGATGGTACCCACAGCTTATCTTCTCCTGTACAAACAAAAGCAAAACCTCATCCCCAATGTAATACATACCCTGGTTTCCATTCTGAGTCAGCACATCCTTAAAGTATATAGGCTGATTTAATTCTGTAGTTTTTTCTATTATCCAATGTCTCTCTGCAGCTGTTGTTCCTTTCTCATTGGCATTCAGAAAATTCAAAGTTAGAAGAGCATTATGCAGTCTATTTCTGGGGGGTTTTGTTACCCATTTCTGTTTATTTAGCATATCCTTTAGAGTTCTGTTTGATCTTTCTATAACTGCTTGACCTGTAGGATTATGTGGTATGCCTGTAATATGCTTTATATTGTAATAAGCAAAAAAACTGTTTCATTTTAGCAGAGACATATGATGGAGCATTGTCAGTTTTGATTTGTGCAGGTATACCCATGATGGCCATAACTTCTAGCAAATGAGTGATTGCAGAATCAGCCTTTTCAGAACTCAAAGCAGTTGCCCATTGAAATCCTGAATAAGTATCGATAGTGTGGTGTACATATTTCAATTTTCCAAATTCTGCAAAGTGAAACACGTCCATCTGCCAGATTTCATTCCTCTGAGTACTCTTTGGGTTACATCCTGCTGGTAATGGCGTTTGATTGTAGAAGGAACAAGTAGGACATTTCTTTACTATTTCTTTGGCTGTTGCCAGGTTATGGAAAAATCTTTTTTAAACCTTTACTATTGACATGATGTTTTTTATGAAATTCTGTGGCCTCCAGCACATTTCCTATCAATAATTTATCAATCTCATCATTGCTTGTGCTAGAGGGCCTGGCAGACCAGTATGGGATCGAATGTGAGTTATATATAAAGGATGATTCCTTTTCCTGATTGTATCTTGTAATTGAATAAATAATGAAGTTAATTCTGAAGCATCAGGGATAAATTCTGCAGTCTCAATATGTAATACCACTCTTTCAGCATACTAAGAGTCAGTTACTATGTTGAGAGGTTCTGAAAAATTCATTAATACCAACAGAATAGCATACAATTCTGATTTTTGAACTGAATTATACGGACTTTGAACCACTTTACTTAAATTTTCTGATTTGTCACCTGCCTTTCCTTCTTTGTTGGCATCTGTATAAAATGTACGAACTCCAGATATGGGTTTTTGCCGTACATTTCGAGGCAAGATCCAATCAGCTCTCTTTATAAGATCAATTCTATTGCTTTTGGGATATTTGCTGTTAATTTCTCCCAAAAAATTACTGCAAGCTCTTTGCCAAGGTTCACTTTCTGTCCATAATTTTTCAATGTCTCCTTAGTTAATAGTATGACAATTTCTGCTGGGTCTATGCCTGCTAATTGACGAAGTCTCAATTTTCCTTTGTAAATCAAGTCAGAGATTTTTTCCACATAAGTTTTTAATTTTTTATTTGGTTTATTTGGTAAAAATATCCATTCCAATATAATATCTTCCCTCTGCATTAATATTCCAGTAGGAGAACGCCTAGAAGGTAAAATAACCAAAATGCAATCCAGCTTTGGATCAATATGATCCACGTGTCCTTCATGCACTTTCTTTTCTACCAAGGCTAATTCTTTCTCAGCTTCAGGTGATAATTCTCTTGGACTATTTAAGTCCTTGTCACCTTCTAAGGTTTTGAACAAATTAGTCAGTTCATCATTTTTTTACCCCAACAATAGTTCGTAGATGAGAAATATCTCCAAATAATCTTTGAAAGTCATTAAGAGTCTGTAGTCTATCTCTCCGAATTTGCACCTTTTGGGGTCTAATTTTTTGTAGCTCTATTTTATATCCTAAATAATTAATAGAATCTCCTCTTTGTATCTTTTCAGGAGCAATTTGTAATCCCAGCAAGGCAAAATTTCTTTACTTCTTCAAATATTATTTCTAAAGTATCTGCATTTGAGTCAGCTAGTAAAATATCGTCCATATAATGATAAATTATAGATTTAGGAAATTTTTTACGTATCACTTCCAATGGCTGTTGTACAAAATATTGGCACAGAGTTGGGCTATTCAACATTCCCTGAGGAGGACCTCCATTGAAATCTTTTAACCGGTTGAGAATTATTATAAGTAGGCACTGTAAAAGCAAATCTTTCTTTGTCTTTTTCTTGTAAAGGTATTGAAAAGAAACAGTCTTTTAAATCAATAACTATGAGAGGCCATCCTTTTGGTAACAGAGTAGGCAAAGGCATCCCAGATTGTAGAGAGCCCATTGGCTGAATTACTTTGTTAATTGCTCTAAGGTCTGTTACCATTCTCCATTTACCAGATTTCTTTTTAATAACAAATACAGGAGAATTCCAGGGGCTGACTTGATTCTTCAATATGCTGAGCATTTAACTGTTCTTCTACCAGCTCTTCTAAAGCCTGGAGTTTCTCTGTTGTTAAAGGCCATTGTTGGACCATACAGGCTTGTCTGTTAACCATTTTAAAGGTAGAGCTTTGGTGTCTTTGGAAGATCATCAGTTATTGTGCCCTGTTCTTGTATAATATGGATGGCTGGTGACCACTCATTAGAAAATATCTTCTAATATTTCTCTCAGTAACATGTGCTAGGTTATGATTTGTTTCTGAGATTGGAGGGATGTTAATCTGAGTATCCATTGTTGCAACAAGTCTCAACCCCACAGGTTCATAGTTATGTTAGCCACATATGGTTTTAATTTCCTCTCTGTCCTTCTGGACCTATACATTCGAGCCATCTTGCACTCTGTTTCACCTGAGATAATGTCCAATTCCTAACAGTTGAACGTTTACCTCCTGAAGAGGCCAAGTTGCATGCCAAAATTCTGGTGCAATTATGGTAACGTCCGCACCTGTGTCTACCAGACCAGACAACAAAACACCATTTATTTTTATTGTTAATTTTGGTCTTTGTTCATTAATAGAAGTTTGCCAAAAAATTTTCTTTATGTTTTCTCCTGAATTTTCTATTCTCTCTGTTTCATCAACCTGACCAGCATGATTTATCCCAATAGGCATTTGGTTATTTAATCGCTCTCCAAGCAGGGATTTCCTCTATGGCTGCAGGAAAGGTTTGAACTGGATTTGCACTGGGGGCCTGCGCGAGGCCCCTCTGGAGTTTCCCGAAGACTGAGGCAAAGGATTACCCTGTCTGTCCTTTGTTGATCTACATTCGTTGGTCCAGTGTTTTCCCTTACACACCTTCTGCATACTCCAGAAGGAAGGGGCATTCTGTTGCCATTGTTCCTTGAATAAACATTGCTTCTAGGAATGACCTGTTTACAGTCTCTTTTAAAATGTCCTTGCTTTCCACACCCAAAACATCTAACACTCCTCAAACCTTTTGAAATTACTTCTCCTACCCACGTATCATCATGCTCATCAACCTCAACATTAATTGTTTCTCTAATCCAATCTTCCATAGGTGCAGATCTTGCCCTTAATGGCCTGATTATTCTTTTGCATGCTGCATTCGCATTCTCAAAGGCCAAAGATTCAATTATTGCCTTACCTCTTCTGAATCTGAGACCATTCTCTTTACTGCTGAAGCCAGTCTTTGTAAAAAATCTGTAAAAGACTCTTTTGGGCCTTGCTCACCTTTGTAAATGACTCAATTTTTTTCCTGGTTCCTCAACTCTGTCCCATGCATTCAAGGCTGCCGTTCGCATAAAATTAGGGTTTGGACATCATATAAACATTGTGTTTGTGCTGAAGCATATTGGCCTTCTCCAATAAGCTGATCCTGGCAAACTTGTATTCCTTTATCCCTCCATTGTTTTTCTATGTTTTTAGCCTCCTCCTTAAACCAAGTCAGAAATTGAAGTCTCTGGCTGGGTTCCAGAACACCTTGTGCAAGGTCCCGCCAGTCCTGTGGTACTATCCTATTATATGTTGACCAAGAGTTTAACATTTGCTTTACATATGGGGAATGCATGCCATAAGATACTATTGCCTCCTTAAACCTTTTTAAATCCAACATTTCAATTGGAGCCCAATTATTTTGTGTAGCCATTTGATCAGGCATCTGCTGTACGGTTACAGGATAAATTAAGGGTGACTGTGTGAAAACAGGCTTTCTTTCTGCAACCTTATGATCCAAACTTGAAAACTTCACTGTTAATTGGATAAATTAAGGGTGACTGTGTGAAAACAGGCTTTCTTTCTACAACCTTATGATCCAAACTTGAACCAACTTCACTGTTAATTTCTTCGTCTGAATTTTTACAGGTTTAACAGGTTTTTCTAAAGCTGTTATCCTGGCACTTAAATCGACTATCTTTTTAAATATAAAATGAGAATAAGCATGGTGATTAAGTGCATAATTCAATCAACATTAATCTTCTCATATAGTTGTTCCATTGTCAGACTGCTAAAATTTCAAACAAAACCCATTTTTCCAATGTACACAGGAAACCCATTTTTTTTAAATGTGGAAAAAATTGTCTTTTAAATAGTTTCCTTTATGACTTACCAAATCTGCGTAGAACAGTAGAAATCTGAGGGGATTTTCAAACAGCCACCTAGTGTCCCAGGTGTAAATCCAAAGAGAAAGAGAGAGAGAGAGAGAGAGAGAGAGAGAGAGAGAGAGAGAGAGAGAAAGAGAGAAAGAAAGTGTAGCTGGCTAAAGTTTAAATGCAGCCACGTGTTCCCTTTTGTGCTAGTCAAGGCTTGGGTCTGGCTTCCTTAAACTCCGACCACGTGCGTTGGCTTTACAGGCAGGGCCCTGTTCGGCAGGGCAGGTCTGAGTTGTTCGTAGCACCGGCTTTAAGCAAGCTGCTCACAGACCTAGGCCCGGGCTAGAAGCTGCCGCTCGACTAGGAAGCCGGCAGCTGTTTCTTCCTATTCTCATGTGGTCTTCATTTATCATGGTGTTTTATTACTTGTTCTCCCTCTCAGTTCTTGATCCAGCTGGCATCTCCCGCTCCCCCAAGCTCTCTTTCCCTCGACCCTTGCCCTTCATTACCCCCACCCACATCCATGTTGTTCATGTAGATCTCATCCATTTCTCTGTCATTGGACAATCCCTGTGTCTTTCTTGGGTCCTGTTTTCTAGGTAGCACCCTGGAGTAGTGAGTAGCAATCTAGTCATCTTTGTTTTACATCTAGTATCCTCCTATGAGTGAGTACATACCATGTTTGTCTTTCTGAGTCTGGGTTACCTCACTCAGGATGATTTTTTTCTAGATCCATCCATTTGCCTGCAAACCTCATGATGCCATTGTTTTTCTCTGCTGAATAGTATTCCATTGTGTATATGTACCACATTTTATTTATCCATTCTTCAGTTGAAGGGCATATAGGTTGTTTTCAGGTTCTGGCTATTACAAACAATGCTGATATGAACATAGCTGAGCAAGTGCCCTTGGGTATGATTGAGCATTCCTTGGGTATATGCCCAAGAGTGGTATAGCTGGATCTTGGGGGAGATTGATTCCCAATTTTCTAAGAAAGTGCCATATGACTTCCAAAGTGATTGTACAAGCTTGCGTTCCCACCAGCAGTGGAGGAGAGTTCCTCTAGCTCCACATCCTCTCCAGCATAAGGTGTCTTCAGTGTTTTTGATCTTAGCCATTCTGACAGTGTAAGGTGGTATCTCAGAGTCATTTTAATTTGCATTTCCCTGATAATTAGTGATGTTGAACAATTCCTTAAATGTCTTTCAGCCATTTGAGTTTCCTCATTGAGAATTCTCTGTTTAGTTCTATAGTCCATTTCTTAATTGGACTGTTGGGCATTTTGATGTCTAATTTTTTGAGTTCTTTATATATTCTGGATATTAGTCCTCTGTCAGATGTGGGGTTGGTGAAGACCTTTTCCCATTCTGTAGGCTGTCGCTTTGACTTGTTGACCTTATCCTTTGCACTACAAAAGCTTCTCAGTTTCAAGAGGTCCCATTGATTGATTGTTTCTCTCAGTGTCTGTGCTACTGGTGTTATATTTAGGAAGTGATCTCCTATGACAATGCATTCAAGACTACTTCCTACTTTCTCTTCTAGCAGGTTCAGAGTAGCTGGATTTATGTTGAGGTCTTTGATCCACTTAGACCTAAGTTTTGTGCACAGTGACAGATATGGATCTATTTGCAGCCTTCTACATGTTGATATCCAGTTATGCCAGCATCATTTGTTGAAGATGCTTTCTTTTTTCCATTGTACAGTTTTGGCTTCTTTGTCAAAAATTATATATTCATAGGTGTGTGGATTAATGTCAGGGTCTTCAATTTGATTCCATGGGTCCACATGTCAGTTTTTATGCCATTACCAAGCTGTTTTTATTAGTATAGCTCTATAGTAGAGCTTGAGGTCAGGGATCGTGATGCCTCCAGAGGTTGTTTTATTATACAGGATTCTTTTGGCTACCCTGGGTTTTTTGTTTTTCCATATGAAGTTGAGTATTATTCTTCCCAGGTCTGTGAAGAATTGTGTTGGTATTTTGATGGGATTGCATTGAATCTGTAGATTGCTTTTGGTAAGATTGCCATTTTTACTATGTTAATCCTGCCTATCCATCAGCATGGGAGATCTTTCCATTTTCTGACATCTTCTTTGGTTTCTTTTTTCAGGGACTTGAAGTTCTTGTCATATGGGTCCTTCATTTGCTTGGTTACTGTTACCCCAAGGTATTTTATATCATTTGTGGCTATTGTAAAGGGTGATGTATCTCTGATTTCCTTCTCAGCCTCTTTGTCAATTGTATATAGGAGGGCTACTGATTTTTTGAGTTGAGCTTGTATCCTGCTATATTGCTGAAGGTGTTTATAAGTTGTATCAGTTCCTTTGCTGCCCTTTATATTCTTTCTTTATTCTGTATGTTTAGCTGTTTAATTATTATGTGGTGATGGGACTTTTTTGGAGGGTCTGGTCTGTTTGGTGTTCTATAGGCTTCTTGTATCTTCATAGGCATTTCCTTCTTTAAGTTGGGGAAGTTTTCTTCTATGATCTTGTTGAATATATTTTCTGTGCCTTTGAGTTGGTATTCTTCTCCTTCCTCTATCCCTATTATTAGTAGGTTTGGTCTTTTCATGGTGTCCCAAATTTCTTGGACATTTTGGGTCATGACTTTGTTGGCTTTAGTGTTTTCTTTGATGAATCTATTTCTTCTACCATATCTTCAACGCCAGAGATCCTCTCTTCCATCTCTTGCATTCTGTTGCCTATACTTGCATCTGAAGTTCCCATTCACTTACTCAGATTTTCTATTTCCAGCATTCCCTCTGTTTGTGTCGTCTTCATTTTTCCTATTTCCTTTTTCAGGTCTTGGACTGTTTCCTTCCTCTGTTTCATTGCTTTTTCATGATTTTCTTTCAGGGCTTTATTGTTTTCTTCCAGAGCTTTATTGTTTTCTTCTACTTTATTTGTCCTTTCCTCTAGTTTTTTTTTTTTATAGCGTTCTTCCCATTTTTTGTTTGTCTTTTCCTCAATTTCATTTGTGATTCATTCTATAAAAGCCTCTACCTTCTTCATGATGTTATTCATAAGGCTGGTTTCTTCTGCTTCTTCCATTTTTTGATGTTCAGGTCTAGATGTTGGAGGAGGGCTAGGTTCTGGTGATGCTGTATTGCTCTTCATTTTGTTGTATGTACTTCTGCCTTGATGTCTGCCCATCTCCTTGTGGATTCATTCATTCTTGGTCTTATAAGCGTACTTGGTCCAGACAGAGCTGATAGATTCAAGAAGCCTCTTTCTCTTGTCCAGATGGGAGCTCTGAGGCAGGATGGGAGCTCTTCTCCAGGTTGGAGGTCCAGGGTTGGATGGGAGCTGGGGGCTGTTCTCTAAGTCTCAGGAAGTGGCTAGGGTCTTGGGCAGATGGGCATGAGGGCAGGGCTTGGAGATTGCAGGGTCTACCAGGGGTCTTGGAAGAGGGGAGCCTTCCCGGTGGGGGTGGAGAAGATCCTGCCCGATGGCCAGAATCTGGGGCCAAGTTGGGCAGGTCTTCCCTGGAATGGCTGGTGCCCAAGGATGGGATCTAGGCTGAGCCCAGGCACTCACCTATAGATGTAACCAACCGTCTTATTAAATAAGAAACACAGAAACAATGCAAAAGAGAAAGCCGAGAGGTCAGAGCTCAGAGCTAAAATCTCACCCTTCCACCTGTGGTGTCCCAGCTTCCCGAATGAGGGTTCTATTTCCTATCTGTTCGTCTATTTAAAGTATTTTGTTCTGCCTTCTCATTGGTTGTAAACCCAAACACGTGACGGCCTCGTCACTGTCTGAATGTACAGCCCCCTAGGTCTTAAAGGCATATGTCTCCAATGCTGGCTATATCCCTGAACACACAGATATCTATGGGATTAAAGGCGTGTGCCACCACCGCCACACTCTTGCTTTGGCTCTAATAGCTCTGACCCCTGGACAACTTTATTTATTAACATACAATCAAAATCACATTTCAGTATAATTAGATTACCACCACATTTCCCCTTTTCTATTTTAATAAAAAGAAAAAAAGCAAAAGGTTATAACTAACAAAAGAAAAACTATATACAAAAGTACAATAACTATATACAATATATACAAATAATAAATACCTAAACAGGTATTGGACAAATCAGAGAAAATAATTCCATTATCTATCCTATTTTGGTAAATCCAATATGTATCTAATGCACTTTCTATCCTAATTAATTTTTCAACTATAAGTAACTAATCTTCAACCATAACTAACTAATCTTCAACTCCCTCAGAGACCCAAGAAGGAAATAATATTAGCTAACAAAAATAAAAAACAGGAAGTGCATGCAAGCAACTTCCAAAAAAATTGTGAGTTGACAGAAACAGCCAGCTGCCTGGGAAGTCACCTGAGGTTTCTCTGCAGTGTTGGGGCATCATCTTCAGCCTATAGGCTTAGTGTATCTGACAGACTCATTTGTGAAGTAGGATGTACACAAGGTCAACAGTTCAATCTCACATTGGGTGAGAGCAGTCCATGTACCAGAAACACCTGAATTCCACTAGTGTCCTGTCATGATTCAGGATTTTAAATTCTGGAAATTGTTGACAGTTTTTTAATTCAGCTGTCCATTCTTCTTGGCTGTGTATATATGGCTTCATCTCAGCATCCCCTTCTTCTCCACATCCCTCTATTAAATGCAAGTCTACTTTCGAGAGGCATGAACTTTCAGCTGCTGTTCCATTGCACAACAGAAGCCATCGGCCCTCTGCCTGTTAAGCTGCCTTCCAAGAAAAGAGCACGGTACCTTTTCCGGATGTGAAGGCCACTTCAGGGATGGGGCCATATTGTCCTGGCCTCAGAAGATGCCTTTTGATAAAGCCATAACCACACTTGTTTTGGCAAGAATCAGTAGTCCCTTGTTTCGTGTTCTGTCTGTCCATTTTGTCCTGTTGATTTGAGGATACTTTGTTGTCCAGTGGCTAACTTTTGCCACAAGGAAAGTTGACTCCATATGCAGTTTCTTCAATGCCCATATTTTCTCTGAAGTAGATTAGTACTGCCAGGAGCTGACATGTCTCAAAAAAGAAAAATTTTCTAAGTTATTAAACATTTTAAATGCCAAATTCTGTAGATCTCTGAAGGGTTTGAAGATGACCTGTCTAAAACATCTCTGCTCAATTTTTAAAACATATCTAATATGACTACAAGTTCTATTGTAATGTCTAACTACTAACTTTCATTTCTTTATATCCTAGTAGTTGGTAATAATAACATTCAAGGATCAGAAATTTGTATTACATTGTTGAATGGTATAAATACAATTAGAAATATACATATAACATTTTCTAACAATATCAGTTTCAAATTTGTATACAATATAAAACAATTCAATCCAATGTAAAGTATTAGTAATTGTCTTTTTCTTTTCTTTCTTTCTTTCTCTCTTTTTTTTTTAAACAAGAACCTTAAATCTAATCTCCTTTGCTTAGCCTTTTTCTTAACCCTTGACAATAACTTGTAACCAACCCCCTAAATACTGAAAATTATCCCAGACCCAAAACCCATTAAAAAGACCAAAAAACCACCCACCCCACACCACCTCTTTGGGAATGTGGGCGACGTAGTCTTAAAATTGCTCCCTGCTGGGTATGGGCAAAGTTTTCTTTATCCTGAAAGAATGCTCTGAGCACCTTGTAGTTCAAAGCTGATCTGTGGATGATGTTTGTCAGCTTAATGATATCATTATTGTCCACGTGGAATTGTTGTTGTTG
The DNA here is from genome assembly GCF_004664715.2 of Peromyscus leucopus. Classification (NCBI taxonomy): domain Eukaryota; kingdom Metazoa; phylum Chordata; class Mammalia; order Rodentia; family Cricetidae; genus Peromyscus; species Peromyscus leucopus. The sequence goes on from NC_051070.1 coordinate 98,543, forward strand.
TGGGGCCCCATCTTCTTTCTGGAGACTTCAGTTGATGTTAGGCCTGGCCATGATTTCCTGCAGAAAACTGATAAGAGACTCGAACACAAAAACATATATATGCAGCTAGCCTTTTTTCTAGAATTAGTTAGTACTCTATATGACCATTCATATCTTAACAAAGTTTAAAATGAATATATATCTATATATTTTTATATGTTAATCTTGTAAATTTTGATATAAAATTCATACTTTAAGAAAAGTTTAAAGAATCAGAATAGAATCAAAGAGTTGAGATTAGTAATAAAATAGTCCCTTAATTAATTTTGCTTTTGTCCTGTACCATAGCAGAAGATGGCTCTTATTCTGGCATGATACAGGGAGTTTGCATTTTCCTTTTAACAACATGCTTGAGTTTAAAGAAGGAGAGAGCCATTCTCCAACTCCAAAGTCAGCTTTAAATTTTAATTGAACTGGGACTATTAGAAAACCAAGAGTGTTAAATCTTTAGAGAAAAGCAGAAACAAACATTTAGGAAGACATAAAATTTTTTTAGATAATATATACCCATACACCGTTTCATTCTGTTTCTTGGGATAGATGATTTGTCACTTTTCTTCAGTTGTCTCATTTGTCCAGTGTTCTTCAGATTCCTTAACCTTCATTCTCCTAAAAGACAAAAACAAAAACCTTTCCCCAAGACTAATTTTGGGGATGTTTCCTTTTGACAAGTTATTATCTGATTAAATGAAAAGGCATGTGTTATTGATACAAGTTAGTTTAAATTGGATGTTCATGCTAGTTGATGAACTATCACCTCCTTAGTTAAGAGGTCTCTCTTGTTCAAATCGAACCTTTATCAATTTTGATGGTACCCACAGCTTATCTTCTCCTGTACAAACAAAAGCAAAACCTCATCCCCAATGTAATACATACCCTGGTTTCCATTCTGAGGTCAGCACATCCTTAAAGTATATAGGCTGATTTAATTCTGTAGTTTTTTCTATTATCCAATGTCTCTCTGCAGCTGTTGTTCCTTTCTCATTGGCATTCAGAAAATTCAAAGTTAGAAGAGCATTATGCAGTCTATTTCTGGGGGTTTTGTTACCCATTTCTGTTTATTTAGCATATCCTTTAGAGTTCTGTTTGATCTTTCTATAACTGCTTGACCTGTAGGATTATGTGGTATGCCTGAAATATGCTTTATATTGTAATAAGCAAAAAACTGTTTCATTTTAGCAGAGACATATGATGGAGCATTGTCAGTTTTGATTTGTGCAGGTATACCCATGATGGCCATAACTTCTAGCAAATGAGTGATTGCAGAATCAGCCTTTTCAGAACTCAAAGCAGTTGCCCATTGAAATCCTGAATAAGTATCGATAGTGTGGTGTACATATTTCAATTTTCCAAATTCTGCAAAGTGAAACACGTCCATCTGCCAGATTTCATTTCTCTGAGTACCCTTTGGGTTACATCCTGCTGGTAATGGCGTTTGATTGTAGAAGGAACAAGTAGGACATTTCTTTACTATTTCTTTGGCTTGTTGCCAGGTTATGGAAAAATCCTTTTTTAAACCTTTACTATTAACATGATGTTTTTTATGAAATTCTGAGGCCTCCAGCACATTTCCTATCAACAATTTATCAATCTCATCATTGCCTTGTGCTAGAGGGCCTGGCAGACCAGTATGGGATCGAATGTGAGTTATATATAAAGGATGATTCCTTTTCCTGATTGTATCTTGTAATTGAATAAATAATGAAGTTAATTCTGAAGCATCAGGGATAAATTCTGCAGTCTCAATATGTAACACCACTCTTTCAGCATACTGAGAGTCAGTTACTATGTTGAGAGGCTCTGAAAAATCCATTAATACCAACAGAATAGCATACAATTCTGATTTTTGAACTGAATTATACGGACTTTGAACCACTTTACTTAAATTTTCTGATTTGTCACCTGCCTTTCCTTCTTTGTTGGCATCTGTATAAAATGTACGAACTCCAGATATGGGTTTTTGCCGTACATTTCGAGGCAAGATCCAATCAGCTCTCTTTATAAGATCAATTCTATTGCTTTTGGGATATTTGCTGTTAATTTCTCCCAAAAAATTACTGCAAGCTCTTTGCCAAGGTTCACTTTCTGTCCATAATTTTTCAATGTCCTCCTTAGTTAATAGTATGACAATTTCTGCTGGGTCTATGCCTGCTAATTGACGAAGTCTAAATTTTCCTTTGTAAATTAAGTCAGAGATTTTTTCCACATAAGTTTTTAATTTTTTATTTGGTTTATTTGGTAAAAATATCCATTCCAATATAATATCTTCCCTCTGCATTAATATTCCAGTAGGAGAACGCCTAGAAGGTAAAATAACCAAAATGCAATCCAGCTTTGGATCAATATGATCCACGTGTCCTTCATGCACTTTCCTTTCTACCAAGGCTAATTCTTTCTCAGCTTCAGGTGATAATTCTCTTGGACTATTTAAGTCCTTGTCACCTTCTAAGGTTTTGAACAAATTAGTCAGTTCATCATTTTTTACCCCAACAATAGTTCGTAGATGAGAAATATCTCCAAATAATCTTTGAAAGTCATTAAGAGTCTGTAGTCTATCTCTCCGAATTTGCACCTTTTGGGGTCTAATTTTTTGTAGCTCTATTTTATATCCTAAATAATTAATAGAATCTCCTCTTTGTATCTTTTCAGGAGCAATTTGTAATCCCCAGCAAGGCAAAATTGTCTTTACTTCTTCAAATATTATTTCTAAAGTATCTGCATTTGAGTCAGCTAGTAAAATATCGTCCATATAATGATAAATTATAGATTTAGGAAATTTTTTACTTATCACTTCCAATGGCTGTTGTACAAAATATTGGCACAGAGTTGGGCTATTCAACATTCCCTGAGGGAGGACCCTCCATTGAAATCTTTTAACCGGTTGAGAATTATTATAAGTAGGCACTGTAAAAGCAAATCTTTCTTTGTCTTTTTCTTGTAAGGGTATTGAAAAGAAACAGTCTTTTAAATCAATAACTATGAGAGGCCATCCTTTTGGTAACAGAGTAGGCAAAGGCATCCCAGATTGTAGAGAGCCCATTGGCTGAATTACTTTGTTAATTGCTCTAAGGTCTGTCACCATTCTCCATTTGCCAGATTTCTTTTTAACAACAAAGACAGGAGAATTCCAGGGGCTACTTGATTCTTCAATATGCTGAGCATTTAACTGTTCTTCTACCAGCTCTTCTAAAGCCTGGAGTTTCTCTGTTGTTAAAGGCCATTGTTGGACCCATACAGGCTTGTCTGTTAACCATTTTAAAGGTAGAGCTATTGGTGTCTTTGGAAGATCATCAGTTATTGTGCCCTGTTCTTGTATAATATGGATGGCTGGTGACCACTCATTAGAATAATATCTTCTAATATTTCTCTCAGTAACATGTGTTAGGTTATGATTTGTTTCTGAGATTGGAGGGATGTTAATCTGAGTATCCCATTGTTGCAACAAGTCTCAACCCCACAGGTTCATAGTTATGTTAGCTACATATGGTTTTAATTTTCCTCTCTGTCCTTCTGGACCTATACATTCGAGCCATCTTGCACTCTGTTTCACCTGAGATAATGTCCCAATTCCTAACAGTTGAACGTTTACCTCCTGAAGAGGCCAAGTTGCATGCCAAAATTCTGGTGCAATTATGGTAACGTCCGCACCTGTGTCTACCAGACCAGACAACAAAACACCATTTATTTTTATCGTTAATTTTGGTCTTTGTTCATTAATAGAAGTTTGCCAAAAATTTTTCTTTATGTTTTCTCCTGAATTTTCTATTCTCTCTGTTTCATCAACCTGACCAGCATGATTTATTCCAATAGGCATTTGGTTATTTAATCGCTCTCCACAGCAGGGATTTCCTCTATGGCTGCAGGAAAGGTTTGAACTGGATTTGCACTGGGGGCCTGCGCGAGGCCCCTCTGGGAGTTTCCCGAAGACTGAGGCAAAGGATTACCCTGTCTGTCCTTTGTTGATCTACATTCGTTGGTCCAGTGTTTTCCCTTACCACACCTTCTGCATACTCCAGAAGGAAGGGGCATTCTGTTGCCATTGTTCCTTGAATAAACATTGCTTCTAGGAATGACCTGTTTACAGTCTCTTTTAAAATGTCCTTGCTTTCCACACCCAAAACATCTAACACTCCTCAAACCTTTTGAAATTACTTCTCCTACCCACGTATCATCATGCTCATCAACCTCAACATTAATTGTTTCTCTAATCCAATCTTCCATAGGGGCAGATCTTGCCCTTAATGGCCTGATTATTCTTTTGCATGCTGCATTCGCATTCTCAAAGGCCAAAGATTCAATTATTGCCTTACCAGCTTCTGAATCTGAGACCATTCTCTTTGCTGCTGAAGCCAGTCTTTGTAAAAAATCTGTAAAAGACTCTTTTGGGCCTTGCCTCACCTTTGTAAATGACTCAAATTTTTTTCCTGGTTCCTCAACTCTGTCCCATGCATTCAAGGCTGCCGTTCGACATAAAATTAGGGTTTGGACATCATATAAACATTGTGTTTGTGCTGAAGCATATTGGCCTTCTCCAATAAGCTGATCCTGGCAAACTTGTATTCCTTTATCCCTCCATTGTTTTTCTATGTTTGTAGCCTCCTCCTTAAACCAAGTCAGAAATTGAAGTCTCTGGCTGGGTTCCAGAACACCTTGTGCAAGGTCCCGCCAGTCCTGTGGTACTATCCTATTATATGTTGACCAAGAGTTTAACATTTGCTTTACATATGGGGAATGCATGCCATAAGATACTATTGCCTCCTTAAACCTTTTTAAATCCAACATTTCAATTGGAGCCCAATTATTTTGTGTAGCCATCATTTGATCAGGCATCTGCTGTACAGTTACAGGATAAATTAAGGGTGACTGTGTGAAAACAGGCTTTCTTTCTACAACCTTATGATCCAAACTTGAACCAACTTCACTGTTAATTGGATAAATTAAGGGTGACTGTGTGAAAACAGGCTTTCTTTCTACAACCTTATGATCCAAACTTGAACCAACTTCACTGTTAATTTCTTCGGTCTGAATTTTTACAGGTTTAACAGGTTTTTCTAAAGCTGTTATCCTGGCACTTAAATCGACTATCTTTTTAAATAATAAAATGAGAATAAGCATGGTGATTAAGTGCATAATTCAATCAACATTAATCTTCTCATATAGTTGTTCCATTGTCAGACTGCCTAAAATTTCAAACAAAACCCAATTTTCTTCCAATGTACACAGGAAACCCATTTTTTTTAAATGTGGAAAAAATTGTCTTTTAAATAGTTTCCTTTATGACTTACCAAATCTGCGTAGAACAGTAGAAATCTGAGGGGATTTTCAAAACAGCCACCTAGTGTCCCAGGTGTAAATCCAAAGAGAAAGAGAGAGAGAGAGAGAGAGAGAGAGAGAGAGAGAGAGAGAGAGAGAAAGAGAGAACAAGAAAGTGTAGCTGGCTAAAGTTTAAATGCAGCCACGTGTTCCCTTTTGTGCCTAGTCAAGGCTTGGGTCTGGCTTCCTTAAACTCCGACCACGTGCGTTGGCTTTACAGGCAGGGCCCTGTTCGGCAGGGCAGGTCTGAGTTGTTCGTAGCACCGGCTTTAAGCAAGCTGCTCACAGACCTAGGCCCGGGCTAGAAGCTGCCGCTCAGACTAGGAAGCCGGTAGCTTGGACTAGGAAGCCGGCAGCTCAGACTAGGACACCGGTAGCTCGGACTAGGATGTCGGCCGCCCGGTCTGCTGCCCTTGCGGGACAGTGGACCTGCCGCCAAGCCAAGCGGTTTTTAATGGATTCTTGTCACATTGGGCGCCAGATATAGATGTAACCAACCGTCTTATTAAATAAGAAACACAGAAACAATGCAAAAGAGAAAGCCGAGAGGTCAGAGCTCAGAGCTAAAATCTCACCCTTCCACCTGCGGTGTCCCAGCTTCCCGAATGAGGGTTCTATTTCCTGTCTGTTCGTCTATTTAAAGTATTTTGTTCTGCCTTCTCATTGGTTGTAAACCCAAACACGTGACTGCCTCGTCACTGTCTGAATGTACAGCCCCCTAGGTCTTAAAGGCATATGTCTCCAATGCTGGCTATATCCCTGAACACACAGATATCTATGGGATTAAAGGCGTGTGCCACCACCGCCATACTCTTGCTTTGGCTCTAATAGCTCTGACCCCTGGACAACTTTATTTATTAACATACAATCAAAATCACATTTCAGTATAATTAGATTACCACCACACTCACCTCTTATCCAGATCTCATTTTTAACTGAAGAAAAGATTATTTATGCCAAAATTCACATAACTGTCCTGCAGAGAACCTTTGGAGTTAGAACTAATGGGTCCATACCTTTCAGCTTAATTGTGATGACTAGTGATCTATCAAATTTCATAATATTTCAGCATTTTTTGGAGATAATTCTAAAAACTTCTTGCTGAAAATGCTACTAAAGCTGGAAAGCTAAGCCTGAAACAAGACTGCTTCCATTGTCTACCTGGAAAAGGAATGTAAGCTGTGAACCCAACAGATATTTTCCATGAGGGCAGGAGTATCCATTAAACTCTTGGTCTTTTTTTTTTCTTTTTATTTATTCTTCTCTCATACAATACACCCAGACTGTAGCCTGCCCTCCCTCCATTCTTCCTATTCCTCTGACCTCACCTCACCCACAGATCCACTGCTCCTCTATTTCCCTTCAGAAAAGAGTAGGCTCCTCAGTGATATCAACCAAACACAGCATAAGAAGATGAAGTAAGACTAGGCGCAAACACTCACATCAAGACTGGATGAGGCCACCCAGTAGAGGGAAAAAGGTCCCCAAAGTACATAAAAGAGTCAAAGATACCACCCACTCCCACTATTCAGAGTGCCATAAGAACACCAAGCTACATAACTATAATATATATGCAAAGAAACTAGCTCAGACCCATATAGAGTCCTTGATTGTTACTTCAGTCTGTGAGCCCTATGAGCCCTGCTTGGTTGATTCTGTGGGCTGTGTTTTTGTGGTGTCTTTGACCACCCTGGCTCCTCCAATCCTTCCATCTCCTTCTTCCTCAAGTTTCCCTGAGTTCTGCTTAATGTTTGGTTGTGGAGCTCTGCATCTGCTCCCATCTCTTGCTTAAGGAAGCCTATTTGGGCTAGGCTCTGATCTATAAGTATAACAGATTATCATTAAGAATAATTTTGTTCCCACCACCTCCAGATCAAGGCCACCCCTGAGGACTGAGATCGACCTGATAGACTCAGTCCAGGGAGGTCCAGTCCCCTCCTCCCAGATTGAGCCAAGCATCCCTGTATAAGTCCCAGGTTTCAAACAGCTATCTCATGCAGCGAGCCCAGGACCTGGTACCACTGCCTAGATGCCTCCCAAACAGATCAAGCCAATCAACTGTCTCACCTATTCAGAGGGCCTGATCCAGTTGGGGGCCCCTCAGGCTTTGGGGGGAAGGGGAGGGGGGCAGGAAGGGGGAGAACAAGGGAATCTGTGGCTGTTATGTAGAACTGAATAGTATTGTAAAATAAAATTAAATTTAAAAAAGAATATGTCAGAATCACAAAGATAAAAAGAATAATTTTGTTGCCATTTATTTAATTATCTATATCTATCTCTCATCTATCTATCTATCTATCTATATCTATCTATCTATCTATCTATCTATCTATCTATCTATCATCTGTCTATTTATTTATTTCTGGCCAGTCATGTTCAGTTCTATCCTAGGTGTCTAGGCTATCCAGCCTCTGGATAACTATGGATCTATTTGCATTTTTCTGCATGCAAACATTCAGTTAGACCATCACCATTTGTTGAAGATGGCTTTTTCCCCCATTGTGTATTTCTGGCTTTTTTAAAAATCAGAAATCAGGTGTCCATGGGTGTGTGGATTTATGTCTAGGTCTTTGATTTGATTCCATTGACCAATGTATCTGTTTTTATGCCAACAGCATGATGTTTTTAATCCTATAGCTGCATAGTACAACTTCAAATCAGGGATAGCGATACCTCCAGAAGTTCTTTTATTTGTTCAGGATTGTTTTAGCTATCCTGGGGTTTTTGACTTTCCATTTGAAATTGGGTATTGTCCTTTCAAGGTCTGTTAAAATTGTGTTGGAATTTCGATGATGATTTATTTGACTCTGTAGATTACTTTGGATAGGATGGCTATTTTTACTATATTGATTCTCCTGAATCATGAGCATGAGATATCTTTCCATCTTCTGATATCTTCTTCAATTTCTCTCTTCAAAGACTTGAAGCTTTTGTCTTACAAATCTTTCACTCACTTAGCTATGGTTACCTCAAGGTATTGCATATTGTTTGTGGCTACTGTGAAGGGTATTATTTCCTTGATTTTTTTCTCAGTCCATTTGTCATTTGTATATGGGGGGAGGCTACTGATTTTTTTAATTCATCTTGTTTCCAGCCACATAGCTTAAGGTGTTTATCAGTCATAGGAGTTCCCTGGTAGAATTTTTTGTTGTTGTTGCTTGTATGTAATATATCATCTGCAAATAATGATACTTTGACTTCTTACTTTCTAATTTCTATCCCCTTGATCTCCTTTATTTGTCTTATTGCCCTAGCTAGAACTTCAAGTACTATAATCCCTAAGGAAATAGAGGATGCTTTTAGCACAGAATTTTACCTAACTTTCAAAGAAGAATTATCCCCAATACTACTCAAATTATCACACAAAAGAGAAACAGAAGTAACATTGATTGCCAAATTCATTGTATGAATTCACAGTCACCCTGATACTCAAACCACACAAAGACTCAACAGAGAAAGAGAATTATAGACAAAATTTCCTTATGAACATAGATTCAGAAATATTCAACTAAATACTCACAAACTGAATCCTAAAACACACCAAAAAAATCATCCACCATGTCAACTAGGCTTCATCCCAGACATAGAGAGATGGTTCAACATATGAAAATCAGTCAATGTAATACATATATAAACAAACTGTAATGTCTAACTACTAACTTTTATTTCTTTATATCCTAATAGTTGGTATTAATAACATTCAAGTATTAGCAAACTGCATTATATTGTTAAATGTAAGTACAATATCCTGAACAAGATTAGAAAAAATACATACAGCATTTTCTAACAATCTCTCTCTCTCTCTCTCTCTCTCTCTCTCTCTCTCTATATATATATATATATATATATATATATATATATATATGTGTGTGTGTGTGTGTGTGTGTGTAATTTGTATACAATATATAAAAATCCAATCCAACGTAAAGTATTTAAATCTAGTAATTGTCTTTTAATAGTAGATTCAATAATGTACCTTTTTATCTATATCATATCTATATCCTCTCTTTAATTTTCAGAGTAGATTCAATAATCTACCCTCTATCATTTTTAATATTTTTTTTTTTTGCTGATGTTGTCCATCTTGCTGTAACTTCCCAAGAGAGCCTCTTCATGTCTAACCTGCATTTTTTTTGTTTGTTTGTTTTTTGTTTTTTTTTTTTTTTTTTTTTTTGTTTTTCGAGACAGGGTTTCTCTGTGTAGCTTTGCGCCTTTCCTGGAGCTCACTTGGTAGCACAGGCTGGCCTCGAACTCACAGAGATTCGCCTGCCTCTGCCTCCCGAGTGCTGGGATTAAAGGCGTGCACCACCAACGCCCGGCCTAACCTGCGCTTTTATTGCCTTCCTGTTCTGCCTTCTCATTGGCTCTAAGCCCAACCACATCACTTCCTCATCATTGCCTGTCTATACAGACCTCCAGGTCTATATGGTTGGTACTGGGATTAAAGACATGTGTCACCATGCTTGGCTGTGTCCTTGAACACACAGAGAATATGCCTGCCATGTGATTGGATTAAGGGTGTGTACTGCCACTGCCTGACTTCTGTTTATGGCTATGACCTCTGATCTCCAGGCAAACTTTATTTATTAACCTACAAATAAAATATCACATTTCAGCACAAATAAAATATCACCACAACAATCATGATCATTTTATTAGGTGCTGAAAAAGCCTTGACAAAATCCAGCACAACTTCATCATAAAAGTCTTGGAGATACTAGGGATACAGGGAACATCCTAAACATAATAAAGCAATTTATAACAAGCTTATAGCCAACATCAAATTAAATGGAGAGAAACTCAAAGCAATTCCAGAAAAATCAGGAACAAGACATAGTTGTCCCCACTCTTCACATCTATAAAACTCCTAGTCTTATTAAGAGTGATGCCATAGGTTATTTGGCATCTGTTGTGAGTGAAAAATCAGTGATGAGCAGGCCAGAAACTATATCCAAGGACATAGGATTTAGAAACAGTTTATCTCAATTTCCCCTCAGAATTATTGTTTTCTTGATGTAGGGAGCCTCAGAGTTGGCATAGAATGTACCCAGACACAAAATTTTTAGCACAACGGAGTTTTATTACCCTGGAGTGGACAAGTGATGCGGGTACCTCTGTATTGGACAAAGGCAGCAGCAGGTATCTCTGCAGAAGTGATTTTTAAAAGGAAAACATGAAGTCTGTGTTAGGATGAGTTGGTAAGTTCTGATTGTATATGATAGTCAATGTAGCCAAATAATTAATTTTGTTTTCTAGACCTTGGAGTTTTAGTGGCCAAATAAGGGAACAGACCCTGTGGGCTAGCTTTAGGAATATAATCTAATGGTTTAGCAAAGGAGAGGGAAGTTCTCTATGCTCAGGTCTATTAGAGAGCCCTTCACTTGATGCCTTCCATGCACACAAAGGATGGCAAATATGAGTTATTTAAGTATAATTGTTAGTGTATTCTTTCATTGCTGGTCTTAAAGGTGACTGATGTTTGAACTTGATCTTTGGTAACTTCCTGGTATCCAAAGACTTTCCTTTTGCTGGGCATGTTTACAGAAGATTAACAGACTGAAGTACTCTTATGTTGAGATGAAAGGATAAATAGTCCTTTTTGCCAGAGTAAAAAAAGAATGACAATGTAATGAGTAAAGTGGCCATCACTGGAAACAAAGACTGAATTTAGCTGAATACCTTTGTTATGACTTTTAGCAGGAGAAAATAATTTTGAATGGAACTAGATAGCTCTAAACTATATCTCACATATATGACTTTCATTCATGTCTATCTACTATTTTCATTAAGAATGATTGCAATTATATTTTTGAAAGGGAATATTATATTTTATTTATTATGGCTTTTAGCTATTTTATGCATAGATATAATCATGTGCCTTGTAAAGTGGATTGTTACAGACTAGAAAATGGGCAACTTTTGGCTTTGAATCAACAATAACTATTTTTGCACTTTAAAAATTCAAATTAGTGAATGAGACTGGAGCATATTTTGAATTACTTCAGTTATTCTGGGGTCTGAGTCATCACATTTTATATGATATACAGTATGTGCACAGTCTTCATGATTTCTTGCCTATTTCTCACACTTAGCTAATTAGAGACTATTTTACTTAATTACATTCATTGCTAAAGAAGGCATCTGGTTCTCTACGGGTACTAGTTTGAAGGTTTAGAATTGATGTACACCATGCCAAGTTCTTATCTTGCTTCTCTCTCTCTCTCTCTCTCTCTCTCTCTCTCTCTCTCTCTCTCTCTCTCCTTACTCTCTTCCTCTCTCATTCCTTCCCTATTCCTCTTGTGCTTCCTAGTCATCTTTTTTCTTCTGTTAACTTAACTAACTATATCAGAGATTTAGAAATACCTTACAATTTGAAAAATAACCAGCTTATTTGAAAGATGACATTTTAAGTGACTAGGGATTCTGGGTACAAATTATATATGATCCTCATATATTTTCTCCCTTACTCATGATATATTGACAGTTTAATATCTTTAAAAGACAACATAACCATAGTTATAATTTCTGATATGAATTTCTCACCTACCAGAACATGTTCATTCGAAAGATATGTGTTCTTACAGTTCTTGTCTATTAGAGTTGGTTTTTACTGTGTCAGAGACTATGCTTAACATTGTAAGAGACCAGCTAAATACTAATAACAGTATTTTGTACTTTTACTATATTATTGTTTTGAAAGCACGTGTAAATATGCGTAACTGTTGAATGTATATGAATGGACACATATATGACTATTTATCACCTATCACTACCTATATCTAATCTCTCTATATACATATGTAAATGCTTAACTATATGCATACTTGTATTGTTTTCTCAGCAACTTTATGGTTTGTTGTTGCCCTGAAGAGAACACCAGTGCTCAGAGGACAACTAAGCATTAAAAAAGACTTTTCAGCTAGTGAGTGTTTATATTAGTGGAAACACAGCATTTTCCAGCCCAGGGATTCTCACATGGTGCATTTACAAAAGAGAGGTTTTGCTGCTGGATTACATTATCTCATGTCTCCCCTGATCCCTTCCATTAAAGAGGATGAATTTCTCCCAGAACTTTCAAGGTTAAAGTTTTCACATGCACTTTCCAAGTTATAATCAATTAGATGTGTGTGACATTGAATTGGGTACCATAAAGTTGCTAAGCAAGGCAAATGCTTTTTACCATTTTAAAAATAACTATTTCATTTTAACTATATCTAGAGAGAGAGAGAGAGAGAGAGAGAGAGAGAGAGAGAGAGAGAGAGAGAGAGAACAAATGGGGGGGCACTTTGAATGGGTAACTGATCACATGATTAAAGCCATCAATACCTGGAATCAAATCAATCAAATCAAATATGGAGAAGACTGTGCTCCTACTGAATTTTACACTCAGAATCCCCAGTTTGGGTATGTCTTATCTTCATTCTTTGTTCAACTTTTGAAGGCCCTTGATTTCAGTTTTGTTTTTAATATATTTGGTGACATTTATTGGAAGCTCCATGAGAAAAGGATGAAAGTAGGTTACCATAATAATTGTTTCCACATAATTTGGAAGCATATCATGGGGTATTGGGCAATTAATAAAATGTTGTTTTAACAAAACCATCTTAAATTCTTTGATTCTCAAAGTAACAAAATATAACAAAGACAACATGTTTGCATTTTAAAAACATGTATCCATGGAAATAGGACTCTCAGAATTTCATAAAGGGTACATCATTAAAATAATACACTAAAATGAACAATGGCATTATTAAAATAGAAAATGGAGACTAAGAACAGTCACTTCTTAAATTTAGCATTTTTACACATTCAGTGGTTACAATAAAATCCCACTTTGATTTTCTTAAGCTAGTTTTCTTCATATTCCCTTATTCTTTATATTTATATTCTTTGATAACGTATCATCATTTCTCATTTATCACCGTTCTGCCCTTTGTTTAACCATTATCTGCAATACAGTGACCTGATGAGCAGAGTGCTACTATTACCTTTATTTTACAGAAGAAAAGTTGAAATTAACACAGATTAACCTGTCCTAGTATCCAAGCTGATAAGTAGTGCAGCTGGATTTTGAACTTAATGCTCCTTGATTTGAAGGCTGGAGAGATTACTTAGTGGTTAGAAGCACTTGTTCCTCTTTCAGAGGGTTTAGTTTTCAACACCTATATATTAGCTCACAACCATCCATACCTCCAATTTCAGGGTATCTAAAACCTTCTTCTGACCTCATGCATGTGGTGAATATACATGAATGCAAGCAAAACACTCAAACACATAAAATAAATGAGTATATAAAAAATAAAGCATAGCTTTTGAATGAAACTGAGCTATAATCATCTCCCCAGAATTTATTTACCATAGAAGGAAATACCATACCAAAAGAAAAGTTTTACTGTTGCTTATTTTGTAAATAAACACATATATTTGTCTTTTTTAACACATCTTTTAGTTTTGAATTACATCATCCACTTTCTTTTTCTCCCCAAAATCCTCCCACATGCCCCTTCTTGCTCTCTTTCAAATTCATGACCTCTTTTTTTTTTCGTGAATTTTTGTTACATACGTATATGCCTTTGTCTTTTATCCTTTTTAATAAAACAATTTGCTTCACTTTGCTGTTTATACTCATGAGCAGGAAACAAATTTGGGGTTTGGTAGCTAGACTTAGTTGTGTAACCTAACAGGCACATCTCTGCACTCTAAAGGGGGACTAAACTAGGTAACATTTTTTTCTGGAGAGGCTTCTTCCCCCTCTTAGGAATATCCCCTTCTTCCTTTCCACTGGCACCATATGCTGCCATTTTAATGGTTTGACTTGATGACTTTACATCAGCTTTATTTTCTCCTTCAGACCACTTACATAACGCAAACCCACTGTGAGAGAATGTTCTGTTTCTAAAGTGAAGTGAAGAGTTTTGCTATTTCAACCATGTACTTAGTAAAAAGAGAATGGTTTCTTTAAAGTGTGAAAGTGACTAAAAAGAGCCAAGGGTAGCAGCAGAATCCTCTCCTTTTCTCTACTGGAAAAGTTTTTCCTCTATTTCTATTTTTTCTTTTCCCAGACAAACTTGGAAAGTTTGGGAATCATAAAATGTGGTCAATTTTAGCAGGGCTTCTCGAGCGAAAGGGAGAGAATTGGTGAGTTTTGCCTCACCTCTGCTTTCCTCTAGAAGGTTTTGGGTAAGATGCATTAGTAAAAACAGTGCTATCTGTGTTGGAAAAGGATAGAAGGGCATGTATGCACTGTGCTACTTGATTTTGTTCAGAAACCTGGAACGTTAAGCAAGATAAAAACTTTGTGTCCACATACAATATCCAATAATTGTGAAGATATCAAAAAATAACCTTATAGTCTGGTGATTGGTGTTTAATTTAGTACACAATTATTGAAGGGAACTTTGGAAACCTCTATAAAATATTTATGAAAATATGTACTTCCATTCAAACTTTCTTTTCCACAAGTCATAGCCTAATAAACTAAGCAATAATATGTGTACAGGTAAGGTATCTATGTTTGTTATAATTCAAAGTGAATCACAAACCCTTACACACCAAACTCAGAAACAAAGAATTCTGACCAATTCACAATAAGAGACTGATTAGAAAATTTAACAGAAAAAAATTACCATGTAGCTAGTTGACATTATGTTATAAGTACTTCTCATCTCTATCAAATGTTTATAACATAATATTTAATAAAGATTACTACAGATATAATTTAACTTATGAACATACAATATATAACATATATGCTCATAATAAAGTCTTAGCATACAAGGTATTAAAATAGCAAAACAATACATATTTTGAATATTTATAAAAGCCATGTTGTGATTATATTTTGTGTACCCTAATAAAATTTACCTGAAGATCAGAGAACAGAACAAGCCACTAGATTAAATATAGAGGCCAGGCAGTGGTAGCACATGCCTTTAATCCTAGCACTTGGGACACATCTGGATCTCTATGAGTTCAAAACCACCCTTGATTAAATGAGATTGACCCAGTCTAGGAGTAAAACAGAGCCAGACACTGGTGGCATACACCTTTAATACAAGTACTTGGGAAGCACACATGCCTTTAATGAGTGCATGGAGAAAACTATATAAGACATGAGGAGACAAGAACTAGAAGGCTTTTTGGCAGAAGTATGCCTTTCAGCTAGAGGCTTTTTCAGTTTGAGGAGTCCTAGAGGTAAGACTTGTTCCTTTGTCTCTCTGATCTTTCAGCATTTACCCCAATATCTGGCACTGGGACTTTTTATTAAAAGAACGTTAGAATTCGTGCTACATCTGGCATCCAACTTTTGGGGCATGGATTCATGAAAAATCTGCTTGCTTGTGGCCTTGAAGTCCCAGGCTTGGGCATGAGCTGCACTCGGCTAAGTTTCTGTTGCAGCCTCTCTGCAGGAAACTCCATAGGTTTTTGGGTTACAAAAACCACAGGAGTTAGCCACTTTTGCATACTTCTCCCATGCAAATGGATGGATCTTTCACTTCCTTCCTTTACTGGTGGGTTTTGGCTTTCCTTGAGCTCCCTCCTCAGGCTGCTGCCACACCATCATCTGAATTGTCATTGTTGGCAGATTTGATGAGGCAATTAAGATTTCTTAAAGGGAAAAATTAGTTAAAAGAAAGGTTTTTTTTTTCCCCACATTAAAAAATGGACATTTTTACAATGGAAGGCATTTGGTCTCTGTTTGACTATACATTAAACAGTCTGAAAATGGAACAATTAAATGAGAGGATAATTAATATTGATGGGGTTTATGTAATGTCAATTAGAAATATAATTTATTTGATCATTTCTGTTTTATCATTTAAAAAGTTGGTTAATATGAGTGCCAAGATCAAAGTTTTAGAAAAACCTGTTAAAACAGATCATAGAGATATTCAGACCTAGACAGAAGAATTTAAAGGTGAACCAATCTCAACATTGCATTAAATCACATTTCAGCACAAATAAAATATCACCATAAAGTTACAGAGAAACAGGCTAAGGTTTTTTAACAGCCAACCTTAATCTATCCAGTAACCTTACAGGAACTACCCAGTGATAGATATCCTCAAGGCTATGTAAGAGCTGACTGGACTCTTGTGCAAATGTTAGATTTGAGGAGATTCAAAGAAGCAATAGTCTCATATGGCATCCACTCATCTTTTGTGAAGCAGATATTAAATTCATAGTCAACTTATAATAGAATTATCCTTCAAGACTGGAGAGATTTGGTAACAGCAGTCTTGGTCCCCAATTACAATGGAGGACATGGTGGAAAGATGAGGCTGAGACCATTGAACAATGAAGTAGGGCTAGAGGTATTGGAATCTCCCAAGATCAACTTCTTGGAGAAGGTGATTATGCTGATATACAAAGACAATATTTATATGATCATGACACCCTAGCTTTATGCCGCATGGCAGCTTTGAATGCTTGGAACAGAATTGAAGAAGTAGGAAAGAATATTGAGTCATTTACAAAAGTTATACAGGGCCCAAAAGAACCCTTCACTGATTTCTTACGAAGATTGACTTCAGCAGTAAATAGAATGATACCAAATTCAGAAGCTAGATAGATAATAATTGGATCTCTGGCTTTTGAAAAAGTATGTTTGAAAAAGTGTATAAGTTTGAAAGACATCAAAGGATAGTTTTGGGTTGATAATACAAGTTAGGAAAGAAAGTGAATTAGATACAACAATTTGGACTCACCAAAATAGGACAAAATAATGGAGTATTTTCCCTGAATTTTTCAAGTGTTTATGGACTGAACATTTGTTAATGTAATTCTTGACTGTATATATTGCACTTGTACTTATTGTATATAGGTTTTCTTATAGTAGTTATAATCTTCTTTTATTATTTTAGACAAAAAGGGGAAATGTGGTGATATATTGTGGACCCTAATAAAATTTACCTGAAGATCAGAGGACAGAACAAGCCACTATATTAAACATAGAGGCCAGGCAATGGTGGCATACACCTTTAATCCTAGAACTGTTTATATAGTAACTAAAAACTGTGTCTCAATCTTTTCTGTTTAACAATGTTTGAGGCTGGGGGAGGGTTTGCATTGGGTGTCAGTTTTACTGGTAATAAAGCATGTCCTCTGAGAATGTGTTTGATTAACCTTTATATCATATTCATATTGTCTCTGCTTAAGAAAACACTCAAAACATCACATGAGGTCTTATAGACACACATCCATCATCTTGCTGTTTAAAGATTCACTTACCTGAATGTCTGATCCAAAGAGAATAGGCAGATACATGAGTAAACAGCAGTATCATCATGTTTTCCGGGTACAGAATGTCAGCTCTTTCTAGAACCTTCTCTGAAACACAAATTTTAACAGCAAAGACTCATGTAATCTCAAAACATCAAAATGTCTTAATAAGTGAAAAACAACACTGTCCCTTTCTGAGATCTCTGCATCAAATGGATGTCTGTGTAAGCCACTTTAATAATGATGGAATGATTTGGAGATGCCATGTACACTTGGAGAAGGTAAATTCAGGAAGTGTGGGCAGTATAGCATGACTTAAAGTTTGGCAGGCAGATAAAAGACTATCCAAAGATTTTTATCTATGAAAGGTTTGCACTGTCAGCAAGGGATACAAGCACAGTAGTATTTCATCAATGAGGTGGCAATTGCTCATCAGGTATTTTTCACCTTTTGTCTTGGTTCTTAAAGAGAATTGCCTAAGAAAGTAGAATTAGAGGATAGCTAAATGCTTATAAAGCTTGTATTTGCCATTTTTGTGGTGATTTCTATCTGAATTACTAATAGAAATGCAAGAGATACAATGACTTTCCATCTTCATCCCTTGTGTGATCAAAGGTTCCCTGTTTTAGACTAAGATCCCCTCATTTCATTTACTTCATCATCTTTGCTCTGATACAGCTCATACAGTAGAGCCCCATTCTAACTTTCCAATAACAACTTAAACCAGTTACTACAAAAAGTATGTTCTCAGAGCATGACAATACAGTAAGAGTTCAGTAAACCAAATAGTTACACTACCCTGATGGAAAAAAAAATAGGCATTGTTATATCACTGCCCATATTCCAGTTTTCAGTAAGAATGAACTCTGCATTTCACCACAGCACAAGCTAATTGACAGGAAAAGTCTAATTGTTCTTGGGCAGAAAGAGAAATGGAGAGACTTACATAGTCAACAACATACCCATGATTTCTAATGGGCATCTTTCAGCCTCATATCTCTATCCCTTTCTTAATTGCTGGGGTTCAGAAACATACTGATAATTCTACACTCTTCATACTCTGAATTGCATCCCATTTTTGACATCAATATTATAAATACACGAGCAGATTTTGTGATTTTTAGTTTGTTTTGAGACAGGAACTCACTACCTAACCCTGTATGCAAGAGGGACTTCAAATTTACAGTGGTCCTTAGGTATCTGCAATCTGAGTACTGAGTCTGTAGGCTTGTGTTGTTATACCTGGATATCCCTGGAATTTTGAATATTGAATATTTTAGCCTCAAAATAAAACTTGTTAATAAGGTCTCAAGTTTATTTCATTTCATGGGCTATGTATTGCATCTGATCATTTTATCATTGAACAGGATTAAATTCTGACATCTTTACTCATGAAATCCCCTGCTTTCTCCTCTCCTCTCCTCTCCTCTCCTCTCCTCTCCTCTCCTCTCCTCTCCTCTCCTCTCCTCTCCTCTCCTCTCCTCTCCTCTCCTCTCCTCTCCTCTTCCCTTGCTTCCTCTGCCCTCTCCTTCAGTTCCTTCTCATTCCAGTAAAACACATTTTGAAGGACATAGAATAAAAATAACTGCACTGGCAATTATATCTAAAATTTGGGGGTTTTGTTTGTTTGTTTTTTCTTTATTATTATTAATTAAATTTATTCATTTATTGTATATCCTAAGGACAGTTTCCCCTCCCTCTTCTCCCATTCCCTACCCCAACTCCCCCCACTTCCCCCAATCCACTTCTTGTCTGTTTCTGTTCAGAAAGGAGTAGGCCTCCCATGGGTGTCAACAAAGCATAGCATATTAAGTTGAGGTAGCTCCACCCCTTGTATTAAGGCTGGGCAAGGCAACTCAGTATGAGGAATAGGTTTCTGGAAGCTAGCCAAAGGGTTAGGGACAGGCCGTGCTTCCACCACTAGGAGTCTCACAACGGGGTGGGGGGGTGAATGGGGAGAGTAATGAAAGAGACATCTTAATGGGTGTGCATTTTAGAGTCAGGTAGAAACCTGGTACAAGAGAAATTCTCACAAATCTATAAGGTTGGCCCCAACCAACTAAGACTCTTACCAATAGTGGATAGGTAGCCTAAACTGGTCATTAAAGTTAATGAACTGACCATTACAGTTAAAAATCCTGTAATCAGATTTTTAAGTATCCCAGTTGCCATCAGAGAGCCTTCATCCAGTGACTGATGGAAACAGAAGATTATATCCTCAATTCTTTGTTTTTAAAATGACATTTCCCCCTGGAAAATAGGCTTCTCATTGTCCTTTGATTAGCTATACAATGTAGATGGACATTTCCTGTCC
Source organism: Peromyscus leucopus (assembly GCF_004664715.2). Classification (NCBI taxonomy): domain Eukaryota; kingdom Metazoa; phylum Chordata; class Mammalia; order Rodentia; family Cricetidae; genus Peromyscus; species Peromyscus leucopus. The sequence continues at coordinate 118,431 of NC_051070.1, forward strand.
CAACCATCCTGCCCCAAATAACTGACTCAGAGGCTGCATATGAATTTATAGTTCAGGCTTATTACTAACTAGTTCTTACATTTTAAGTTAACCCATACTCCTTATATACACTCTGTACCTGGTGGTATCTTTATTAGCATGGCATGTTCATCCTGCTCCCTTTGCATCTTGCTGGCAATTCTTGACTCTACCCTTCTCTTTTCTAATGTTCTCAGTTTGGTCATCCTGCCTATACTTCCTACCTGGCTACTGGTCAATCAGTGTTTTATTAAACCAATTTGAGTGACAAATCTTTATAGTGTAAAAGCGGATTATTCCACAGCACTACAATCAAGTTTTGAGATTCATGGCTTGGACCTTGGCATTTTCCAAGGCTTAAGGCTGATATACTTGACTTATTTCTGAGATGATTGATGTATTTCAAAATTCAATGTTGATGTTTTTGGTTCATTTGTCTCTTTTGGCCTATAAATAAAGAGAGTTACTCTTTGTAAAAAGTTAGGTTTTTTTTTTTTTTTTTTTTTTTTTTTTTTTTTTTTTTTTTTTTGGTTTTTCGAGACAGGGTTTCTCTGTGTAGCTTTGTGCCTCTCCTGGAACTCACTTGGTAGCCCAGGCTGGCCTCGAACTCACAGAGATCCACCTGGCTCTGCCTCCCGAGTGCTGGGATTAAAGGCATGCGCCACCACCACCCGGCAAAGTTAGGGATTTCTATGGCATCAGTAGTACTAATAAACTCAATTTGCCTTCAGTGTCATGCCAAATGATAACAATAGATCAAAATTAGAAAGTCTCACATTGAAGCATTCTCATCAAACCTACCTGGTGACTCCCTGCCAGTTTACACTGGACTCCTCCAACTCTGTCAGTACTATTGATTATGATAATAATTTTCATTATGAACCTGGCCAATTAAATGCCTAGAAGGGGCTGGAGAGATGGCTCATTGGTTAAGAATACTGGATGTTCTTCCAGAGTTCCTGAGTTCAATTCCCAGCAACCACATGGTGATTCACAACCATCAATAAAGTTGGATATGATGCCCTCTTCTGGCATAAAGTCATACATGCAGATAGAGCACTCATCTATGTAAAATAAATAAATGAATAAAAAGAAATGTCTAGAAGATCAACAAACCACCTGTGGGTATCTGTAAGCACATTCCAAAGGTGGTTAGATAAATGAATCAACCACTTAATAAACTCACAGTATAACTTAAATCCTTGAGGTGTGTCTTTGAAGGGGTGTTTTGCACACACTCTTCCTGTATTCCATACTTCTGCTTCCTGTTTGCTATGATATGCATTGATATTCTCTGTCAGTCCTTAACTCCTCAGGTGTGCTAATGCCACTAAAAACATGAGCCAAAATAACTGACTCCTGCTTTTGAGTTGATCCTGGAGGTTTGATGAGTCATAGCATTAAATTTAATTTAAAAAATATATATCTTAATGTCATGTTAGGAAGAAGTATGGAGCATTAATTTTAATTAATTTTTATCAACTGTCTTTCCTATGGATCATCTCTATAATTATGTAGTGTTAAATTTTTACTAATATAATTTAATATTAAAGTTGTGTGTAGGGTAATAATTTTAGAAAATTTGTTAGTTTATAGAAAACCAGATAAGATAAAGCATTCACATAAGCAAAAGTTTCTCTCCCACCTGCCTGTTCCCAAATACTCAGCAGCTGCTTCCCAATAATTGACTTGAAGGCTTAATATTATTTATAAATCATTGGCCAGTAACTCAGGCTTATTACTAACTAGCTCTTACACTTAAATTAACCCATAATTCTTATCTATGTTTAGCCATGTAGCTTGGTACCTTTTGTCAAAATGATATTCTCATCTTGCTTCCTCTGTATATGGTTGGTGACTCTTGACTCTGCCCATCCTCTTCCCAGAATTCTCCTAGTCTAATCGCCCCACCTATAATTCCTGCCTGGCTACTGGCCAATCAGAGTTTCATTAAACTAACTTGAGGGACAAATCTTTACAGTGTACAAGAGCATTATCCCACAGTGTAGCTGGAGAATTTCTCTCCAGCTCCTACCAAGTCTTGCCAGTCCCGGAGCCCACTTATAAAATAAACACACAGACTCTTATTTACATTATTTAAACTTCTTGGCCATTAGCTCAGGCATATCATTGTCTAGCTCTTACTCTTATATTTAGCCCATTTTTATTAATCTATACTTTGCCATGGGGCTCGTGGTTTATTGGTACCTAACATTTTTCTTGTCCTGGCGGCTCCAGGCAGTCTCTCCCTTCCCTTCCTGTTTCCTCAATTTTCATCTCTGTAGTCCTGCCTATTCTTCCTGTCTGGCTATTGGCCAGTCAGTGTTTTATTTATATAGAGCGATATCCACAGCACCACAGCATTCATACAGTTTCTGCATATATGCTCTTGACCTTCTTTATTGCTAACAGTTTCCCAATAAGACATTAAACTTCTTAATGACAATGTCCATTTGCCCCAGGGCTCCTTGTAGTATAAGAACTTTTCCTGTATCTGGCTAGTACTTACTCATTGGGTTGTAAGAAATTATGTATAGCTGGTGACAGAGAAGATACTTTAGTGATATTTAGTATATATAATAGTTGTGTTTATTAGAAGTATGATGTACACACACAGTGTGCTTGCAATTTCTATAACACGCTATTATTTGTTTCCCCATACTTATCCCCAAAAGTGAGTATAATAGTGGCTTTAAATCTAAGATTTCACATGATTTAATTCAGAAATACAGGAGAGGCCAAGTTGGTTTATCTCTCCAAATTGATCACCAATTACTTCAACAATATAACTGTTGTTTAGTTTATATATTAATGAGTTGCTTCATGTTGTCTCTTTTACAAGCTAGTTTTATAAGATGAATTAACTTCATCTGGCTTTTCCACATTTGCTTAGCAATAAAGAGTCCTTGAATTATGTGTCCCCAAAATTTCTTTCTAAGTTGACTTAGGAGTTCTTAGTACTCATCTCTGAAAACAGTACATAGTATATATATGATATACATTGAACTTCAAGACCTAATCAGAAAAAAAAAAAACAGATGGCACACTAAAGTCATCAATGTACTGACAGTCTTCTTTCTCTGCATAAAGAAAAAGTTGAAAGGCAATAAACCTTGAAGTCTAGGCCACAGTGAGATGTACTGAATAGTACTGGCATTGAGTAGAGAAAATTAAAAAATTCAAAAACTTCTATTTTCATAATGTTGTAATTCAAAAGCAAAATAGACATCTTTTAGGCTCATTTACATGTGATTATCTTGTAGAGATTTTTTATAAGAGTATCACTGAAGGAATAGAAGGGCTAATTTTTGTTCTTTGTACAAAATAGATAATAAAGTAAAATGTTCACAGTTTTATTAAGTTTTAGATTGCTTCCTAAGAAAAGATCCCAGGAGTAAGCTAAATGTCCAAATAACACCCATTGCCTAATATTCCTGATAGACTCTCTTCTGTGGAAGGAAGTTAGTGGTTCTGTGAGGACATTTGTTTCTGAACAGACAGGTTAGTCACAGTAGCTGAGGTGTGAGATAACTGCAAACACAGATCCTAGAGTTAAACAGGTAGCAGTGACTGGTGTGTGTGTGTGTGTGGTGGTATTGTGTTCTCCAAAATATTGTGCACCCTGATAAACTTATCTGGAGTTAGAGACAGAACAGCCACTAAATACAAAGGCTAGAAAATGGTGGCACTCACACCTTTAATCCTAGCATTTCAGAGGTAGAAATCCCTCTGGATCTCTGTGAGTTCAAGGCCACATTGGAAACAGCCAGGCATGGTGACACACACCTTTAATCCCCAAAAGTGAGCCTTTAATCCCAGGGAGTGATGGCAAAAACAGAAAGATATATAAGGCATGAAGACTAGGAACTAGAAGCATTTGGCTGGTTAAGCATTTAGCTGGTTAAGCTTTTAGGCTTTTGAGCAACAGTTCAGCTGAGACTCATTCGGATGAGGATTCAAAGGCTTCCAGTCTGAGGAAACAAGATCAGCTGAGGAACTGGTGAGGTGAGGTAGCTGTGGCTTGTTCTGTCTTTCTGATCTTCTAGTGTTCACCCCAATAACTGGCCTCAGGTTTGATTTTATTAATAAGAACTGTTAAGATTCCTGCTGGGGGCGCATGGTAAGAGGGACATGGAGAGAATTCCTCAAGCACTTGTTCTCTGGAGATTAGATTGCTTAGATACCTACAGAGAAAATTTACTCTAAAGAATCAATGGCCTAAAAGGAGCCATTCTGGTTTTAATATATAATGTTCCCCATAGGAATGTTTGGTCTCAAGAGGGTGATGCTACTTTGAAAGACTGTAGAAGACAGGGAAGCTTGCTCAGTGGTTAGGAACACTTACTGCTCTTCTAGAGGATTTAACTTTGGTTTCCAACACCCACTTCTGGCCGCTCACAACTACCTGCAACTCCAACTCTAAGGAACCTGCCACTGTCTTCTGACTTCTGCAGGTACCTGCACAATTGTGACATTCGTGTACACACACACACACATACACACCCACCCCCCACCCCCCACACACCACCACCACCATCAACAACAACAGCAATAATAATAATAAATAAATCTTAAAAAATTCAAGAAAAGTTGTGAAAACCTAGAAAGTGGAGCCCAGAGTAAGTAGTCACTGGGGACTGATCCTTGGGGATTTGTTCCCTCTTGATGTTTCCTATCCCCTTCTCTTCTTCTTCCATCTCACTCATCACATGAATAGCTCTCCTTCACCACACATCCTAGTACTATGATGTTCTATCTAGGTACATGGACCCAAACAAGCAAGGGCTGGTTCTCTGAAATAGCAAAACAAATAAACAACAACAACAAAACCCACCCTGCCCTTAAGCTGTTTCTGCCAGGTATTTGATCCCAGCAAAATAAATGTAACAAATATAGAAGGCTTCAGATAAATTAGCTGGATCTTACTGAAAAAGAGAGGGAGCATAGCATAGCACAGTTCACATGATCCAAAAGTTGTGCACTGTCCCTGCACTGAATCCTGTGAACAAGGCATATTCTCTCTCTCCTCCCTCTCTCTCTCTCTCTCTCTCTCTCTCTCTCTCTCTCTCTCTCTCTCTCAGAGGAAAAGCATCTGAAATGATTTCTAGTCTTTCTCTTAAAACTCTGCTAAATACATTAGATGTTTTATCTTCCATTTTGATGGAGCAAATAGTGTTTTGTTTTATTTTTTGTTCTTTTGCTATGGGATGGTCTGTATGTCAAATTACTCTGATTCATCAATAAATAAAACACTGATTGGCCAGTGGCCAGGCAGGAAGTATAGGCGGGACTAACAGAGAGGAGAAAGGAGGGAACAGGAAGAAAGAGGGAGACACTGTCAGCCGCCACCATGACAAGGAGCATGTGAAGACGCTGGTAAGCCACAAGCCACATGGCAAGGTATATATTTATGGAAATGGATTAATTTTAGCTATAAGAACAGTTAGCAAGAAGCCTGCCATGGCCATACAGTTTGTAAGCAATATAAGTCTCTGTGTTTACTTGGTCAGGTCTGAACGGCTGTGGGACTGGTGGGTGATAGAGATTTGTCCTGACTGGGCAAGGCAGGAAAACTCTAGCTACATTCTTTTGTATGAATAACACTGGTGTGTAGAGGTGCATGGGATACCAGATCCATAATGAAACCATGGTCTTAAGTGGACTCAACCCTGACAGCTCCTTTGTCAGAGTATTCATTCCACTTACCATTCTAGAAGAGCAGAGAGGTCATTTCTGACAAGACAGACTACACAATGAATTTAAGGTCTGGGATCTGTTCTATGTATGACCACTAAGTACATGGAAACTGTAATTTTCTAGGCACATTTACCATTTATCTATCTGGCTCTGTATTTGAGCGCTGCAAGTATTTAATTGATCCATTTTTCTATGTAGACATGATCACTTTTGAAAACAGAAGAGGGCTAGCAAATCCAAACTGAGCACTGCCCTTTGGATATTTTGTTTGTTCTTTTAAGTTTCTGTAGTCCTATATGGCCTCAACCTTACTATGTAGACCAGATGACCTTGAGTTTTAGTAATTCTCCTGCCTCTGTCAAAGCATTTTCTACATAAATTGAGTGCATGCCTATATTAAATAAAAAAGACTTCAAAAGAAAAGAAAATTAACTCTTAAAAAAAGCCATGATGGAGACATCTTTGATATTGCTAAGCTTGCCCATGGTCTAAAAGTATGAATGTGTTCCCTGTGGTATTGTATTTATACAAAAATGGAGACATGGTTCTTGTGTCAGCTCAGCTCCTAGGCTAATCTGCAACTCATAAGACATACAAATGCCCATAACTGTAAATCAATCACATGTATGAACTGTTTTTCAGCCTCTCAAAGAAAAGCTGTCTTTTTTACTTTCAGATTGTAGTTTTCTCATTGAAACTTAGTAGTAAGATATATAAATTTGCAATCACACTGTGCCTTTTCTATCTTCATAAAAATCATTCTGTTCATTGTGTATTTTATGGTCTTTTGGACTTATTCTAAGGAATACATTTTTTACAATAGTGGTTTCAATGAAGCAAAACTTATTCCTGGTAAACATGAACTCATCACACACAACCCAATAATCTTGAGATGCAATATCACAGGGTTCAGTTATTCTGTCCTTTACTACTATGGCTAATTTGATTCCAGTGGATATTGTTAATATAATACATTAAAGCAAATGTTTATATTAAATTTGGAAGTTTGCCATGAACCCATTCCAAGTCTTTAATTCTTCAGCTTTGTTATTTACTCCAAGAAATGACATCTTATTTGTTGGGTTTATTAATTTAATGAGATTATCAACTTTATCTTCATCAAATTGAAAGTTTAATTTGATATAGCCTAACAGTAGCACTTTTTCGCATTCTACATATCATAATTGACAAGGTTTTTAAAGATATTCAATAGGAAGATATGCTATAAGTGGCATATTTCCTAATCCCTTGGTAAGGATTGTGCAATTTAAAAAAAAAAAGGAGGATCTACTAGTCTTAGGCAATATAATGCACAATGGTAATAAGCAATATCTCATTAGCTGCTGTGAGATGGTCTGTATGTCAAATTGCTCTGATTGGTCAATAAATAAAACACTGATTGGCCAGTGGCCAGGCAGGAAGTATAGGCAGGACTAACAGAGAGGAGAATTGAGAGAATTCTGGGAGGTGGAAGGCTGAGGAGAGAGACACTGCCAGCTGTCGCCATGACAAGCAGCATGTGAAGATGCCAGTAAGCCACGAGCCACGTGTCAAGGTATAGATTTATAGAAATGGATTAATTTAAGATGTAAGAACTAGATAGCTAGAAGCCTGAGCCATTAGCCTAAACAGTTTAAATAATATAAGCATCTGTGTGTTTATTTTATAAGTGGGCTGTCAGACTGCCAGGGCTTGGTGGGACCCGGAGAGAAGCTCTCCAGCTACAGTTAACCTTAACAGGTTAATTACACTTTCAAGTTCTCATTAAGTGAATCAGTCAGCTCTTAACCTCCTCATCCCATTTGGGTGAACAACATTCAGAGCTTTCATAAATCATTTTAGATTTTCCATCTAATTATACTTATTTTTGGTTGTAGAAAAGGTCACCTTGGTGTGACCTTCATCATGGGAGGTATTTTTCTTACACTTCTTTGAGAAACCTACTTGGATTCTACAAACAGATGTGGGTGACATGTATGCTGCAGAGCAGTCCTTGTGTATGTGTGTGTGTGGAGAGGTGTTATGTATATATGTGCAAATGTGAATACGTGTGTGTACATGTTTTTGGAGACTTGAAGTTCACATCAAGTGTCTTTTCTCCATAATTCTACAACTGTTTTTGTTTGTTTGTTAGTTTTTTAGATAGGAGCTCTAACAGAACCAGAAACACATAGAGTCAGCTAGCCTGCCTGATCACTGACTGTTAGGGATCAAACCAATACCCCCTTAAACCAAGGATGGTGTTATAGGCACATCCATCTTTTAAGTGAGTTCTGAATCCAAGTCTAGATCCCTGTGCTTGTATGGAAGCCACTTTATTAACTGAGCCATTCCCTGCAGCCCCAATATATATGTCTTAAATATGAAGATACACCCTTCAAGATGCAACAAATTGTTTATGTTAAAAGTCATTCTGCTATAAAATATTATTTAAAAGTCAGATTAGATTACATAGAATAGCATTTTAGCTTTACTAGAAGACAGTGATTTGACTATCTTTCATAATCCACAGCTTTTCAGAAAGTTTCAGACTGTGATGTTTGATTTTTGTCAACTTGACTGGATTGAGAAATACCTGGGAGATAAGTAAGGAATAAACCCGGGCACATCTGTGATAGCATCTCCATAGAGAATTAGATCATAAGGCCTCTGATGTAATGGACAGATTGATCATTTCATGGATTCATAATATGATAAAAGTTTTGGGATGTGGTAGAGACTAGATGTGATGCTTATTTGGAGACTGTGGACATGTCCTGGGAAGAAGTAACTTACTCTGGACACTTTATTCCCTTTTTTTTTTCCTGTTTCCTCGCTGTCATAACATGGACTTTCTGCTCTACTATACATCCCCTGCCATGGTACACTAACACTTCTGAAATCATGAGTCAAAATAAATAAATTTCCCTTATGCTGTTTCTGTCAGGTATTTTGGTCACAGCTATGCAAAAGTTACTAAATGTACAGGACAAGACACAACAGGCATAAAAGGGAGAGGAGCAAAAAAAGGGATGCCCTGTATCATTACATAGTACAGAGAGTGGAAAGAAGCCATTATTCATGACAATGACAGGTTGTAATTTCCCAGTGCTAGAGTCCTGCAGTGGGGAGACACAGAAATTAGGTGGCTGTTATCTTCTGTTATTAAGATTGTGCTATACAACATGAATTTGCACTGTAATTTCTCCATGATAAAATCTACTATTCATGCAAGTGTTTCATATTCCCCCCGAAGCCTGTATTAGTCATGATTCTCTAGAGGAGCATGGAACATTTTGCTTCTTTATTCCTACTGAGGGAAGTTAGACAATAGACAAGATTACATGTGTACATGTTGTGTCAAGACTAGTACTGTAGAGTTGAGTAAGATAGGAGTGTGAGTAGGTTAAAGTATACCACTGGTTGTCGAGGCTTCTCTGATCAGAGTCCACTCAAATGGAGTGAAAGGCAGTCTCTGAAGATAACCAGGTATCCTCAACAGAGGGGACTGAAAGTGGAAATGCTATTATTCAAGAAAATACTAGGCACTGGAAAATACTCTTACTGTGCTCATGTCATATTTCAAATGCTGGCAGACTACTATTAGCTTGTGTTGTTCCCTCTCTATGTTTGAGAAGTGGAAAATCAATTGTTCAATTCTATGCAAGTTTTATAAATCAGTCTTTAGTGGTCACTCATTAATTTGGAAAGAAAACGGCAGTGTAGATAACAGGAGATTTACAAGGAGAACCTGAAGTGGTTTCAGATTACTCTCACATCTATTCTATACTGTTTGGACCAGGAGTAGGATCTCTAAAGTGCCAGAAACTTAAACTATCTCTGTCTTGTGCTTTCTTCATCTGCTTCCTCTACCTGAGTTGTTTTATCAATTATATGCCTTAGAAATTCCTATGATGATGGACTCTCTTCTTTTCCCCTTTTCATTTTCTACCTTAAGAATTCTAAAAGTGAGTTCCAGGAACAGGCGCAAAGCTACACAGAGAAACCCTGTCTTGAAATCCAAAAAAAAAAAAAAAGTCTAAAAGCTCCTTAACCATGGCTGCCATTTTCAGTCTAAAAGTCATCTCTACCATGAAAAACTCAGTGATTTTATGATGAAAGGGAATGGTTATTCTCTGTTGTACTGTGGGAGGTCAATTCTAGATAGAACTCAATCTTCCAGTACTTGATGATGACTGGGCTAATGACCCCTGCCATTAGATCTAATTTTTTTTTTTTTTTTTTTGGTTTTTTGAGACAGGGTTTCTCTGTGTGGCTTTGCGCCTTTCCTGGAACTCACTTTGGAAACCAGGCTGGCCTCGAACTCACAGAGATCCGCCTGGCTCTGCCTCCCGAGTGCTGGGATTAAAGGCGTGCGCCACCACCGCCCGGCCCCTAATTTATTTTTAAACAAATTAGAAGCAAATGAGACCTAATAACTCCTAGAATCAGTTAATCATATTTGTATCACTCCAGTTCTTTAAACAATGTGATGCACAAAGACACTTGTTAAATTGTATTCAGTTAAGTGCCAAGCATTGGCCTAGTTTGTGTTATAAATACATGAATTAGCTCTTCCTTATGCAGAGTATGACTCATTGCCACAACTCTGTTATCATAAAGCTGAAAATCATCATTTTTATTTTGCAAAACCACATTTGTTTTCTATTTCTGAACTCTTAGAAACTAGCAACATTTGTTCTCTCCCTAAGTTATAATACTTTTTGAATTAGGGCCATGCTGCTTAGAGAAATTCACACACACACACACACACACACACACACACACACACACACACAGGTTTTATTGAGTAACATCTCTCTCTCTCTCTCTCTCTCTCTCTCTCTCTCTCATACACACACACGCACACACACAAAGCCATGCACATGCAAATATAATTATTTCAAATGACACTGCAAAACCAAAAATTTCAATGTTGTTTTAGAAAATTGCTGCCCTTTGGATATTTTTGTGACCACTTATGATATTTGACATTATGGTTTTCACTTTAACTAGCAGATGTTCTATTCAAATTGCTCTAATTATGTTCATCGTGTGATTGCTATGCCAATACAAAGCATATAAGTAAGGAAGCTAGGTGTTTATCATGACCCTGTGGTTTGATTAGCCATACTAATATCTAACTACATAACACAATTCATGGGCTTCCATACAATTCTTTTAATTGTGTCTAGAATGTATTATAGCAGGTTACTATAGTCCACATAAGCAGAAGATTAACTCCAGAGGCTCAGTTTTTCCAATAAGTTATAGAATTAGATGCTATTGTTAATTTAGTAAAATGTGTTTATTGGTTCATTTTTAATTTCACCTCCTACTAATCTTATTTCCTGCAGTTCCCATCAATTTCAAATTACTTCTTGATATTCAATTATATTAACTTAGGAAGTAAAATTAAAATTTGACAATTATGATATATGATTTATAGGTTTAATACTAGCAGCTGATGGTTTTTTCAGTATCTTGAGACCAAAATCCATTTATAATAACTTCTAGGAAATGGGAGTGAAAATCAGTATCCAACACAAAATTTAAATAAAGAATGGTTGTTAGTTGGCACATGCTTGACAACCTAGCTACTCAGGAGGATGTGGCAAAAGTAATGTAAGTTCAGACCTTCCTTGGCAACTTAGCAAGACCCTACCTTAAAATAAAACACTAAATTTAATAATAGAAAGGGCTGGGTATGTAACTCAGTGGTAGCATGTTTATTTAGCACATCTATGCATCAAGCTCTATCTCCAGTATTAAAAACCCAGAACACAGCAGACATATGGATAGATGTCATCCAGTTAGCTCATAAACAGCAACTTCTGCTTTAATGCCTTGAGACTCTTCAAAGGACAGTTTCAATATCAGCATATGGATTTTCATTGACATCTTTGCTGTGGGATAATTGTTGCTAGTAGTTAATGAATTCACTTCTCCAATATTACTTTTTGATATGGGAGGAAGTTGGAGGAGTTGCATGGTAAGTAGCATGCAGCCACTATCTATATTCAACAATTGTTTGAATATTGTTGCACTTGCTGTATATTTTTCTTTGTATATAAACACACACACACACACACACACATGAGTAATCTAAATAAAGGTCAGTTTCACAAGATATTTCTCGTGTCACTGTTACACCATTTTCATCACAGGTAACATGAGTTTATAATGTCCTAAATAACTAGCCTCTATTTACATTTCTAGTTTTCCAACATCTCTAAGAGCATTTTAGACCTCTCTTTCTGGCCCCATTACTTCTCAGTCTTCACTGGTTTTAAAGGAAAATTAGTTAATATCCCATTTTCCCTTCTATTTTATATTTACAATTATATTGGTTTTCTAAAAACAAAACTGTATTGGTTGTCTAGAAGTCTGCTATACATATTTATAGTTAAGGTAAATCCAATTTCAAGTGGCATTGTAAAATGTGATTCATGTGCAATTAATTCAGAGGGCTCACACTCTTCCCCTCCTGTTCCTATTGTACTACCATAATTCATGTCACCAAGTCATAAGTTGTAAACACCTGACTTGTTTTTTTAATGTATTTTGGACAGACTGCTCTCTTCTAGATCAATTAAGTTACAAAAAAACCCACCTAGCTTGTTTTGCTTTCAGTGTCTTTCTGTCCCTTCCTTTTTGTAGATTCAAGTTTTCTGGTTGCATTATATTCCTTTTATCTTGACAGGGATTGGTAGTTGTTGTTTTGACAATGTATCTCAAAAGGAAGGCTCATAGTCAGGGAATTCTGATAATTATAGTTATCTATTAGTCTCTTTAGCCCTCACTGATGAAGGATAATTTTACAGGATTCAGAAATCTACTTGGTAGTTGTTTGGTTTTGGCCAATGGAAATATTTGATTCTACTCTTTTCTTGCTTGTGTGGTGTCTAAGGATAATTCTGATAAACTTGAATGCTCCCTGCTCTATACGTGTGTGTGTGTGTGTGTGTGTGTGTGTGTGTGTGTGTGTGTGTATGATTTCACTGTTACTTCTTTCAATATTTTATCTTTACTTGCCTTTCTGTTGTGTGATTATGACATGTGAAGGGCTAGAAAATTTACATTTTTGTATTTAACCTACCTTCTGGCATTTTCTAAGATTAATTTTGGAAATTTCTCACTTATTTTTATGTCCCAGTGTTTGGAGAAACAATTGGCAAAACAATGCCAGTTCACTGGTGGATCCTAATAGAGTTGCTGCTTCTAGCTTGTTTAATTTTTTCTTGTGATGAATATGGATGTAACAATGTCCAAACTCTCTATAAATCACACTGGAAATTGGAAGTCCATAGAGCTTCTGTTTTTAAACTAGGAAACAAACAAGGGTTATAAGAAATTCTGTGGTCATTATGCCCCCTATGGTCTCCTTCATCTTAAAGAATTCAACTGAACTGAATTTTTTCCAAATTATCATTCCTATTTTAATGGAAAACTTTTGTTATTATGATTTTGCCAAACTGCTTTTCTGTGAATGGGGTGTCCTTCTGTGGTTCTACAAGAGAAATTCAAAACTATATCTTCAAATGATGATAGTGATAAATGATGACACTGTGATAAACTATAAATAAGTCACTAAATAGAAGCTAGGAAAATAGCTTAGAGGTAATGATGCATGTTGTGCAACCAAGAGGACATATGTGAAAATCCTTATCATCTGCATAAAAATCCAAGCATGGCTGTGTGCTCCTGCAATCCCAGCAATATTTGGGATAGAGACAAATGTGGGGGATCACCAGAGCTTTCTGGGTGCTAGCTTCAGGCTCAAAGTGAAACCCTGTCTCAAAAAACAAGTTGGAAAGTGACAGAAAGTGCAGGGGGCTACAAGAATATGTTACTGAGATTCAGCTGTATACAATAAGCTGTACCTTGACCGATCAAGGAGTCCTTCAAGAGGAAGCCATTTATCAAGGAGTATTTGGTGTTATTTAGATTTTAATATATATCAGCTGTCTTCTGCTATGAAATTTTTGTGTGCCCATATGTTGCTGGAGAGCTTCTCTCCAGGTTCCACCGAGCCCCACAGTCCCACAATCCACATATAAAATAATCACTCAGACGCTTATATTACTTATAAACTGTATGGCCATGGCAGGCTTCTTGCTAACTGTTCTTATATCTTAAATTAACCCATTTCTATAAATCTATACCTTGCCACATGGCTGGTGGCTTACCGGCATCATTATATGCTGCTTGTCCTGGCGGTGGCTGCAGTCTCTCTCCCCACTTCTTCCTGTTTCCCCAATTCTCCTCTCTCTTTGTCCCGCCTATTCTTCCTGCCTGGTCACTGGCCATCAGTGTTTTATTTATATAGAGTGATATCCACAGCACCCATATACTACTAGGTCATGTGGCAAACAGTTTAGATCCTCAGATATACTGCTTATCCACTAAGTAACACCCCTGCAGGGCATAGGAGACAGGTGGGCTGTAGATGCATACTGTTGATGTATCCAACCTTCTTATTAAATAAGAAACACAGAAACAATGTAAAAGAGAAAGCCGAGAGGTCAGAGCTCAGATCTAAAATCTCACCCTTCCTCCTGCTGTCCCAGCTTCGAGAAAGAGACCTACTTCCTGTCGGTTTGTTTTTTTATAGTATGTTGTTCTGCCTTCTCATTGGTTGTAAACCCAAACACATGACTGCCTCGTCACTGTCTGAATGTACAGCCCCCTAGGTCTTAAAGGCATATGTCTCCAATGCTGGCTATATCCCTGAACACACAGAGATCTTATGGGATTAAAGGTGTGTGCCACCACCGCCACACTCTTGCTATGGCTCTAATAGCTCTGACCCCCGGACAACTTTATTTATTAACATACAATCAAAATAATATTTCAGTACAATTAGATTACCACCACATTTCCCCTTTTCTATTTTAATAAAAAGAAAAAAAGCAAAAGGTTATAACTAACAAAAGAAAAACTATATACAAAAGTACAATAACTATATACAATATATACAAATAATAAATACCTAAACAGGTATTGGACAAATCAGAGAAAATAATTCCATTATCTATCCTATTTTGGTAAATCCAAGATGTATCTAATGCACTTTCTATCCTAATTAATTTTCAACTATAACTAACTAATCTTCAACCATAACTAACTAATCTTCAACTCCCTCAGAGACCCAAGAAGGAAATAATATTAGCTAACAAAAATAAAAACAGGAAGTGCATGCAAGCAACTTCCAAAAAATTTTGTGAGTTGACAGAAACAGCCAGCTGCCTGGGCAGTCACCTGAGGTTTCTCCGCAGTGTTGGGGCATCATCTTCAGCCTATGGGCTTAGTGTATCTGACAGACTCATTTGTGAAGTAGGATGTACACAAGGTCAACAGTTCAACCTCACATTGGGTGAGAGCAGTCCATGTACCAGAAACACCTGAATTCCACTAGTGTCCTGTCATGATTCAGGATTTTAAATTCTGGAAATTGTTGACAGTTTTTTTAATTCAGCTGTCCATTCTTCTTGGCTGTGTATATATGGCTTCATCTCAGCATCCCCTTCTTCTCCACATCCCTTTATTAAATGCCAGTCTACTTTTGAGAGGCATGAGCTTTCAGCTGCTGTTCCATTGTACAACAGAATCCATCGGCCCTCTGCCTGTTAAGCTGCCTTCGAAGAAAAGGGCACTGTACCTTTTCCGGATGGGAAGGCCACTTCAGGGATGGGGCCATATTGTCCTGGCCTCAGAAGATGCCTTTTGATAAAGCCATAACCACACTTGTTTTGGCATGAATCAGTAGTCCTTGATTCGTGATCTGTCTGTCCATTTTGTCCTGTTGATTCGAGGATACTTTGTTGTCCAGTGGCTAACTTTTGCCAGAATGAAAGTTGACTCCATATGCAGTTTCTTCAATGCCCATATTTTCTCTAAAGTAGATTGGTACTGCCAGGAGCCGACATGTCTCAAAAAAGAAAAATTTTCTAAGTTATTAAAACATTTTAAATGCCATATTCTGTAGATCTCTGAAGGGTTTGAAGATGACCTGTCTAAAACATCTCTGCTCAATTTTTAAAACATATCTAATATGACTACAAGTTCTATGATAATGTCTAACTACTAGCTTTCATTTCTTTATATCCTAATAGTTGATAATAATAACATTCAAGGATCAGAAATTTGCATTACATTGTTAAATGGATGGAATAAATACAATTAGAAATATACATATAGCATTTTCTAACAATATCAATTTCAAATTTGTATACAATATAAAACAATTCAATCCAATGTAAAGTATTTAAAACTAGTAATTGTCTTTTTTTTCTTTCTTTCTTTCCTTTTTTTTAAAAACAAGAACCTTAAATCTAATCTCCTTTGCTTAGCCTTTTTCCTAACCCTTGACAATAACTTGTAACCAACCCCCCTAAATACTGAAAATTATCCCAGACTCAAAACCCATTAAAAAGACCAAAAAACCACCCGCCCCACACCACCTCTTTGGGAATGTGGGCGTCGTATTATTAAAATTGCTTCCTGCTGGGTATGGGCAGAAGTTTTCTTTATCCTGAAAGAAAAATTTTAGGTTAATTGTCAAATTCTAGGAGAGGTAACTATATCCTTCATTATCCAGTCTGTGTATAATGCCAAAGTTCAGGGTTTATCTCAAGTCCTTATTCAAGTCGTCTTTGAGACTGGATCATCTCAGCTAGTCATCTCAAAATTGCTCTGAGCACCTTATAGTTCAAAGCTGATCTATGGATGATGTTTGTCAGCTTAATGATATTATTATTGTCCACGTGGAATTGTTGTTGTTGTGGGGCCCCATCTTCTTTCTGGAGACTTCAGTTGATGTTAGGCCTGGCCGTGATTTCCTGCAGAAAACTGATAAGAGACTCGAACACAAAACATATATATGCAGCTAGCCTTTTTTCTAGAATTAGTTAGTACTCTATGTGACCATTCATATCTTAACAAAGTTTAAAATATATATATATATATTAATCTTGTAAATTTTGATATAAAATTTATACTTTAAGAAAAGTTTAAAGAATCAGAATAGAATCAAAGAGTTGAGATTAGTAATAGAATAGTCCCTTAATTAATTTTGCTTTTGTCCTGTACCATAGCAGAAGATGGCTCTTATTCTGGCATGATACAGGGAGTTTGCATTTTCCTTTTAACAACATGCTTGAGTTTAAAGAAGGAGAGAGCCATTCTCCAACTCCAAAGTCAGCTTTAAATTTTAATTGAACTGGGACTATTAGAAAACCAATAGTGTTAAATCTTTAGAGAAAAGCAGAAACAAACATTTAGGAAGACATAAAAAATTTTTTAGATAATATATACCCATACACCGTTTCACTCTGTTTCTTGGGATAGATGATTTGTCACTTTTCTTCAGTTGTCTCATTTGTCCAGTGTTCTTCAGATTCCTTAACCTTCATTCTCCTAAAAGACAAAAACAAAAACCTTTCCCCAAGACTAATTTTGGGGATGTTTCCTTTTGACAAGTTATTATCTGATTAAATGAAAAGGCATGTGTTATTGATACAAGTTAGTTTAAATTGGATGTTCATGCTGGTTGATGAACTATCACCTCCTCAATTAAAAGGTCTCTCTTGTTCAAATCGAACCTTTATCAATTTTGATGGTACCCACAGCTTATCTTCTCCTGTGGAAACAAAAGCAAAACCTCGTCCCCAATGTAATACATACCCTGGTTTCCATTCTGAGGTCAGCACATCCTTAAAGTATATAGGCTGATTTAATTCTGTAGTTTTTTCTATTATCCAATGTCTCTCTGCAGCTGTTGTTCCTTTCTCATTGGCATTCAGAAAATTCAAAGTTAGAAGAGCATTATGCAGTCTATTTCTGGGGGTTTTTGTTACCCATTTTTGTTTTTAATGTGGAAAAAAATTCTCTTTTAGATAGTTTCCTTTAAAATATCTGATATATTATGACTTACCAAATCTGCGTAGAACAGTAGAAATCTGAGGGGATTTTCAAAACAGCCACCTAGTGTCCCAGGTAGAAATCCAAAGAGAGAGAGAGAGAGAGAGAGAGAGAGAGAGAGAGAGAGAGAGAACAAGAAAGCATAGCTGGCTAAAGTTTAAATGCAGCCACGTGTTCCCTCTTGTGCCGAGTCAAGGCTTGGGTCTGACTTCCTTAAGCTCCGACCACGTGCGTTGGCTTTACAGGCAGGGCCCTGTTCGGCAGGGCAAGTCTGAGTTGTTTGTAGCACCGGCTTTAAGCAAGCAGGCTTTAAGCAAGCAGCTCAGTTAGTCCGGCCTGAGGCCAAGGACTAGGGGGCCGCTGCTCGGACTAGGAAGCCGGCGCTCGGACTAGGACGCCAACCGCCTGGTCTGCTGCCCTTGCGGGAAAGCGGACCTGCCGCCAAGCCAAGCAGTTTTTAATGGATTCTTGTCACGTTGGGCGCCAGATTTTGATGTATCCAACTGTCTTATTAAATAAGAAACACAGAAACAATGTAAAAGAGAAAGCCGAGAGGTCAGAGCTCAGATCTAAAATCTCACCCTTCCTCCTGCTGTCCCAGCTTCGAGAAAGAGACCTACTTCCTGTCGGTTTGTTTTTTTATAGTATGTTGTTCTGCCTTCTCATTGGTTGTAAACCCAAACACATGACTGCCTCGTCACTGTCTGAATGTACAGCCCCCTAGGTCTTAAAGGCATATGTCTCCAATGCTGGCTATATCCCTGAACACACAGAGATCTTATGGGATTAAAGGTGTGTGCCACCACCGCCACACTCTTGCTATGGCTCTAATAGCTCTGACCCCCGGACAACTTTATTTATTAACATACAATCAAAATAATATTTCAGTACAATTAGATTACCACCACAGCATACCTTTGTTTCTTGCACAAATGAAGCCCCAACCATCCCTTGCCTTCAGTCCTAGTAGTATTGCAGAGCTATTGACTCAGGACAATAGGGCTTTTTTTCTTATCCAGGTGCATTAAAGACTGGAACAGAATTCCTGGTCAGAGAGTCGCATGACCAGGAGAGAAAGAACAAGGCAGTTTCTGTAGATGGTAGACAGAGCCATGTGGTCAGGGAGAAGAGAAGGCAGTTTATCAGAGCAAAGGTAAGGATCAAGGAAGGAAAGATGGAGGACAAAGGAACAGAGGATGAAGATGAGGTCGAAAGGATAGGAGCTTAGTTAGGACTATGACAGGGCAGGCCTGGTAGGTACACAGAGGACCTGAATGTGAGGACAGAGCTGAAGCTGTATAGACAGAATTTTGACTTAGGGAAATAAAGTAAATGCATGGAAGAGCATGGTGTGCATAGATTCTTTTCCCTCAGATAACCCCCCTCCAGAGCCCTACATGACTGCACTGAAAAAGAAGGCCAAAACCAATTATCCAACACCTATGAGGTGGTCAGGAAACAGCTAATAAGCAAAATTATGCACAATTATGATTGAGCATTTAATTTTAAAGTAAACATATATGAGAGTTTGATTACCACTCATCCTAAATTACTAAAAACTGCCTTTCCTAATCACATGGATCTGTATTGCTATGCTCTTGGGGACAGCAAGCAGCATTCACCTTTGTGGAATTCAGTCTATCAGTTTCTAGTGGTTGCTTGTAGTGATTCTGTGTGAAGGATTGTAAGACCACAGGAGGTTTGTAATTGATGAACTCTTATTGCCACATTTGGGGTCAGAAAGTAAGAGCACATAGGCCCTGTGCTTTCCAGCTGTATATAAATGAAGGCCATGTTTTGTGAAAAATGAACAGTTTTAATTGGAGTGTTCTGAGCTTTGACTCAAAATACTTTTGTGACTCTCAGGACTCATATAATTTTGAAAAGTCATCCTTTTATAAAAAGCAGACAAAATGTTATAAAGATACTGTGACATGGTTTGCATATGGTAAGGTAATAAACCTAATTTTTATTTAATGTAAATAATAAGGAAAATTTGTCAAGAATTTATAGTTAGAGGTTCTCACAGTAATAACTTCATGATGTTGTCCAAAAGAATGTAAATAATGTATGCAGAGAGAGATATTTATTTAGTCACACAGAAGGTACTTATGTAGGAGAACCAATTATAATTATAGGAGTAATCATGTTTTCTTACCTGTTTACCAAGAACCACAAGACTAAAACATTTGTTAATTAAAAATTATAGAATTTATGAAATTAATTGATATGTTTGGAATATTCATATAGTTTTTTGTTTAAGGATATAAAATCTATACATATACCTATATGACAATCTAGATGACTTATTTATTAGCTCTGTCTATTGATTGAGGAAGTAGCCACTGTATAATTGAATAAGAATATTCAATATTTGTGCAATAGAAGGCTCATGTCATGCTATAGAAAACCAAATATACATGATCCTCCATTATCATCATTTTGGATTCTTTACAATCTTTCAGAAAAGTGAAAAACTCATAAATAATTAGTTTACATTCAAGATAGGAAGTTGAAGATTACAAAGATGTACTTGACAATTTATTTGTGAAGTAGATCATTATACAATTATTAAGATACTGAATGTCTATATAAAATTAATCATAAATAAGATATCTCCATCAGAGGAGCTAGTATATTTATTAATTGTTGTAAAGACTCTTAATTATCTCAGGCATTTACAGAACTTTAGAAAAGTACTTTATAAGTGAAACAAGTTACTTTCAAGGTTGTAAATCACTTAATGCTGGGGGTTGAAGGACTAAAATGAGGAAGTCTTATGAGGAACATTGTTGGAGCAGTCACCTTTGGCTGACTCTAGGGAATCAGACCCAGAGTTTTAAATTCAGGAGGTTAAGGTCAATGTCTTATCTCAAGGGCTGACATTTTTAGGTATGAGCTGATTATATAGGAGCTAAAAAGTATGTTTTGCACTGCATTTGTGTTAGCAGCAAATGTGGTGTTTTCTTCAGCTATGTCCATGGTAGTAGCATTTTCTTCACTCGATTGTCTGAGCTATTCTGGTCAGCAGCCATGGGATGCATGTTATAAATTTCTACATATGCCCTCCTGGCTGTGGTTACCATCTCTGCAGTTCTGGTTTTACCTTAGTTATTTTTTTCGTGAACACCAAGACTAATCTGTTAGTTTGATTACTATTCTTTACTACTGTTGGTATAATTATCTAAGACTGTGGTTCATTTAACTTTGCAAATAACTCTAACCTTTACACCTTCCTACTCTGTAAAATGTTAATGTCTCTGAGGTATTTGCTTCTGGCTTATTATATAAGAAATATTGCTTTCTGACCCAGGCAGTGGTGGTGCACGCCTTTAATCCCAGCACTTGGGAGGCAGAGGCAGGTGGATCGCTGTGAGTTCAAGGCCAGACTGGGCTACAGAGTGAGTTCCAGGACAGGCAACTACATGGAGAAACCCTGTTCTAAAAAATCAAAAAACAAAAAACAAAAAAAAAAAGAAGAGAAATATTGCTTTCTGTGTGGATCACAGTAGGAAAGAAAGTAAATCCAATGTATTCTTTCAACATTAGACAAATGTGACAGTCATTTGAAGGAACCAGCAATAGATTTAGGAACATGAGAAACTTGGCTCCGTTCTACTGGTCCTATGCTATCTTGGAGGGAGATCATTTTACCAATGAATTCAGTGAAGTACACTATGCACTGTTCTTTAAATTACTACCATGCACAGATTAAGGGACTTCCCTTGAAATATATTAAATTTTGTATAAACATTAGTTAATTGAACATCCAATTATGAAGCTGTACTCTAGGTCCAGATAACTGAAACACAAAAGCAGAGGGCATCATACTATCACAAGGCCAGTAATCTAGAGGAAGGACAAGAAAATTAGCTAATTAAAATGAAAATAGAAAATTAAACAAAAATTCATTGTGATAAAAATAGGGATCTAAAATCTTGTGAGAGAGCACATAGAGTCAGATACTGAGGCAGAACTACTTGTTGAGTTGGTAAGTATGTAAGGAACAGTGGGGGCCTAGTGTGCTAAGGATAGAAGACAGAGTTGTGGAGAAGTGATCAGAGTCATGGTAAAAATATGAAATTTTCAACCAGGGTGAAATAGAAACACTTGGGGGATTTTTAGTTGGAGGGTAATATTATTAGAATTATATCATAAAAGGAAGCATATGCCCTATGAAGATTAGAGTTTAGTGGACAGGAAGTGAAGACAATAATTAGAGGTCTTCTTGATGTGTGCCAGAGGTGAGAATGTCTGAGCTAAGTTGGCAACAGGTGAAGTACTAAAAGTTACAAAGCTCTACACATGATGAAGCTAAAACTAACAGAATTTCACAATAGATTGGAATGTGTGTGTGTGTGCATGTATGTATATATGTCCATATGTGTGTGCACATGTGTATATATGTTGATTGGGAAAGAGACAAAATGGGCAAAATGAACTATTTATTAAACTATTTACCTGGAATCTTCAAAAATAAAGATGTTTGTATCTACTGAGCTGAGGGAGATTTAGATATAGATGAATTTCAGAGGGTGAATTTCCAGAGCTTAGATTTAGACAGGTTTTAACTTGTCTGTTAGACATTTGGTGAAGACTTCATGGATCACAGATTAATATTTGATACATTCATTAAAAATATCTACAACATGCTACTTACTTCTGAGCTCTGAACTAGAATTCAGAATCCTTATGAAAATGTTTTCTAAGCTGCATCTTAAATGTTTTTAAAAAACAATAAAATGAAAGAAAAGACATTTTTAATTTCTGCTCGATTCTCTTTCCTATCTGAGGCAGAACACTTCTTTCCTTTGTGGATTCATAAGCATTTCATCAAATACTACCATTCTGTGGGGCAAAAATAAGAATATAATGAGTCAAAATATTCATGAAAATGGTAACTCCAGTTCTGGACTGCTGCACACTCAGGAAATGAAGAAATATTTGTTTTTATTACATCATAGATCTTGAGTAGGTGTTGATAAGATGTAGGAAAGATCAAAGAAAGATTAGAAGGAATCTTTCAGTTTTTTTCATAAGAGAAATACAACTGAAAAACAATACCTTACTCACATCAAGGAAAATGCCTCAGGAAAAACTGGAGAGTAGGAAGGATGTATACCACTGATTATGCTTTCTCTGGTTAATTATAGCTCATTATTCAGTTAATAGATCTAAATGATGGTTAACATTAAGTATCAAAATCAGTTTTTTCCTCCAGGTAAAATTAAGGTCATACTCTTAAAATTGGGTTTATCTTGATTTCATCTGTCATTCACACAAGTCAGTCACTAAGAATTGAGATGTAAACCAAAGCATTCTATGCATGTGAAGGTCTTATGACTCTTACCCACTTGGGGCATGGGATGAAATTGGTCCAGTCTATTAAGTATCTGCTTTGGAAAAAAAAATTTAAAAAGAAAAAAACTTACAATTTCACTTTTCTTCTAATTTGAAATATCTAAGGTACATCAAAGTCACTGTGCTTATTCAGCTTATATTTTGAGTAAGTTTTATTATCAACTGAATATTAGGGACTGTAAAAAAAAAACCTAATACATAATATACTCTAGCATGAATCTTAAAAGTTCTTGTTAATAAAATCAAACCCAGAGCCAGATATTTGGGTGAATGCTGGAAGATCAGAGAAGCAGAATAAGTCACAGCTTCCTCACCTGGCCAATTCCTCAGGTGATCATTTTTCCTTAGACTGGATACTTCTCAGCTGAACTGTGCTGCTCAAAAGCCTAAAAGCTTAACCAGCTCTAGTTCCTAGTCCTCATGCCTTATACACCTTTCTGCTTTCTGCCATCACTTCCTGGGATTAAAGTCTCACTTCCTGGGATTAAAAGTGTGAGTCACCATGCCTGGCTGTTTCCAGTGTGACTTTAAACTCACAGAGATCCAGATGGATGTCTGCCTTCAGAATGCTAGGATTAAAGGTGTGTGTGCCACCATTTTCTGGCCTCTATGTCTAGTGGCTGTTCTGTTCTCTGACCTCAGATAAGTTTATTAGCGTGCACAATATTTTGGGGAACACAATACCACCACAACATACAGTATGTCATTTGGTGCTTCCAAAAACAGTGAGAAATGAAGACAAAAACACTGTATTTTCAGGTTTCTTCATCTGAACCACAGACTTTTTTTATTCAACAGAGAACAGTGAGTCAGCTGGTAGGTTCTCACTCCACGAAGGACAGCACTAATGCATTAGGAATGTGCCAACTATGATTAATGCTGATGACTTAGTGACACACAGCAAGACACTGAAATAATGAGACTTCTCTACATTAGAGATGTTATCATCTCAACATATGGTCCATAGGATAGTTTAACGTGTGTTAATTTATTTTTATTTTTTTAAGTCTTCTAACATGATAGCATAATGAACTCTGAGAATGATATCAGACACACATGTGTAATTCTTCTTTTTTTTTTATGTGGGCTCCAGGGTCAAGTTCAGATCATTAGGCTGAGGCAGCACAAGTGCTTTTACCTGCTGAGCCCTCTTACTGACCTCTGAAAATATTTTAGATGCATCTATATTAAACGTATGCTGACCTTTTTCTTATTATTCTTCTCTAAACAGTATACTACATCATCTACTTATGAAATGTTTATTAATATTAGGTATTTTAGTATTAGTGTTATTTAGTGTTAGTAGTAATTTTAGTATTAGGCATTACAAGTGAGGGCCAGTCATGGTGGCTCAGGCCTGTAATCCCAGCACTTAGGAGTCAGAGGCATCTGAATCTCTGTGAGTTTTAGGCCAGTGTGATTTATATAGCAAGTTCCAGGCCATTCAGGGCTATGTTGCAAGACTCTACACCAAAAAAAGAAAATGAGGCTGAATATAACTTATATGTAACAGCCAAGACAATACTCATGACACCATCCCCCAGGGATCCTAAGAGGCACCTGATTGATGAGTCTGGACAGTAAGACATTCTTTGCCGTTTTCCCATATGCTTGCTGAAGCTTGACTCATGAGAAATAATTCAAGTACTTTAGAGCATATTTGTACAAGGGAAAATTACTCCATCTGACACTAAAGGATTACTTTTTCCAGTTTGTCTTTGTGTTCTCAGATACAGACAAGGAAACTATAATCATAGGACACTCCAAAAAAATGAATAAAGAACTCTGCATCTTCATAACACAGCTCCTTAGATTTTTCCCCCTGCTATCCACATGAACAGCTCCCAAATATGCTTAAAATGCAAATTTGCACTTTAAGATAATTTATGAATTATTGTGATGTACTTTCAAACATATTCTGCAAACCAGACAAGCGTACAAAGGATGTCACTATTTAATTCATCACTTTTCAGAATAGTGGAGTGTGAGTACTGCTTTCTTCTAGCATATTAAGAGCCCTGCTGGTGGTCCTTTTTCACAATACTATTTTATACTGTGGCACACTTTCACAATCCTAGATATTCTAAAATATTCCACAGTGCCTGAATACTTAGAGAATTCTTAGAGAATTGAAACATTTTAATCTGAACCCTGCTGTACATAGCAGGAATCATAATTTTAAAGTGTGTTAATTAGAAATACAAATTTCGTGTATTCCATAGGAACTATAGGCAATCAATGGCTACTAATGGAAGAAGAATCAGTTTTCTCCAAGATCTGATAAATTGTCCAATTCAAGGTGGTCAGCTTTAAACACACACACACACACACACACACACACACACACACACACACACACACAGACACACCCTACTGAGTCCACTTAGTGTTGCTCCTGTGTGTGTGTGTGTACCTGTGTGTGTGTGTGTGTGTGTGTGTGTGTGTGTGTGTGTGTGAGAGAGAGAGAGAGAGAGAGAGAGAGAGAGAGAGAGAGAGAGAGAGTTAGTTTGGTCTTGGAGGAGGCTTCCTACAGTGACACTCTACTTAGGACAAAGCTTGATAATGAACATGTTATATGCCCTCTACCACTTCCTCATAATTTTAGATTTTTTCCTTTTAAATGTGGTAATTTTCTCTACTTTTTTTTTTTTTTGTTTTTTTTGTTTTTTTGTTTTTCAAGACAGGGTTTCTCTGTGTAGCTTTGCGCCTTTCCTGGAACTCGCTTGATAGCCCAGGCTGGCCTTGAACTCATAGAGATCCGCCTGGCTCTGCCTCCCGAGTGCTGGGATTAAAGGCATGTGCCACCACCGCCCAGCCTATGATTTTCTTTTTGCTGTTGCTTTGAGACAGTCTCATTTGGCCCAGTCCTCTATATAGATAGAGATTGTCTTAAACTTCTGTTCTGCCTGCCTGTGCCCCTCAATATTGAAATTACAAGTGTGCACCACATTACAAAGTTCACCTATGATATCATCATCTTCTGATTTTTCTCCATGTACATACTAGCCTCCCAGTACCTGCTTGTCTTTGTACACTGTTTATTGACTTTTACTTCATGAATGTTTCCACTCTCTCTCCCATGAATAAAATAAAATGAAGTTATTTTACTTCATTTGAACTGTTACAACAAAATACCACAGGTTAGGTAGCATGTAACAACATAAATTTATTTCTACTCTTCTTGAGACTAAGAAGACCAAAGCCAACACCAAGATTGCAGCAGATTTGGGATATTGGGCAAACCCCCTTCTGGCTCAGCATAGTAGGCATATTTCTTGCTGTGTCCCCTACAAGTTGGATGAGATAAGACAGTTTTCTGGGACCATTCTGTGAGAACACTGATAGCATGCTTGAGTCCTCTACCCCTGACCTGATCACTTCATAATGCCTTTCCTCCTAACTTACTAAGTAATGTTACAACATGTGAATTTTTTGTTTGTTGTTTATTTGAGAGAGGGTCTTACTATGTAGCCATGGGTACCTTAGAACTCACTATGTAGACCAAGCCTCAAATTCATGATTCTCCAGCCTCTGTCACTAGGGTACTAGCATCAATGCTGTAAGCCACCATTCAGACCATAGCCTTGCTTATTGTAACGAATGTATCTGAATGTTCTGGAGCTCCAGTGAGATATTTGTAGAGTTTACCATTTCTTCAAAATCCTGAAACTTTTTGAAAAAATAAACATAAATCCACACAGAAGTATCATTTCTATTAACTACTTCCCAGTAGAAACTTTTCTAAAATCGTGATCCTTCAGTATAAATTTTTATCACTTTTTCCATTTACTTATTTTGAATTTCTACATATGAAGATAATGTAAAGCATTCCATAAGTGAGACTCATATATTATCTCAACTCCAATTATTATTTTTAATTATATTTTATTAATTTATATGTTTTATCTCTGTGTATGGGAGTGGTGGTGTGAACGTGCAAGCACAGAGGCTAGAAGAAGACCCCAGCTCCCTCAGAGTTTCAGACATTTGGGAGAAACATGGCTTGTTATGATGGCCCTGGGATTGAATTCCAGTGCCCATGACTGTGTAGCAAGAGCTCATTCACAGTGAGGCCAGAATATATCTTCAAATGTTGAAGGAAACAGGAATATGAAGCATCTGCTGATCACTGCAGTTTTTTGCACACTGCAGCTGGGGTAGTTCATACTTTTATATGACCTCATGTTGTGTGATTTTGAATCTCAAAATTGAGCCAGGCGGTGGTGGCACACACCTTTAATCCCAGCACTCGGGAGGCAGAGCCAGGCAGATCTCTGTGAGTTCGAGGCCAGCCAGGACTACCAAGTGAGTTCCAGGAAAAGCACAAAGCTACACAGAGAAACCCTGTCTCGAAAAACCAAAAATAAATAAAAATTGAAAACCCGATTTTATATTTCTGTAAGTGCTATAATAAAATCTGAATGAGAGGTGCAGATGGTACAGCTAACATGGCTCTAAGGTTTAAGGAATTGTGCAGGACCCACCAGGAACTAAAATCTTCTGGCAGTTATGCCTATTGAGAAGGAAGTAAATAATGCTATTGGATTGATTTTGTTAGTGAACTGCTAAGTTGGGCATTATCCACTTGCTTAGACATAATTATTTCTTACATGCAATTGCCATGTAGTCATTTGTTTTAGATGTAATGAAAAAGCTAGTGAGATACTGAATGCTATGAGCTAATAGAATTTGGAAATAACTACATTATACTATTTTCTGATTGGTCAGTTTTGTACTATTATTTGATTCAGGTCAGAAGTTAAGAATTTAAGATTAAAAGAAATCAATGATGTACTTTGAAGTTCTTTGTCTTTTAAAAGAGCATGTTTAATGGATGAAATATTTTTATCATTATTCAATTTCATAGTTCTGAGCAGAGATGCTCAGACTTCCAGGTGCTTCACTGAACAGCCCACTGTACTTGGCAGACCTTAGGGACAACATGTAGCTTTATGGTGCAGCTGTTATAAATATGTTTTGGAGTCATGTTAGCAGGTTTCCAATGTGTTCATCTGACTTTTCTTTTCTTCTGTCAGAAAAACAGAAAAAAGAAAGGAAATGAAGGCCACTATAGGCTTGCCTCTCTGACACAAAGATTTCTTAGCCTTCACCTCAGAATTTGTGGTTCTTTATACATCTTAGTCAACAAGCAACCTTTTATTTCTAGATGCACATTGTATATGAATTTAATATGAAGCTATGTGGCCATGAACTTGTGGATTATCCAAAGAAAATTTGGAAGGCTACTGTACATTGTTCACCATTATATTTTCACTTCCAGTGGGATTAATTCTTAGCTGATGAGTCAAGGATACTTAATTCCCAAGACTGTCTTGAGGGTTGAGTAAGGTCCAGAATACCTGACTCTAAAAAGAACTATTCCTACAGAATCTGGTGAAAATTTTGCACCTGGAGTGATGCAATGAGTTGGCTCTACTTCACATAGCAGGGACAGATAATAATAGGGTATTTTATATTAAAACGGTCATGTGACACTGAAGTTTCATATAATGATTCTTTTATAACTTTTAGAATTGTTTAATCCTATATTATCTGTGTGTAAGTTTAGAAGTTATTTGCCTGAGTAGGAGATGCTACATTGTAGCAGGAAGGTTTCTCCCATTCCACCCAGCCTCGCGGTCCCATAGCTGTTTATAAAATAATCACTCAGAGGCTTAATAATATTTATAAACTGTATGGCCTATGGCAGGCTTCTTGCTAGCTAGCTCTTATAACTTGACCCATTTCTATTAATCTATAAGTTGCCATGTGGCCGTAGCATTACCGGTGTGCTGGCATCTTACTGTTCTTTTGGCAGTGGCTGATGGCAACTCTCTCCTCTTCTTTCTTCTCTCTGTATATCTGCTTGGATTTCCGACCTGCCTCTAAGCTAGCTGCCTTGCCATAGGCCAATGCAGCTTTATTTATCAACCTATCAGAGGAACACATACATATTCACAGCATTCAGAAAGATATCCCACAGCACTACATCAAATTAAAACTTATAAAAAAACACACATTATTTCTTAGTTAAACTTTGGATTTATCAATAATGTACCATTCCATGGCTGGAGTGGATAAACCTGAAGCTGATCTTTTATCCAAGCATGTGAAAATAAAAATTCAGACTTTTAAGAAAATGTATAAGGAAGGAAGTGAAACCATAGCTGTAGCAGAAATCTTAGAGAGTCTTATTAATAAAATCAAACCTGAGGCCAGTTATTGGGGTGAACTCTGGAAGATCAGAGAGATAGAACAAGCCACAGCTAACCTCACCTGGCCAACTTCTCAGCTGATCTTGTTTCCTCAGATTGGAAGCCTCTGTGTCCTCATATCCAAATGGCTCTCAGCTGAACTGTGCTGCTCAAAACCTAAAAGCTTAACCAGCCAAATGTTTCTAGTTTCTGGTCCTCACACCTTATATACCTTTCTGCTTTCTACCATCACTCCCTGGGATTAAAGGCATGAGTCACCATGCTTGGCTGTATCCTTGATCAGATGGATTTCTGCCTCTGGAATGCTAGAATTAAAGGTGTGAGTGCACCATTTTCTAGACTTTGTATCTAGTGGCTGTTCTGTCTCTGACCCCAGACAAGTTTATTAGGGTGCACAATATTTTGGGGAACACCATACCACCACATTTCCCCTCATTTTGTCTAAAATTTAAAAAAAAGCTTATAACTAATACAAGACAAATTATATCCAATAAGTATTTATAATATACACAGTCAAGATTACATTAACAACGTCTAGTCCATTAACATTTGACAGATTCAGATGAAAAACTCCATTATATATATTAACAATGTCTAGTCCAGGAACATTTGATAAACTCAGACAAAAAATTTCATTAATTATCTTATTTAAAACAAGTAGTTCCTTTTTAAAAGTAGATTCAAAAATTGTCCTTTTTATCTTATTATATTCACATAACCAGCAAGGGCACTGAATAACTTCCAGTGCTTAATGGGGATTTCTTTATCAAATGCAAAGGAGAAAGTGAAATACTTACCATACTTAATGTAACGTGGGAGAATATCTTCAAACTAACTTACATTATTTCATAAAATATTTATCTTTGTACACAGTGCTGTGCTGACAAAATGAATATATTTTATTTAAAAGTACCAGAAGGTTTCCATGGCTATGGCCCCTGTAGGAAGGGGCTAACTTTTTTTAAACATTCTTGTGTATTATTCAGTATCCTGTCTGTACCAGACCAGCTGGTTAAATGGTTTCTCAAGAACTTCAAACCCACAGACATAAAGTATAAATGAACCATACCTTCTGATATCTCTTTCATTGTCAAAATCCCCTCGTTTTCATTCTGAGACTAAAAGTAATATGCAGTTTAAAAGAAAAAATAAACTGAATTAAAACAATTTTCCATAGAGAATTTCTAAATGCCCCATTAGACAGCTATGGACTCAGTCCATGAACTCTGAACAATCAATGCTGTGCTATTTTCTTATCTAGACTCCTAGAAATAACAAATTCATTAATCTAAAATGTCACTCAAAGGATCTCATAGATAAAGCAAACTATATGATAAGAACACTTTTGGCCAAATGGTAAAATATATTATGTTGAATCCTGGAATATAGATCAGCAATAGAGTGTATACTTATCCTGGACAAGGCCCCTGGTTTTGATCCCCCAATGGAGAGATAAAATATTCACAGAGGGGAACCTCTGTAGATGTAACCAACCGTCTTACTAAATAAGAAACACAAAGCCAATACAGAGATGAAAGCCAAGAGGTCAGAGCAATAGATAAGAGCTAAAAAACCTTACCCTTCACTGTTGCAGTGGTCCTACCTCTCCAAAAGAGACCTACTTCCTGTGCC
Source organism: Peromyscus leucopus (assembly GCF_004664715.2). Classification (NCBI taxonomy): domain Eukaryota; kingdom Metazoa; phylum Chordata; class Mammalia; order Rodentia; family Cricetidae; genus Peromyscus; species Peromyscus leucopus. The sequence continues at coordinate 149,255 of NC_051070.1, forward strand.
TGTCTTTTCTTATAGAGTTTCTGTTCTGCCTTCTCATTGTTGTAAACCCAACCACATGACCTCCTAGTCACTGCCTGTCTGTACAGACCTCCAGGTCTTCTATGGTTGGTATTGAGATTAAAGGCGTGTGTCTCCAATGCTGACTGTATCCTTGAACACACAGAGATCTACCTGGCTCTGCCTACCAAGTGCTGGGATTAAAGGCATGCACCACCACTGCCCAGCTTTCGCTATGGCTTGCTAATAGCTCTGACCCCCAGGCAACTCTATTTATTAACATACAAATCACATTTTAGTACAAATAAAATATCACCATAAACCTCTATTGATAAAAGTGAGCTGAAGATATATTTTCTGATTATGCCTAAGATAGGGATAGGTTTGGAGTTCCAGTTTTTATCTGCCAGGTATCCACAAGTATGTAGCTTCTGTCACCTCAGCTTCATCATCTCCAATATGTGAGTCTACAGTGGTCTCTTACAGGATCCAATCAGTAGAGAAAATTAATAAGCATCATCATTATTTATTTTGAACAGATTAAAAATGATCAGGAGAGGCCAAGTAGCAACAGAGGAAGGGGAAAAAAGACTTCTAAAAAGTTCCAGTGCATGAACAATGAGTCAAGCATGAATAATGAAGACTGTGTGGGGGCACTCCTGGGAGCATGCTTTGTCAAGATTTGGGGGTGATTTTTGTACTAGAATAATGGAAAAACCTTCTCTCCAACCCTTAACTTTCATCTTGAACCATCACAAATGCATTGTTTATTAAAAAAGGGTTCATCTTTTCTTGTATATTTAGTATGACTTTTCTACTTCATGTAACATAAAACAAAGCACCAGACCAAATTTAAATAAGTAGAAGTCTGCCAATTTTGAGTTTAATTTGGAATAATAAATAGTCATAAAACTGATTATATAACTAGTGTTTGTAGCCAGGTGGGAAATGAGGAGGGGACATTCTGATCTCCTTGTGTAAGATTCAATAAATAACTCTTTTGACTTTCCCCATTTCTTCACTAAATTGAAACAATGTTTAAAAGGCACTAGGCATTTTCAAGGGCAGCAGTGGTTTGGATTTACACATATCCATTCAAATGAGAAAACTATAGAAGCGCTGTGTTAGCCCATCTCTATGCCTCAATCCAGAGTCAGAAGACCCAATGAAATTGTTTGTCTATTAACATATATTAATGTTTTGTATGAACTAATATTGAAGAAAGGGAAGACTTAGTTCTTTACCACACAGAAGTGCACATAGGACTATTTCCAAGACATGGAGCTCACTGGCCATGCTTTTTCCATGGTCCTTTCTATCTGTAGTCTCACTTTCTAACAGGCTAGTTCTATGTTAACTTTTGGCTCTAAGCACATCCTTCCTTTCTGTCCAAACCAATGGGCCCTTAAAGTTAAATTGTGGATGGAAAGAAACCTGCCTATAGAAATCTATCTTTCACATTAATTACTAGAAAAAAAGGAGGATTTTTAAAAGTACTCTATTTACTTCCAGTCTCCTAGTTCTTTCTAACACAAACAATGCAAGTATCAAGAAGTCTGTGGGAGGAATAAATAATTGAAATGAAAAAAGAATAAAAGGCCTGTAGGGAAAAACATACTATGTGTGTTCTAACATTTCGGCCATTGTATTTAAATGTATTTCTAGTGTTTAAATGCAAAGTACTAGAAATCTGAAAATATAGGATCAAATAAAAATTGTCCAATGACTGTTATGACAGAAATCGATTTTATGTAGTCTATAACCTACACATTTTATTGTTTGATGAGTAGTAAAAACAAAGACATATTTTTCAGGTTTTAGTCAGGTTTATGATGACATGCTTAATAAATCAGACATCACCATTACATCACAATTTCACCTTTTTTTATTTACATTAATTCATCTTCATCTGGGAGACAAGACTTATTTTTTATTTCTGTCATTTCACTTGAACAAAGATTGGTTGTAGAATACAATCCATTATAGTTTCCCTTCCAAGTCATCAATTAAAAACTATAAAATCTAGTTAAGAACATGAAGACAGTTGTTTTAAAAACTAAGGCATTATCAGGCAGCTAAAATTTCACTAGATAACTATGGACTTAGTAACTCAGCTGCATTACAGTTGAAGGTGACCATCTACCTCAGCAAAATAATGTCTCCTATCACCAGTGTGCCTAAACTATCACTACTTTTATCTTGAGTAGAGTATCCACACATCAGAATTTCCTCCTTTTAATGAGGCAGTAAGAGTTTAATCAGGCTCTTAACATGTCTAAGAAGGTGAAATGTGTGGAGTATTTAAATAAGAAAAAAAAGACTTCAAGAGAAATAAACATATTCTCCAGCTGGCAAAGAGAGCTCCATGAGTGAAAGATACTTGTGGATAAGTCTGATCTCTGTCCTTAGAACCCACATGGTGGAAGAAGAGGATCAACTCCTGCAAGTTGTCTTCTGACTTCCACAAGCGTGTTGTGTTGCATGCACATATCAACACACACACACACACACACACACACACACACACACACACACACACACACACACACACACCACACCTGCATAATATAAACAGGCAGGCAGGCAGGAAGATGATATAAAGCATATTCCCAAAGAACCTTAGTGTTATAGGGGGTAAAGCTCAAGAACATAAAAGATTCAATGTGCAAGGTCTAAATTTAGAAAAGTGATGAAAACAAAGCATTTAAGGAGTAAAATTTCCTACCCAAGACCTACAGTGTTTCTCTTGTTTTTCTTGATATTTATGTTTCTTACTCATGAAAAGGAATAAGTGGTTCTTCCCACACAATGTAAATGTTCTCACCTTATGACCTCGAAATAGCTTCAAATTAACTATACTACAGAAGAAATTGATCCTGACATACACACAGGTAAGCAGTTTAAGTTAACCACAGTTAAAAAAGAAAACATTGTGAATACAGTCAAGTAAATATAAAAATGTTTTTTCTCATGTTTAATGTATGAAAAGATTATCTTAGATTAGTTAAAAGTGATTTTATATATTTGGATTCATTCTTCTACATCTTGTCTATTTTAGGTCTGGGAAGTTGGAATTTAAGGTTCATTCTAGTTATTTCATACCCAGGAAGCCTAGTACCATAAACTGAGGTATTGTGCTTGAGAGGAATCTACTGATGGCCACAGCAGTACTAGGCTAATACTGTTTCAGTATGGTGGAATTTATATAGCATTGTGTGAGTGCTTGGCCTGATTAGTTAAAGCCTGGGTGAGAGTGCTGTTGGTCTGGCTTTAAACTAACCAATAAAACTCTTACATTGCTTGAGTAATTTTCCAAATATGCCTGTAAGTCTTTTTTTCTTATCTAATCCAAAATGCTGCCTCAACTTGATCCTTCTGAGTTTTCCTCTTATGTCTGCTCTCAAAGTGTCAAAAAACATGTGTTTTAAATAACAAAAATATAGTATCTCAATTTTGTCTGGTGAGAATTTCAAGGTCAAGTGTCTATAGAACCCCAATCCTGCAAAAGTTGGCAGAGGAGAATCCTCCCTGAGCAGTTCCAGGCTTCTGTTGGTCCTAGCTAATCCTTGGCAGTTCTTCACATTTCTTGTTGTACAAATTATCACTTCCATGTCTCTCTTCATTTTCACACAGTATTCTCTGTGCATGCATGCCACTTTGCATCTGAACTTTCTACTTTTATAAGGAAAACAGTTATATTGGTTAGAACCCACTTTTGTGACTTCATTTCCATTTGGTTATCGGATTGTAGGAGCTAGAGGGATTGAGGACACTACAAGAACAAGGCCCACAAAATCAACTAAGCATGGTTGGTTCATAGGGGATCACAGACTCTGTATAGATTTGAGCTAGATCTTCTTCATATACTTATGGTTGAGTAGCTAGGTGTTCTTGTAGGACTCCAAACAGTGTGAGTTGATGGTGTCTCTGACTCTTTTGCTTGCTCTTAGGATTATTTTCTTCTTACTGGGTTACTCCATCCAGCCTTGATATGAGGAATTGTGCTTAGTCTTAATGTAACTTGTCATGCTATGTTTGGTTGATATCCCTGGGAGGCATGCTCTTTTTCTATTTTTATTTCTATTTTTTGAAAGGAAACAGAGGAGGAGTAATCTGGGAAAGAGGAGAGGTGGGAGAGGGCCTGGGAGGAATAGAGGGATGGGAAACTGCAGTCAAGATTTAATATACGAGAGAATAATAATTTAAAAAAATACCAATAAAGGTAATTCTCATTAATGGGCTTCAAGAATTCAATATATTTTTCTGGTTTTATTTTTTTTTGAGGTGGGGGCAAGATAACTTTATCTATAACACCTTTGTTTCCCTTAATTAGGTTGTGAATACATTGTAACACTTGGAAATTGATAGAATAATGAATTTAGTTATGCTTCTAATGACTGTGGAGGCATAACTCCGACTACTACTAAAAAAAAAAGAAAGAAAAGAAAACAGCTATTACTTTTTTTCTGAGATGTGACTTTTCAACTCTACTTTTAGAATGTGTTAGGACCAGGCTATGTTAAATTCAAAAGACTTGGCTTAAACTTCTGGATTCTCTTCTTAGGTCTGTTCTCAAAGTATTGTAAAATGTGTACTTTAAAAAAATGTATTGTCTTGTTTTGAAGAGTGAGAACTTCAAAATCAAGTGGGTACAGAACCCTGTTCCTACAAAATTCCGCAAAAGAGAATCTTTTCTGGCCTTTTAGACTCTAGAGACAAAAATCAACCCTCTGAGATTGCTAATGTATGGAGCATTCTTTTATTCCTTGAAAAAATTGACATTTCTCTCCTTCTCTATATCTCTCTGGTATTGGTTTCTTTCTCTCACACTACTATAAAAAGTTCAACACAGAGTTCTTTGTAAGATTTTCCATTCACTCTAACATTAGATTGTAGGAAATACTTTATTCTCTCCTTCTATGTTTGGATTAAAATAAAATATGCCTTACCCCCTATGGCGAGTGGATAGGGGTTGGCATTGTGGAGAGGTGGTGGGGGAGCCAGAGGAGGAGAAGGAGGGGGAAGTGTGATTGATATGTAAAATGAAAAAGAATTTTTATATAAAATGTAAAAAAAAAGTATTGATCTCTAAATCAGAGGGGAAATGATCAATTATCTATTGAACAGAGGGGAAACACTGACTTCTAGAGTAGACCTTTGGGAAGGAAAAGCATAGAAGTAGGAAAGAAATTAACAAAAAAGATATTTTACTTGCTAGAAGAGAAAAGAAGAAAAGTACAAAATAGAAAGCACTGTTTGCTGGGTAATAACTGTGTTATTAAGGTACTTCTGGGACTTGAAGCCCATGAGTAATTGTGAATAGTTTCCTGTGAGTGGAGACATTCTGAGGACCATGGCTTAGAGCATTGGGTTTCTTTGCTCATGTTTTCTGTATTCTCTGGGATGAGGCTGGTTTCTGATTCATTTTTGTGTTTTGCTCAGAGAACAGGTGGCAAGCAATGCTACAAGGCTGAATTGAAATCCCAAGCTGCTTATAAAACAAGTTGTACACGGGCTGATAGACTTGGTTTCCTGAATTGCAGATTATATCAGAAGCCATGCTGCTGTTAGGCATCCTTGCTAGGAACATGATTATGTTTTAAATTTAGTTGTATGACATACTTTTTTGAGTAGAAGCAACATGGTTTTGGTCAAATAAGACAAGTATCTATGCAGAATCAAAAAATCCCTAAAGATAAAGTCATTGAGTCAGCACAGTTTATCCAAGAAGAGAAAGTCATAATTTAATATTTCAAACAAATAACTAAATACTTCTTTCATAGTTATCAATTATCACTCAGAGGCTTGTAAATCAGTTATTAACTGTTTACCTCCAATTATCTTATTGTTGAAATTGTGGATTTTAAACCATTTAAGTATTTTTGGTAAATAAACTCCCTTGCAATTTTTTTTTAAATTTAAAAATAAATCACATTCACTCAGCCATGATATACCTGAAGCATTGTCATTATATCCCATTCTTGCATTATACAAATTGTGCTAATTCTTCTTGACCAACACATCTCATTATCCTATTGTATAATGGAAATTATAATAATTTTGCTATGTGCTATGTTAAAAGTTCCATATAATCTCAGATACTATTTTCAAAATTAGAAATTTTTGTGCATCCTGGTGACTAAAACAGTATGTGGAATATAATAGGTGAAAATTAAATAAGTTTGGCAATGCAACAAAAGCCAAAATGGCTGACAACAGATTCATTCACAGTGATGGAAGATGACCAAATTCATATTGTGGGCATCTGTGAATACCATGGTTGTGAGTTCACACATTTTGTTGCAGAAATATGTACTTTTTAAAAATTTCATTGTATCTTATGTGACGTTTTAAGGAGTTATGGTAACTATTGTAGAAGAATGAGTTTATAACATAGATTAGAATATAAGGGATTATTAATAACAAAAAAGAAAGACCTGAAGTTGTGGGGATGATGGGGAAGGGGAATTAGTGGGAGGTAATGGTAAATGGACATGATCAAAATATGTTTTGTATATCATACCCTGTCTGCTCAAGGCTCAGGGATCATTCCAAAAGAGGAATTAGATAAATTGTTAGAGCTAGACATGGTGGATGACTACAAGGAAACTATTTTCATGGGCAGACAACAGGACAGCTGCACAAATGGACTTAGAATAGTAACAGCATACATAAGACCTGTGTAAGTTCAAGCAAGACAAAACCCCAGCATGGAAAGAGAAGACAGACACAAATTTGAACCCTTAGCTGAGGAGTTATTAAAAATTAGTCAATACTATGACAGGGACAGTCAATTTTCTTTAAGGATACGGCTGTTGTTGAGTTGATCACATGCCAGAGGAAGGTCACACATCCAGGGTTTAAAAATTGTACTTGATGGGTTTAGAAACGAAAGAGGACACATAGTTGGGTAGGTAAGAAAGGGAAGGATATTCTGGGAGGAGATGAGGGAGGGAGTGAGTATGATTAAAATACATAATACAAAATTCTCAACAATATAAAATGTGTAAAAATACATTGCATAAATGTATAAATTTATCAAAGAATAAATACAAAATATAAGAAAGAAATAAAAGAGGCAAATGAGTGACCCAGAAACATCAGTGCTAGAAGCACAACTTGAAGGAAAGATGAAGGTGGAGAAAGAAGAGAATAGAGCAATTACTGCAACTAACAAAGCCTGAGACACAGTTAAGGACAACCTAAATCACAACACACAGTGGTGGGAAGACAGGGCAGCACCTGGATGAATGCAATGCAGGAACTGACATCCTAGCATAGAAGTGTAAGCACAAAGACATAGCCATGTGGAACCTCTGCCACAAGGTCTGAGTTGGTTGGAGCTAATATCAATCATAGTAAATCATATAGCAGCTAATAATGAACAGGATTAAATGGCTTGAACACCACCAGACTAAATCCTTCATGTATTTGGTGAATGATTTTAAATACAAGAAGCACCATCATATCTGAAGTAACCAAGTCAGGAGAAAAGTTAAGGAAGCTGTGAAAAGACTCTAGAAACAATAGTTCAAATGTGTCTTTATTTCTTGTGTGTGGGTTGCTATTGTGCTTTGAATATGTTAATCTTCATAGGAAATAACATAATTAGGTACTGCTTTTACCACCACGTCTTAGATGAGGGAACTGGAACACAGGGAGATTAAGATTTCTGCCCCAAATTATACAAGTAGAAGATGGTAGCCCCCAAGTCAAACAAAGGAGCCCAAGTCCAGCGCTATAAATAACTGTTCTATCTATTCTCCTAAAACCATACAGCAAGAGGCAAAAATGCCACAGATCTGTGATCATGAAGTCATCATTAATGTTGTATTCATGATATGGCAGATTTGGGACTAAGAAGATAACTCAGTTGATAAAATGTTTGCCTTACAAATCTGAGAACCTGAGTTTGATCCCTAGAACTCACATGGAAAAACTAAGGGCACTTGTGAGGCTAGGGCTAGAGAAACAGAAACAGGCAGATCCCTGGGCTTTCTGCCTAGCCAGGCTAGCCTACTTGGTGAGCTCCAAACTAGTGAACACTCATGTCAAATGGAGGTTGATACTGCCTGGATAATAACACCCAGTGTTGTCATTTGCCAACCCCCATGTGTATGTGTTTATTTGAACGCGCGCGCGCGTGGACACACACACACAGAAAACATACACATACATGTATACTCACACACATGTATACACAGAAAAAAATTTTAAACCTCACACAAAATAAGGGAAAATTTAACTGAAGTCATTTGAAACATATTATAGACCTGTAAAATTTATATCACTATTTAGGGAAAATTAATCTTGTATTGTTTTCCAAATTAGCCTTTGATGAATGTACTTAAATTTCCCTGTTTTCAGTTGTTTTAGTTTTTTCTTAATTTACTCTCAAGCACTATTGATTTCCATCATTGGTTTATTTAATTTATAACATATTGGGACATTATCTATTTCTCATGTTTCTGTAAAAGTTTTACTCTGGTAAAGTAAAAAAGCAAATATTAATTTAAAAGAAATTCTCCAGTTCCATAAAATGTTTATTAAGTAATAAGTTTTAATATTTTTGAATTGAAATAATAAATATTGTGAGTTGAGGCAAGTGAAATTGAATTATGTCAATCAATAAATAGTCAATACCTTGGTATTTTAAGGCCAGTGAAGTTTCGTTTCAATGCTACAACACAGATTTAAAAGTTTTAACTGGTTCAGCTGAGATTAATAAATGAATTTACTTCTTGGAATTTTCAGTTTTAAAACACAAATTTGGAACTGAAGTTCCAAATATAATGCAACCAAAATTCAATTAAAATTTTATCACATGTGGTAGGGAGCTACACAATTCCCATAGAAAAAAGTGAAATTACTATAGAAAAGAGTGATAGATAAAACATAACTGGAATTCTCAATGAACTCCCCAGTTGATGAAGAAAGAGATAAATGAAAGATAAAATAGAAGAAATGTTGAAAACGATGTCTAAGAAAATCACTAAGGAGATAGTGCTATGGTCTGAGTATATAAATCTATGAAACTCACTAGTTTCACCTTGACTTTAAAAAATAAGTTGGCAGTTGAAAGAAAATGAGTGAACAGTTAACCCCTACAGTACTAAAAAAAAAACCCAGAGCCCCTTGAAAGGACTGTAAGTCATTTAATGAGGGGGTGGGAGGCTGAAAACTGCAGCTTTGGGTCAAGGAGAACATTCAGCATTGTACAGAAATTGTCAATGTCTTTTAGCCAGTGATCACCAGGAACACACCAAACATGAAGTACCCCTCAGTAGTATGCAGTGCATTGAAAGAGAACATAGAACCTGGGAACTAATGCGATAGCCATAGATGAGGGCTAGAAGGGATCTAGTAATGGGATTTAAATTCGACCCCACAATTTGAGCAAGGGTCTAAATTGGAATGTGACCTAGATAAGATGTTATCAGATATTCCTTTTTATGTTTTGTTGTTCTCTTCTCTGTGTTTTGTTTGACATACATTGTAGCAGGAATCTTAAAAGTTCTTAATAATAAAATCAAACCTGAGGCCAGTTATCGGGGTTAATGCTGGTAGATCAGAGAGACAGAACAAGCCACAGCTATCTCACCTTGCCAATTCCTCAGCTGGTCTTGTCTCCTCAGACTGGAGGCCTCTGAGTCCTCATCCAGAATGGGTCTCAGCTGAATTACTGCTCAAAAGTCTGAATGCTTAACCAGCCAAAATCTTCTAGTTTCTGGTCCTCACGCCTTATATATCTTTTTGCTTTCTACCACCACTCCCTGGGATTAAAGGCTGGCTTTCTGGGATTAAAGGCGTGTGTCACCAAGCTTGGCTATTTCCAATGTGGCCTTGAACTCACAGAGATCCAGAGGGATTTCTATCTCTGGAATGCTAGGATTAAAGGTGTGAGTGCCACCATTTTCTAGCCTTTGTATCTAGTGGCTGTCTGTTCTCTGACCCCAGATAAATTTATTAGAGTACACAATATTTTGAGGAACACAATACCACCACAATACATAGTCTCTCTTCATTCTTTTCTCACTTTGTCTTCTTTTTCCCAAAAAGAATAATCTTAGTAAATTCAGTTATTTGTGTCCTTTACTTTTAAAAACTGTACATAAGTTTTGAAATGAAGCCATAAAGGTGAAGCATTCAAGTGAAAGGAGCCTGTGTCTCTTTGTTTTAAATTGTCCTTTGCAATAGCATCTTCTGTGTAAATGTAAATCATTGTACTTAAGATCCTGGAAATACAAGTCCTCCTTTAAGTTTGGTGTCTGCTTTATAGCTTGGAGCACATTTGAATTCATGGGTCTTATATTATTATTTCAATATTATTACATTTGATTATATTTCTATTCCTTATATTTCTATTTCTATACATTCTTTGGATGATCTTGAATATTCTAATTACATTTATTTGTGGTCTCATTACTCTTCTAATTAATTGTCTTATCATAGCCAGGGCTCAATGTTCTATATTTAAAATGAAATAATGAAATGACAGACCCAGCAGGATGTTGTTTTTTAGTCACCAAGGCTGCCACTAAATGTATTTTTCTCTTTTTATTTACTTTTTCTCCTAGTACACTAAATAATAGATGGAGTTCACTCAGGATCTTCCCATTTAAATACTGCCAAACAGTTTGCCTCCTTTTGTGAATCAAATAATGGTTATAGGAGCTACTCTTTATTATGTTTCACCATTTAAGTAGCTAAGGGAGTTTGCATCTTTGCCTGATCATCTCTATAGACATTTAGGTTGGGCTTCTTTGTTTTATGTACATTATTGAGAATTGGAACTGAGAACTCATAGAAGACCATTCTGTGACTATAGCAGATGAGAACAGACAGTAGCCATAATACTGTCAGAGAATGGAATGATGAGTTCCTTATGGAAAATCTGGAAAACTATAGGCTTTCCTCTATTTGCTTCTAAAGCAAGTTATATTAGAAAGCAATTAACTAAAATTGGAAAGGTATTAGAGAACAATATGAAAGGCTACACATATGTAAATATTACATCCAAGGTTCATATTAGCAAGACAATTTGTGACATGAGTTCATGAAGAAATGAGTCATTTGGTTTACCAAGGTAGATATTTTTGTTTTATGAATATTTCTTTTATATTTCAGTAGTTAGTAGAATTGGCTTGCTTTCTTGGGGAGTTGCAGGGACTAAAGAAATGAAAAGTGAAGTGTTAGGAGATGTAGGAGATGATGGACCTAATTTTTTGTTTGTTTTTTTGAGACAGGGTTTCTTTATGTAGCCCTGATGGTCCTGGAACTCACTCTATGCACCATGCTGGCTTTGAACTCATAGAGATCCACCTGCCTCTGCTTCCCAAATGCTGGGATTAAAGATGTGAGCCATCACCACCCAGCTGATGAAGCTGCAATTCTATTACAAACTACTTGATTTTGTCCTGTCTTCCTCTGAGTCTTCATCAGCAAGCATATTTGTCAAACACTTGAATGAAAAAGCAAAAGAAAATCTGAGACATGCTTGTTGGCCTACTGCGTTGTCTGGGTAGTATAAAACAGCAATGTAGCTGATCTAAATGACAATCTGAGGTTGGTTTGTGTCTAAAATTCAGTTTCATCTGAGGTTTATTTTTGTGAAAGTTGAGTTAATGCCATATCTCTGGTACCTACCTATGCAAATGTTTCTTTGCTTCTTCTTCTTCTTCTTCTTCTTCTTCTTCTTCTTCTTCTTCTTCTTCTTCTTCTTCTTCTTCTTTTTTTAAGAGTGGTAATGTTCCTTCTGTTTCTGTGGTAGGAACAATTTGTTTTTGTTTTTGTTTTTTGTTTGTTTGTATCTATTGGCTTTTTTCCTTTTTCTTTATTAAAAAATTTTCTACTCACTCCACATACTATCCACAAACCCCCCTTCCTCCCTCCTCTCATCCCCCAGCCCTCTTTCCCAAGCCACCCGGCAACCCCACATCCCCTAAATCAAGGTCTCTCATGGGGAGTCAGCAGAGCCCAGCACACTGCGCCTAGGCAGGTCCAAGCCCCTTCCCACTGCACCAAGACTGTGCAAGGTGTCACACCACAGGCACCAGATTCCAGAATCCTGCCCATAGACCAGGGACAGATCCAGATCTCCCTGCCTTGGTGCCCTCCCAAACAGTTTGAGCCAAACATCCGTCTTCCGTATCCAGAGAGCCTAGTCCAGTCCCATGGGGGCTCCACAGCCACTAGTCCACAGTTCATGGGTTTCCACTAGTGTGTCCGGTCATCTCTGCATGACCTCCCATCATGTTCTCGACATCTCTCACCTGCAGTATCTCTCCTCTCATCAATTGCATTCCCAGAGCTCAGTCTGGTGTCTGGCTGTGGATCTCTGCATCTGCCTCCATCTGTCACTGGACAAAGGCCCTATGATGACAGCTAGGTTATTTGCTAGGCTGGTCACCAGAGTAGACCGGTCCAGGCACCCTCTGGACCACTGCCAGCAGACCAAGGTGGGGTCAACCTTGTGGATTCCTGAGAGCCTCCCCAGTACCCTGCCTCTTCCTATTCCCATGATGTCCTCATCTATCATGGTATCTTCCTCCCTACCCTCCCATTCTGTCCCTGTTCCAGCTTGACCCTCCCATTTCCCTATGTTCTCTTGCCCCACTCCTCGCCCTCTGCCACCCCCCCACCCAGTTCACTCATATAGATCTCATCCACTTCTCCTTCACAGGATCATCCATGTGTCCCTCCTAGGGTCTTTTCCTGTTAGCTAGCCTCTCTGGAGTTGTGGGTTGCACTCTGGCCATCCCTTCCCTCCCATTTAGTATCCACTGATGAAAGAACTCAAAAAGCTAGACATCAAAATACTGAACAATCCAATTAAAAAAATGGGCTACAGAGCTTAACAGAGAGTTCTCAACAGAAGAATCTCAAATGGCTAAAAGGCATTTAAGGAATTGCTTAATTTCCTTAATTGCCAGTTTCTCAGAAAATTGGGAATCAATCTACCTCAAGACCCAGCTATACCACTCTTATCCAAGGAATACCACAAAGACACACACTCAACTATGTTCTTAGAAGCATTACTTGTAATAGCCAGAACCTGGAAACAACCTAGATGCCCCTCAACTAAGGAATGGATTAAGAAAATATGGTACAGATACACAATGGAGTATTACTCAGCAGAGAAAAACAATGACATCATGAAATTTGCAGGCAAATGGATGGAACTAGAAAATATCATCCTGAGTGGGGTAACCCAGACTCAGAAAGACAAACATGGTATGTATCCACTCATAAGTGGATACTAGATATAAAGCAAAGGATAATCAGGCAACAACCCACAACTCCCAGAGAAGCTGACTAACAGGTGACTAACTGGTGAATACCCAAACTGTCATCACACAACTTTTCTCCAATGACTGATGGAAGCAGATGCAGAGATCCACAGCCAGTCACTAGCCAGAGCTCCAAGAGTCTAGTCAAAGAGAGAGAAGAGGGATTCTATGAGCAGGTGCATTAGGATCTTGATAGGAAAACATGCAGGGACGACCAAACCAAACTAGAGGGAACTCATGAAAGTTGGATCAATGGCTGTGGAACCCACATGGGACTGGATTAGGCCCTCTACATGATGAGACAGTTGTGTAGCTTGATCTGCTTGGGAGGCCCCCTGGCAGTAAGATCAGAATCCATGTGGCTTTGTGGAGCCCACTACCTGTGATGGGACACCTTGTGCAGCCTTGAGGCATGGGGAAGGGCTTGGACTTGCCTCTACTGAATGCCTTCTTGTGGGGCAGGAGGAGGGAAGAGGGGGATCTTTGATTGGTGTGTAAAATGAATGAAACAAATTTCTTAATTAAAAAAAGGATAAAAAGATGATACTTTATAGATCCATCCATTTGCCTGCAAATTTCAGGGTATCATTGTTTTTTACTGCTGAGTAGTACTCCATTGTGTATATGTGCCATATTTTCTTTATCCATTCTTCAGTTGAGGGGCATTTAGGTTGTTTCCAGGTTCTGTCTATTACAATAATGCTGATATGAACATAGTTGAGCATGTGTCCTTGTGGTAAGATTGAGCATTCCTTGTGTGTATTCCCAAGAGTGGTATAACTGGGTCTTGAGGAAGACTTATTCCCAATTTTCTGAGAAACCACCATACTGATTTCCAAAGTGGCTGTACAAGTTTGCATTCCCACCAACAGTGGATGAGTGTGCCCATTTCTCCACATCCTCTCCAACATAAGCTATCTGTAGTGATTTTGATCTTAGCCATTCTGACAGGTGTAAGATGGTATCTCGGAGTTGTTTTGATTTGCATCTCCCTGATGACTAAGGATGCTGAGCAATTCCTTAAATATCTTTCAGCCATTTGAAATTCTTCCTTTGAGAATTCTCTGTTTAGCTCTATAGCCCATTTTTTAATTGAATTGTTTGTTATTTTGATGTCTAGTTTCTTTAGCTCTTTATACATTTTGGAAATCAGCCTCTGCCAGATGTGGAGTTGATAATCTTTTCCTATTCTGTAGGCTGTCGTTTTTGTCTTATTGATTGTGTCCTTTGCCTTACAGAAGCTTCTCAGTTTCAGGAGGTCCCATTTATTAATTGTTGTTCTCAATGTCTGTGCTACTGGTGTTATATTTAGGAAGTGGTCTCCTGTGCCAATGTGTTCAAGACTATTTCCTACTTTCTCTTCTATCAGGTTCAATGGAACTGGTTTTATATTGAGGTCTTTGATCCACTTGGACTTGAGTTTTGTGCCTGGTGATAGATATGGATCTATTTGCAATCTTATGAAACTGTTTCTTGAACCTTCATCTCTCCTGTCACATTGGACCAAAGGGTCCTGATTCTGCAGCAATAATTTGAGAAATGTATATATAATTAAAATCAACCATAAAGAGTACTGTAAAAGGAGTAGTCTACATACTTCTGCTCAGTGTTACGCACTCAGGTCCAATCCTTCACTGAGAAATCTTGAACTTGAAGGTAAGAGTACAATATACAACACTGCCCACTAACATAGCACACATATACCCCCATCTAAATAAAAATGCATTTTATAATATGTTAAGCTATTTTATAAATGATTGAAATGAAGTAAAAGAGTGGATTGCTTTGAACATTGATTTCTCCTGACTTTGTGTACTTATTTCTGGGCCTTTGTAGTGTCACAAGAAGCCATGTTATTCATGGTTGAGAAAGCAAAGCAACTAGAAAAAACACAACTATGGTTATGAAGAAGGCTGTGGGCCCACTGTGTGAGAATAATTGAAGATACCTTAGATTTGCAATTTAGAAGCTAAACCTATTTTCAGTGTAGTATGGTTTCTGGGCAATTGCCTTCCTGCTCACAATGATCCTGAAAAGTGAGTCCCATGTGGAAAATAGCTTTGAAATATTGCTATAATCCTTAGACACCTAAATGAAAGTGGACAACTACACTGAACTCTGAAATTGTTATTTCTGACTTGCCAGATTTACCTCCATTCTCCAGTGGGATATACTCCAGTAGTATCATTTATAGCTAGAGGCCTCTGGGTAGGTTTTGTTCAAGTGAAGGGGTTGAGAACACACAGTCACATTAGAATGTCTGTCATTTACTTTTATTTTGAAAGCAGACTACATTTCTTATTTAATTTTAAGAATAGGGGATGTCCATTTGGGACAAGTTTTTTAATCTATTTCTCCAACCTAAAATACTTTCGTTTAGGCTAGATACATATTATAAAATTACAATTTTATGTAACCAAATTTAACAACCAAATTATAAAAATAGGTAAAACATTAAGATGTCGGTGGATTCTAATTAATATCCACCAATCACTTTTTCAGTGTTTCTTGTGTGTGATAACAAAGATGTCTTCTCCAGTGAGAGATTATCTTTGGCTTCAGCCTTTTAGTCTCTGAGACTGGCATTCTCATAAGGCTGCATTCCCCCGCTGTCATTCTTGACATGTCAGGGAGAAAAGACAATGATAGCTGCATAGAGGCACATTCTTCACATGTCCCAAAGAAATGTTTTTTCATCCCCTATTCTTTTTCTAGTTGCATCATTCTGCCATTCAGATTTATTATTCCTCTTGTTAGCTTAGTGGTGTAGTTAACATGTGCATCAGACCAGATTAACTTCAAGTAATTCTATATTTTTTTTCTCAACAAAGAAGAAATAATCATAGCCTAAACTATAGGCTGTTGTATAACATAACAAATTGTATATCCTACTACATTCATTCATAGCACTTAATGCATTAAAACCATTCACAGTTCTATGTACTTTCATTACATGCCTTATTCTTCATTTTATTTTAACACAGATACATTTTATATATTATCTTTTGGTGTAAAGCTCTTATCTTTTTCTCTAAAGGGTATAGGAACATTGTGGTAAGCCCTTTCTCTTCCTGACAGTTTAAAAGGTGTTTTTTGTTTTATTCATAATTTATTTTTCAACTACACAGGTCTGTTTGTTTTTTGCTGTTTTCAGGCTCCTAAAAGAAAATAGCTAAATGATCAGAATTTTTTTAACCTGATAATCAGCTTAAAGTATCGAAGTAGAATTTAACATTCAATGGCAAAGCCTGCTGTGAGAAAAGATACTGCTTTGTTTCCTTTTAGATTAAAAGATGGGTTGATTGTAACTACATGGAAGGTATCTCTGAAGTTTGGTGATCCCAAATTCTATGATATAACATTTAATAATTATCCAAATTTATTTGAGTATTTCTCTAGCACATCACTCTAAGTGTAGAGATAAGCCATTAAAGACAGTGAAAGGCATGCTTTCAGTCACTGAGGACTTTACTAATGAAAGGAGAAAACTAAAGTGGGACAAACAAACTAAAGTGGACCAGTAGTAATTTTGTCCCAGGAGGTCCTGCGTTAAGTTTCTCTAATCATAGCTCAGACAATCTTTTAATCAACTAGAAAGTATGTCAATAAAAACAATGTCATTTGTAAGTAATACAGTAGCTGTGCACTAATAATTTAATCATAAGTATACATTAAGTTTGTTTGATTTTTAGTTTGTGATGTGTGGATAATGCTTGCTCAGTGATGACTTAGAAACTTGAGCTTTTCCTATTTTTATTAGGCACATACTCATAGATATAGGATAAACTTACTTAGCTCCAAACATCTCTTGTTTGTAGAAAGGTTCTAAAAAAAACTGAAAAGGTTGGGTAGAAATGGACTGTCATTTTATATGGAGCAAAATAAAAACATTATCTAGCATCCTTCTTGTTCACTTTTCCCCCATTATATACCATATAGCAGGAACTGTATCTCACAGCATCAAGTACCTGCACTGGAAGCAAGAGATGTGAGTTTCTAAAGCAGAGAAGTGGGTGGGCCATAGGGTGGCATAGAACAACTGAAATTCATTTATCTGATTTGAGCATATTATAACAGTGAATAAAACTAGGACTCTTTTGACAAATATGAATGGCATTCTCTTTAATAAAAGTTTGGTGTTAATTATTCCAAGAAACTTAAAATTATTTTCTAATTCTTCTTCAGGCCCTTTTCAGTAAGCTAACAAATTTCTGGGGGAAAAAACAGTCAGTGTTTGAGAGAATGCATTTGCTCTTATTCTCTCTTTAAGTTCTTATGACACCACAGTGAAGGGCATGTATTTCTAAGCACAAATGTGCCTTGACTCAATTTTCTGCTTATTTTGAGTATTTATCATATCAATAGTATTTGTAAATAGCATCTGTTTACTAAATAGTACCCACCCCAAAAGAATTATTTGTGCAATCCACAGATGAGCAAGCACATAGAAGCAGCTGTCCCTGGCTCCCAAGGAGAATATTAAAGAAATTATGCACCTAGAACATGTTGTTCACCAGGGGAAAAGGAAGGAGAGGTAGTGCCATAGCTTTGTGGGCCATGGGCCATGGCTCCCTTCAAATTCCTGCTAACTAAACCAACACACATACTTGAACTAGACTTGGTGAACAAAACTCTCAGGTTAGAAAGCAACGTGAATGCAGAACTGCTGCAAAGTTATATTTCAGAACTTCAAGAGAGAATGAGAGCTAGCCAGTACCCTGCCCCAGGAATGTTTGATGACTGCATGAATTTTGAAACCTTCACTGATGCAAATGCAGTGTGTTAAACTCTTCTTCCATTTGCACCTTAAAATGGAATATAGCTCTCCCTTTTCTTCTTTGTCATTAATGAGGCTTGTGCATTGGGAACCTATTTAATATCGTTGTTAATGAGTTCATTTTAATATGTTCATTTGTAATTAAGCCAGTTTCCTTAGATAGACCTCTAAAGCCTGCTTGTTATAGTAAAAGTGTCGTGCAACTATTTCAAATATGACAGCTTTCTCCACAGCTCTTTCCTCTCATCTCTATCTTTGTATCTGTTTCTCTCCTCTTTTCTTTTCTTTTCTTTCCTTTTCTTTTCTTTTCTTTTCTTTTCTTTTCTTTTCTTTTTTCTTTTCAGTAGTTCTTGTAGAACTGTTGAGCATGTATCTTAACAGGTCTTATTAATAAAATCAAACCTGAAGCCAGGTATTGGGGTGAATGCTGGAAAATCAGAGAAGCAGAACAAGCCACAGCTAACCTCACCTGGCCAATTCCTCAGCTGATCTTGTTTCCTCAGACTGGAAGCCTCTGAGTCCTCATCCAAATGGATCTCAGCTGAACTGCTGCTCAAAAGCCTAAAAGCTTAGCCAGGCTCTAGTTCCTCATCCTCATGCCTTAAATACCTTTCTGCTTCCTGCCATCACTTCCTGGGATTAAACGCTCTTGTTACCATGCCTGGCTGTTTCCAGTGTGGCCTTGAATTTACAGAGATCCAGACAGATCTCCGCCTTTGGAATGCTAGGATTAAAGGTGTGTGTGCCACCATTTTCTGGCCTCTTACCTAGTGGCTGTTTTGTTCTCTGACCCCAGATAAGTTTATTAGGGTGCACAATATTTTGGGGAACACAATATCACCACAGAACTGTTGAGCAGTTGGCATGGTATCTGCTGAGCAATGACAACTGAGATATTTTTTCAATACACTTCCATTGCTGATTAACAATTAATAAAGCATAAATTCCTGTGATAACATATACGGTATGCTTTGAAACGACATGGCCCATGCTTCATCTTCACTTTTATTGGGTATACTTGTTAAATGTTTTGCATATGTGAAACAATCTCTTGGATACAACTCTAAAAGCTAATAAATGACAAAATGGTAGTAGAAATGCCTATAGTTTTTGTTTGGAAACCACTTTCTTTCATCAAAAAATATTTTATTTTTTTTCCTTTTAAAATGAACTTAATGTATTTGAAATAATTTTCTTTAATTGCCCTTCAGGGATTTTCCTGTTTAAAAATTTCTATTATTAATTTACTTCTTACATATTATAATTATTGTTATTGTCATTTCGTTACTATTTTGAATTTTAAAGGCAATTTATTTTAAATAAGGAATAATTTCTAGGATTGTTTTATTTTAGAATTCCGTACTTATTGATTCAACACTCTGGCACCAGCGAGTTCTTCCCAGATATAATATATAATTCTTCAAGTGTTGTAACAAAGAAAATATTTGTGAAGTTAACCTCCAGACAGTTTAGCTGTATCTGAACAATCATAAAATGATGGAATCTGCTGGCAACTGAATGTGGTCTGTCTAGAGAATTCTACCATAGAGCACTTCACAGTAGTGCAGCATTATTGCCCTAACCTGCAGTGATTCCCATTCTCTAACATTGCAACAAATTGCAACTTTGGGGCAATGAATGGAAATCAAAATAGAACAAGCACTCATGATTTTCTTAAGAAATACAATTCTATTGAATAACAGGGTAACTGGTTAACAACAATATATTGCATCATTGAAGAATGCTATGAGGGTGGCTATCAAATATCTTCATTGCAATAGTAATGACTATATGAGGTAATGTATATGTTAATTGCCTAGATTAGTCATTTTGCAATGTTCATATTCTTCAATATATCTTTTCCTATACTATAAGTACAATTAATTTAATCTGTCAATTAAAACATTTTACTCAACGAATGAATTTTTTTTAAAACCATAAAAATGTGAAGCACAAAAATTAAGGTATAATATAAGAATATATTGTCCAATGATATCTGAAGATTGATTTCAAATAACCATTCTGAATGTGGAGGATTCTAAAAAAGGCAAAACCAATCTGGAGCTGTCAATCTTCCATGCAGGTGCCATTTGGCAGCTCCAGCCAGCTCTGGCAATCATTCAAAAAACTAAAGTAGCACAAAGGATAAACAACAAACAAACAAGCAAACAAACCCAATACCTTTCTAGAGGTAGCTGTGATATAATAAAGAGAAGACATTTATTCCATCATCTTTTAAATAAACATCAATTTGATTACAGAAGACCATCTTGAGGGTTAATAAAAGTCCTGGGGAGTTTGGGAAAGCCCATGTACTGAGGGAGTGATAAGAAATGTGGCAGGGCTGATATCAATAATGGTAGAAGACTATTCCAAAGAGCATTGGTGTTACTTTGCAGCCTGGAAACTATTAATGTTCATATGATGGAATGGTGAACTATAATTTAGAGAATCTACTCTCTCATATTGTAGCTGGAGAATTAGAAGTAGAAAGGGTATGTGAACAGCAAGAGCCATAGAAGGCCGATTAAAAGATTTGTCCATTATATATCAAAACTAGAATTCAGAAAAATATTTGTCTTAAAAGCCAGAGAATCAATACTCCAGGCTTCATAGTCCATGAGGTATGGGTCATATCTGCACATCCTATACTATGGTATATATGAAGCTTTACAAGTTAATAAATGGTCAAGGCTGTGCTCTAATAAAACTTTATTAAAATGAACACTAGAGAAGACTTAAGCTGAAAATTATAGTTTTCCAAGCCATGACTTAGACTTTTAAATATCCATTGGGAATTTTAACCTAATTCCCACATGGAAAGTTGCTGTTGACAACCATTTTTACCATTGCATTATTCACAACAGCCAAAAGATAAAAGCCATCCAGGTAGCTATGCTGTGTTGAGCAGTAACCCTGACTGGGAGCACCCATATCCCTTGGACCAATTCAAATGTTCCTGAAGCTTGCTAAATGACTCCTTTGGAGGGTGAAGGCACTTAATGCCATGAACCACTGTTCAAAGTCTTCTGGGTGAGAACAGGCATATTTAGAGTTCAAAGTCTTCTGGGTGAGAACAGGCATATATGGTCAAATTCAGAGCAGGAAGTTATTGCACCAAGAGTCTAGTCCACAGAAACCCTGAAGAGATAACAGAATGATTTTACAAGGGTTGACTTTTCTCTAAAACAGCTATTGTCAACCTGTGGGTCATGGCCCCTTTGGGGAGAATTGAATGACTCTTTCACAGGGCTCACATATCAGATATCTTGCATATCAGATATTTACATTAGAATTTATAACAGTAGCAAAATTACAGTTATGAAGTAGCAGTGAAATAATTTTATGGTTGGAGTCACCACAGCATGAAGAACTATATTTAGGGGTCACAGCATTAGGAAGGTTAAGAACTGTTGCTCTAAAATATCTAGATTCAAATTCCAATGCAACTCTCGCAAGCTGCCATTTATTGGCCCAATAGTACTGTCCTATGCCTCAGTTTTTCTTTCTGTAAAATGAGAATAATAACACCTACTGGGCACAATGTAAATGTCATAACTAGACATGCTGAGCCCTCCTGGTGTGCAGGATAATAGTGGTGAGGGGGTCGCATTTTATTTTGAGCCCACTCCCTGATTTTCATTAGCTCTGCAGAATATCTTCCTTAATGTTTGCCCTGAGGTTTTGAGCGTATGTTATGGGCCTCATTAAGTATGGAAGAGCTCTTCTATGAGGTTGTTTCCTAGATGAGATTTAAATAAATAACACCATACCTGGTTGTACATGGGTAACCTAAGCTCTTGGGTTTTGTCTGTTCTGGGAGGGTCCTAGAAGCATATTTTCACTGAGGAGGGGGCCTTGAGACTGACTAGTTTATGTACCATCCTTACAAAGAAGGCTGATATTAGGCATGAGGATGGTCTGCCCAGAACCACATCACAGGAAACCAGGGCTGAGGCCTTCAGTCATTCACCCACAGCTTAGAGTGTTTCTGAAACTGTATATAAGTCTTCTCCTGGGGAGACAATTTTGTAGATGCATGAGATACATGTGAGTTTTAGGGTGACTGGCTAGTTGACAGTTTATCCACTATTTTCTAAATACTGGAAACAATCAAAAGAACAATGCATCTTAAGTTATTAATATAATCTGTTAATAATCTTTGGCACTCTAACAGCCATATTGACATTTTTCTAAAATTTGCTTCTCCAAAATAGTCATGTATATTACCGTTGTCTGCTATATTTAAGGTAATAAAGAACAGGCATTTCTTGAGACCTGAAGCAGGCTTTTTCTTCTTTTTCATTTTAATAACTAGAGTAACAGTGGCCACTACTGTCAAGTCAGATAATTGCACCACACTCCTCTTGCTGTTCTGTGTGGTGGGAACATTAACATTCACCTGGAACCATTTTCTGGAAGTTTTAAGATATGCCATCTGAATGAATACTACTATTGATTAAATGAGTACTCATTTTATATTAGCCATAAATCTATCTGTTATTTATGAATAACCAATACTTCTCTAGAAACCAAGAATATAACATACTAATCGTTCATATTATAAAATAATTGAGGCTTAAAATATTAAAAGCATAGAAAATATAGTTTTATACAGATAAGTTTTTAATTAGTAATATCATGTAAAATTAATGATCAATGTAGAGTGTTATAACTCGTTTTTTTATCATTTCAAGTATTAATCTGCCAACATTTCCCTAGATTCATTGTTCTAAAAACATTCATCATAGGTTTGAGAGAGGAAGAGCAGACTACTAGAATAGGGTTAGGATTTTTTCCCTGGATTTATTCAAAATATTTGAGAACATTTTAATTTATTAGAACATAGGAGGACATTTCTGTTATCTAAGAATTGATTATTTTATATTGGCTTTTGGACAGAAGCCTAACTAGAAATGTCTTCTCCAGGATTTCTTATCCCTTAGGAAAGACAGCTGTTTTTCAGTGCCCAAAGCAGGCAGCAGAGGGCCTGCAAATTTAACTGTACAGAGACTTGATAAAACTGAGAACAGTTTTCTTTAAACGTTTTGTGATCTCACCTTGAAATCTGTGCTTGTGAATGGCAAAGGCTAGAGTTTCCCTGAAATGAAAAAGAAATAAAGAAAGCTACATGGGTGAAACTGTCTTATTGTGTTGGTATACTTTTGAGAAATCCACATGTAAGGATTTATTCCAATTATAGATTTCTAGCTGGGAAAGTCAAGAACTTGTGTGGCATTCCAGGGTTCATTAGCTTTGAGACTGGGTAATTACAGCTCCAGCCATGAGCATCCACTATAAGCAAAGTCTATGCATACTGATGAAGGTGGTAAATATATGGAAATGCCTTGGCAGTCTGATCAGTTTGCTCTTTTGCTCTTGTGATCTGACAAATGTCCTTTCTTTCTTTCTTTCTTTCTTTCTTTCTTTCTTTCTTTCTTCCTTCCTTCCTTCCTTCCTTCCTTCCTTCCTTCCTTCCTTCCTTCCTTCCTTCCTTCCTTCCTTCCTTCCTTTCTTTCTTTCTTTCTTTCTTTCTTTCTTCTTTCTTTCTCTCTCTCTCTCTCTCTCTCTCTCTCTTTCTCTTTCTTTCTTTCTTTCTTTCTTTCTTTCTTTCTTTCTTTCTTTCTTTCTTTCTTTCTTTCTTTCTTTCTTTTTCTTTCTTATTTATTTAGAGATCTGGAGCTGTAGGGTCCCCGAGGACTTTATCTGTCCTTAACATTTCCTGTTTCCAGTTCTCTGATATCTCTGATATCCAGTTCTCCCTACATGCACATTTCATTTGCAGGATTTCTTATGTACTCACTTTTTCTTTTTAACAAATGTTTATTAAATTTTACTGGGTGCCAAGTGATATGGCCTCTACTCTTATGGAATTCGCTATATAATATGGGGAGATAAATCATTAGATATATAAAGACAAAAATCAATAAAGAATGTCATGTGGAGAAAAGATCTGTGTAGACAAAGCATATCTGAAATGTTCAAGGCAATTACTTTAGATTGACAATTGCTTAAGATTGGCCTGGCAGGGAATGCCTCTCTGAAGAGGTGGGATTGGAGGAGGAACCTGAATGACAGAAAGCAGTCAGCCCTGTGAGTATGATGATAGTTACAAGGAAATTTTTACAAAATTGCTTCAGGATTGCACATGTATTTCATGACTGAAGAATGGAAAGTAGGCCACCCTGTTTCCCTATGCTGTTTCCATTTCACCTTGAAAAGGAAAGGTTGCTGGGGGATGTTTTTCTCCTCTGTCTCCTACTGGAAAATCATGGCTACACTGAGCATCTCTTCCCACCTTTTCGTTCCTTCACCACTGCCTTTCAGATGTTTCCAGAGGAAGAGGTAACCTTGTTTGGAAGGCTGACCAATTGCCCTTTAAAAATCTTCCCCTACACTTTACCCTAACTATCAAAGCCTGTCTATTTAGAAACTACATGTAGTAGTTTCTCACTAGGCACCTAGAGCATACATGTGCCTCCCATTCGAAGAACTTTCATGGAGGTACTCAAGTTGTCTGCTTTGCAGGTCCACTGATTGACCAAGGCTTCTTTGCTAAGTTGAAGAATAAGAAGCAAAAATGATGACACCTTCTAGAGTTATGTGAATGACCTTGTTCTACCTGCAGTACTAATTCCTCTGTACAGTTCCATTTTTATCTGCAAGACAATTTTCTCACCTATTCCCATGGATTACTTGATTCTTTCACTTGCATTTGCCCAACTTCTTTCTGGAGCATGTTTTTTGTTTTTTGGTTTTTTTATCATAAGAGGAGTATTTTATAGCCTTTGACTCCCCATTTTTGTTTATAAAAAGATAGACAAAATACAAATATGAAGCTAGATCCATTATATCCTCTACATAGCAGGGCTGCTTTCCATGGGTAATGCTATTATACAAAGCAGATGGGCATTTGCATCCTGTGAACAGAGGACAGGAAGAAGAGGGAAGCCTGTATGATTCCATGATTACAAGGCTTAGTGTTCAAGATGCAAAGCTAAGCATGCTCAAGGGTACATCTCAGAGTTCTGACTTAACCAGGGCCCTTCCTGTCTAATTGCAACTTCATCTCTCAAGCTGACTCAAGATGGCAGTTGTGTTTATCATCAGGGATAAAGGGTCTGCTTTGACTGCTAGGACCAAGAATATTCAGGCAAAAATTAAGTAGGGAATAAAAATGTTATAGCTAACCAAAGCCGTTTCTAATCATCATATAGATGATTGCATGTAATGGTACTGTTGATACATTTAAATCAATTTCCAAAGTCTAAAGAAAGCCTGCTACTAATAAACAGGGACAAAGATGTAGCATGAATCTTAAAAGTTCTTATTAATAAAAATCAAACCTGGGGCAGGTACTGGGGTAAACACTGGAAGATCAGAGAGACAGAACAAGCCACAGCTAACCTCACCTGGCCAACTTCTCAGCTGGTCTTGTTTCCTCAGACTGGAGGCCTCCAGAATGGGTCTCAGCTGAACTGCTGCTCAAAAGCCTGAATGCTTAACCAGGCCAAATGCTTAACCAGGCCAAATGCTTCTAGTTTCTGGTCCTCACACCTTATATATCTTTCTGCCTTCTACCATCACTCCTTGGGATTAAAGGCTCGCTTTCTGGGATTAAAGGCGTGAGTCACCATGCTTGGCTGTATCCTTGAACACATGGATTTCTGCCTCTGGAATGCTAGGATTAAAGGCATGTGCTACCACTGCCTATCCTCATGTTTAATATTGTGGCTGTTCTGTCTCTGACTCCAGATAAGTTTATTAGGGTGCACAATATTTTGGGGAACACAATACCACCACACAAAGATGCTTAACTCAGAACACATATACAATTCACAGAGGTAGACCATAAGAAGAGTTAGAGAGCAACAGAAAACCTGAAACTTTTTTATTCATTCATGACACAATATTTTCCCAACTGCATCTTCAAGCAGTGTGCTTGCTCCAAGGTAGGGCCTCTCTAGCTTGGTTCTCTGCTTTTAGTTAGATATCTTTATTAATTTATTTTTTGTAGAAGGCTTGTATAATGTATGTATAATGCTTAGTGGCATCTCAGGCCTCTGTCCACTAGATGCCAGTAGCACCCATCCACCCTCTGCTCCCATTTCTGATAACAAATCGGTCTCCAGGCATGCCAAAGTTCCTCATGGGATATAGATCACCACACTGGAGAAATGCTGCTTGTGCTGAAGGTGTTTTCATTTTATCCTGAAGAATCAGACTGATTATTTGTGTCTTCTAAGTTCCATTGACAGATTCACAGAAGATTTAGGAGAACAAAGATGCTATTTGATATTCTAAAAGACAAAGACAATATAATAGTGAGTGAGATAAAAACACCAGATAGGCTGAGGGTAGCAATTGCATCTAAAGAAGACACTTAGTTTTGGCACTTCAAGGGGATCAGTTTTAAAAGAAAATGAATTACCTATTCTTATTAATTGAGTAATGCTTAAATGACATTATATGTCTTTCTTTCTTTGTTCAATGGAGAGAAGCCAGGGCTTTGTGCAAGTTAGGCAAACTCTATCACTGAGCTGCTTGCCTAGACCTGAATACCAGTTTTACAAGATTGAAAGTTTCTCTTTGACCTAGATTTTTATCAGGACAAATGTGGCACCATGGTGTTTTAATAGCAATTTTCATTAGTAATAAAATTAATATTCTTCCTCTATTCCTTTCTACTTAGAACCCTAGAGATAAAAGCAGGTGAAATAATTATAAATACTAATTTCATGAAGATTCTTTTGTCAGATATTCATCTTAATTACTTTTACCAGCATGAGGAGAAGAGAAGTCATATATATGCAAGGCCTTTCTCTCTGTATCTGTGTAATTCTTTCCTATACCATGACCAAATGATACTCTCTGCTTGCAAGTGGTGTCTACTTCTTATTTATAAGTGAGTTCTATCACTAAGACCACACTGTGAAGTTGCTAGTAGAAGCTCGGAGAGTTGACTCTGGTTTACCCACCAGTATCCACACAGTAGGATGTTGTGGGGAGAATCCTTCAGGGAATTTGGCCTCAGTGGCTTCTTTTATGAGCTCCTGTAGGAAGAAATGGCATAACTAAACAGTGTTTCAAGTATGAAGTCAGGATTTTTTTTTAAATGACACTGCTTTAGAACAAAGACAAGTTCATTTTCAAATAATACGTTAGTCAGCTTGCTTTGATAACATATAAAAAACTGAGTAACTTAAGCAACAGAAATAAATTTTCTCAAACGTTTAGTGTCTAGAAGGCCAAGATCAAGGTATTGTCAGGGCTGGGTTCTTCAAAAACTCATCTCCTTTATGGGTGACTGTTGTCATCTTTTCTTTCCATGTGGTCTCCTTTATGTGGAAACATTTCTAACATCTCTCTTGTATCTTGGTTTCTCCTGATCTAGATACCAGTCAGATTAGGTTAGGGCCATCAAAACAGCCTCATTTTAACTTACCCTGATTCCAGCTAGAACATATTCTGAGGTGCTAGAGGTAGGAGGTCAACATGTAAATTTAAAAGATTTGAAGGAGAATATAATTCAGCCTGTAGAATTCAATAAGTAGCCTGGATGTTAATGACAATACCAGAGGAACTCTGCTAACAGTTATTGCTTCAAGTAGGCTCCATTAATCCAAATAAGATCATGGATATAGAGAGGGAATTCTATCCATATTGACAGTGGATTTGACTAGTTCTTAAATGCCTCTCATGGCTGGGTAGGCATTTTAGTGTGGTGACAGAATTAAAGTGCCACCCATTTACGCACATTGCACAGAGATATGAATTCTATAAAACACAAGACTTCATTCTGCTTGTGTTTCAGCCACTCCTTACAATCTGATGTCTTTGGAATGATTTGCCCCTATATATTCTCTATATTTTTTTCTTTCTAGAAAAATAGTATCTGTAGAAAGATAGCTAGATAGATAGATTGTGGAGAGTAAATTGGGGCTTTGTGGGCCCTGTTTTACTATTACTCTTTGTCATTCATATAATCTTTCATCTTCTTTCAACAGCTGTTTACATTTATAGCACATG
This sequence comes from Peromyscus leucopus, assembly GCF_004664715.2. Classification (NCBI taxonomy): domain Eukaryota; kingdom Metazoa; phylum Chordata; class Mammalia; order Rodentia; family Cricetidae; genus Peromyscus; species Peromyscus leucopus. Next base: position 177,347 of record NC_051070.1, read on the forward strand.
CTAAGTATTGCAAAGGTAACAGTGAACAAACAAAACAGCTGACCTTGCTCTGGAAAGCTGGAGAAACAAGACAGGGGGCTGTCAATAGCATACTGAGCCCCTAGAGTGTGTATTTCAGGTTTTGACTTGCAAAGCAGCCTCCCTCTCCATTCTTAAAATTTTGGATAAGACACTAATAAAAATGTTTTATCCCATGATCTCTACAAACTTTTGAATATCCCTGGGGTACCAATACTTTAAAATGTATATTCATCCATATCTCAGAGATAGAGGGTTTATAACTAACTTGAGTCTTGGAGTTTGTGGGTTAGGCCTTTAGAATCCTGGAGACTAGCAACAGTGTTTGATTGAGTACCCCTAAAACTCAACTCTGCTCATGAGATATCTAAAAGATCTGTTGTGAAATTCTTCTCATTCCTTTAGCACATTGATTCCTAAAGTCTTCATGGTTTGAGCACTAAGAAGCATTTCAATCAGGCCTCAGTTGGTCTCAAACATCATGACCTTATAGCATGTTCATTTCCCTTATCCTGGAAACAGAAGGAAGAATTTCTTTTGCTTGAGGTGTGGTCTCCAAGATTAAATGAGATGTTACATGCTGGAAGACTACTGCTGTGACAGACACTCAGTAGATGGTAGATTATGTATGTGTTTGAGGTTGAAACTACCACTGTCAATGTTCTCTTCCTTGGTAATCTGCACCAGGACCATTGATAATTCCTCTTCTGAGATTCACACTATGTTTACAAATATCTTAGTAAAAATTAGACATCTTACCTGAACAGGAAAAGCTACAATACATTGAACATATCCGTAGACTAATTGGCCACAGCCCCTGCACAACTACATAGAACAGTGGTTTTCAACCTGTGGATCATGGCCTCTTTAGAAAACCTCTATCTCCAAAAATATTCACATTACAATTCGTAACAGTAGCAAAATTAAAGTAATGAAGTAGCAACAAAAATAATTTTATGGTTGGAGGTCACCATAGCATGAGGAATAGTATTAAAGAGTTGTAGCATTAGTAAGGTTGAAAACCACTGATTTATGAGCTTTGTGGAAAAAGGATAGTTTTCTGGGTTAATAGGACACTTCTGTGTGTTTTGTTCTGTTTTGTACATGCATGCTAGAGTTGAGTGTGGAGTCAGTTAAAGAATGGGTATCAAGAGGCACCTGGTGGTGAACTGGTGGTAGAACAGGAGCCTTGGTTGGCTGCTAAGCATTACTCAGGGGGTGACAGGGGGCCAAGACCTTCTGTTTCAGATGTGTCCCTGAAGGTGTTTCTCATCAGCTCACATGTAACTGTTTTAACCCATATTTATGAACTGATTGCCTTGATCATTTCAACTTTAATGGGAAATATTTTATTGAATATACTCTTGTGGACTGCTCTCTTCTTTTATCTTTTACTTTCACTTGATGCTGTAGCTATAGCTTCATAATCTTGATTTGGATTTTTGTGAACATAAAAAGCTAGATAAGAAGAGCAAATTCTAGAAATCAGCAGTCCACAGTTATGCATAGAGGTGACAATACTATACTGTTCACTTGAAAATATACTTTAAAAAAGGCCTCATATTAAATGTTCTTTACTTGAACAATAAAGTCTTTTTAAAAGCTATCAAAATTAATTTAAAAAAAAACAAGCAACCTGAACCAAACTTCCTTTTTAATATGCCCAAGCACAGAGCTCTTAATGACAGGACACTGCATTCCCCCAGATTCCATCAGCTATCAGAGTGGCTTTTGTGCAGAAATTGTGGCTCTTAAAGTGGACATCGACATTGTAACGTCCAGATCCTTTGCTGAAGCTGTTCTTAAGATGACCAGGACATTTGAGTTGATGCTTTTGGCGTGGTGTTTATTTGAGATCACAATCTTATTTCTTTTCATTATAATTATAATTTGTGGTATTAGATACGTTAAAGTAAAATGCAACTTGAGATGTTAGTCTCAATTAATTTGTAGCAAATGTGTATATCTTGTGATAATTATTCAGGTCAGCAAATACTATTTCCAACATCAAGAAACTTCCATCTTGCTCCTCTCTGATTAGTATCCTCACCTCTGTGCCTGCCTTTGTAACTGTTCAAATTAATTCTTTTTTTTTTTTTTGGTTTTTCGAGACAGGGTTTCTCTGTGTAGCTTTGCGCCTTTCCTGGAACTCATTTGGTAGCCCAGGCTGGCCTCGAACTCACAGAGATCCGCCTGCCTCTGCCTCCCAAGTGCTGGGATTAAAGGCGTGCGCCACCACCGCCCGGCTCAAATTAATTCTTATGAGGTGTATTCTTGGTATTTTATATAACAGTGTTTTTTTTTTCTTTAAAAACAAATAGTACCACTGCATATAGTTATGCCATACATTCACTGACTTATGGGCATACAGGTTATTTCATTCTTTTGTATTTTGAGGGACCCTGTCACTTTGAAAAGTGCCAGGGTGTCACAATAACCACATTGATTCACTACTCCAAGGTTTTTTATCTTGTGAATCTCTGGCTTGTTTAAAGTCTACTTCTTGCTCTTAGTGATGACTCTATAACTTTGAAACTAACAAATACTTAAAATGTGTAATTGTAACATTTCTTCAATCCCACCAGGCCCCTGCAGACCCATTATAAAATAATCACTCAGAAGCTTATATTAATTATAACTGCTTGGCCATTAGCTTAGGCTTATTTCTGACTACCATTTACACTTAAATTAACCCATCATTCTTATCTATGTTTAGCCATGTAGCTTGGTACCTTTTTTCAGTTCTGCCTTGACATCTTGCTTCCTCTGTTTCTGGCTGGTGATTCCTGACTCAGCCTTCCTCTTCCCATTAATTCTCTTTGCTTATCCTGCTTATACTTCCTGCCTGGCTACTTGCCAATCAGCATTTTATTTATCAACAAATCAGAGCAACACACATTCACAGCATATAGAACAACATTCCACAGTACTTCCCCTTTTCTGTCTAATCAAAAAGGAAGGTATTAACTTTAACATAGTAAATTACATATAACAAAACAGTTATCAAACAAGAATTACAGTTGTAATATCTAGACTATTTGTACTTGGGAAAATTAAAGAAAATATTCTATCTATCCTTTATTTGTGAGTCTAAAGTTTCATATCTAATTTATCTTTTATCATAGCCAAGGAAAATTACAACCATTTAGTCTTCAACTACATCAAAGACCTCAGAAGGATATACTATTACCTAAGTAAACAGGAAATGCATTGTAAGCAACTTCCAAAATTCTGAAAATGACAGAGACAGCGGCCTGCCTAGACAGTCATCCAAATTTCCTCTGCAATGTTGGGGCATCCATCTTCAGCCTATATGCCTAGAGTATTTTAGTTGCTTTTCCATTTGTATTGTAGAATGTCTGACAGTCTCCTCTGCAAAGTAGAAACCTGAAGGACCATGTCGCCTTGCAAAGTTCAGTGGTCACCTTCCTATGGGTCCTGCCTGTCCAGTTGATACACCATTTTGTCAAGCAGTCCAGGCAAAAACAGTTTCTTGCCTAAATGGTTATTTTTGCCAAGAGGAATATAAACTCTACATGGAGTGTCTTTGATGGCCATCTTCCTCTTTGAAGTAAATCAGAGCTGCTAGGAACAGATGTGTCTCATTTTCCAGAAAAGTCTAAGTTCTTGAAACATTTTAAATGCCATATTATATAGGTCTTTGAAGTGTTTGAAGATTATCTACCTAATTGAAATATATCTATGTATACCTAGAAAACTTAACTAACTTGACTATAAGTTTGATTATCATAGATGAGTAATTATTAATCTGTATTTCTCAATTATATACTGCAATTTCAAATGAGTTGCACAAACTAAATTCTCTAAACAAGAGTAGAAATATGCACACAGTATAACAAAATTAACTTTAAATTTGTATCGATAAACTAAAATCTATAGCAATGTAAAACATTTTCAAACAAGTTGTTGCTCTTTAAAAGCAGGTTCAATAATCGACCCATCCTATCATATCTATACTATCCCCTTTTCTCCTTTAGAAAGAGGTTGCATTTATAATCAACCCCCTTTAAATAAAAATATACATTCATAAACAATATTTTGGGAATTTGGGTGTGGTTTCTAATACTACTTTCTGCTGGATGAGGGTGCTGGCAATCTTCTGGCGATCCTGAGAAAATTAAGAATTATGGTCAAGTCCTGACTGGAATAATCTGTGAAGCTGCATTGTTTGAGCCAGTTGCCTTGAAGCTGATTTGTGTTGGAACATCTGGAGACTTCTCAGGAGTTCTTCCTTGATCAAACCATATGAGCCTGGAAGCAATCCACAGGTTCTCATCTTTTGTGGAAACAAAAGCAGAACCTCTTTTCCAAAGCAACACAAATTAGACACAAATTTTGAAAACAGGATGCCTTTAAAAATATACATATTGATTTAACTCAGCAGGATTCACAATCAAATGTCTTTCTGCAGTTAAAAATCCCAAAGGCAACACAATACAGATTCTCTGTAAAATGTCCATCTCCATGTGGCTTATTTTTTTATATTACCTTTACTGTCTCTTTAAAGACTTTATTTTTTAAAACTATTTTTATATGACTGTCTGCATTCATTTTCTTCTCTCTTCCAAACCTACGTACATTTTTTCACACACTGTAAACCATTTAAAGTCTTATTCCATCTGAATCTGCCTTATTGTGAATCTATTGCTTTTAAACTGCAGTGGCTAGTACTCAAGTGGAAGCCTTAGCTGCTGACTCTGCCCACTTCAGCTTCTCAATATGGCCGTGGTACATTTACCACCAGCTCTGGGAGTCATGTGCACCACCAACTCTTGGCAACAGTGGGTCTATGCCTCCATGAAAGCAGCATGTAGTCCAGAAACCACATTTTTAAAAAAAAAAAAAAAAAAACTAGCAAACGCTAACTCTATCATGTAATGCACTGCATGGCTTGAAGAAATCTCTGTGTAACTTGGCAAGAATCCACCACACTGTAGCTCCAACCCACCCACTGTGAACCCACCACAACCAGGGGACACATCACTGTACCTCAGCCTGTCATGAGCGACATGTAGTAAGAAGGTGCTTTTAGCTACATTTATCATCTCTTCTTAAGCTCTCTCAGTTTTTAGGTGGGAACTCTTGCCACCATGTCTGGGTGCCATCTGTAGCTGAAAGTTTTCCTGGTCCTGCAGCTGCTCAGACCCAAATGGACACACAGTGGCTTATATTAATTGCAAACTGTATGGCCTACTCACTCAGGCTTCTTGCTAGCTAGATCTTACATCTTAAGTTAACCCATTTCTATAAATCTATACTTTGTCATGTAGCTCGTAGCTTACTGGTATCTTTATATCTTGCTCCTCACAGCAGCAGCTAGCAGTGTCTCCTTCATTCTGCCTTTCCACTATTTCTGGTAATTAGAAAAGTTATCACTGGAGAACATTAGCAGAGTTATATAGGGAATTTATATCATTGTGTTCTGCCAATGAGTGTAAGCAAAAAGAAATTGTGAAATTAAAGTATGTCTCTTATCCTGGAAGTATTTGTATACATCAATAAAAGATGAGAACAAGTGATGAGAAATGCATCATTAGGTAACTTTGTGATTTTGTAGAAATCATAGAAACTAAGTACAGCAGCCATATTGCACAGGTTCATGGTTGTAAAGGAAAGATAGTAAACATGGGTTGGAACAAATGACTAACAATTTCTCTTTAGAATACTTGCCTCCAGCCCTATCACATTTGGCCCTAAAACTGTAAGTTCAGTCTTATTTTATGTTCTTGTGATTTCCTTTTAAGAAAAAGGGCTACACACATCTTTTCTCATTAGGCTCAAGGTAAGGGCAAGACTGTTTACAACTAAAGAACTTTGTTTTTCACATTCTGGGGGCAAGAACTGCAGAGCTAAGTTACAAATTAACACATGAAAGATGTATATTCCCATAAAATTCTCATAGTCATGTGATACCTTCAATTATTTATATGATATCTTAAAATTTGAAACTGGTCTCAGTGATCTGTTTGAGGTTTTTATACTAGAAACACACACACAGAGGCACAAATAGGTGTATTCTGGACTCAAAAAATAAACTAATTAATAATAGTAAATGATCAAAAGAGTCTTGGAGGTGAAATAGGCAAGTCTAGATTTGCTCAGTAGTGTTTCAGGTGTTTGGCATCCAGAGGACTTCAGCCTTTCACAGTCACCCTGTATCTCTTTATCATGTTGCTTCTGTAGGGTGAGCATGATGCTATGCTCTGAGAGGATATTGTAATTGGCAGGGTACCTGAGTCAGTGGAGCTGAAAATCTCCATTGTCTTTCAATTCTACAGAAGAGAGAAGGCAGCAGAGTCCTGAGTTTTCAAGATGATCGTAAGTGAAATTTCATTTTGATATCTTAGTGTTTGTGATTTAAGTGAACATATAAATGTGGATTCTGGAATGCCAAAGACATAGAATGTAAACTACTGATTGAATTGTCTATGAAGACAGCCTAGCGAAAAAGTGAAGGACATTTTGAGGATGCACATAAAGACCTGGGTAGTCAAAGACAAGGCAGAGATTGGAGGACAAAATGAAAATCATTTAGATGCCAGAGACTAGTATGAAAGACTGGCAGATTATGTACTTGATGACAGCTCTAAGGGGTGGATCAATATCAGACATTGAAAAGCTCAGAAAACAGAAGGCCAGAAATTAACAGAGTATGGTTTTCAGGAAAAAAAAATGTTCAAAGCTTTTCATGTGAATGAAGGAAAAATTATGTTCTAAAGGGAATTGTAAGATGAGAAAAATGACAGGGCCTTTTGGAAAATTGAATATTGGGCCCTGTTTTGTAAAAGGATAACTCAATCTGAAAAAGGGGGAGGGTTATTCTGTCTGGTGTTAAGTCACTGGAGTGTTCAAGTGGCAATCTGGCCAATCTTCATTTGGTTTCTGGAACAAAGCACAACTACTTCTGTGACTTTAACAACAGTGTCGTTCAACAGTAGATGCCACTTTTGTGCCTTTGACGGAATCAGAGGGTTTAGCTTCATTGGTTTAATTCTCTCTGTGTGTATTTTAATTTATGCTGAATGTAGAAAAAGCGCTATAGTGTAAAATATTTTGTTTCTATGATGTAAGTAAATTGTTGTGGCCATTAACCAAAGAAGGAGGAGAAACACTCAGCAAGTGGCTCTTTCCAAAATGAAAAAAAAAAAAAAATCATCAAATGTTTTTCTGACCACACAAAGAATATTATCAAAGCTGGGCATCACAGAGATATAAGTTTATTTCTGTATTTCTGGTGATATAAGTGCTACAGAAATAAAATGGAACTTGTTTACCTGGGAGATGAGGTACAATTATATGGAGAGTAATATTTTATAACAGGAAATTAATTTTGCACTTTCTGTAAAAACCTCCAATCCTGCCTTGTAAATACCTCTAATCCATTAATTATATTACTCATAATATTCATACACAGCTAGGCTGAACTTTCTCTTAAATAATTGTGATTTTTTTAAGGATAAAAGCTGTCTTGTCTTCTTTTTCCTTTAGTTTATTTTGAAGAACTATTTTGTTGAAACAGTCACTTTTACATCTGTGAAGGCAGAAAGGTCAAAGGAAGGATTCTGATGTTTAAGAATTTTCAATGCAAAACTTTTGATAACACATAAGTGGAATACTGTCTCACATTAAATTATATAAAATTTAGATTTCTCATCAGCTATGAGTATGCATAGCTCACTGGTGATTTCTCCTCTGTGCATCAGTTACCCTCTTCAGACTCTTTTAAATCAACATCTTTGTTCTAAAAGATCAATATTTATGATTATATAGGCAGCATACATTCCTTTAAAGAATCAGGGAAAGCATACAAAGAATAAAACAGAGAAAGCTACAGTTTACTATCCACTGAAAAATACTATTCATACTTTTCATCCATCTTTATTTTGTTTATATATCTATATATAATTATGTTTAATATGTATGTATATATAAACATGGATTAGATTTTGTACATTTAAATGCAACAAATGTATTTCAAATATTAACAGAAATGTATAGTGTAAAGTCATTCTGAGAACAGTGGGAGGCCTGGAAATAGGAGTCGAGTAAGGGAATCTCTTTGCTGAGACATGAGAACATTGGAAGGTATTTCATGAATTATTACATTTGTTTTTGTTTTAGAAAGCTGTGTGTGTCATAACTTGGAATTTCATTTTTTTTTTAGATTTATACTTTGAAGTTCTCATTTGGTATTGTTTCCTTGAGATATTTTCTGGGATGCAGCAGGCAGAAGTGGCATTCTTTATAGGATGACTTTCTGCTGCTTAGTCTCACTGTGCTATATAGCTATCCTCTACATTATTTTCTTACTGTTCTTTGAATAGTCACACCAATGATGGGAAATCAATACTCACTACATTGTATAACTGAGTGAATTAATGAATGAATGAGCAACAGGAAGATACATAAACAAGATGTTTGTTTATTTGAAAATTATCTTTTCATATTGATTGAAAGAGGGTTGCTTTGCAAATATCAGATGCAGTAATTCACCAACTGAAGTTGTTTAAGATTTAAAAGTAGGGTATCATGATAGCTACATTTTAGAAGTGCTCTGGGGAGCTTACAATGGTCACTCTGCCTCAGTATAGCTGAAGTCTACTGAGAAGTACAGAGTTATGACAGGGAAGCGTGTATATACACAGGATATCAGTCCGGTAGAATTTAGGCCTATGACTGCTTCTAGTTAGTTTTGTGACCTTAGGAAATTAGTCACCCTGTACACACAGGTTTGTGGATCAGTAAGATTAGTCTGTCGGGTCAGATAATCCCTAAAGTTAGTTCCTGTATTTATTTTTGAATAAGGAAGGATACTATAATGTAACAGATTAAGATTTTAATTCAGAACCTTAAATGACTAAATTTGAAAAATAAAACAGACTGAAGATGGATGATAATTTTTCTATTTGTTAAAAGCATAAATTGTATGTAAACACATGGGCACTGAAACAAGAGTACCTAAGTTTAGGATGCTTTGGCTTTTATATTATTTGCAACTTTTATTAGCTTTCAGTAATTTTAATATAAAAATATCTCTCAATTATTATTTTTTGTGATTAGGTAATGAGATTTTATTTTACACTCAGCCTCATTATTATCAATGAAGCAGAAAGCTCATGTTTGGGTGACATTTCCCACTCCTCTGTTCATTGCATATTACTCATTTTATTAAAAATATTAGGAATTCAATTGGGATAGTGACGTCTCTAATTAAAGTACCTCAGCTTGGTGCTAAAAATCTCCCAAGCCACTACCTCTTGGGTTTCTGTTAACAACTGGATAGTATGATCACCTTATCTAAGAGAAGACCTATTTATCAAATATCTATCTCTTAAAGGCCTACTGCCTTATAGGGTTTTTGAAAATGAATTCTATTTCCTGGTGTTAGGAGGGAAATGGAATTAAAAGCCTGTAGGTTTTACTTGCAGACGGAGACTCACAGGGATCTAAGTCCAGCACTTCAGCTTAGCATTATTTTCTTCCTTCCAGTGGTGGCAAAATAATGAACTATGCACAAGGTGTCCCAGGCCCAGGAAAGCAGAGGCACTACAGTGGGGAGCTCTGAGCAGGAGAGGCTGGGAGCAGTTGGGACCAGAAAAATATCCTCAGAGACAGAAGAGCTGAGCACTCATTGGTGGGTATGAGTGTAGTGACAAAGGGTAAGAACAAACTTTTGGAATGTTTAAAAAGACACAAGATAGTCATGAAAAGCTAGGCCTGGAGGGCTGTGAAATTGAGATATTTGTATCCAAATGTCTTTCCTGACTATTAGCTGAGTATGACTAACTTCTAAACTTTGCTGTGAAAAGGATGTTATGCTGCTGTTTCCTGTTTGTAGTAAAATATTTCTGACATGAATTAGTCTGAAACTGGTCCTGCCAGAACTAAATGTCTTGAGAGCATCACTACACCTATTCCATGAAGAAGAGAACACAAGCTGGATGTAGCCAAGCTGGCTTAGCACAGCTGACTGAATCCATGAGGCATCTTGAAGAAAAACTCTGAACAGTTTATTCTTGCTGGCTGGGAGAGATCCATTGACTGAAATGTCTATAATTACAAACATTTTATGTATGCATGAAATTTATATATGAAAGAGCCAGAAAAAGGTGGCTGCTATTTCCAACTCACAGCCAAAGGCCTCTTTTGAAGTATTTGCTAATGTTATCTATGGAAGCCAGATTCAGATATCCGTGGGCCTCAAAAGAAGGAACAAAGTAACACACAAAGGGCCAGAAATATAGGTACAGGTGAGCAAGAAAAATGTTAAAGCTGGACTTCTTTGAGGAACCTGTCTTAGGTAGGGGTTCTATTGCTGAGAAGGGACACCATGACCATGGCAACTCTTAAAAATTTGATTGGGGTGACTTATAGTTTAAGAGGTTTAATCCATTATCATCATGGCAGGACATGGAAGCATGCAGACAGACATGGTGTTGGAGAAGGAGTTGAGAGTTCTTTATCTTGATCTACAGGTGACATGAAGTGAACTGTTTACCACACTGAGAGTAGTTTGAGCATAGGAGACCTCAAACCCCATCCCCACTGTGACACACTTCCTCCTACAAGATCACACCTACTCCAACAAAGCCACACCTCCTGATAGTGCCACTCCCTTTTGGGCCATTTTCTTTCAAACCACTACAGAACTGGAAGGGATGTTTTGCTTTTGTTTTTATTTTATTTAAGGCCTCCTGTGGTGTTCTCTGCATAAAATTACAAGGTTTCTACAGCTTACCCCCAACTCTGTATACACACACACACACACACACACACACACACACACACACACACGCACACACACATGCACACACTTACATGCATACGTGTGAATGAATACACACACATGCACACATATACACATACACAGGTATACAAACATGCATGCACAATTTAGGAAATAACTCTTGTTCCTTTATTACTCTCTCAAATGATAACTTTCACTTGTCTTCAAGTCTAAACTAGTTAAGCAAATCCTTATCTAAGATGAAGTCTAAATTTCTGAGAAGGAAGGCTAACTATCTACTACCATCCCTAAAGCTACATTAAAAAGATATAAAAAATGGAAAGGGGAGAAAGGACTTTCAGAATCAATATCTTTCATCTGATGATAGCCTTAGGCCCCAAATCTCATTTTGTAAAACATCTCATTTACCTTTAGTTTTATTTAGCTCAATTCTATGCCCCTAAATCTCATGAAAACCATGTTATAAATTCAAGAAATTAAATTCTCCATGGATTGACTTCTGTGGAGCTCAGAAAAAAATGTGTTCTTACAATCCACAGGAGAGCATAATGTTTATGTTTCCACGACAACAAAGAATTGCTGTGTTCTGCCTCTCCCTGCATCTTTTTCTCCTGAAATATTCAATAATAAAAATCCAAAGATGTTCTAGTAATCAGGTATTACCAAAGAGGTTATAGCAAATTATCACCAGACATTCTGGGCAGGGAGTAGATCACACCGAAAGACAGGGAAAGGCAGTAGTTAGAGACTGAATCAAATGAACAGCTGTTGTTTAAACAAATAATTGAGTAGTACAAAACAGGACTTCATTTTTAAAGGTACTGAGGGAAGAGGTACTCTGGAGCTGTTCTTGGTAGTGGTTTGCATGAGTGACTGCAGAGTGCTCAGCCAAGTTATGTGTCCCCATATGAGAGGAAGAGGGTAGCTGAGATTGAATAACAATCTCTCAAATTTGTACACACCCTTTTCCCTGAAACCTATGAGCATGATAACTATTGGTAAAATGAACTTTATTAATGTAACTGTGTTAAAGGTCTTAAGATAGGGATTCTGGATTGAGCAACTGAGCCAAATGAAACCATGAATGTGCTTATAATGAAAGAGGCAATAGGATCAAAGTCAAGAGTAGGGCATGTGACAACAGAACCAAGATGTTGGAGTGACACAAAGAATGGTCCATGAGACACAGAATAATGATGCTCTTGGGAGGATTTTTCAGAAAGCAAGAACACATCAATCTCCCCTCACGGTTTTCAAAAGTCAAGGCCAATATCTTGATTTAGCCCAGTGAAACTGAATCAACACTCTGACCTCCCAGGACATTAAGAAAATAATTGCATTATTGTATAAGCAGCTAAGACTGTGAGACTCCTTTTACAGATTCTATGGGAAACTTACACTGTAGATCACTAAAAAAGAGAGGCAGCTCCATGGTTAAGAGCACATACTGCTCTTTGGTTCTCATCAGCTATGGTAGACAGCTCACAATCTCTTGGAAATCCAGCTCCAGGGAATCAGATCACCTCTTCAGGCCCTCATGGGCAACTGCATTCATGTGCTCATACTCCCAAACAGACATAAGCTTATACACATTTACTTAAAAATAAAAATAAAATAAAATCTTTTTACAAAAATATGGGGATGGTATTTAAGGATAGATCCTTGTTTTTTGAGTGCTTGAAGCAGGTAGCAACTAGAATTAGGAGTAAGGGATTAATCAGCTCATGATTTGAACACATCCTGGGTGCATATACTTTGAAAGCTACTTTCACACATATCTTTCAGAAAAGCTCATAAGATCAAGATAGATTAATAGCAACTTTACCAGAGTCCTGAGGCTTCTGGTTTTTAGCTAGATTTTTAAAGCTCTGTACACTAAGGTAAAGAATAGTTCTAGAGATTAGAGCAGACAGAATGTTACTTAGGGGAAGAGATCTTTGAGTAATAGAGATTTTAGAGACTGTATAACACACTAGTCCTCCATGGACTTCCAGATCATATCTTTAAGGGTATAATCTTTCACTCTGTGACGTTTTACCTCAACTGTAAATTTTTAGTTGTTAAATTGTGTCAAAAATAGGTTATAATAAGTTTCTAATCACTTTTACAAATACTAGAGAAATTGTAGTAAATGTTTATTGTTGAGATTAGAGGATCTTGAATTTATCCTTGAATTATACATTTTCTCTTAATGAATGTGATTCACTTTCAGAGTAAGAAAGCATAGCATTAAATGTTATATGTTCATTTTTCTTTACCACCTGCCCTTACAGTTTTTTTATTCTTATTTTGGTCAGAGATCCTTTTAATAAATGAAATATGTAAATCTGATACTATAAAAATACACATGAGCATTTTCATATAAGATTCAAAAGGGATCACATATTTATAATGCCAGTCATAAGGATGCCAGGAGTGTAAGCTTCTAGATGTAAGTCCCTATTCTGTACTTGATTCTATGACAGATGGTTTGATTTTCAAATAGCTGACTTCTGGATGACAGATACTGTAGGAGAGAAAACAAATGCTTCTGCTCTGTGACTTTCCAACAGAACAGATTTGATGATCATTTAACATCACTGAATTCTCTCTACTATTAAGCTGGGATCATGATATCCTCTTCACAAACTACAGCACAGGCATTATTTAGATGTTTTATAAATCTAGAGGCATAGTCTTAAAGTAAAAGAATTGTAGCTGGTATGCATTCTCTAATTTACTACTAATTTTCATTTAAGCATTATCTTCAAAAGATATGTTTTCCTTTTCAGTATTTGGACTATTTCTACATACTTGTGGAGCACAATGATAATACAATATACATAGACAGGGTGCTGTGATCTAGTCAGCATTATCAGTATCTTTGTCTCCTTTTTGCACTTGTGATTTCTCTGTGTTTGGAGCTCTTGACCTCTCTTTATTTCTTTGTAGAGAACATAACAGATTGCTGGAGCTTATAATTACTCTACCATGCTGTAGAGCACTTCCTTCTTTGAGGTCCAGGGTTTTAGCTTTCAGAGATGTTTGACAGCATACATTATTTCTTTCTGTGCTTGAATTACTTCACTTCACACATTGTCTTCCAGTTCCATCAATTGTGTCACAAATGACAAAATTTTATTTTAGATGGCATTAATACCCTATATTGTATGTGTATATATGTGACTTATCTATTCATCTCCTGATAAAAGTAATATATGACACTTTTTAATGTAAATTTTCCACAGTTAAGTGATTATTATGAATAATGCCTAATAAACATGGGAGTGCAGTTATGTCCTTGATATGTTTATTTGATTTCCTTTTTGTATAAATCAAATATTTGGGTAGTTGGATGACATTGATATCTCACTTTTAGTAGCTTCCATAATGTTTCTAAAATGGGTGTACTGGTGTTGTGTGCATCCAAGTTCCATTTATCACCACTGTTACCAGTATTGGTTATTATTTGATGTTTTGATAGTAGCCATCCTGTCTGTGCTGAGATCATATATCATTGTAGCTCTCATTTACATTTCCCTGGTGACCATTGTTTCATATAGGTTTGTTAATTTGTGTATTTTGTTTTGAGAAATGTCTATTCATATCATATTCTCATTTTAAAACAAATTATTTGGAGTTTTTCTGCTGTACTTTTTGAGTTCCTTATATATTCCAGTTTTAAAAACAATGCCTCCATTCTTGAAGTAGTAACAGAAACATATTCATTAGTGTGGAACAGAAAGTTTGAAGATAATTTTTCTCCAGCAGTCACTAATACTTCATAATTATCTTGAAAGTATCAGAATTTTACTTGTATACTTTAGTGTGCAGATATGTATGCTTAAGAAGGTGTTTGGTTTATTTCACCAAAACACGATGAATACAACAGAAACAAAGTTGATCTAGAACAGTTAATTACTATGAATGTGGCTTTAATTCTACTATTAATGAATAAAAGCTAGTTATAACAGTGACTGTAAAGAAGAGTATATCATATGAACATATTAGTCATATTACTGAGGTTATACATACATGCATACATATATATACATACATACATATTTCTTTTTATTTCTTGTGAAACTGAGTAATTTTTTTTCTGTTGAGATATTAAACATTTTTTGAAATCCAGTGATCTATCATTTAAAATTGGTGACATTAGTATCTGCACCAATGATTCAGAAGGATAGGAGAGTCAGCAATCCTGGCTCTGAGATGTATGCTATGCACATTTCAAAGTCACTTTAAATACAAAAATTGGAGATACTGTGGATGATTTTTCAAACTTATTAACAAGATTTTAAAAACACAATGGAATTGTAAAATTAACCATCTGCTAGTATCAATCTGGTATTGCTTCCATAGGGAAAATGTTCACAGATTTTGAGCACCAATAGTTTTCCTTTTTCTTTATTTAATCAAAATATTAAACAACAATAAAACTTCCTTCCAGATTTTTTAATAGAAGGAAATTTCTTATCCACTTGAAAAAATGCATCCAGCAATTTTAATAAATACAACTGTTACATTATTAATGTTACAAGTTAATTACTAAAAATAAAAAAATTCTTTGACAGTTTTTGCATTTTATTCTCTGAATCCAAAATAATAAACAAATATGCTGTCACAGGGGAAAAAAATAAACAATGTGATACTGTAGTTTGTCACAAGGAAATAAATATCCATTCTTGATTAAGTAGTCAAATGTAGCCCCAAGTGAATATTAATACTACTTCTTGATGTGTTTTCTAATGCATAAAAACATACATCTATAGTCTCTACACTTCCAGAATTATCTCAAACATTTTCAAATAGAATTCATTTATCTGGAATGTACAAAAAATTCTAATATACCATTTATAACCCTGGTACACCTCACCTTGAGTTAGTTGACTTTAATTTGATCATGAAAAAGCAATACTGTATTCTATTTTGCTCACAATTTAGGAAATGCTTAAGAATTTGAAAAGTGATAAACACAAAGTCAATTATCATAGAGTAGAATGAGTCACTCACAGCATCATGTTGACCAAATATGTTCTCATGAAGTATTTGGAGAATATTTGCTTATTGAAACTCTTTGAATCTCTCAATTTTGAGCCATAGGAGATAAAAAAAAAGCCACAAAAAAGATAAATGATTGAAAACATTTTTTTTTCACAGAAAACTTTGCAAAATCTAAGCAAAATATATGGAACAAAAGGATTATCAAGGGTATGAGCACTATTTATGGCTTATCTGACACCACTTTCCTATGTTACATTAGCAGATGTATTATAATTTATAGAATGACATGGCTTAATGACTTTTTGGTATGCAAAATAATGATGAATTTTTATATTAATTGTTTTGGACCTCATTAACTAGTGGCAATTATAAAATAAAAGAGTATTAGACATTTTGTTACTTTCTACAAGGTAACAAGTAAAAAAAATTCACATAGGCATTTTGGTGGTTTGAAAGAAAATGGCCCCCAAAAGGAGTGGCACTATTAGGAGGTGTGGCCTTGGGGGAGGAAGTGTGTCACTGTGGGGATAGGCTTTGAGGTCTCTTTTGCTTCAGTTTTCCTTAGTGTGACAGTCAGTTGACTACCTGTTGCCTATAAGATGTAGCACTCTCAGATCCAGCTGCACATCTGCCTGTATACCCCCATGTTCCCATCATGATAATGAACTAAATCATTAACTGTAAGCAATCCACCCCAATTAAATGTTGTCTTTGTAAGAGTTGCCCTGGTCATGGCGTCTCTTCTTCACATCAATGGAAAGCCCTTACTAAGTCAGGCATAAGTGCAAAAATAAGTTCTTTGGATCATTTGGTTTTTAAAGTACTATCTACTATTCAGTTATTCATAAACCACAGAGAACCTTAATTGAAACTGAAGTCACCCATGCCAAGTCACCTCAAACATCATAAAACTTAAAAGGACTTTTGAGAATTACTTAAACAATGCAGTCAATATCGACTGGGCTGTCCTTATATCTATACACTTCTCCATTAAGATCCATTTACTTTTGTGTCTATAGATTTCATTAAAAAGTATGGTCATCTGGTTTAAATTTTTGTAACAAGTTGTATGTAGCAACTTTGTCAATATGCAGCCTGAAAGCAGGAAAGTACTCAGTAAGAGGGTAATGGTGTCTGTCAGAGTTTCTATTGCTGTAAAGAGACACCATGGCCATGGCAACTCTTATAAAGGAAAAAAAATTAATTGCAGTGGCTTACATATTTAGAGGTTTAGTACATTATCATCATGGTGCAACATAGTGTGTAGGCAGACATGGTCCTGGAGAAGAAGCTCAGAGTCCTACATCTTGACTCAAAGGACATAGGAAGTAGTTAGAGATGTAGCTACTGGGTGTAGCTTGAGCATAGGAGACATCAGAGCCTGTACCCACGTTGATGAACTTCCTCCAACAAGGCCACACCTACTCTGAAAAAGCCCCACATCCTAATAGTGCCACTCCCTTTGGGGGCCATTTTTGTTCAAATCACATTGCACTCCCTGGCTCCCAAATGCTTGTAGCCATATCATAATTCAAAAATTATGTCCAACTTCAAAAGTCCCCATAGTCATTCACAGTCTCCAACTTATTTAAAAGTCTAAAGTTCAACCTCTCTTCTGAGAGTCATACAATCTCTTAATTGTAAGCCTCTGTAAAATCAAAATCAAAAAGCAAATCACATACTTCCAACATATAATGGTACAGGATATATATTACCATTCCAAAACACAGGAAAGGGAATTTAGTGAGGAAATATAAGACCAAAAACAAGCTGGGCAAACTTGAAGTTCTGCATTTCCATGTCTGATGTCAAAATGTTCTTAGATCTTCATCTCCTTTCAGCTTTGTTGACTGCAATATACTTCTCTCTCTTAGGCTTGTTCCACTCCCTCTTAGCATCTTTTCTTGTCAGGTATCCCATGACTCTGGCATCTCCAACATCTTGGGGTCTCCAAGGCAACCCAGGCCTCAACTTCACAGCTTCACTCAATGACCTCTCTGGACCTCTCCATTAAAGGAAACCCCTGACACATGCCTGGCCTCAGTGGCTTTCTTTAGTCACAGAGAAATATTTCATAACCTCTTTTTTCTATCCTTGACTCTAAAGCCAAAACCACATGGCTGAAACTGCCAAGTTCTGCTGATTGTTGGGACTGGAACATGATCTCCTCATTCAACTACATTGCCACTAACTTTCTTTGATGGTTTCCTTCACTGCCTAAGCTTGGCTCTTCACTTTAGCCTCAGGCAGACTATTTGGACAAGGGCAAAAGGCAGCCACATTCTCCACCTGAATATCACAAGACAAGTCTTTAGGCCACATACTAACATTCTTTTGCTCTGAAACCTCTTGATCCAGGCACTCACAGTTAAAATCACACCCAGCACCCCTGCCTTCCATGCTTCTACTAGGATGACCCATTAAACAGCAATTAAAGCATTCAACTGTTTTTCTAATCCACAGTCCCAAGGTCTACATTCCTTCACACAAAAGCATGATCGGGCCTATCACAAGGATACTACAGTCCCTGGTACCAACTTCTGTCTTAGGGCTTCTAGTACTATGAAGAGACACTATGACCATGACAACTCTTCTAAAGAAAAAGGAACAAAAAACATTTAATTTGCCGGGCGGTGGTGGTGCAAGCCTTTGATCCCAGCACTTGGGAGGCAGAGGCAGGCGGATCTCTGTGAGTTCGAGGCCAGCCTGGGCTACCAAGTGAGTTCCAGGAAAGGCACAAAGCTACATAGAGAAACCCTGTCTCAAAAAACCAAAAAAAAAAAAACCCAAAACCAAAACAAAACAAAACAAAAAAAACCATTTAATTGGGGTGGCTTACATTTTAAGAGTTTTAGTCCATTATCATCATGGTGTAGCATGGTGGTATGCAGGCAGATATAGTCCTAGAGAAGTAGCTCAGAGTCCTACATCTTGAGTCAGAGGCAATAGAAAGTAATCTGAGATACTGGGTGTAGTTTGGGCATAGGAGACCTCAAAGCCCACTCCCACAGTGATATGCTTCTTCTAAAAAGACCACACCTAATCCAACGAAGCCATGCCTCCTAATAGTCCTACTTTAACAAAGCCACACCTACTAATAGTGCCACTCCCTATGAGATTATGGGGGCCAATTGCATTCAAACAACCATATTCCATTCCCTGACCCCCATAAACTTGTAACAACATCATAATGCAAAATACATTTAGTCCAACTTCAAAAGTCTCCATAGTCTATCACAGTCTCAACAGTGTTAAAAAGTCCAAAGTTCAAAGTCTCTTCTGTGATTCATGCAATCTCTTAACTTTAATCCCCTATAAAATCAAAATCAAAAAGCAGATCATATACTTCCAACATATAATGGCACAGGATATGCATTACTGTTCTAAAATACAGGGAAGGGAGCATAGCAGCAAAATACTGGACCAAAGCAAGATCAAAAACCAGGTGGGCGAACTCCAAACTCTGCATCTCTATGTCTGTTGTCAAAAAACTATTCAGATCTCCAACTCTATTCAGCTCTGTTGATTGCAACATATTTCTTTCTCTTGAGCTGGTTCCATTCCCTGTTAGCAGCTCTCCTGGGCAGGTATTCTATGGATCTGGCATCTCTAACATCTTGGGGTCTTTAAGGCAATCCAGGCTTCAACTTCACAGCTTTATCCAATAGTATCCCTAAGCCTCCATTCAGGGATGCCCTGACACATGCATGGCCTCAGCACCTTTCTTTAGGCATGTAGGCAAATTCTCTTTCTTCTATTCTTAACTCTAAAGCCAGAATCGCATGGCTAGTTGCAAAGTTCTGTGCTTACTGGGGTAGGAACATGGCCCCCTTGTTCCTTTACATCTCCATCAGCTTTCTGTCCTTTACTGTCCAAGCTTGGCTGTCCTGTCTATACCAGGCTGGCCTCAAACTCAGAGATCTGCCAGCCTCTGCCTTCCTGGTGCTGGCATTAAAGGCATGTACCACACTACCCAGCTCTAAGATTTTCTTTAGTTTCTTTTCACAAGTTGGAAACATGGCTGGATAGGATCTTGCTCTGAGGTCATCACTTTCCTTATTACATTTCTTAATCTGTTTATCTCCTTGAACAGAGGATTTAGCTTTCCACTTCCTGGTGCTCTTTTTCTTCTTAAAATTTGTATTTTGTAATTTACTCTGCTCAATTTACTCCTCTTTTCATTATAAATCTAACTTCATTACAGCTGCCATGAATAACCACAAAAGAGAATCTTACTAGATTGTTTTGAGACTTTCTCTGCCAATGGAATTAATTCAAAACTTTCCACTTTAGCCTTAGGCAGACTTTTCAGACAAGGGCAAAAAGCAGCCACTTCCTTCACCAAAATATCACAAGAATGATCTCTAGGCAACATACTAAAATTCTTCTTCTCTGTAACCTCTTGAGCAAGCCCCCCCCCCCCACAGCTCATCAAATCACTTTCTACATCATTAACTTCCACGCTCCTACTAGTATGGCCCATTAAGCAGTGCTTAAAGTATTCAATTTTTTTTCTAATCTAAGCTCCCAAAGTCCATATTCCTCCAAAGAAAAGCATAGTCAGTCCTATCATAGGAATACCCCAGTCTTTGTTACCAACTTCTGTCTTAGGGTTTCTGATGCTGTAAAGAGACACCATAACCATGGCAACTCTTATAAAGAAAACATTAAATTGGGGTGGCTCACTTACAGTTTCAGAGGTTCAGTCCATTATCATCATGACTGGGAGCATGGCTGTGTGGAGGCAGACATGTTGCTGGAGTAGCTGAGAATTCCAGCTCTAACAGGCAACAGGAAGTGGACTCAGACACTGGGCAGTATCCTGAGCATAGGAAACCTCAAAGCCCACCCCCACAGTGACATACTTCCTCCAACAAGGCCATGCCCACTCCAACAAAGCCACACCTCCTAATAGTGCCATTTCTATGAGATTGTAGGGGTCAATTACATTCAAACTACCACATTGTCCATCTCATTTGGTTTCAACTATCTATCTACATACATGTCCAACCTCTTCATCTTTACTTGTTAATTGCTGAGACAGTATGCATGTGACAATAAGTAGAGACATAGAATCTGTATCCTTCCAAGCTTATATTTAAAAGGGGTAAATGGGCCAAATAAACAAAGGACTCTGTAGAGATTTTTTTAAGTGGTGCATACTCTATGGACCCATAAAACAAGAAGAGGTTGTTTGTATTTAAGAACTATGATTATAGATAACATTGTGAAGAAACATATAAATCTATGGAGATGAGCATCAGATTGAATGAGTTATAATAGTTGTGCCATGAGCACAAGTGATGAGCAAAGGAAAATAGGATATCTGGAAACAAATGAAGGCAGAGGTGAAGCACAAGTTAAGATTTTGAACAAGATTGTAATATAATGTAAATTTCACCTCCAGTGTTATGGCTACAGTGTTGAGGTATGCAAAGTAGAGCACAGCGAATCTCCAGGAACCCATTAGAGTACTATATCAGTAGTCTACTTGGTGAAATGGTGAGTGAGTTGAAGTGATAATTCTGAGTGTGACCATATTGGGTGTATATTTTAAAAATAAGTTGAGTAGTTCCAGCACCAGTATAAATGGGGTTTACAGAAAGAATGAGTCTTATATTCTAAAGAGTTGGTCAGAAAAACAACAAAGGAGTTGTTTTTCTAGAGATGGAAAAGATTAAATGAAGATTAGCTTTAATTAGAATAAAATAGCAGTTCAGTGCTGGCCATACTAATGAGATACCAATTGCACATCTTTGTAGAGATAGCAATCTAGCTTGCTCTTCAGCTAATAGAAGTTACATGTTAATGTCAACATTGTAGAAGTATTTACAAAGGCATGCATTGGTGCATTAATTGGAAATCATCATAGGATAAATAATGAGGAATTTTTGGTTTGTTTGTTTTCTGTTTTGTTTTTCAGAAAAGAGGTCTATGTTGAGACCTATGCCAGACTGTAAGGTTTTGAGGGCAAAGCCCAAGTCTCTCTTTGTTTCTCTTTATCATTTAAAAATTTGTTGGCTCTCAATCAGGACTGAATCAATTAAATAAGTGAATAACTAATGGTTAACTAATGGTTAAGTGGTCATAAATAGTTACTATTTATTCAATCCCAGTTGTGTGATAGACACTACTATAAGTTTAACATATGGGTCATCATTGAATTCCCACAATAACCTTATCGGTAATGACAATTGTGGGGATAAAACCATGCTGAGTCTAAATGAAATGCTTAAGGATTCAAATAGTCGGTTTGTGATTTTAGCCAATATTTTACATTGCAAGGCAGAGAAAAGAACAAATATAGACTGATGGGAGTGTAGGCAAATGGGAAACATGCATCTTCTAGAAACTTAAAGGACAGCAAATGATGGAACAATTCATTGCCTTCTGAGAGATAGGATAACATTTTTGAACAGCAGTTTGGAGGCACAGAAACCCAGGGGTAAGTTCACAAGACCACTCAATATTGACTAATGGAAAGTGAAAGTACACCACATATATGTTGTGGTATTAAAAATATTGAAATAGAAAAAAGAATGCACAAAGTATGGGTTCATGTTCTAGAGGATGGTACTAAATAGATGGCATTTGTCTTGTACTTTAAGAGAGCCAGGCACTGTGATAGAGTCTGCACCTTGACCAGAACAGAACAGACTCTGCTATCTGTTTAAAAGATGCAAAACCTGAAGCAGAAACTAAAATGACTTTGAAAGTCACCATAAACTTAAGAAGTTGCAGACAAAATAAAGAACCAAGAGCACTTGAAATTGGGGTTCACACTCCTAAGAGCTTAGTCAGAAAATCCCCTTCCTAAATCACCTCTCTCCTCTCTCCTCCCCTGTCCTCTCCTCTCCTCTTTTCTGTTCCTTATCCCTCCCTCCCTCCCATTTTTCTCTTTGCTTTATATAAAGTCAAAGGTGAAATCAATAACCCTGAAGTGACTCTGAGGTCCGACCTTGTCTGTACGGTCCTTAGGTTTGGTTTCCTGTGCACCTGCCCTAAACCAGGTTTCTCTCCAGCTCTGTGCTGCCTTTTATCACAGCTTAAGACAGCAGATGGCTCTCTTGCGTTTTCTTTCACTTATCTCTATCTGTAAACAGTCAAGCAGCCTTTGGGAGAGGGAAGAGGCAAACACCAGGATTGAGCTAAAAGACCTTGATTACCCAATCTTGCTTCAAGCTACTTTAAAATAGAAAGCAACATAGAATAGAAAGAACTGCTGGAGTTTCGATAAATTTCTCTGTCTGAATAGACCCTGAGACTCAAGTCACTGCTCCAGGCACTTCGCCAGGGGTCGGGATTGAAAAATCGAGCAAGCAGGGTGCTTCTCCGGTATCAAACAGCTGAAAGGCTTGGCCTTGAGGTGTGTTATTACTGTCAGTGGAAGCTGTGATGATTAATTTCCTTTCCATTTGAAAGAGAGAAAGGAAGAAAGAAAAGAAGGAAAAAAGAAGGAAACAGGGAGGGAGGGAGAGAAGGAGAGAAGAGGGAGAGAGAGAAGAAGAAGAAGAAGAAGAGAGAGAGAGAGAGAGAGAGAGAGAGAGAGAGAGAGAGAGAGAGAGAACTGCTTTGAAGGGAGGAGCTTTTCAGAGACCCTTACAGGTTGCTCTTCTAAAGTGCTGCTTTTTCAAGAAGGGCTGGCAGAGTTCCTATCTGCGGTACTGAAGGGCAAACTCTCTGGACCTTGTGGAAAGGTCAAGAACTAAAGGGGGTGACCTAGGAAGCCCCAAATCCTACTTCTCTGGGAAAGGCCCCAGTCAAAGATTTGGGAGAAATCATTGCAACCTTACAAAGAAAGCAGTGAACACAGCTGCAATGACAAGAAGTTTAACCCCATTCAAATTAATAAACAAACATGATGGTTGGTGGAGTTGTAGTCAGTTTAAAAGGTCATTATATCTTACATTTCATCTCACTCTCTGAAAAAGATAACCCTACAAGAATCTTTAGGTAAATCTGTTTTAATTATGAAGTCATTCAGAAATTCCAAGCTAGAACTTTTCAAATGTCCAAATGGCTTCTTTACAGTAATGGCTTTCAGTTGGATCCCTCCACCCACCCCTGCCACTGTGATTTAGCCAAAAGAAAAGCCATACTTCCATCCACATTTTATCAGGGTTGTTCATCAAGCTGCAGACCACCTTCTGTCTTTATGAGAAATTACATTGCTTCACAAATACACACACAAATTAAATTGGTATTCCCCTTTTCCTCGGTTCCCCCTTTAAACTCATGGATGACAAAGCAATGCAAATTTCTTATAAAGCATCTCTAAAATATTCCTCTTAATAATTGTGGTGTTTGTAGATGTAACAGCCAAGTGATGGAAATAAGCTTTTGGCATGCCTCTTAATATTAAAAAATGAGATCATGCTAAACTTGATATTACCTTCACTGGATCCAAATCTACACACTCTCACTACAGCAAATGTTCCTCCCCACATCAGCTGAGGGAATAGGACTCCTTACAAGGAAAGGATATGTGTGAGTTGTGGAGAGCATAAGTCCAGCTTCCCTGGAATACATCCTAGGCTGCACTTCCCTCCTTTGCCTGTTGGTGAGTCTTTGTAGTACTTTCTGACAACTCCCCAGACAAAGAAAAGGTACATTTTTGTTAAAAACTGCTCCAGATACTGCCTGTGTTCTGCACCCTTTCTTTCCGGTTCTCAAGTAGTCCCTAGATATTTGTATAAGCCTACCAATGACTGCTGAAACATTTTTCCTCTGTGTCCACACTGGATGGTGAGAAGTTTGGTTTTTTGCATTCTCTTCTTCTTACCTTCCTGGGATGATAGCAAGACAAAGGATGCATGCATGGAGGGGGAAGTCTAGCTCCAGTGCTTGGATCTGTCACTGGAATTTATCCTCGAAACTACATCCACAAACTGTCCAAAGCATGAAGAGCTTCTCCCCAGCCTTCCTTTCCTTTCTTCACCCTTCCCATGTTTAATCATCTAAAACAAAATGCTGTCAGGTTACAGGCAAGACACTGAAGGGAGGAGATATCAAATATTATATTTGAATTTCCGATCCAGCTCAAAAGGCTTTGCTCTCTGACAGTGCTGTTCCATGCAGGCAAACCAAAGGAAGGCAGCTCATGGTGGAGTGTCCTCAGTCTGGCTGTTTTTTTGTTATCCAGAGTGCTGCTACAGACATCTCTCAACCTCACGCTAATCTTTGTGCTAAAACTTCTTCAGTATTGCCCCAGGCGGTTATCCTAATCCAGCCACTGTGTAGGACCTCTGCAGCAGCTGGCAGCTCCTCTTCCATCCGCTGGGGAACAGAACTAGAAGCCGTTTCCTCCATTCTTCATTAGAAGAGATTATCTGTCTCCTCTCCTCTGGTCCTTCTTTTTGCTCATTGTTGCTGGTTCCAAATGATAAACCTATACTTCACAGCAGCAAAAGGGAGAGGATAGCAAGTTTGGATGACTAGGTGAAAAGTAGAGGTGCTTCTTTCCCCAGGGCTCACTCTCCCCTCACCTCCTCCAAGGGGTGGGGATGCCTTGGTGCTGGAGGGATTAATCAGAGAGCAGAAATCATCTCAGCCTTCAACTGCTGCTGAGAGTTTTCTGTGGACTCTAGAAGCCCCTAGCTTAGCTGTGGCAGCCTCGGAAACATTCGAGTTTCATCTGAACCAAAGCGCACCGATATTCCTTCAATTCCACCTCCTCAGACTCGTCAACGTCTTGGCATCCCACCCTTTGCCGTTCATTTAACTTTCTCTTTATAATTATTTTAAGTCATTACTGCATATAGTTTTTATTTTCTTTCTGACACATCGGAGGGGGACCACATAGTTGGGAGGGGATTAGTGGGGTAAGAATGGAGCGCTTTGATTAGAGAGCACAGGGGAGAAGATTGCTCTCTCCAGATGCTGATTTCCAAAGCACTTGACAATCACAGGCAGAAGCCGAGAGAAGACGGCTGTGGCCGCACCTGCCCGAGGGCAGCTCGAGCTGGGCACTGAGACCTGCCCAACGCGCCCGGAGACCCACAAATGCGCTGAGGCATTGCCGCGACCTGTCCTCCGCCCCCCCCCCCCCCCCATCCTGTGGCCAGGAAGGAAGCCCTCCGATCTGCCAACATCTCACCCAGGAGGCGGGCAGGGCAAGGAAGCTGAGCTAGTGGTGGTGGCGACCCCGAGAGGGCTCCAGCGACACGAGGTGACCTACAGCCACAGCCCTCTGGATTCCGAAGCAGCCGAGACCTCCAGTTCCCAGGCTGGCCCTGCTGTGTCCCGGGAATATCTACGCGCCTAGTCCAAGCTCAGCAGACTGGGCGATGGGTCCTAGTGGGCACTGAGCAGCCTCACCTCTGTCCCCAGTCCCTCCAGACTGCCCCTCCCTCCGCTTCCCTCAGGGCGAGCAGCTGTCTGCACCGCCCCTTTCCTCTCCAGTGCCCTAGGCTCCCCTAGCTTCTGTCCCTCCCTTCCTGGGACCCATTCCCTGGGCCACCATGGCCGCGGCCATCGCCAGCGGCTTGATCCGCCAGAAGCGGCAGGCGCGGGAGCAGCACTGGGACCGGCCCTCTGCCAGCAGGAGGCGGAGCAGCCCCAGCAAGAACCGCGGGCTTTGCAATGGCAACCTGGTGGATATCTTCTCCAAAGTGCGCATCTTCGGCCTCAAGAAGCGCAGGTTACGGCGCCAAGGTCTGTGTGGGTCACTGTGGGGAGGTGTGCCTCGGCTGGTATTTTACTGCCTGGATAGAAGCGCTTAGGGTTCCCCTTGCTTCTTCCTTCCCTCATGTTTCTGTCCACCCTTCTCTAACCCTCTGATCTCCCTCCAGCTTGCCAGAGCGCCTTCCCCGGGTAGCTGTGAATCTACTGGTAGATTGCTCTCAGGCAACCTGTAGCCAGTCACTGGTAACTCAGCCCGCCCAGAACCCTCAAATTTGCCATCTTCTGGCTGGCTCTTGCTTTCTGATTCTCCTACAAGCTGGACTTCAGAAATTCTGTCTGCATTCTTCCTCCAGACGTTGGGGCTCCCCAGAGCACAGCATCCTTTCTAGAATGCAGGAATCTGCTCTTCCATAGTGCCTCAGGTCACGCGCATTGTCCCCCCAGTCAGATAGGAGATGTCAGGAATTGGTGTGTGCCCGGCTTCACATGGTCTCTTTAGTTTCCTGCAAATCCCTTGGTTCACATTCTTTAGTGAAAGGGCCCCTCAGCTGGGACTAATGAGAAAGAAGTGAGCAATGGGGGTGGGGGTGGGGCGGCATGTGAACTAAGGGTTAGCTCAGTAGAGACCTAACAGAAAGCGGGGGGAGGGGCTGTACCCACCCCCACACCTGTAGTCAAATTTTGAATGGGTACAGGGTCACCCTCAGAATGAATCTTATTGAGCCTGCTACGGAAGTATGTATTCCTGTTCTGTCTGTTTAAACGGATAAGCTAGCAAATTATGTGAAGTACGAACAGTTACTACACAAAGATGGCCAGAAAAGAGCCCTTACTATGTGTGATATTAATTACTATTGTATTTTAAGAAACAACTAGTGCCCCTCATTACCTTTCTGCTTCCTGTAACATGCCAGTCTTTACTCAAGAGATAGAGCCTGGCCATCTGCCCCCTCTCTACACCCAGTTACAAAGGGAGGCTGTTTTAGGAGCATGTGGGGTGTTAAAACGGCAACATGGGGATTGCTTACTCTACCTTACCAGGTGGACAGGAAACAGAACATATGTACATTCATGGTTGTTGGTTGTTTGCCCAGCACAATACATTCTCCCAGTCCAGCTGTGTTTGCTTTCAGTGTCCTGTTGTTCTCAAGATGAGGAAGAGAAGCATTTGAAAAGCCTGGGTTTCTGTGTGGATTTGTGTGTCCATACCTTTACCAATCCACGACCCAAAATTTTAATGCATTTTTAGACTAATGCTAAATATGTAAACGGTCAATAATTGATTGCAGCGATAATAAATTGCAGGTAATGGCTGTTTGTTGTCATCAAGCTGAAAAGAACACATGTAAGATATACCTCATGCACATTCTAAGAGAAATGCAGTTGTATACATGTAACAGGAGAAACTTCCTTATGTAGACAATGGCACAAGGAGTTTTCAGAGCAGAGTGGCAGCTATGAAGAATAATTAATTTGTCATTTATACTTTACGGAGGAACATAATCCAGGATACTGTTAAGTTCTGGCCACTGTCCACACCAGTGCCCATTATTGCCAGGGTCTGCTTCTCACTTCTCAGGCAGATTATCCATTGGAACACAGCTTTCAGAACAGAGAGCTCTGAACTTGCCATTCCAGTTAAACTGCAATGAATATATTCTCTCCTGAGTAAGATTATCTTAGTACAAACACTACTACTGAACAAGGCTAAAAAGTTACAATGTATATTCTTGAAATATGTAACAATTAGACTATTTTATAAACACAGTTAGCATGTCTTTTGTATTTGTATTGTATTGAGTGATGAGAGAGGTGTTACTTGACATGTGATGAATTTCAAAGATAAAATCTACTTTTTTCTAGTTTAGAAAGATACCTGGGCTCTCTAATAGTCAATTTCTCTATTTTCAATGTTGATTGTTTCTTTAATATTCAAAAGTCTAAGTACACACACACACACACACACACACACACACACACACACACCTCAATGATCCACAAGAAAATACATTCAGGGCCATGTTGTCACCTTATTTTTGCTGAGACAGTGTAAGAAAAAATAAGATTAATTTAGACAGAATATTTTCTTTTGTTCCTGTTTCATTACCTAAGAAATATGTTATTTAGGGGAGAAAACCATAGACACAGATATTGAATATCAAGTAAAAATAAATTTACAAGTATTATTTTAAACAAAAGAAACATTAAATTTTGTATATATATATAATGGCTATGATTAAGTGTAGTGTGTATTATCAATTTATTGCTTAAATACTATTTGGGGAAATATATACATATACCTCTATTTTTCTATTCTTAACATAGAAATTACCCCCTAGGAAACTTAAAATCTGATTTGCTAATAGATAGGTATAACCTTTAGGTTTCTTATGTTCTTAATACTTGAAAATCAGTAATCTGACAAATGAGTATTGGACGTTTACAACGTGATAAGCCCTGCTACAGGTCTTATATATTCTGTTTGATAACTAGGCGAGTTTTCCCACATAGAGCTCACACACACAGGCTACACAGTTGCTATACATAGGAAGAACAAATGAATGAGAAATAAATCCAGAGTTCTAGAAGATAGTAGAATAGAGAAGAAGAATGCAGGACTAAGGGGGAGGCTAGATGAGAGCTGAATTTAGTGAAGATGAGGGAGGATGATGCTCACACATTGAAACCTCCAGGATGAGGACTGACTGCTGATGAGGCTCAAGAGCCAGTAAAAGAGAAAAAAAAAGCCATGTAGGGAAAATCCTTAATCCATAGGGAAAAACCAAAGAGGTATAGAAACTTGAAGTACAACCTCAAGTAGAATATGCATTAACTCTTTAAACAAGATAAAACAATAGCTCTACCTTTCTGGTTTGGCAGAATGGCAATAAACATTTCTTAAGCTTGGGGATTTCATTTTCTCCCATTTAATATTTTTAAGCTGGTTATGGTAACGCATACCTTTAATGACAAAACTTGAGAGGTTGGGTCAGGAAGATCAAGTGTTCAAGGCCAACCCTAACTATATGAAATCTTCTCTCAAAAGCAAAAAGCCAACACTTTAAAGGTAGTCATTTCTGTATTGTCAAATGTATTAAGCTAGAACTCCAGCTCCCAAACACTCATCAGATGTTTTGATTTGCTCCTGAATAGTCTGCAGAATGGCTGTAGAATGATTGTTGCTGTGACTATTCCACCTGTCCAGATTTCTCTACTTTTGCTCTTTTTCCTCACCTCCTTTGACTTAAACAGAAGTTATAATCCTACAAATTAACCACTTGTATGTGTTTCATGTATATATGTATATTTATGTGTATGTATGTATTTCTGTGTGCTTGTTTGTGTTCACTTTCGTCTGTGCCTGAATCTTCTCTCTACTTCTAGACTTACATGCTAAAATTAATCTTATTCTTGAAAGCTCAGAGGAAATACTTTCTGAGAAGTCTCTACTCTCTATATCCTATTAAAATAACCCTCAGTGGAATTTTATAATTATTCATTACTGTACATACCTGATAATAATTGCTTAGCACACATCTTCAGTTTATTGTGCTTAAGAAGAAAAGTCCATTTTCTTCAGCTCTCAAATTTTGATAGAGTGTTACCTGGGCCCTGGGTCCTCATCTCTGCTATTTAACTTGAGGGAAAACATGGAATTCCAAGAGGTCCAAAGTGAAGAAATGTCCCTGAACCTCAATGTTCTAACTAGATCATACTAAAATCAAAGCTCCTCTCAAATCTTCATGTTTTTCTACTTTTCCTTAAATGCATGAATAATCCATTTCTTGTCAATGAGCTTTTAGTGAGTTATTCACAAGAAATCAAGGATATCAATTACTTTGTTTTAATGCCTACATGAGAATACATTTAAAACATAGGTTAACTTTATATAAAGAAAGGAATATTCAGGAAACAACAGTTGACAAATAGTTTTACCTTTTGGAATCTTTACAGAAAAAGTAAAACAGAAAATGAAGATGATGACCTTATTCTAAAAGCATTACACTTTTGCTTTTAAATGTTAAAATAAGCAAGAATTTGTCTGTTTGTAGAATAATAGCCTTTCAAAAATCTTTGTGAGAGCTGTATAATTGTTTCTTTCAGGTTATTTTTTTATTTGCACTTTTACCTAGGATCACAGAAGCCATTGAACTATACACTGTTGGTGTTTAGTTAGTGGATGTGGGTTTGCTAACAACCCATCTTGCCTAAAATAAATTTCAGGATATCCTAAAAATTTAGAAATGAAAAGTATGCTACTTAAATTATGTTCATGTTTTCAAGTTAATCTGTGATCTAAAAATCAGAAGTGTATGGATATCTATAGAAACAAAACTAGTAGCCTCCAGTGTGATAGTGAAAACCCTCAATCTCTTAAGAAATGAGAAGAGGTCTTCTTCCTTACAAATTATCCTCTCAGAAAATAATCAACAGCAGACAATAACATAAGACCTCATAGTTTATGCTACTATCTCAGAACAGCCGTCGTGTGCTGTGGGACACAGAGCACAGGCTTATGAAGGTAAAGTCACAGAACCTTTCCCTGTTAAGTGTATTTCTTTCTTTTTGGAAATGTTTAAAAAGTATTTGTTGCTGTTTATTTTTTTTTTCTGAGACCACAGGAATCTTCCTACACATATTTTGATAAGGCTTGTTGCTCTTTTGATAACCAAAGTACATCTATCTTGTTAGTTGTATTATGATTACAAAACCCATGCTGTTTCTTAATTTAAATGTTTAGTTTTATCATTTAAAGATCTTGTAGGAATATTAGTGAATTACGTTTCCCCAGTGACTTTCTTGTTTTGGTTTCAACAATTCGTGTTTACTGAAGGTTTCTAGGAGTAATCATTGCTTCAGTGGTACAATAAATTAAAGTGTAGTCTAATGAAGTAAAATTATTTACTAGATTAAGATAGATATAACTAATGGGAATATGGTTTGTTCTGGGATGAATTATATTCATAGAGTTGAGCTTCTATATACTTAAGTAATTAGTTTGTCATGGCCATATCTTTTGACTTTTTTTTTTTTTTTTAACATAAAGTCCATGCAAAAATTAGCAGAACTCCTCCGCCTGCACTTCCAGGGGTGGAAATTTCAGGATGATGTTAAATGAAGCTGCAGATTTCTGTGGGTTTTTTTTGTTAATAATTCTACTTTCATACTTATATATTTTTCAAAATATTTGATTTTTATAACTGATATACAAAATAAAATGTTCAGACTAATGTGAAACCATATTTTTCTTGGAGGCAGTGTGGTACCAGTTGTTAAAACAGGGACATGCTGGGCAAGGAATCTATGCCTAACTTCATCTGTGTTTTTAATTTGAGAGAAGTTCTCCCTAAGCTTCTCAGATTGTCTTTGAACTCATTCTTTATATCTGGATCATTTTGGCCTTTCCATTTCCTATTTCAGCTGACCAAGAACTAGGATTATAGGGCAGTGAAGCCATGTTTAGCTTATTTGATATTTCCATAATATAAGCATTGTGTAACTGTTTAAGTTATATTAAAATATTGAACGCCTCAAACATGTATTCTTCTTTATGGTGAAATTCTTAAAAATCCTTTCTGCAGTACTTTATCATATAATCTACAGTCATCCTACTGTGCAATAGTTCACCTGAGTTCCTTTGTCTGACTGCAGCTTGGTACTCAGTGATCAGCCCATCTCTATCCCCACTCCTTATCTTCTCAGCCTTTAGGAAATAAGGTTTTCATGTTGCTCATATGCTAAGATCCTATGAGAAATGATAACACACACACACACACACACACACACAGTTATAAGATGTCACAAATGAGAAAGCATCCTCCATTTATGTGTGAATAGTTTTCCATTTAGTATACATATTACATTTACATTTTATTTATCCATATCAGGTAATGGACATGGGTTGTTTAGTTCCTGGTTTCTGTAGATAGAGCTACAACACATATGGGAAAATAGATGTCTTCCACTCTTCCTAATCTCATTTTGAGAATATTGGTTTTTTTCAAACCAATCAGAAACCTTCACTTTCTCCATGCAAAATAACAATATTATATTTCATTTGCTTAATTCTTAAAATGGCATAAATTAAAAGTGGACTTTTTTCATTATGATTTATCTATTTAGTTTTGAAATTGTTTTTCCGTTGGCTATACTCTTTATGTACTTCTTCACAAATGATGAAAAACTTTCAGCTAAAAGTACTATGATAGTTGCATAATCTAAACTGCATATGCTAGTCTCAATACTGTTATTTTAACACTCAGAAGCTAGAAAAATACAATAACGATAAGTTTAAATATGTAAGAAAACATTTTAAACAGATTAATATAAAAGTAATCACAATGATATCTGGACCAGAAAGCCACTAATTGAGTGGCAGTATCTGCAATGACTCCTATCTTCATTAAGAAACTCAGGTCCCATGACTATGTCTTCATTTACTGCTCCTTGTAGGAAATGATAAAATATTAGATAGCATTTCCAAGCTATTTTTATCAGAGTTACTTATTTCTGGTTGGGGGAAAATATCTCCATTCATAAGGTCATTCAATTTTGAGGAATGCTTTTTGCAGGATGTGTTTCACCCTATGCTTCATATTTCTTTCATGTTGATAAATACTGCTATAAGCATAGGAGACAGTCAGTCAGGAGTCAGGACTTCAATTGTGACCACCATACATCTTCCTGACTCTTCTACCTTCCCTAACTACTTACAGTCTTGTATTTATTTATGACATTTTAAGTTCTTTATTAATGGAAGTGACATTACTGCAATAATAACAGGAGACACAATATGTACATCTGTGAATGAGTTTAACTGTAATCCAGTTGCTGTTACTGCCATAGGAATCACAAATCATTCTAACACTGTATTATTACCTTTAAGACTGAGGCCAGAAGCAAACTTACCTCAAAGTAAAGATTAC
This sequence comes from Peromyscus leucopus, assembly GCF_004664715.2. Classification (NCBI taxonomy): domain Eukaryota; kingdom Metazoa; phylum Chordata; class Mammalia; order Rodentia; family Cricetidae; genus Peromyscus; species Peromyscus leucopus. The sequence goes on from NC_051070.1 coordinate 210,671, forward strand.
ATTGTGAGCTTTGTAAAAAGAATAGAGAGAAGAAAGTTCTGTGATTTAACCAAGCCATTTTTGCCATAGGAATGCAACTTAGTTTTTTGCATAGCTGGATATTACATTCAATGATGCTGTGATAGTTAATAATTGTTAACTTCACACATCTAGAATTACCTAGCGATCAATCCTCTGGCCATGCCCATGAGGGGTTACCTAATTTAGGTTAGCTTCTGAGCATGTCTGTGAGGTGTTGCTAGAATAGGTTGGCTGAAGCGGAGAGACCCATCTTAACTGTGGTCTGGGGTTCTTGACTGAATACAAATGAGAAAGTGAGCCGAGCATGAGCATCTATCACGCTTCCTGCTCTCTGCTTTAGCTCTTCTACCGTGATTCCCCACAATGGTGACTATACCTTTAGACAGTGAGCCTAAATAAACCTATCCTTCCTTACATTGTTTGTGTCAGGTATTTTGTTGTAGCAACAAGACAAATAACTAATAGAGGTGTGGTCTCCTTAATAAACTGAAGATTTTCCATTATCATGTAATGAACAATATGTTAAATGTTTTATTACCTATCATGAAAAGCATATTCTAAATATCTCATATTCATTAAGACATGTTATTGATTATATTCTTCATTGGCCTTATTTTACATGATAAAATAAAGTTAAGCCTTTGAGGTTAGAGGATCACAAATGAATCATGAAAATTACAGATGGTTAGAAATTTACTATATTTTGCTGGTTATTAATCAGCTCCTTGGCTCATAGTCCTTTTCAAACAAATTTTGTATTTTATTCTTAATGCTGATTTTAGAAAATATGATGTAGTCAAGTCAGCTTACTTGAAAATTGTATTATACACTTTATAGACATTGCAAATAAGTGAACATTTAAGCCTGCAACTGCTTATGATTCTAATTATATATTTGATTGAAATATTCTCTGCCTCTTCTTGTTACCTCCCTGATATGGTAAAATTAACTGCTTAAGCCAATGGCCAATCCTCTTTATGCTTTCATTGACATGGATGATTTAGGCTGGAGAGAAAAATGTACATCCATATGAATTGGTCCTATTTCAAGTTAGTAGTCAATAACCTCAAGCAAACACCTATTCATATTTTTAAAATTCTATTCCTATTTAGCTAAATAATATTTTTATCTTGTTTCTCTTCAGATATCTTCAAACTACTCCCTTTATTCACCCTCAGTAATAGCTTAGCTTCTGTTTCTCTGAGAAAAAAAAAAAACATAGCAATAATATGTTTTCACAGAGTCCCATGGCTTTGAGAAGCCAGTCTATGGATTCACCCATTTGCTCCCTTCTTTTTATACCTTACTAGGGATGAGCCTTCGTGCTACATCTTATATGAAGACCTTAAATTGAATCACATATCTCCTTCTTATATAGGCTTATTATTCGGATAATTTTTTATCTCTTTTCTGAACCACAATGCATTTATCAGCACATGATCTCATTGGCATGAAAGTATGTGATGATATGACCCAATCTGAAAAGGAGTCCTCCCTCAACCATGTGTTTCTATGCAATTGTCTTTTGTTGAAAACTGGTTGAAGAGAAACCTCCTAGCCCTCTCCTCAGATTATTTTTTAGTCTTTCTAATAGATTTTATATTAGTTTCCCTCATAGTGAAGCTGCTTTTGTCAGCATCACTTATGAGCTACAGATGCTCTGAGGACCTGTTTTCTGATCTTATCCCACCTTCACATCCTTGAACATTTAGATTTTCACAACAAATTTTTTATTGTAAAGTATCTAACATTAGCACCAAAATAGAACATATCACTTATACTATCTTAAGCTTTCATATGATTGTCTTTTCATAACTATGATATAAGTGTTTTTTTAAAGGCAATGTCTTGCTATGTAGCTTTAGCTACATAGTACTCTGTGTGTAGCCCATGCTACTCTCAAACTCATGGCAACCCTCCTGCCTAATCCTCTGGTGTGCTGGGATTACAGATATACACCATCAAACCTGACTATAGGTGGCTTTCTAACTGAGTGTGTTAATAAGTTAGCTATTGCCAGCATGTGGATGGATTTCTGTCAAACACTATTGCTACTTTACTTGTGCCATTAAAAGACAATGTTACTTCCTAATGTGGGAAAACTATTTTGCATATCATATTTATGTGTACATTGAATGACTTGTCTCCATAACATAAAGAAAATTCTGAATGGGTCTTTTTAAGAATTAGCCCAAATTATTTGTTTTTATTTTCAAATATAAAAGTTTTGTATTTAGCAGTAACTATTTTTAAAACTCCTTAATTACCAAAAAAGAAAATAATTTGCAAGTTAAAATGCTGTTTTATATGTTTACTGAAACTATCACTCAGACTCAAATTTCATGTAGAAGGAAAAGGAGCAGAGGAAGGGTAATCTTTCTATGGATTGTTTTCAAGGACACATCTGTTACCTTTTGCATCCAAAGTTTTCAAGTGCGTACAGTTTCTCCTGGACCCAATTAATACATACAGATGTACATTTATGAGCTCTGGTAAGAAAGTTATGGTGATAGGTTTGCTTGTGTTTTCCATTTTTATTTTACTTCCTGTCAGAATGACAAAGGACTCTTCAGGTATGAGAGATGGCACAAAGCTGCCCTTGGAGTATAGGAATGAATCTGCTGGCACTGTTCTGTTATGTATTCTTGCTAGATCCACCAAGAGTGATAGGGGGCCATTGTGCTCCATTGCTACTAGACAAATATAACGTCTTTTCTCTGAGTACTTTGAATATTGGATAAGCAGTTGTTTACTCATTTAATTTCCCCAGAACCAACAATTCTCTCCTCCTTAAAAAGTTCTTTAAAACAGAATCCCATTGCTTAACATCTTTTTATTCCACCACATGTCTCATTTCATCTCTCTAAATTTCTGTAAATAATTCCTGCCCATCCTTGGATACATTTTGCCCTTTAAATATTTGTTCATGATTTTTTTTATCCTTCTTACCATTTGGTCAAGTTACAACTGTTTAACTCTACTTATCTTTCTGCATAAGTAAATGCCACCAGCACCTTAATCATTTCTGCAGCTCAGCGTGTTCAATAATTACCTCATCTTTATTCTAGCAAACGAGATGACTGCTGTTTTCATGAGCAGAATTTCATGTAGAGTCCTGACTTGGTGGGAGAAGTATGAAGGCAGATGTTTTCTCCTTTCTCTTTAAGGTGAGGCTGACTTCAATAGAAGGAAAAGGAAATCAGGCACATTTGTGCAAGGCAGTAGTGCTTGATATGGCTTTGCACCTGATAAATGTAAAGAAAATGTAGGGAAAGTAACTGAAACATCTTTGCTACATCTGCCAGGATTACAGGTGCTACTTGCTAATGTCTCCTACTTCAGAAAATATGTTATTTTCATTTTCCTGGATGAGGGGAAGCAAAGTACTTTTCTCAAGGACTCACTTGACAGAGGCAGTAGTGGAAAGTAGCTCTGCCCCATAAAAGATGAAGTTTGAGAATTAGCTTGTGGATGTTAGATGGTATCAGTGGCAGGCAATGTATTCCATGTCTTTATAGATTTACTCTTGGCTTGGGCTTGAATGGCAACTAGAATGCTATCTGTTTATTATTACAAGTTCACTATGAGAAAACATGGGTGCTAGTGTGGAAGCTGTACCCAGTAGAGTGCTGGCACACACCTAAACACTGTACAGAAGAGCAATGTCTGCAACTCTCTACTGAGGTTTCCATTTCTTTCCAACACTTGGAACACCAAGTCAACACATAAACAGGGCAGCAGAGTCTCACATAGATGTTCTGGCATCTCTCTGATTCATTTTTTGAGTGCACCATCAGATAGCATGTGGGAAATATTGGAGTTTGCCTGTAAGGTGCATAGTATTTTATATTCATTAAACTTTTTAAAATGCATTCTATGTCCTTTGTATTTTTTGAAAATTACAGAAGTTATAAAAAGCTGTTGAAATTTCAAAATACAACACTAATGAGCAAAAGTTTCTTGTTCTCTCACCGATGTTGCTGAGCCAGTGCAATTCCATCATTAGAAATGTCTCTAGTGTCCAAACACTTTCATATTAGTTAGACTTTTTATTTTCTGAGTGGTGTAATATTATTAGCTTGCAGCATAAATATCCCTGATTATTTACATTAAACATCACAATTTTTAAATACTAACAGAAGTATCACTACCATTAGTCTGTAATAATGAGTAGATGACATTGTGGTTTATATTCTAGCCCAAATCAATTGTGAATCTACAAGGACATGGAATATGCTACTGATCATGGTTACTACCTAGCACCTAGGAAGTTAGTTCACAAAGTGCATCCTCTAGACTATTCACTACTGCTCCTTTTGAAGTTTTGAATTTCCTAGAGAATTCTTATTGTCACCAACCTATGCAGGCTTATTGATTTTCTTCTTAGAAAGAGAATGTCCAACTCTCCTCTGCTTTTTTTTGCTCATGGTCTTCTACCACATTAATGTTCTCCTTTGATAATCCAGCAATCTACAGGGCTGACAACTCTCCACAATGTTGTGGGTCCTGGTTAGAGTTCTGGTTACAAATTGAGAGATTCTGGATCTCACACAACTACGAGCTGGCCAAAAACTTACTAATGTGCAGAGTATAGTCAGTGAGTAGGCTAATCAAGATGATATGGAAGATAATCCAGTTATTTTGTGTCCTTCTTTAGAATGTTTCTTACCCTTAGCCCTAGAAAGTTGACATAGAACTGTTTATTTGCCACAAACAAGAAAATTTGCATTAAAAGGCTGTTTACAGGGTAGAAGTATTCCTCATCAGTGCTCAGTGTCTGACTCTTGCACCAGAACAAGACCCTACCTGCTCACACTTGCCTATTCCCCATAATTGGGATTAGGTAGGACTGTACATCCTGTTGGCTGCTGAACAAATGCAACCTGGAAGTCATTTATTCGAGAGAGAGAGACAGAGACAGAGACAGAGAGACAGACAGAGAGAGACAGAGACAGAGAGATAGACAGAGAGAGACAGAGACAGAGACACACACACATACACACACACACACAGAGAGAGAGAGAGAGAGAGAGAGAGAGAGAGAGAGAGAGAGAGAGAGAGAGAGAGAGAGAGAGAAATTTACAATGTGTTTTTCAGTTTTTATAATCAAAACACTTAGGGTATCATCTACTACAATCTATCATGTGAGACATTTGTAATTAATGCTTTACTTATCAGCATGTGTGCTGTGTATGTGAATAAAAAAGTGAATCATACTGTGTGGTTAAGATAAAACATGAGCCATGAAAGCCAACCAAGTCCTAAAATGTTCAGCTCCATATATATGGTGAGTTTGCTGCACCAAAGTTAGCCTTTTCCCCTTTAGCTGCCATGTGCTCTTAGTTAATTCCATAGCTTGTCACCTAGTTAAATCCATATTCTATTAAGTTGACAATAAATATTAGCCATTACCACAAATCTACATACCCCTGCCTCATCTCATATACACACAGACACACACAAGGGCACACACAAGGGCACACACACACACACACACACACACACACACACACACATTCCTAAAAATGTAATGTGTGACTTCCATAAGTGCAGGTTGTCTCCTAGGAAATTAATCTTCAGGTTTTATTCTCGTTAATTATATTTAATGTATCCTCAAGAGCAGCACAGAAAGCTCCTAAATATCTACTGAAAGCATTTGAAGGGGGATGTTAGAGAAAAAGAATGGTGTAGAAAACAGGCAAAATGTTATCTATATGGCAGCAGTAGATGAACCTGAAAGCCAGGACCATTGGATGATATCCAGTTGGATCTGGCTACAGCAACTAGCTTCTCCTAGAAGACAGGGAAATCAGTATGTGAGGTTCTCAATTTAATAAGTCATATTAAGCAAGCAGAGGATTCCAGCTATGGTTTTTTTTTATTGTTTTATTAAAAGTGATGCTTTAGAACCGAGGCCAGACTAATGCACTTCTGATTAGCAATCAGCCAGTCAAAACTTCACATTCTCAAAACCATGATAGGCTTGGAAAATATCCCTTGATAAAAGTCTCAAGAAATGGTAATTTTCCTAGTGAAGAAAATAATTATGTCAAGAGGAGTCTTTTATGGCTCTGGGGAATTCATCTGTATTGGCACTTGTATCCAAGGTGATTCCATTTGGAGTGCATTACATATCTATGTTTGTTAAAGCTCCTTATTAACTAGCTGTAGCCATATTGGCTGCAAAGATATTGTTTCATGAGGAAACATATGGATGGGCAACATATTAAATACCCTGACAATGTTTACAAATGAATTTGAGGTATTTATTTATTGTTCTTGAAAAATGTAGGAACCTCTCTGTGTACAAAACCAAAACAAAATACCAACAACAACAACAAAAAAAGTAAATTGCTTTGTTAGGTCATCTTTTGTCTTTCTTCTCCTCTGTTGTGCTGTGTATTGAAGAAGATGCTAATTCTACCTAATATTATTTCATAAATATTATGGCAATTTCTATATTAAAAACTCTCTGCTTAAAATTACGTATGATTGGCTGGGTGGTGGTGGCACACACCTTTAATCCCAGCACTCAGGAGGCAGAGCCAGGCAGATTTCTGTGAGTTTGAGGCCAGCCTGGGCTACAGAGGGAGATCCAGGACAGGCACCAAAACTACACGGAGAAACCCTGTCTCAACCTCCCCCCCCCCTCCGAGAAAAAATTATGTATGATTGAAGTGTAATGCCCTCTCATAAGAGCAGAGCTAACCACATACAACCGAATGAATGTTGTCTTAGTTAGGGTTTCTATTTCTGCAACAAAACACCATGACCAAAAAGGAAGTTGGGGAGGAAAGAGTTTATTTGTCTCACACTTCCATATTGTGGTTCACCACCAACAGACAGGAACTCAAACAGGACAGGAACCTGAAGAGTCAGATCTTATGGAGGCATTTTATCAATTGAAGTTATCTCCTTTCAAATAGCTCTAGTTTGTATGTCAGGTTGGCATTAAGATTAGCCAGTACAAACATTTACAAAGTACACAGATACAATTATGTAAATACCACCAAGATGACTATTAGGCTCTCAGAAACCTCACCTACAGTCACTAAATCCTAAAGGCAAGCACCCTCTTGATATCTAACATAGCAGATGAGTTTCTTCTGTTTGTAGATTTTATAAAGCAACTCATAGTATATATATATTTTGCCTGGCTTTCTTGGGGTTATATTTAGGGATTCAGCCATGTTATCTCTGGTTATATTTCATTAGATTTGAAGTGATGCCCCTGTTTTTCCTTATTTTCATAATTTCAGCTTCTCTCTTGCACAATTCTGTGGAGATGTATTAAATGTTATTAGTCTTTTTTTAAAGCTACTTTCAGCTTAGTTGATTTATTTTTTCTTGGGTTTTTATGCTGTATAAGTTTCTATTCTTTAATTTTATCATTCCCTACTCATATATGCTGTGGGATGTTCTGTATGGCAAATGTGTTGCTCTGATTGGTTAGTAAATAAAACACTGATTGGCCAGTAGTTAGGCGGGAGGAAGTATAGGAGGGACAAGGAGGAGAAGAATTCTGGGAAGTGGAAGGCTGAGTCAGAGACACTGCCAGCCACCGCCAGGACAAGCAGCATGTAAAGATGCCAGTAAGCCACAAGCCATGTGGCAAGGTATAGATTTATAAAAATGGGTTAATTTAAGATATAAGAACAGTTAGCAAGAAGTCTGCCACAGCCATACAGATTGTAAGCAATATAAGCCTCTGTGTTTACTTGGTTGGGTCTGAGCGGCTGTGGGACTGGCAGGTGACAAAGATTTGTCCTGACTGTGAGCAAGGCAGGAAAACTCTAGCTACACATATATGTGTGTGTGTATAATTTTTTAGTAAAAAAGATATTTTTTTCTTTTTTACATATCAACCCCTGTTCTCCCTCCCTTCTCTTCTCCCACTTCCCCCACTTTTCCCTATCCCACCCCATCCCTTCCTCATAGAGAGTAAGGCCTCCCTTGGGTAGTCAACACAGGCAGTTATACCATGTTGGGGCCAGACCTAGGCTCTGCTTCCTGCATCAAGGCTGAGTAAGGCATTGCACCATAGGGAATGAGGTTTAAAAAGCCACTTTGTGTACCCAGGATAAGTACTGATCCCTTTGCCAGGGGACCCACAAACACATCAATTCACACAACTTTCACCCACATTCAGAGGGCTTAATTTAGTCCCATGCAGGCTCTCCAGTGGTCAGTCCAGAGTCCATGACCTTCCATTAGCTTGGGTTAGCTATTTCTGTGGTTTTTCCCATCATGATTGTGATCCCCCTTGCTCTTATAATCCTTCCTCCCTCTCTTCAAATGAACTCCAGGATCTTGGCCAAGTGCTTGGCTGTGGGTCTCTGCATCTGCTTCCATCAGTCACTGGACATTTGCTCAAACATGTTCATAGCAGCATTAATTGTAATAGCTAGAACCTAGAAACAATCTAGATGCCCTTCGACAGAAGTATGGATAAAGAAAATGTGATACATTTACACAATGGAGTATTATGCAGCGGTCAAAAGCAATGTCATCATGAAATTTGTAGGCATATGGATGGAACTAGAAAAAACTCATCCTGAGTGAGGTAACCCAGACCCAGAAAGACAAACACAGTATGTACTCACTCAAAAGTGAATGTTAGAATCACAGCAAAGAATAACCAGGCTGCAATCCACAACCCCAGAAAAGCTAGGTAAAGAGGAGGACACTAAGAGGGACACACATGGATCACCCCAGGAAGGGGAAGGGGTTAAGATCTCTTGGGCAAACTGAGAGATGGGGATTGAGGGGAGGGGATGAAAGAGGAGGGAAAATGGGAACATAGGGGATAGACAGGGAGGGAGAGCAAGGAAAGAGATATATTTATTTTCAACAATCCAATTTTAAAAATGGGCTACAGAGCTAATCAGAGAATTCTCAAAGGAAGAATTTCAAATGGCTGAAAGACTATTTGCTCAGCATTCTTAGTTATCAGGGAGGTGCAAATCAAAATGACTCTGAGATACCATCTTACACCTGTCAGAATGACTAAGATCAAAAACACTGCAGACAGCTTATGTTGGAGAGGATGGAGTAAAGGGAACACTCCTCCCCTGTTGGTGGGAGTGCAAACTTGTACAACCACTTTGGAAATCAGTGTGACAGTTTCTCAGAAAATTGGGAATCAATCTTCCTCAAGACCAAGCTGTACCACTCTTGTGCATATAACCAAGGAATACTTAATCATGCCACAGAGACACATGCTCAACTATGTTCATATCAGCATTATTCATAATAGCCAGAACCTGGAAACAACCTAGATGCCCTTCAACTGAAAAAATGGATTAAGAAAATGTGGTACATATACACAATGGAATACTACTCAGCAAAGAAAAACAATGACATCATGAGGTTTGCAGGCAAATGGATGAAACTAGAAAATATCATCCTGAGTGAGGTAACCCAGACTCAGAAGGACAAACATAGTATGCACCCACTCATAAGTGGATACTAGATGTAAAGCAAAGGATAACCAGACAACAACCCACAACTCCAGATAAACTAGCTAACAAGGAATACCCAAAGGAGGATGCATGGATTTCCCTGGGAAGGGGAAATAGATGAGATCTCCATGAGTAAACTGGGGATGAAGGGTGGGCAATGGAGGGTAGGGGATAGGGGATAAGAACATAAGGGAATTGGATGGTCAAGTTGGAACAGGGAGGGAGTGGGAAAGCAATGAAAGAGATACCATGATAGAGGGAGACTTCATGGGGATAGAGAGAAACCCGGTGCTAGGGAAGTAGCCAGGAATCCCCAAGGATGACCCCAGCTTAGACTACTAGCAATAGTGGAGAGGGCACCTAAACTGAACTGGATTACCCCAGTGATCAGATTGGTGAATACCCTGTTATCACAGAGCTTTTCTCCAATGACTGATGGAAGCAGATGCAGTGATCCACAGCCAAACACCAGGCAGAGCTCCAGGAGTCCAGTCAAAGAGAGAGAAAAGGGATTCTATAAGCAAGTGCATCAAGATCATGATGGGGAAACCGGCAGAGATGACCAAGCCAAACTAGTGGGAACTCATGAAAGTTGGATCAATGGCTGTGGAGCCTTCATTGGACTGGACTAGGTCCTCTGCTTGTTGAGATAGTTGTGTAGCTTGATCTACTTGGGGGGCCCCCTGGCGGTAGGATCAGAATCCATTCTTGGTGCATGAGCTGGCTATTTGGAGTCCACTACCTATGATTGGACACCTCATACAGCCTTGAGGCAGGGGGAAGTGCTTGGACTTGCTTCTACTGGATGCCATGCCTTCTTGTAGGGGGTGAGTAGGAGGGGGTTGGGAGGGGGAGGTTGAGGGGGTGGGAGAAGGGAAGAGGGGCATCTTTGATTGTGTGTAAAATGAATGAAAAAATTCTTAATAAATAAAATAAATAAATAAATAAAAGAGACATCTTGACAGAGTGTACCATTAAGGTGACTGGGAAAAATCTGAAGCTAGGAAAAACCCCAGGAACTCACAAGATTGTCCTCAGCTAAGACTCATAGCAGTGGTGGAGAGGGTTCTTGAGCTAGCCTTCCCCTGCATTCAGATTGGTGTCTACCCTCATTGTCATCGTATTCCCTACTATTTTCTTTAGAGAAAACTCTGCCTTTTGTATAGGCAGAACTCATACTATCAAGTTATGTTCACTGGCTTTAGGGTTTTGAGGAATTTAAGTATGTATGCAGTTCAGCTGTAATTATGGCTTTGGTCAAATTGTGTAGCACTGCTGGGTTATCGTTTAATCAGCTATATAAATTATTTTTATTTCCCATTGTGATTCCTTTTTTTAACCATGATTATTTAGAAGTGCTTGTTTATTTTAAATCTATCAAGGAACTTTCTAGTTATCTTTTCATTACAGTAAATTACTAAATTTCAAAGTAAATTCTAATATCAGTGAACAAATGAAATGTGACAATGAAAAACATGTTTACTTTTCAGTGACTGGGAAAAGGTTTTCTTTATTAATTACATCAATTTTGTTAATTATCTTAACAATATTTTCTATTTTTAAAACTTATTTTTTGCATGCGTGTGTGTGTGTGTGTGTGTGTGTGTGTGTGTGTGTGTGTGTGTGTGTCTGTGCGCATTTGGAGGCCAGAATGGGGCATTAATGTCTTCCTCTGTTCTTATCCTACTTATGACCCTTGTGTAGGGTCTCTGACAGAAGCTAGTCATTTCAGCTAAGCTGCCTAGTTTGTTTGTTCTCAAGTTATACCCTCCTCTACTACCCAGCACCAGGGTTGTGGGCATCTGCAGCCATGCCTGGATTTTAACCTAGATGATGGGATTTCTAACTTAGGTCCTCAAGTTCGCACAACAAAGTACTCTTGCATAATAAAGACCTAAATTATTTTCTTATGTCCAATTTTGTCAGTTTTGAGATAAGTATAAAAATAAGAAATATAGTGACTTATTTTTTTTTCAAGTATGACTAAATAATTCTTAAGTATATTTAAATAACATGGGGACTTAGAAATAGTGATGTATTAAGAAATATCAATGAAATTAGGATATTTTCTGTGTCTCATTTAGCTCTGACAGTTTTTGCTTTCACATTTTCTAAATTGGGGGGTATAGCTCAGTGGTAGAGCATTTGACTGCACATTTTCTAAATTGTAATATCATTGAGTTACCAGTAGGCACACCTTATTTTAATGAACTTGCTTTTTGTTTTAAGGTGCACATTGCTATTTGCATAATACTAATTTCCTTTGATTTGGTGTTTTTATGAATTCATCTTTCAAATTTTCAACTTTCTGTATTTTCATATATGAAATAAACTCTGAAAATCTAATTACAATAGTCTACTTACCACTTCACCAATTTACTAGTGTACTTGAATTTTAATCCTGCTGTCTTAATAATTCATTTTCTCTGTCTTCAACTCTTCTCTTTGCTTTGTTTTTCTATATTTTTATTTATGAGAATATTGTTTTATCTTTCCATTTTCTACCATTACTAGCACATGCTTAAGTCAATATAAACTATTCTCAAAATTATCTTATGTGTCACCCCACCAAATACTCACTTATAGTCTACCTAAATGTGAATACATTTCACTTTTAATACACTTGCAACTTAATACAGTTAATCTTAATCTCTTTAACTTTTATTTCTTATCATGCTTTATTTCTATCTTGAAACCTTAGAAATATTTTTTGTTTACCACATTAAGCCTTTAGTTATTTCAATAAAGTCCACTTGTTATAAATTCTGTCAGTAGTGTATGGTGTGTGTGTGTGTGTGTGTGTGTGTGTGTGTGTGTGTGTGTGTGTGTATGAAGATGTGTCTTTTATGCTTTTTTTTTTTGAGGACTTTGCACTAGGTTCACAATTCCAGGCTAGAAGCTGTTTTCTCTCACCACCTTAATGATGTCATTTTATTTTTTTCTCACTTCCATTAGTTTGTCTAGATATTTCAGCTGTAATCTCATTTCTGCTTATTTGAAGTTGATATGTTTCTTTATCCTCTGATTATTTTTCAGATTTCTTTTATCTTTATTTCAAGCATTTTATCCTATGGGCTAGGATTTTGTTTTAGTATGTCTTACACATGGGTCTCAGCATCTGATAAAGGTCAGGTGACAGCTTTGGAACTCTTGATCTCACCATCTCTCACCTCTGCCTGTTTACATGTAAGTCATAAACACATTGTTCCAAGTTCCACATGTTCTTGGACCTTTTCTAACATTTCTTGTTCCTCCTCCTCCTCCTCTTCTTCTTCCTCTTCCTCCATCTCCTCCTCCTCTTCTTCCTCTTTTCCTCCTCCTACACCTCCTCCTCCTTTTGCTCCTCCTGCTCTTCCTGCTCCTGCTCCTCCTATAGGACATTCTGAAGAGAGTGATGTCCAACACAGGGCACTGGGACTTCTCCTTCTGCCTGCTTACTTCTCCTTCTGAGCATTGGTCCTTCAAGTCCTTTGTGTCTGCCCACTCTCCTCAGGAGATCTGTTCCTTTTTGTTCCTGATTCCCTGGATACATAAAGGAAATCATTATAGTGGCAAAAATTGAGAATTTTGTGTTATGTCAGTTAGGATCAAGACTTCAGATCAAATTTCCAGAGCATTTGAAATTTTAGGAAGAAAGATCTTGGCCAGGTTTTGATTAAACACAATCTTTCTTAATACGCCTATTGAATCTACATTCAGTTGTAATTTCTGGTGAAATCTGGAGCAAAGAGGGATATTTTTGTCAATTGTTTCTGAGTATACGTCTTTTATGTGTTGTATGTTTCATGCTATTATGCTGCTGACATTGCCAAATGAGATTATTTTAAGTTTTTTGTGTTCTGTTGCAAAAATTAGGTTATACTTCAGCTCAATTCTTGGCAGTTGCTAAGAGCAACCATGTTGTAAATTATCAAACCACTTTCCAGAACATTGAAAGTCTGTGAATTCACCTGAAAAAATCAGTGTAAAGATTTGTGTATAATCTAATTTAGTTTTAGCTCTTAATGTTTACAAAGAAGAGGGAATAAAAGATCTGCTATCTGTCAGGGCAACACCGTTTTCTAAGTCCAAGCAATCATGAGAAACTGCAATAGTCCTAACAAGAAACCTAAACATTTTCAGTACATTTTTATATGAATACTGGTTTAAGTCCCACCCCAATGACCTGCATATTGCAGAGTGTTTTCTTATTAGGGCTGTGTTATCTTACATATATGACTCGTTATTTTTCAAGTAATTTAATTTGCATCTCTGTATTAAACTTATCCCTGAAGGAAGTAGGACTCAAATGGAATAAAAAATATGAGTGGGTTTTATAAACTATCAGAATCCATGTTCATGTCAAGTGAGGAGCAACCACAGAATGGGACAAAAATATACACTGTATTGAAAAATGAATTACACAGACAACAATATAATCCCTTCACATCAAATTTTCTCTCCCACAAATATTAATATAATTCAGTTTGAAAATATAGGTTGGAAGAAAAAGGTAAAGACTGTGGGATATTTACCTTTATGTTTCTTAACTTTATTTGAACTATAATATAATTTATTATATCATCCCTTGATAAAATTTCAAAAATCATCTATTATCAATTTATTTTAAGCATACTTTAATCCCAAAATATCGATGAGATGACAAAAATATCAACTCCCTATTATGCACTCATTATTGGTAATTTAGAGTCCAGGTAAGAAAGAATTCTTACTTCTTTTGATGACTTGATTTACAGTGATATGGTATGGCAGATGCCATTTCAAATAACACACACACACACACACACACACACAGAGAGAGAGATATGCCAGTGTGTCAACCCTCACACATTCCTAGACAAACAAGAATAAAGAGAGCTTTCCTTGGGTTTCTAACAAAACATCATTTTTCATCTCTTCATCTCAAAAGGAAATAAACACATTTCTTTGCCACTGAGATCTCCTGCCTTTGACTGTGGTGTTTAGCTCTCTTTGGTGAGCACAGTTTTCTACACTATAGAATAAAATTCATAGATCTCTCAAGGAATGGTTTAGCAGCTAAGGGGTCACACCAGTTGAACTGAAATTTTGGCAAATACAGTTTTGAAACAGACAAGACCTAAGTATAATTTTGATAGTCATAAAATTTGCACTAAGGAGTTGTCCTAGTTTTCTTAATGTTGCTGTGATAAAACACTCAAAACAAAAGCAAATTAGTGGAGGAAAGGATATATTCCACTTACACTTCTAGATCACAATATGTCAACAAAGGAAGCCAAGGCAAGAACTTAAACAGTGTTGTATGACAGACTTTCTCTAGGTATAGACAAAACACAAACATACGCACAGACACACACACACATACACATCTCATTCCAGAAAGATAGCCCAAGACAGATCAAAGCAATGATTGCATCAACATTCCATTTGTTGAACTAATATTTTTAATGGGTTACCAGCAGGAGTACGGGTGAGGAGTTATGTAGAAGTAGCAGGGATCCTTCAAAAGCAGCTACATTACCAGAAATCCCACACCAACATGGTTGATAACTTAAAAACTGTAACCCAGAAGCCCTCTAGACAGCTCATAGACAGATCCATATTCCCAGTGTCTTTCTTCCTTCTCTTCGCCTGGTCAGTCTCCACCTTCAGCAACTGTCTACTCCATTTTACTCTGTTAGTAAGGGCCTTTAAGAACCTTGCAATATTTTGCTCTCCCAGACTGTTAGCTTTTACTCATGTGCTGTTTACCAACTGAGTCTGGTGACCATCTCTTTTCTTCTTGGAGCAAATGTTTCAATCAAAAGAGAATACTACAATTCAGAGGAATGTGTCTTACAACAAACAGAACCTGAAGCAGAAACTATGATGGGACACTGCTTGCTGGTTCATTCTCTGGCTCATAGTCAACTGACTTTCTTTAATAGCCAGGAACTACCTGTCTAGGGATGGTGCTACTCATTGTGGGATCAGCCTTCCCACGTCTTTGATCAGATTTTTTTTTTTACTTCTTAGTGTAAAATATAGGAACTTGCTTCTGTGAATTAATGCATTTCTATCCTGTACACTTAAAATTGCTAGTTGTTTATCTTGTAAAGTTGCATATGTGCCTCACTGTTAAGTGATTGAGAGCCATTATTTTTCATCTGTTATTAAAATATTTTGTCTTTTTGAACAAGTCTTTGGATAACATGAGAAAACATGATTTATCAAGGAAAAAAGAAAACTTTTTTCCTGTATAAAATCAACTTGGAACTAGTGAACTATAGTGTGAAATATAGGAGCAAAGAAAGAAGCAATAGGTAAAGAGATACAATTGATAGGACTGCATGTTGGAGTGGATGCCCTTATTTTATATTTGTAAAGAATGTAAGACATTTTAGAGAAATTAAAGGATCACATTGGCTTCAAAAAGAACTGAAATCTCAAGGATTTTCTTACAAATTGGACAACGGATTTGTAAAGTTAATATATTTCTTAAGCATTAGATGATTAATTTTGTATAAGATCTGTGATGCATATAATCACAACAAAAATACTACAAGAGGAAGTTACTTAGACACTGGTTTCAGTATGAACTGCTTAAAGTGAGGAAGGTTAGCTGAATAGCAAGATGTATGTGTTCATCTGCCTCTGCCTTGTCTTTGCTCACCCTGTGTTCATTAGTATGTATATGGAGTGTGTATGTATGGAGAGGATTGTGTGTGCATGCTTATATGAATGTGGTCACACCTGTGGATATATGCACATGCATACAAGTGGAGGCCCAAGGTTGTTTAGAATCATCTTCCATCACTGTCATGTTATTTAGTGAGGTAGGGTCTCTCAGTCAATCCCAGAACCCTTCAATATGGCTAGTCTTCCTATCCTGCTTGCTCTGAGAGAATCACTTATGAGGCTGGAATTACAGCTGATCATGACATCCACCCATTGTTTTTCATTTGGGTTCTGGGTATCTGAACCTGCAAGGTAATGAATGCTTTAACCACTGAGCTATCTCCCTAGCCCTTCTCTTTGCTCTTGACTGTGTATATGATATGACTAGCCACCTGTTCTTGCTACCTCGATTTCCCTGTTATATAATAGGCTGTAACTTGGAATTGTGAGCTAAAATTAACCCATTCGCTTAAGTTGCTTTTTTGTAGGTTATTTTATCACAGCAACAGAAATGAAGCTAGTATACTCTGTTTTACCGTCTGTCAAATATCCTATAATTATCCTTGGGGAGACTCAATAGCCCATGATAATTTCACTAGCCTGGTCCTCCAATTTATCTGGTGAGACTCCTGGGCCTTGTAATGTCTCATGTTTACTAATATTGGGAATAAGGATATAGGCAGTTTTAGAGGACCATTATTTTGACCACTTATAACAAGACAATCACAGAGAGAGGTAATCACAATGTAAGAGGACTCACTTAATGCTGCAGTGACATTGAAATAAGGTGGACTGACTGGTTTCATACAGCTCCAGATGCAGGAGACAGGAAAGCTCCATGATAAAATAACAAATACAAAGATGATTTAAGGCTGAAGAGGAAACAACCATTTGTGCCCAGTGGGTAACTAATGTGGTCAGCTAGCCTCTGTAAAACTCCATCCCATAATGTCTAGTTCCTACACAGCTCAGAGCTATGTATTTGCTACTGGCCCACTGTCCCCACTTCAGGGAGAGGCTGTACTACCTACAATATGGTCACACATTTTAATGACATTCATAATATCCAACAGTGCAGCAACTGGAAAACCAACATAAGCCAACTACATAGGACCCTGCCTCTTGCCTTCTTGAATTTATTGCAATACTATGTTCTCAGCATATTTTTAGATGCTGTTCTACTAGAACAAACCAGACTCCCAAGGTTTGGATACTTGCCCATTGTTTTTAGACTCATTCCTTGACAATGCTCCTCACTTCTTAAAGTATTGGGTGAGATTTCCATAGCATCCTGTGATATTGGTTGGCAGGCATTTTATGTCCACTTTACAGAGGACTCTTGGAATCTATGACTTACCTCAAACCACCCAGCTGAATGATTCAATTGAAGTGTTTTTTCCACTGTACCTCAGGGAGGAGGCCACAGCCAAATGTTAGGTTTTGTTCCTGGAGACTATAGGATGGGTCTGGGGACAGCCTGCCTCCTAGTTTTCTGCAAATTCATTTTCCCTTCAGCCAGTTAACACTGAAGTGGGGGTTTTCTGAGGCATGGTAGTGAGTCATAAGAAGCCTAATTCCTTGTGCTTCACATGTTCAATGGCCTATGTAATTATAAAGTACAGAGATTTCCTCTCTACTTGTAAGAGAATTACCATGTTAAGAAGGTCTTTATCTTAATTATGTTTTACTAGGCCTTTCTAATAGCCAAATGTGGTTAAACGGTAAATAAAGTGGAAAAGAACATTTTCTTTTGTTTCCAAAACATGCTAAAGGACTTACAAAGAAAACTCCATGTTAAGTGTCTTGCTGTAATATATGATACTTTGCTTTAGGAGAAAACTAAGAGTTTACATGAGGGGTACACTTTTTTAAGACAAATATCGTGTGCACAAAAATAAATGTACTTTTTTTTTTTTTTTTTTTGGTTTTTTGAGACAGGGTTTCTCCATGTACTTTTGGTGCCTGTCCTGGATCTCAGTCTATAGACCAGGCTGGCCTTGAACTCACAGAGATCCACCTGGCTCTGCCTCCCGAGTGCTGGGATTAAAGGTGTGCACCACTGACTCCTGGCAAAGGTACTTCTTTTTAAGTTTGGTTTTGAGTTGTCCATTCCTTATTGTTTTCTTGTTATTCAAGCTCCATATGTTTTTAACCTTAGTCACTGATCCTCTTTTTTATAATTCTGTCAAATAATTTTTTTTAATACTATGTCCCAGTCTCCTTACTTCTGACACAGAGTCCACTGATCTCACACATTAATCTCCCATCTCTCACCTTATTCCTGTTTATGATTTTCTTTGTCTGATTTTGTGTTTTTTTTCTCAGTGCTACTGTTTAAGAAGGGGATTTTCCTTATCTGATATCTATCCTTTGGCAGGACAGTAACAAAATCATCATAGAACCCCAAATCTCTCAGAAAAGCTCTGGAATTGGCACATCAACGTCTTCCTGACATGAATCAAATTATGTATCAGAACTTCAACATGGTATTTTACACCTGGAGGAACAATGCCTTTATTTCCTGTTTTTGCTTGTATATTTTATTGCCTAAAAATAATTTAATGCTAGAATATTAATGATGGTTTTTCAAATATACAAATGAGGGTCTGAGAAGAAGGCTCAGTTGGTTATTTGTTTGCCTTGAAATTACAAGGGCATGAGTTGAATCCTTAACTCTCACATTAAAAAATGGCACATATGCACACACATGAACAAGTGTACGTTAATATTGTATATACACATAAACACATGCATAGAAAATGAAAAAAGAAAACACTCCAAATGATACCTTTTTCCCTAACAAGGATGACAAGTGACCATTGCATAAGAAGAAGATACTGAAACAGACCTTTGATGCAAAGTCATGTTTTGGCAGGTGTGGAGAATTAATTGATAATTTGAATAAAGAAGTGTCTAACAACTCTAAAGGCATGTTCACAAACACACATCAGCATGGTAAAGCTGGGTAATTCCAGAGCTATAAACATCTGGAAATTAGAACACACCCACTACTTTCTACCTGGGTAATCCCAGGCAAATCCTATCTGTTCTCAGATTCAGATTGTCTTTATGTTTCACCTGATGAGAGCTGCAGATGCAGATAGATATCATTCATCGGAAATTCTGGGTCAAATGAGCACACAGGAAAGCCACTCTTCTTTTTCTTTTTCTAATGAAACATCACTTGATATTTAGCATTTGATTAGTGGTTTGCAACCTATTACCCAATGTGGGAAGAATATATGTCTTCAGAAACATCAGCAAGGTCTTTATATAATGAAAGAAACTGAACATGAAAAAGACATTGTATAATTCCCTAACACTAAAAAATTCTACAGAATGCATTGTGCTAATGTTGAGACAGAAAGTCAGGGCTAAATTTGGTTCTACAAACATTATAACATAAAAGAAACATTGGGAAATGGGAGGTACAGAAGAAAAAAAAAACTCCTCTTCAGCTACATAGCTTAAAATTATTTATTTATGTTCACCTTTATTTTACTCATTATTAGTGTGTGTGTAAGGGTCAGAAGACAACTAGTTGAAGGTAGTTTTCTCCTTCTACCATGTGGGTCCTGGGGGATTGAACTCAGGTTGTCAGCAAGCACTTTTACCTACAGGCCTATCTTGCCAGCCTTACATAGTTTTTTTTTTTTTTTTTTTTTTTTTTTTTTTTTTTTTTTTTTTTTTTTTTTTTTTTTTTTTTTTTGAGACAGGGTTTCTCTGTGTAGCCTTGGAGTCTTTCCTGGATCTTGCTCTGTAGACCAGGATGGCCTCTAACTCACAGAGATCCACCTGGCTTTGCCTCCCGAGTGCTAGGATTAAAGGCATGTGCCACCACCACCTGGCCCATAGTTTTTCAATATCTCTAAGTTGCCAACCATTATAGTTAAGCCTTATTTTTCATTGGCACTGTTTATATAGGTATGCTAGAGATATCTTAATGGAATGTCACAGCCTGGGACTTACACAGAAATGCATTTTCTCACAGTTGTAGCAGCTGAAAGGCTGATGCCATGATCTTGACTGGGTTAGTTACTCCTGAGCATCTTCCCATTGCTTGTATAAGGTTGCTTCTCCATGTGTTCTCACACAGCTTCCCTCTGTGATACTTTGTGTCTTTATCTCATCTTATAAGAACATCAGTCCTACTGTAATCAAGCCTTTCCTAAGGTTCTCACATATAAATGAGATATTTAAATGTTGTGTTTCCAAATGCAGTCACATGATGAAATATTGTTGGCTAAGTACTGTGGTGTGGGATTTGAGTGGTCACACAATAAAGTTTCCATTTGAGGTTCACCTCATCACATAGAAGTAAAAAATTAATATCTTCTATGGAATGTTACTGTTCATTAGGATCACTTGAAAAGCATTGGGTCTCAGAAGTTAAGAGTACTAGCTATTGTGGATGCTCCAAGTTTGGTTCTCACCATGAATTCCAAGGAGTTACTCCCAACAACCTTTTACTTGGGCTCCAAGAAATCCAACACCATCTTCTAGTTCTTGCTGACACTTCCACACGTTTAGCACATAAACCCCCAACCCCCAACATACACACATAATAAAAAATAAAATGAGAATAAATTTAAATTCTCCACCTTTGAATATATCTGAAAATCTCTCCCACTCACATCCCCCAAGTAAACACACAGAGGCTTATATTAATTACAACTGCTCAGTCATTAGCTCAGGCTAACTACTGACTAGCTCTTACTAGTTAAATTAACCCATAGTTCTTATCTATGTTTAGCCATGTGGCTTGGTACCTTTTCTCAGTTCTGCCTTGTCAGCTTGCTTCCTCTGTGTCTGGGTGGCGACTCCTAACACAGTCTTCCTCTTTCCAGCATTCTACTAGTCTGCTTATCCCGCCTATACTTCATACCTGACTACTGGCCAATCAGAGTTTAATCAATCAACCAGAGCAAAACACATTCACAGCATACAGAATGACATTCCACAACAGCTGCTGGGCTTGTTTTCACCTTTTTACATAGTCTCGAATTCCAGCCTGTGGAGTGGTGCAAGGTGGATCCCTCATTATCAGTTAAAACTGGAAATGTCCATACAGACACAGCCAGAGGTGGTGTTCTCTTGTGATTTTTAAGTCCCATCAAACTGTCAATCATGATTGGCCATTACATCTTAAAAATCTGAGTTCACATAATTATTATTTTGGCTTAAATGGTCAACAGTTAAAGACATGTGAGCAACGATAAAAATAGCAGCTCTATATTGTCCTGCACATTTGTCATCTTCTGGGCTCCTTCAGATCCCTGTTGCTATCCAGTTGTCCCTTTCCTTGTCCTAAGGGAGCGCCTGCAAAATTTCTTATACTGAAGGTCTGCTGAACAGATTCAGCTGTGTGGAAACATTCTCTTTACCTTTGATTTTTAAGTGACATTTTCATTGGGCTTAAAATCTTATGACATTTTTTTTCTTTCAACTAAAGGTTGTTCCATTGTCATCTTGTTTAAATTGTTATAAACAAGAAAACTCCTGACTTTTTCATCTTTTTTGTTCTTTTGTAAGGCAGTACCCTCCAGGTACCCCAGGAAGTAATAAGAACAAAAAACCCAACAGATTGCCTCTTCATCAGATGGTTTCAACTACTTAATTTTGTGTTTGGCTGTTTTCCTCTCTTGTCTTATCTTTGGATTCATACAGTTATTCAAATCTTTCTGCTGATACTTTTCATTAGTTTGGAATTTTTCAAGCTATTATTCTCCTTCTCTTCCTCCCTCCTGTCCTCCTGTCCTTCCTTCCTCCTCCCTTCCTTCCTTCTTTCCTTCTTCATCCCTTCCTTCTTTCCTTCCTTCCTTCCTTCCTTCCTTCCTTCCTTCCTTCCTTCCTTCCTTCCTTCCTTCCTTCCTTTCTTCTTTCCTTTCTTTCTACCTTGCAGTCATACTGAGATCCTAATTAAACATATCAATTTTCTTGAAGTTGTTGCCAAAGTTCCCTTAAGCTCTTGTAATTTTTAATTTTCTAAACTTTTTCCCTCTGAATTTCATTCTGAACAATTGCTTCTGCTGTGCCTTAGGGTTCATTATTTTTTATTATTCAATTATCAACTAGTTTTTAATCTCAATACATACATTTTTATTTAATGTATTGTAGATGTTTAAAAATTATTTATTTATGTGTGTGGATGTTTTGTCTCATGTATGTGTGTGCACTACACACATGCCTGGTGCATGTGGACACCAGAAGAGGACATAGGATCCTCTGGGACTAAACTTAAACTTGTTTGTAAGCCACCATGTGGGTGCTGAGATATTGCTTGTATCCTCTGGAAGAGCATCCAGTGTCCTTAACCACTGAGCCATCACTCCACTCCCAGACACATTGTAGATTTTATCCCTAGAATCTCCTTTAAGGTTAGTTATTTTTTGTTTGTTTGTTTGGGGTTGTTGTTGCTTTACTAAATCTCAATCATTTAATTTTACCAATAAACATTTGGGAGACAAATGTTGGGGTGAAAACCTGCTAGTTCACAAAGGCAGAGAAAGCACCCAGCTGACCTTCCTCCTCTGCTGACATCCTAGAGGGCACTTTGTCCTACACTATCTCAAATAAGACTCTTCCAACTCATTGTCCCTCCATTCTACTTCCTGTGCATCTCTCTCTCCTATTCCTCCTGACTCCCTCTTACCCTACATTTTTTCTTGTTGACCTGTCAACTGGTTGCTTGCTCTGCCTTTTGACCTTTATTTAATCTTGTTTATAGTATTCAAGCAGAACGTTCCTGTATTAAAGGTATGTGATATGGATGAGCCATACCACAACTAGAAACAGGTTTTTTTTTTTTTCAGTAAATAATGCAATCTCTGGACTCATAGTGTGATCAAATATCCCACAACAGCTAGTTGTATTTCTAATAAATATATGCAGAACTTTTCAATATAAGTTATAGTTATAACTCTTTGTACACATAGCTTAACATTCTAAATTTAACAACTTAATTGGTTCTAAGTAATTTTAAATTAACTAATTTCTCGGTGTTATTGATCATATGTATGCTGCTTTCCATTAATAGTTGTTTTTGTTTTGTTGCTGATGTTTTATAGGATTCTAAATATGTTGACCTTATCTTTTTGTGTGCTGAATGTATTTTATGTTTGAACTTATTCTGAGACTGGTTGAGTCACTTAGATACAGTACATATGTGTGTTTATATGTGTGAGTATACATGTATATACAAATGAGTATAGCTAGAGTTTTCTTGCCTTGCCCACAGTCAGGACAAATCCCTGTCATCCGCCAGTCCCACAGCCACTCAGACCCAATCAAGTAAACACAGAGACTTATATTGCTTACAAACTGTATGGCTGTGGCAGGCTTCTTGCTAACTGTTCTTATAGCTCAAATTAATCCATTTCCATAAATCTGTACCTTGTCACATGGCTTGTGGCTTACTGGCATCTTCACATGCTTCTTGTCATGGTGGTGGCTGGTAGTGTCTTCTTCCACCTTCCTGTTCTTTCTTTTCTCCTCTCTGTTAGTCCCACCTATACTTCCTGCCTAGCCACTGGCCAATCAGTGTTTTATTTATTCACCAATCAAAATAATTTGACATACAGACCATCCCACAGCAATTGAGTGTGTATAAGTGTGCACATGAAGGTATGGAAGCCAGAGGACAATCTTAGTTGTTGTTCTCAGGTAGTGTCTACCTTTGTTTTATTGAGATATGGTCTCTTGGTCTTTATTAATCCTACTTGCCAAGTAGGCCAGCTAGCAAGCCAGCAAGCCTTGGTATCCACCTGTCTCCACCTGCCCAGTGCAGGGATTACAAATACTGCCTGCTATATCCCCTTTCACTCCTTTATTTGTTTTTAAACATGGGTTCAGGGAATCACATTCTGTCCTGATGCAATCATTTGGAGTATTTTAGTAAGTTGCCCTGCTATTCTCAGCAATACATACTCTTTAGATCTTGTTTTCAAGTTTTGTAACTTGAGACAGAATCAAGGCTGAAGCTTTTTTTTTTCCTCATAAAACTGAGGAAAGACAAGTATTTGTTCTTTGCTCAGAGTCCTGTGAATTGTGATAATTTTCAGTGTGGCCATGATTCTCAGTCCTGTGCATCTATGTCACCAATACTTTTCATGCATTTGGATAGCTTCTTTTCCAGCCTTATGTTCCTCTAATCACTTACCAGTCTTCAGCTGAGTGTTTGAGGGGATGCTCTGTGTCTTGGAAGTTTTCTCCTCTCTAGTACTTTGTGAGCTCCTCCAGTCTCCACAGATGCTCATCTTCACCTGCTCACCTTAAAAGGGGAGCCAAGCCTTTATGGGTGTGCTTCTATCCAGCATGTACTGGAATCTTAAAAAAATGTTACATTCTGGAGAGAGGGCTCCCCTGCACTGTTTCTCCACTTCTTCAAGACCACTGACTTTTATTCCTAATGATCAATGTGTTGTATCAGTCAACCTGTTGACTTTATATGTTTGTTGTGGGATAGCACTGCTGTTCTTTACCCTCTACCCCGTCCTATCCTCTGCCTATTCTCCTTTCTTACCTCTTCCTCTTTCACTTCCTCCTCCTCTTTCTACCTCCCTCCCTCCCACCCTGCCATCTCTCTCCCTCCTCCCCTTTCTCTTCCTTCCTCCTGCCTGCATATATTTATTATACATGGTATTGAATTTCATGGGCAAATTTTAATACACATATATAATATACTTTAAGCACATCCCCACATTTCTGTTCCAACTCCTCTGCTCTCCCTTTTCTCATCTCTTGTATCACTTAGTCTCTTTGTTCCTCTAGACAGTTTGTCTTATACTTTATGTCATATACACATCCATTATTTAGTATATCTCCATAAAATCTAGGATACCTGATGACTTTCCTAATACAGCACCTATAATTATAATGTAGAAAAAGGGTTGGTACCAATGTTTTTGAGGCACTGTTGAATACTTCATCCAAATTTTTACCTGAAAAGGACAATACAGGCACACATACTAAAGGGTATACCTAGATGTGGTAGTATTGTGTTCCACAAAATATTGTGTACCCTAATAAATTTATCTGGGGTCAGAGACAGAACAGCTACTAGATACAAAGGCTAGAAAATGGTGGCACTCATACCTTTAATCCTACCATTCCAGAGGTAGAAATCCCTCTGGATCTCTGTGAGTTCAAGGCCACATTGGAAACAGTCACGCATGGTGACTCATGACTTTAATCCCAAGAAGTGAGCCTTTAATCCCAGGGAGTGATGGCAAAAACAGAAAGATATATAAGGCGCGAAGTTCAGAAACTAGCAGCATTTGGCTGGTTAAGCTTTTAGCTGGTTAAGCTTCAGACTTTCGAGCTTTTCGAGCAGTTCAGCTGAGAGCCATTAGGATGAGAACACAGAAGCTTCCAGTCTGAGGAAACAGGACCAGCTGAGGAACTGGTGAGGTGAGGTAGCTGTGACTTGTTCTGATTCTCTGATCTTCCAGAATTCACCTCAATAACTGGCCTCAGGTTTGATTCTATTAATAAGACTCTTTAAGATTCCTGCTACACCTAGAATTTTAATATAGCAGGTAAATAGCAACTACAATGTCTTGTGTTCTATTTATTTTTCATGATAGAATCATCAGGAAATTCAAGTAAAAATGTCTAGTTATTTGCTTAACCATCTGGGAGATATTTATACTTTTAATTAACTATAACATAGTCCTTAATTCTTATGCTAGAATGAGCCAATATAAATGTTTCCTACAATAATCTTGAGTCTTTTAGGATGTGGTGTTGTTGATACACTAATATGGACTCTTAGGGTGAATGATTATGCTCCTGCCTGTGAGTGTTGCAGTTCATCTGAGTGAAACATCAGCACATTAAAAAAGGCAGAGTGTATCACTGCTCTGCTCTGCTTGTGCACTCCAGTGTGTAGGAAAGACATTAATAGAATCACTCAAAAACTGGGAATTCCTGGCACAGTGCAACACCTAGAAAGCACCCTTGAGATGCACTCATCTTCATGGGATCACCTGGTTTTCCAGTGTTGTCACTAAGGAATAAGTTATCATTTACTTAACTGTGCCACAAGAATGCTGGTTATTTTTCAACCTCTGGAGGCATCACAATCCCTGACTTCAAGCTCTACTATAGGGCTACAGTAATAAAAACAGCTTGGTATTGGCATAAAAACTGACATGTGGACCAATGGAATTGAATTGAAGACCCTGACATTAACCCACACACCTATGAACACATAATTTTTGACAAAGAAGCCAAAAGTGTACAATGGAAAAAAGAAAGCATCTTCAAAAAATGGTGCTGGCATAACTGGATATCAACGTGCAGAAGGCTGCAAATAGATCCATATCTGTCACCATGCACAAAACTTAAGTCCAAGTGGATCAAGGACCTCAACATAAATCCAGCTACTCTGAAGCTGCTAGAAGAGGAAGTAGGAAGTAGTCTTGAACGCATTGGCATAGGAGATCACTTCCTAAATATAACACCAGTAGCACAGACACTGAGAGAAACAATCAATCAATGGGACCTCTTGAAACTGAGAAGCTTTTGTAGAGCAAAGGATACAGTCAACAAGGCAAAGCGACAGCCTACAGAATGGGAAAAGATCTTCACCAACCCCACATCTGACAGAGGACTGATATCCAGAATATATAAGGAACTCAAGAAATTAGACATCAAAACGACCAACAGTCCAATTGAGAAATGGGCTTTAGAACTAAACAGAGAATTCTTAACAGAGGAAACTCAAATGGCTGAAAGACATTTAAGGAATTGCTCAACATCCCTAATCATCAGGGAAATGCAAATCAAAACAACTCTGAGATACCACCTTACTCCTGTCAGAATGGATAAGATAAAAAACACTGAAGACACTTTGTGCTGGAGAGGATGTGGAACTAGGGGAATTCTCCTCCACTGCTGGTGGGAATGCAAGCTTGTACAACCGCTTTAGAAATCAATATGGCGCTTTCTTAGAAAATTGGGAATCAATCTCCCCCAAGATCCAGCTATACCACTCCTGGCATATACCCAAGAAATGCTCAATCATATCACAAGAGCACTTGCTCAGTTATGTTCATATCAGCATTGTTTGTAATAGCCAAAACCTGGAAACAACCTAGATGCCCTTCAACTGAAGAATGGATAAATAAAATGTGGCACATATACACAATGGAATACTACTCAGCAGAGAAAAACAATGACATCATGAGGTTTGCAGGCAAATGGATGGATCTAGAAAAAATCATCCTGAGTGAGGTAACCCAGACTCAGAAAGACAAATATGGTATGTACTCACTCATAGAAAGATGCTAGATGTGGAACAAGGATGACTGGACTGCTACTCACATCACCAGTGAGGCTACCTGGAAAACGGGATCCCAAGAAAGACACGGAGAAATGGATGAGATCTACATGAACAGCCTGGACATGAATGGGAGCAATGAAGGGCGAGGGTCGAGGGAAAGAGAGCAGGAGATCCTAGCTGGATCAAGAAAAGAGAGGGAGAACAAGGAATAGGAGACCATGGTAAATGAAGACCACATGAGAAAAGGAAGAAACAAAGTGCTAAAGAGGCCCACAGAAATCCACAAAGATACCCCCACGAAAGACTGCTGGCAATGGTCGAGAGACAGCCGGGACTGACCTACTCTGGTGATGGGATGGCCAAACACCCTAATAGTTGTGCCATAAACCCCATCCAAGGACTGAGGAATCTGGATGCAGACATCCACAGCTAGGCCCCTGGTGTAGCGCTGGGAGTCTAATTAGTGAGAAAGAGGAGGGTTTATATGAGCGAGAATTGTTGAAACCAAGGTTGGATAAAGCACAGGGACAAATAGCCAAATGAATGGAAACACATGAACTATGAACCAAAGGCTGAGGGGCCCCCAACTGGATCAGGCCCTCTGAATAGGTGAGACAGTCGATTGGCTTGATCTGTTTGGGAGGCATCTAGGCAGTGGTACCAGGTCCTGTGCTCTTTGCATGAGTTGGCTGTTTGAAACCTGGGACTTATGCAGGGACGCTTGGCTCAGTCTGGGAGGAGGGGACTGGACCTGCCTGGACTGAGTCTATCAAGTCGATCCCAGTCCTCGGGGGAAACCTTGATCTGGAGGAGGTGGGAATGGGGGGTGTGCTGAGGGGAAGGGGAGGAGGGCAGGGAGGGAGAGAACAAGAGAATCTGTGGCTGTTATGTAGAACTGAATAGTATTGTAAAATAAAAAATAAAATAAAATAAAATAAAAAAAAACAAACAAACACCAGTCTAAGGACTTCAGCTCATCCTGTTCTGTAAAATTTCTTGGAGAACATGAGCAAATGTCTTCTTCCTGCAAAAGTGGGTACCAGTGACAGATATACCATAAAAAATAAAATAAACCAATTGAAAACACCTAAAAAAAGAATGCTGGTTATTTTCACTTAGATAATCAATATTTATAATTTAATGCCTTCAAATTTGCAACTGTAATTCACAAGAAATAAATTACTGGGTCAAAGCACAAAATACTTTAACACATTTTTTATTGCATGTTTATAAGGGTGAACAAAGTTGTGAGAAAAAAAATCTCTCATTATGGACATTACGTAGTCTAAGCTAGAGGATGCTAAGGGCTGTTAGAGTTTTATTATGTCTCTAGAATGTTAGATTATTGCAATTATAGAATCTTGGTAGGACATAGTGCTGGAAAAGGGTTTTTCTAGCAGCAGAGATATAAAGATTTATTTCTCTTTCGAGCTATCAGGTACTCGATATTTGGACAGCTCTCTCCTTGAAATAATTTGGGTTGTCTCTTGGAAATATGAAACAGGTGTTGAGCAGGATTTCCTAATGTCTTGGTGTGTATATGAAAGTATTTTTTGCAGGTGTGTACAAGTGTGTGCAGGTAGGTATGCAAACGTGAGTGCAGGTATGAGTTCCCTTGCTTGCTGAGGTGAAAGATTAAAAGCAGGTGTTCTGCTCTGTCACTCTTCACCTTCTTCCTTTAAATCAGAGTCTCTCACTGAGCCTGGAGCTTCATATATTTTGCTAGACTTGTGACCAGCAACCTCCAAATGATAATCCCATCACCACCCTCACTCAGAGACTGGGGTTTGCCTCACCCCAACTTGCAACATGAAATCTAATAGGTCTTTTAATAAATAACAGGAGCCAGATATTGGGGTAAATGCTGAAAGATCGAGAGACAAATGAATGTGTCACAACTCCTTCTTACCTTGCAAACTCCACAAATCCTCTGATTGAATGTCTCTGAGTCTTCTTCTGAATTAGCAGAGTATGCAGAAAATTAAGGAAAAAAGAAGAAAAGAAGAATTGAGACAAAAGGAAGAAACTAAATTATTTATATCTTCTTAAACAGACTAGATATTCTGAGGATATAGTTTTTTTTTTGTTTTTTTTTTTTTTGGTTTTTCGAGACAGGGTTTCTCTGTTAGCTTTGCGCCTTTCCTGGAGCTCACTTGGTAGCCCAGGCTGGCCTCGAACTCACAGAGATCCACCTGGCTCTGCCTCCCGAGTGCTGGGATTAAAGGCGTGCGCCGCCGCCGCCGCCGCCGCCGCCGCCGCCACCACCACCATCCGGCGAGGATATAGTTTTTTAGAGGACAAAACTCTAACAATTTAGTGAACTGAAAATATTTTGAGTTTCTTTTTTACATGAATAGCTAAAATATATAGGTGTTAGACCTCAAACATTTACTTGTATTTAGTTATTAATTGTGGTTCTGAGGTGTGAGAGTTTGGGGTACACAGGCATTGAAAACAAAGTCTTTGTTAATAAAGTTTAAACTTAAAATGCTAGAGAAATGTCACACAACTGCTTACCTCATCAGTTTAATAAAAATGTGAGCACCTGTACAACTGTTTGTTTCACACTAATGACATTTCCATTGTTTTGTATGTCAGGACATAATATTTATTTAGGGTAAGCATTTGTTATCATAAAAATTTATGTCAATTGCCTTAACATTTTCAAACCCTTGGCTAAGTGCATGATAGATTTGAATAGAAAGCTTATTTTTTATTTTTATTTTAAACCTATAATCCCTAGATGAGGAATTTAATCTTAGCTAAATGTTTAATATGTGACATTACTAATTTTGTTTCTATTTTCAATCCATATTATATCTGTGTATTTCCCCCATAAATTATCCAAATGTTAGTTAAAATACATGCTATAATATATACATCTGCTTCACTAGGAATACATAAATTTTAAGACATGGTGGAGTATTCATTGGAAACAATCGAAAGCTAGTATCCCTAGGACAGCCCCTCAGAATCTCAGGATGTGTCTGTCCAACTGCTTTAAGTTACTTAAAGACCTGATGTAACATGTAGCTGTCTGGAAATATTAATATAAATCTGTACATTAAATTATGAATTTACTTTTCATTTTTGGAGGTGATAAAAATGCAAAGGGCTTGCCATTGTGGCTTTGTACACTCCTAAATACCTTGCTTTGTGCACCATTACTTCATAGAGGTATGCTTTTATATGGCTGCCTGATAGGTCCTGTCCCTGCTGGAACCTGTGTAAGGTTTTCTTGATCTGTCTTTAACAATCGTTCTTCTTTTCGTGACATGAAGAATCACATAGGTGAGTGGTTCAGGGAACGCTAGACTAAGACTCGTTCCACTTAGAGTGAAGGTCCTTATTTTCATTTTCATAGTCTAGGAACTCAGACTCTCTTTGCTTCACCAGACATGACTGATGTGGCTGTTTTCGTCATCTTTCCTTGCCTTGCTATCATCATTAATGGTATATTTTGGCCTTAGAGGGAATGTTGTGTTTTGGTTTGGTTTGTGAGTGGGTGAAAGATGGACATTACATTAAACTTTAAGCAACCATATCAGTTATGGATAATTTTATAAGTAATAAAAGGAACAACGTCAAAAGGAACATTATGCCCACCTTTCACTGTACAAAATCAGCTAACAAATGCTACCTTTAAAGATTTGGACCATTTAGCACCCAACAGTAGTATTTATATTTTTTGGGTATATGTGATTGCAATTTTAATCACATCCTGTGATCCTGAGGGGCTGTCCTAGGGATACTAGCTTTTGATTGTTTCCAATGAATACTCCACCATGTCTTAAAATTTATGTATTCCTAGTGAAGCAGATGTATATATTATAGCATGTATTTTAACTAACATTTGGATAATTTATGGGGGAAATACACAGATATAATATGGATTGAAAATATTATTCTTACTTGTATTCATCAGCCATTTATAGATGTTACTACAATTTCTACATTTCCATTATAAAATTGGCATGCCTTCATTGTACAAAATTTAGCAAAAATAAGAATGTTGATAAATACCCTCAAAATTCAGTATATTTAATATTTTGGTATGTTTTCTTTCCTATAATTTTCTCTCTAGTAGGTGCTAAGTTTTATTTTGCCATGTTCCTTTTTAAGCATTTATATTAGTGTGTATCTTGAATTTAGAGATCTATTAACTACATGAACAATGGGTGAGGACCTATCTAAAAATTTGCTAGCCATTGTTATTGTGGATTTTCATACTGTTCAAATTTTGACTCCTGTTAGCCATCTATGAAATTGTTGGATGTTTTACTAGCCCCTTGTAAGTATTTAATCAATAAACACTCACTTTAGATCCCATGAACAATGTCACACACTTCAACTTTCTTTATGTCACATATAGTCAACTTGGTGAGGTAGATACTACCATACAATTCTATCAATAAATGTGGAATTATGATCATAAATTACAAGACAAATTATCAGCATATGTTTTAAGCACTGTTTGATACATAGATGTGGCTTGAACTGTTTCTGCATATTTTAATGTATTTTAAATGTTCAAAAGTGAGTAATTTCTATTTAAAAATATTTCCAATTGAAAATTTTATTAAGAAGTTTTTAAAATTTCTATTTACAAATGCCTAAAAAATAATGATAAAAAACTCAAGAGATGTCTTTACTGGTGCTGTACTTGCTGAAAAAGCCTGAGAAATCTCGTGCTTTTGAGTTCTAGGGGAAGAAAGGGTGTGCAGTGGAGAAGCACCCTTAGGAGGCAGGCAGCTCAGTGGGTGGACTATGGGAACAAAGCTGATGGGGTCGGCTGATGCTGTTCACATTACAGTCAAGTCACGGTTAGAAATTCTTTTTGACTGGAGTGGAAAATGGTCCAATTACAGCAAACCTGATGAGGGATTACAACTCTGGTGAGGAATTCGGGGTGGGGCAGAAACTGGGAATTTGGGAACTTGTCCAACTACAGAGTGGGATGAGTATAAACTTCTAAGGACATTGATACCCTCACAACTCTATTCTGGCTTTGCCTTTCACATTCACCTGTGAATATGTAGGATTGAGACACAGCTGGTGATGATCATAAAAATGGTATTACTTTTATTTTCTTTTTTTTTTTATTAAGCAGTTTGACCTACACTAGGATTTGTAAGGCAATTTAATTTAATTGTTCCATTTGTAGAGGGCACATTGCCTAGCTGTTAATGAGCAGACTGAGTGTTCATACTCAACCTCCAGCCTTGTAAATTCTGTGTCTTTTGTAAAATTACTCAATTGTTCTCTTTCTTAATTTCCTCATTTTTGAATTGCTTTCCTTCACGCACAGTGAAGATTCAATGAATGAATCAGAGTTTTCTTAGAACAATGCCTGACACCTGAGAACACATGTAATTATCAGTTTTTAAAAATAAAAATACCAAGAATTATGAAACCAGGTAAATTTAAATTAGATTGCCTTTTATTATTATAAGAACACTAGACAATATATGATTAGAATATATTATATGAAAAAATACATTAAAAAACTAATACTCAAGCAATGTTTATCTTAATTTTCAACATGACTGGATTGACTTATTTAGAAACGTGGTGTGGAGGGCATGTTTCTGGTTGTATCTGTGAGTGGATTTCCAGAAAAAAATTAACTGTAATGGAAGACATACTTTGGATATAGGCAATATCATCCCATGGGTTGGAGTTCTGACAGAATAAAATGATGAAAAAGATGAGACACAGAGAGAGAGAGACAGAGACAGAGACAGAGAGAGACAGAGAGAGAATTATGTAATTTAGAAATTATTTGCTATGGAAGAGGGTACATACATAATATTGCCTTAATAATTACTTAGATATCTCTTTTTAAAATCTTACCCCTTTAAACACACCTGTCTCCTGACATGCTTGTCATCCTGATGTTATGATACTTCAAAGTTGGCTCACTTTCCAGAATGTTATTTATGTCCAATTCATTTTCTCATCTATGAAGCCAAAGTGCTCAGTGCAGCTGTATTCATAGAAACAGTCATCAGGATTTGTTTTTTCATTTCTTAAAAGCTAATCAAAAAAAAAAAAAAAAAGCTAAACAAAAGCTCAGAGTTTCTGTTTGTGGACAAATCTGCCTGTTTGGCTTGTGTGCTATTCTGTTTGTCTGTTGACTAGTCTGTAGTTATTAAAGACTATGTGTTGGATTGTTCAGTAGCATTCTATAATTTGGACAGCACAATCAAATTTGCATATCCCATTCAGCTGTTGTAGAGAGAAGCCTGTTGCCATGGTGAGAATTATGATGTCCCATATCAGATAAATTCCCAAAATGAAGATGGCCTTTGCAAAGCCACATGCAAATATTTATTACTTTAGATACAGCTAGCTTCTGGGAAAGCACTGAATTATCTTTTCTCAGTCATTAAATGAGAAATCCACAATACATGGTTTCCCATTTTTGTTACAGTAAATTCCCACCTCCCTCTGCTTCCATGCCTGAAGTGCAAGGATCAGATGCCATTGGCTGTCCTTTCCAGTTGTGTAAATGAAAAGCTTGCTTATTTCATTTGTATCTTAAGCAAGCTGTTGTCTTATGTAGATCAGTGTTTTGTTTGGTTTTGGTGCTGAGTGCTGCATAGACAAAGCACTCACCACAGCTCTGAGTCCAGTCTACCCATCCTGTATCTTTTGATCCCAAACTTCACTGAGTTCAGAAGTGAAATGTTGGACTCTCATGTGTATCATATGAGATTAGGGATACAAACTGGGGATTTTACTAAAGATGTATAATCACATTTTAAGAAAATTTTTAAAATACAGTTTTCTCACATTTAAGGACTATCAATTTAAGAATGAAAGCCCTATTTAAAATCTTTAAAGAAATTTCTGAGTCAAAACTCTTGAACTGTCACCCTGAATGACAGAATTAATTATAATTATAAGCTATAGTCATAATTAAACTAGTGATTTAATTAGTTTGATAGTCTAATAAATAATGTAAACACACATACTAGTTTCATAAAATAGCCTATTTTCTGAAGCTTGTTATGATACCTCCTTTAACTGTGGTCTGAATACCATGACACAGGTAAGTCTGAGAGATAAATGTACTAACTCTACAAAAGGTCTTCTTCTGAAGAAGAAACATAAGTTTTTTTTTTTTTAAAAAAGGGGGGGACATCTCTCCCTTTCAGCATTGTAAAGCTGATGACCCCTGTGTTTGCCTTTCAGATCCCCAGCTCAAGGGCATAGTGACCAGGTTATATTGCAGGCAAGGCTACTACTTGCAGATGCACCCCGATGGAGCTCTCGATGGAACCAAGGATGACAGCACCAATTCCAGTAAGTGATTGACTGAGTTCGCTACTCAAATGGCCTTGTGAAATACATTTGTATATGATTGGTTCTGCTGGTTTGTTTCTAGTTGCCTACTAAAATGCATTTATCATTTCACTGAGACCACATGCATGAAGGTACTAATGCAGAAGGCGGTACCTATGGTATTAAACTGAGTGTGTTTTCTTTTGCTCATACAATGGTTATGTCCAGATCATTACTTTTCATCTCCTGATCATAACAGTTAGACACAAATGCACTGGTATAAAAGTTAATGTCCTTCTCATAGAGAGGATAGTCAGGCTATGTACATATAAATATGCTGTACAAAACATTTAATTACCTTATTCAATACAGTCTGTGATTATTAATTTAAAATCTGTGTATCTTTTGTGATATTGATATTTCTCTTCCATTTGCTATTTTTTATATTGAACTTGTTTACATTTTTCATGGGGTTTGTCTGAAACCTTCCCTTTTTGTTTTTTGACTGTTTTCTCTTTCTTTTATACTCTGACCTCTGATTTTCTCTAATTTCACATGAATTCTAACACACACACACACTTCATTTACTGCTGGGCTTAGTAAAATGCAAAAACTGTACAGGTCATACAACTCTTAGGTTATGAGCAAGGATGATTGTCTGTCCAGTTACCATTTCTGTTCATAAAATATTATATTCCATTAAAAGGAAAAGACTTGATACATATGATAGAATCATCAGCTCTTCTTATTTTAGATTGACTCATCAAGTTCTCAGGTACAGACTCTTAGAACAATTAATGATGTGGAATAAGTTGTTTAACAATGATGCTTCTATATGAAATATTAGTATTTTTCTGTGTTTTTTATCTGAAGTGAACTGAAGTATATAAATAGTGGTTTATATTACTAGTTTGGAGGTAGTCTCTTCAATTCTTTCAAGTTATGTGTGTGTACATATATATATACATATATGGGTATATATATATATATATATATATATATATATGTGTGTGTGTGTGTGTGTGTGTGTGTGTGTGTGTGTGTATTTTCCCTTGTTAATCTTCCTTTTCTTGAAATAGTGAATCTTTATTCTCTATTTTATCTTCCATTTTTACCTTGAAAATGTGCCCTAGAGTATTGCTCCTTAATTTATTCATATCTTTCTTATTGTTTGGGAAAAGAGAGAGAAAAATAATCCATCATGACAAAAATTTTCAAGGAAATATAAAGAAAAGCTGTAACAGAAGGAAAAAGTTGCCTCTTTGGACTGCTTTCTCCTTTCTTTTGCAAGGTGTGGGGGTGTGAGGTATACAGTATGTACATGTGTAGTTATATCTGGTTGTCTGAAATATGTAAAAGTTGTCACATTACCTCAGAGGGTTTAGGATGGCAGTTCTTATGTGAACCACAGTCTCGACTCATTTGAGGAGCTCTTTAGAAATTTTCCTTATGTTCTTAACCCAGTTCTAGGGATTCTGACTTGGTTGGTCTGGGGCTGAGTATGGTCATCTTATTTCATAAACACATCCATTTTCACATAAAACAAGGGTTGAAATCCCCTGCTACCTGTAGACCAGAGTATTCCACAACAGAAACACAAACACAGTGACATCTTTATTTTTTATTCCCCTAGGCTTTGCTTCATTGCTTTGTAATTACATAAAATTCAAGAAGAGTGGAAAATAATTTATCTGTGTTTTTAACTAGAACCACGCATCATCTATGGTCAGCTCCACATTGTTAATTTGTAAATGATAATTGCTTTCATTTTTCCTGCCAAAATCCCAAGGAAAGAAAGACAGTGTAATTTTATTATGGTTATTTAGGCTCTATTTTAGAACTTTTTTTTACTTCCCATATTATATTATTTATAATATTCATATTACTCTCGCCTTTGGGAATTATACTATCTAGTTGACATGATATATTCAGAAGCTACAATACTTTTTTAAAAAGCAGAATACAGAAATTAAAATAAATAGATTTGAAGTCATTGGGTTAGATAGTTACATAGACATAAACTTATATCTTACCTTAAAATTATGCACAGAAGTTCAGGCTTATCCTACAGTGCCCATCCTTTCAAAGTTTAGAGAGATAATAAAGATACGAGTGACCATAGCTTTCACACACAAAGAAGAGACACAGAGAAATGTCAGGACAAAGCTTAGTACCCAACGACACCACATCGTACTCAGTATTAGGTAATAGAAATGATAAGTAGCAAAACCTTTTCCTTTTCTATATGCCATAACCCTACAGAGTCCTGCCAAGGACAGCTCAGTGTTACTTTGCATAGTGAAGACAATACTCAACTGTTCCCATATTAGCCCCCAAATTAATCTCTGTGTAGTTATCAAGACCATGGGCTGCTGTTTTTCCTTTCATCATTAAATTGGTGCAGATATGTTATGACCTGGGGAACAGGTATTTGTAATTATTGCAAAAGAGGATGTAGTTTTCTCCATCCTGCATCGCATCCCCCGAGAAGAAAAGCAGAACAACACTTGCTGCAGTTTTAGTTTGTAATTATGTACTGAGTAGCCCTAGAATGAAATCAAATTGCTCACCAATTTCAAGTGGCGTGTATTCTGTAAAAGAGTTGAAAGCCTAAAGTTAAGACATTTTACTTACACATTGATGTCAAGAGCTGAATGCTTCCCATGTCGATTCCCATTGCTCAAAAATAAATTCAAGTTAAGGAGTTGAATGAGAGCAGATAATTAATTAATAGCTTTCTTGTTAATACCACTTGTACTAAAAATATTGCTGGAGATCCACTAAACAGTCTATAAATAGCAGAGATATTATGGTTGACAATATTCAAGATAATGTTGAAAAGTACACTTTGTGAAAATATACTACATGAGAAGTGAAGAAGAATAGAAACCTGAATGGTTTTTAAATTACTAGATATATAAAAATGAACATGGTCCACTTTTAGTTTTATATATAACTTTATAAAACATCAATAAATAAAATTATTTCTTGAAAATTTGCATGCCATTTTATTTTATTAGTACCTTCTAATTTTATTCCATGGGCAGCTGCACATCTTTTCTTTTTTTTTCTTTTCTTTTTTCTGGCATATGATGTTGCTCCTGCCAAAGCAATTTAGTTTGGGAATTACTTCTGAACTTCTGGCCTACACTGCACTGCAATGCTCAGTCACAGAGTACAGAAAATGACAGTCATCTTTCAAGTTGCACTTTTTAAATTCTGCTTCCTGAGAATACCCATAGATGATTTTTTTTTTTTCTGGAATCTAGTAGGTTCAGAAACTTTGACAGTAGAATCATGATTACAGGTTTGATTCTGTTCTGTCTCCCAAACCCTTCAGAATGGTATAGGTGAGCTTGCTAAAGAGAAACCAAAGCTGAGATGCTCATTTTTCTATATGGCAGTAGCTTCATCACCATAAAGAGAAACAAAACTTCGTTAGTTGAAACTTGGAAAAATAGAAATACATATGATGCTTCTTAACAGAAAGAGAAGGGGAAGTGCTATGGAAATGCTTTGTCTATTGCTTGGTGACAGATCACCTTTCTCTTCAACAGCTCTGTTCAACCTCATCCCTGTGGGACTGCGCGTCGTTGCCATCCAGGGAGTGAAGACAGGGTTGTATATAGCCATGAATGGAGAAGGTTACCTCTACCCATCAGTAAGTGACATGCCAATGACAATTGGCCCTCAGTGTGTTGTTAGTAAAATAGGAAAAACAGTAATAGGGGCCAAAGATGTGTGTGCATGGACTCTGCCATGTTGACTTTGGAACTTGGTCATTATAGGGCTGTTGCAGGAGCTGCTTATTAATTATTCATCGGTGTTTGGTGACAGGAGCACATCTGAAGGAACAGTAATCTTCATCTTAAAATGTGTTTGCCACATTTTAAAAGATGACCTAGTTCATAGAAAGAATCAAAAAATTTCTCTTTAGTATGATCTTTTTATTTCTGTTTATAAATGCACTCGGTTTGGAGACTTTCAAAGAAGTGCCATTGGCACACATTTTCTCTTCCTAATTTATTTTTACTCAGTTTAATAACTGAATGTTTACCTGGGTCAATATGCTGTGTCAATCTTTTTTTATCTGGAGACTCAGTCAAGGTTATTAATATGCCTGTCACCTCACCAGCATAGTTTTTTTTTATTTAAAATGTTTAAATGTGTTTTCAATTTTGGAATATACAAAATATTAACTGTACTCATCATACATGCAGTGACCACTAGGACTTACTTCTATTTGATCAGTGTCTCCTCTTTTCCCATCACTCTGTTGGAAAACAGTGGCGTGGTTTCTGTTTCAATGAGATTTTTTTCATTTCCAAATATGGTATATAATCACTTTACACTTTACACTTGGAATCCA
Organism: Peromyscus leucopus; assembly: GCF_004664715.2. Classification (NCBI taxonomy): domain Eukaryota; kingdom Metazoa; phylum Chordata; class Mammalia; order Rodentia; family Cricetidae; genus Peromyscus; species Peromyscus leucopus. The sequence continues at coordinate 249,729 of NC_051070.1, forward strand.
AAAGCTTGTGTTTCTAAAAAGGAAACAATATGAGATTTGAAAGAGAAAGAAGCACAGTCACCGCTCAGTCTCTGTAGGCAGTGCTTCCAAGATCCTCTGTGGATACTACAATCTGGGAACACAAAATCATCTTTATGAAATGGTGCAGCATTTGTGTGTTGACTACATTTCCTCATGTATACCATATCTACATTTTTGATGATATTTATATGATATGAATAATAAAGAGATGGCTGTTTTATATATTGCTTAGGGAATAATCACATGAAAAAGATATATATATATATATATATATATATATATATATATATATGTTCAGCACAGACACAAGTTTTTATAATGCTTTGATTGGCTAGTTTGAAGGTATAAATACTAAACCAGTGGCTAAAGAAGGACAACTATATTTATTTTAATAGGAATTCCAATAATGAAAATATTTTAGTAGAAAAATATTTCTAATAATGAAGTATGTATCTCACACAAATCTAAGCACAAGTTTCTAGTTTTTTTGTTGATATTTACTAGAAACTGACAAGTTTTTCTACTGTGTAGCCTCCACTGAATTTTTTTTCATTAACTTAGTTTCCACCACGTATGCTGTGCTTATGCACTATAATACAGCTAGAATCTCTTCCTATTGATGGCTGGAGAAATACATATTTGATCACAGGTGTTTTCTTCCACTAATCCTTTAGAATAAATCAATAGATTAAAATGTAAATACCGTAAAATACATTCTCCTTTGAGTTTGCATTCCATTTTCATGTAAATTCTTAGAATGTTTGTCATTCAATCTTACCACCAAACAACTGTAATATTCAGTTATGATATTATCTTATATTTATGTACCAATAATATATGACTTTATGCACATATTATATATAATAAACACTCTTTTCAGCCTTCCACAACAGGTAATCTATTTTTCTGGCAAATCTGGAACCTCTGTCAAAGGGAACTGCAATGTAGCACCAGAGTCCCTCTTATCTAATCTCACTCAAGAGTATTCCAAAGCACAGAACTGAGTATTATATTATGCAAATTATGTACTGCTGCAGGAGATGAATATGCAGCATGCTGTGAGCAAGATCAAGACAGAATACCTTACAGCTTGTCTAGGAAAACATAAAAAAGAGATCATTTCTAGAGATGACTCATTTCAGATACAACTCAATTTTACTGATTTGACATTTGTTCTGTTATTTTTGTTTATTTTTCCCCAAGTAATGTCTTTGAATAATCTAAATATCGCTAGATGTACTGCCAACCACAGCATCTAATTCTTCCTTTCTGTTGCAAATTTTACCTCATGATTGTTCTCTCATCATAATATGCTATTATCAGACATTTGTGTTTGTTTTATCTTTTTGCTACTATGGGTGATGCTTTTAATTATTGCTTATTTTGAGTCAGATTATAATTGTAATATATTCTCCTCTAAAGATAGATTATGTCCTCTTGGATATGAGTTTTGGTCTAGAACAAATTCTAGTATGTTTAGAGAAATATAGCAGTACAGTAACCATAAAAGCAAGGCAGTTACCTCAAGTCCAACCACAAGCATCTTAAACATGGCTTCCTTGTTCAGGATTCAGAACTTATGAAGTTGCTATGGGGAACAGTATTTGTACTTCTAAGTATTGAAGGATCTTGATGCATTGTCTTCTACAGGTTGTGTGGGTGGTTGGCTTCTAGACATCCCCTGTCATGACTTGAGTCTCTGACTTATAGATTTTGGTTTCGTTTCTTCCCGTCTTTTGGTACCATGAACCCAGGCTATGTCTGAGCTGAAACTCTCCCTAGCCTAGTTGTTGGAGGAGAGCCTTTCCTCATTTCCATCTTCTGAGAAACAGACTTTGAGAGAAACTCAATGCAATTTCAAGTCTTTGCTCGTATTCCATAGTTAAAATACTTCACTGATTTCAACTAAATACAGTTTGAACATTAAATATTTTAGTGGAAATAATGTTTTTTCCATAATTACTAATTGCATAAGTCACCAAGCACCTACTAAGAGAGTGACATAGAAATGATGTTCAAATTATTTTACTTTATAATAAAACTGAAATTATAATAATTGTAGTAGTATTTGTTCACTGTGAAGTACTCCAATCATGAATTAATTTACCTTATCTTATTAGCAACCTTTAATATAATAAGCATAACTAATGTATCACAATATAATATAAATAAAATAGGCACTGATATTCAAACTGCATAAAAGTTTGCTGTAAATCCCTGTAGTAGACACAAGCAACAAAAGTCTGATTTACTTCTTTACACTCTAGATAGTTCACGATCCTGTCTCCATTTCAGATATTTTTTTATTATATGGCCTGGCATCTGTTACAACAAGAACCTAAAAATGCATGATGATGCAACTAAAACCTTGGGAAGGAAAAACTTCATTTGAGACACTCAGTAGGAAAAACTTGAGGAGCTGACAAGTTGGCTCAGTGGTTAAAACTGACTGCTCTTCCAGAGGACCTAGCTCAGTTATTATAACACACTTTATTTGGCTCATGATCACCTCTAACTCTAGCTCCTAGAGATATGGCCTCAGAGGCACACACGCGTGCGCGTGCACACACACACACACACACACACACACACACACACACACACACATGCACACACGCACACGCACATGCACATGCACATGGCGTGCATGCTACTGCACATGCACACACAAATAATCTTATAAAAAGGAAATTTAACTTAATACCATCAATGTATTATATGAGACCTATTTTATCAAGGATCTATTTTTGTGGGGGGTGTAGGTAATAAAATAGGTCATTTCAAGTGAATTATGTTCCTCGACCTTACACTGGTGGTGGTCTCTAGGCATGTATTTCTCTATTTCAGGAAAACTCTTGCCATCCCTTGTTATCTAAAGATATTCAATGTGTTCAATAATGATAGTTCTACCTTGTGGGGATAAAAATGTTTCTTGACTAAGATATGAATATCCCCAGTATTGGAGGCAGTTGTTGCCTGTGGAAAATTTTCTTCCACATGACAACAGCTATTTTCATGATTATAATGATTATAGTATGTCACTTGCTATGTGTCTCAAGAGATTTAATGTCATATGAATGGTTTGCTTGGAGTTATAATACAAGCTCTCAGGTCAGAGAACAAAACCATCAAATATTTTATATAAGAATTAAACAGGTTAAAATACTGCTTAAGAAAAATGTCTGTTTAAGCTTATAAAAACTACCTATTGTACTAAGAGAAACAATTAGGTGTTTTGTTTTGCTTTACCAAACAACTTACTCTTGAAAGACTAAGCAATCTCCTGTGGGGTTGGAGAGATGGCTCAGCAGTTAAAAGCACTTACTGCTTTTGAAGAGGACCTGGGTTTTATTCCAAGGACCCACATGGAGTTCATAAGCATCTGTGACTACAGTTCCAGGACTTCTGACACCCTTTTCTGGGCCCTGTGGGCACTACATACATGTCCTTAAATAGTACATCTGTATCATCCTGCTCTCTATCCAAGGCTCAGGGAACATTGTGGAAGAAGTAATATCAAAAATGTAAGAGTGAAAGGATAGGGAGAAGTGAGATCTACAGCCCATCAACATTTCATTATGGATAGAGCAGGGACTTATGGGGCCCCATCCCTAACTGGGAATTATTGGTGGTTAGTGACTGATGGAGGAGAGAGATTAATTTTATTCAGTAGTGTGTACACTGGTAATACACGGGCTCATACAGGTAACCCTAATGAAAATCAGTGGGTTTTTTCACATAAAAATATGAAAGTAGTAGGGGAAGACCACTTGGGAAGAAGTGGGTCTTCCAGAGTTGGGGGTGTGTAAAAGATAGTGATGTGGGTGAATATAATCATAACACATTATATACATTTATGAAATTGTCAAATAATAAATTTCCTAATAGAAGCATGCGAAGATAGAACTGTTATGTGATGGATAGTGTTTCTTTTCCTTTTATTTATACTCATGTGACAAAGATTTAGAAATGAAATCATATAGCCTTATAATGCTAAAGAAAGAAAGTAGATAGAACCTTAATAAACCATCTTACTTATTAAGAAGGCTTCTGTTGGTGCCAGTGCTTGGGGAGGTAGTGTATCCTTGCTAGAGAAAGTAGAGTGTATCACTGTGGGTGGGCTTTGAGAACTTATAGCCTTGATCCACTTCCAACTTGCTTGCTCTCTGCTTCCTGCTTGTGGTTAAGGATGTCATCTCTCAGTATCCTGCTCCAGTTGCCATACTGTCATTTCCTGCCATACTTTCCTGCCCTGTAGAATCATCTCTCTGAACCCAAATAAGTTCCTTCTATAAGTTGCCTTTGCCATAGTATTTTACCACAGCAGAAGAAAACTAATATACTACCTTTACAAATTTCTTACCCATACCTCAAGCCAAAATATCTACTTGAGATAGGTTAGACACAAAATACATACAAAAATATTTTAATAATCACTTAAAATATAGGCTAATTCCACATTCTTGATGTGGATTGTTTAATTCATTTACTGGCTCATTCACCAAATATTTACTGTATTCATACCATTGAACATGTACTGAAACTATAAGGATAAATGAAAATATAATAGTTTTCAAACATATCAAACAAACCATTAGTCTAAGGAAAGGGAAATAACCAAATTGGCTGCTGTGCTCTGCATTTTATGCTAAACACAGGCAAAATCATCCCTTTGATAATTTCAAGTTATCCATCTGTGTGCTTTTCTGTCTCTTCTCTCTGATCTTTAAATTATAATTTTCTTGGAAGAACAGTGACCATTTACTTTACTGGAACATTACCTGTTAACTAGCATGAACCCAGAACACAGTTGGATACAGAGAAATGATAAAAATGTAGCCTCATGGAACCTTCAGTTTCTATAGACATGAATTATATGTACTGTACAAATTAACAGAATTATTTATCTAGAGTACAGAAGTTTGTGCAGTGCCCTGAACTATTTAGGGTTGCACTAAATGTTCATTGTTGGTTGTAAAATAATTTACTCAATAAGAAATGCAATTTCATGGGATGGTACACATTGCACTTCTGATCAGGCTGTTTTGGAGCCTGTAAGAAAGAGTATTATCTGAGGTTAGATACTGGCCTTAAGACCCAACCACTGTATAAACAAAGAGAGATGAGTCACAGTTATTAGGCATTCCCCAACCCATGTTAAGGCCTCATAATTGGTGGCTATTTGTTGTTCCAATAACAGTAGAGACCAGATGGGAACAAGATATTCTCATGTAGACTTGGAATCACTGTTCTTGTCCTCTGAGAAGATAGAAGTATTTTATTTGATCATTTATCTTGGCTCCTGGCCATTATTTAGCAGAAATTTCCCTGTGAGCAAATCAGAAATATTATTTGACTTTACTTTTAAGCTGGTACATCTAGTACCTAATGGTACCAACCTGACAAATGATGAGTTTTAGTTTATACACTGAGAAAAGCATTTACTGATACTGTGTAATAAATTAAACTGTACATGCCATCAATGAGGGTATAATAGCACAGGTTTAAAAATGGATTGCTCTTTCACTAATATAAATTTCTACAATTAATTCATCTGCCTTTCACCTGTAGATTCATTATAACATGGTATCAACCTCCTCTACCCTAGACAGCTCTCTTCACACCAAGTTTTCTCTTGTAATAGATTTTTTTCTCTTATAATTTAAGGGTGTCAGCTTCCTGGGCTGCAAATTACTCACAGATCTTAGTAAAACAATGTGTCCCTTGCTAAGAGATAATAAAGAATAAATTAGGCACATGTTGATATATCCCTTGAGAATTGCATATTATTATAGCCTGAGGAACACTATATTATATTAGAAGCCACATAAAGTGCTCACACTGCAAACACTCAATTTAATTTGCAAGTATTTTCCCTGTAATTAAGATTTATGCTTATACTAACTTTACCATGTTAAATTATAACACCATATTAAATTATAAAATGATGGCTGAAATATGTAACTCTAAGATGATACCTTCATATCTACTACTATATTACTGTTTAAATATTGATATTTAATATGTTTTCTATTTTAAGACCACATGTTATTAAGAATTTAGAAAAAAGGAAATTCTTTTGGTTTTAATATTTTTGGAAACAGGCTGGCAGAGAACTCACTATGTAAAAAGACTAGATTGAGCTCCTGATATTCCTGCCCAAACATCCTACAAACTGGGATTACAGGTGTGTGCCTCATACTTGGCTGCAAAGTTTGATATTAAGAATTATCACCTGTTATTATTATAAAATAATTTCTCAATGTATGGTAACAAATAGATATACTACAAATTAGATAACATAATTCTTGGTTTTTTCTTCCAGTATCAAGCTAGATATCTGTATATTTTATAATAAGAATAGTAGAACAAATCAACTTTTAAATTGCTCAGAAGTCTTAAAGACAAAGGTTAGCTGGGAAATAAGAAAGAGACTTAAAAAATATTCATAGAGAAATAAGTGGTAAAGTAAAATATTATTAAACTTAAAGAGGAAATATCTAAGAAATTATTTCACAGGTGCCATAAATGGTTTAGCTATTTTCCTAGTGAAATTTGAGCCACTTGAAAGATAGTTTTATAGAATTAGCAGAGCCAAATGGCTATCTGGAAGAAATACCAGTAAACCCTTTATTTAATTTAAGATTACACTACAAAAGAAGGTTTGAACATTGAGATTGACAGAAGAATCACCTTGAACAAAAGCTCTTATGTATTTACTTCAAATACTCAAATGCCATGTAGTATTTGGGATGAAGACAAAGTTCATATTAATTTAATGCATTGTTTATCCAAAAAATATCAATCAGAAAAAAATAGAAAAGAAAATGGTACTAAATGGGTGACAGTTGTGTAGTTCACAGGATGTACCATCACACTTTGGTTTTCTGAGCCACCAAAGCCACTCCTGAAGGTATTTAAGAATAATAACTTCATAAGACAATATGTTCCTGATAGTGGTTAAAGGAAATATAAAATGGAATACAATATCAAACTTAATTTTAATGGTCAGATATTCCAGTCATTTCCTTTACAAGTCACTTACATAAGAAACTGTTGTAACCCTGGATATCTAGATTCCTGTGTGATAATTATTATGATAACCACAAACTAACTATTCTGTCACATTTTCTGTTGGTTTTACATTTCACCTAAAAAACATTGGCTGCTTCCAAATAATTTTTGAGTTTGTTAGAAGTGATATTAGAAGTGATAGACTGATATTGGCTACTTAAGGTGATTTTACGTTGGAGCAATGGTAAGAACAGCTACATAAATGTAAATAAAATATGCCTGAATTGCAAATACATACAATCTAAAGCCTTCAAATCATTTTTAATATATTGTTGGATTATTCTTGTTAATTAACCTCCAAAGTGAACTTGTTAATCATAGTTCCATAACTTAAAGAGGGAAATGTCTAATCATTTTATTACATATGTTTGTGTTTATGTGTATCAGTTTTATAATCACATGCTAGTAAGACATATTTTTTCTTCAGAGTGAAAAAAGATACACTAAACACAAGTTTCTCACAGATATATGAAGGTATTTTTCCTTTTCTCATATGTGAATTGCTGTGAAAATAAAATCCACTTTCAGCAGTATGGAGTAATACTTGTACCTCACAGGTCATGCTATTTGTAGTTCCTCAAATGCAAAGGATGCAGAATTAATTTTCTGGAGCTTGAATAGTGGAATTGGTTGGGGAAGAAGTATAATGGAGAGAAGGCCCAATTCAGATGACTGAATAATAAGCATGATGTGTTGTATAAATAGGATGAAGACCAAATACCTAAGATATTTGCAATAGTTGCAGAGACATTTGGTAGAATGCAACCCATTTTGTGATTTTAAAAAAAATGCTACACAAATTAAGTGCAGAAGAGATACCATCAATACAATAGGAACCAAAAATAATAAGACAACAGCTGATATTATACAACAGAGGAAAAGCTCAAAGTTTGCCCACAAAAAAAAGTCAAGCTTGCCCACATCAATAAGTTTGTTCACCGTAATGCCAGAAGTTTCCCCATGAAGGGCTAGGAACACAGCTTAAGCCAGTAGAATGATGCCTGGCATTTGTGTTATGCTCTGAGATCTATCCCTAGCACCACATACAACCTGGTGTGACCTTGCACACCTGCAATTCCTATACTTGAGAAGTAAAGACAGAAATATCAGAAGGTAAATGTCATTCTTGGCCCCCTAGTAAGTTTCAGTCCAGTCTAGTCAAGATAAGATCCTGTCTTAAAATAAGAAACAAATGACTAAGTGAACAAAGAAATGATTAAACCACAAAATTCTTCCAAAACTGCATGATAATTGATAAACAAACAAAGAAGTTTCAGAGCTTCAATTCATCATGTAAAAGTCAGTGTTGTAATTTTGTGCCTATAAGAAAATATATGAATCAGATACCAAGAAAATAATTACATTGACAATGGCTATAGAAAAAATAAGATGGCTAGGAGGAAATTTAACTGAAGATGCAAAAGAATTCTCCAAAGAAAGCAATAAAATATTGATAGAAAGAATTGAAGATGACCCCCAAATAGAAAGACACCTTATGCTCATAGATTAGAATTGTTGCTGTCATAGATTAGAATTGATATTGTTAATTGCCTTACTCCTTAAAGTGATCTACAGATCCAGTACATCCTAATCAAAATACTTAGGGCATAAATAGAAAAAAATCTTAAAATTTATATGGAGTCATAGAAAACCTTTCACAGCTGAAGCAATCTTAGAAACAAATGAAAAAATGAAAATAACAACAACAAAACCAGAGTAAGAAGCATTATGTTACTTAACTTTAAAACATACTATCAACCTGTAACCTTCCAACCAGCATAAACTAGCATAAAATAAATAGGAAGACTTAAGGAACCTTATAGAGTTATCCCAGAAGTAACTTCACACATCTACTGCCAAGTTCCTTCCAGAAATGGTGTGAAGGTTAAGAATTGAAGAGAGGATGGTTTCCAGTAACTGATACAAGGAAGACTGGATATCCACATGCAGGAGATAGACTTTTGTTTTTCACCAGTTACAAAAATCTACCCAAAATGGATTAAAGTCTCAAATGTAAAACCTAAAACTATGAAACTACAAGAAAAAAAAAAAACATGATAGAGAAATTCTAAGACATTTACAGAAAGCATGGCTGGTTGTTGGGCTGTGTGGTGCTCAGCAATCAGGATGTCCACAACACATTTGTCTTTCAAATATGTTTGCTTTATTCACACAAACATTCCTTACAATACCATACTATTATAAATGTTATGGAAATCTCATGTAAACAGACATCTCACACAGCAGGGAAGCTCCAACAGGCAGCTACAGTTTTCCACTGGGAAATCTGCTTTGGTGAAAACACTTTGGGAGAAAGCACAATTTATGCCCATCATGAGGTCCTTCAGCTGTAGCAGGCTGGGAGTGTGGCACCGTTGTTGTGCAAGCTACAAAAGGCCCCCTGAGAACAATGGTCAAAGTCATGACTGATGGTCATATGTGAACTCAGAAAAGATGCTGGCAACTGCCAATCTCTGTAGCCAGAGCCACACAGTGGCCAGCCTCAAAGTCACCTTGTCAAAAAAAAATCAGCAAAGACTAGAGATGCTTTGCCTCAGGAGCAAGGCAATAGGTCCTAGGGTCACCTCCAAATTTCTAGTTTTTTAAGTTGTCCAGTGTGCATTAGTTTGATTCTATCAGAGTTCACAGTTTAGTACTGGTTCACAAACATATCAATGCCATGTCAGGGTTTGTTATTAGCATATCAAAGCCTGCCTTTGGCTTGGCTCATATTGGAGCTGCCTTATGGATGGTTCCTATCTTTCAGGCATTACATTATTTCAAGTCACACAAAATTATTTTCAAGTTATCTGAAATAGTTTCACTTAGGTTGCTAACAACATTGGAATTGACAAGGTTATTTTAGACAGTATCTTCAAAACACAGTATCAGGAAAAATAAAGAAATGAGATTGTGTGTTTTTAAAAAGCTGCACAGCAAAGCCAACAGCACATAAAAGTGGCAGCCTGTAGAATATAAAATATTTTCACAAGCTATCATGTTGACAAGGGTTAATATCTTTAATACATAAAGAAATTCAGTAGTACAAGGCCAAATAACTACTGAAATATGAGGAACAGGGTCAGAAAGATAAATCAGTGGGTAAACAGGCTTGCTTTTGCTAACCGAGTGACCTGAGTTTGATCCCCTTGAACCCTTCTGAAGGAAAAGACTGATTCCATCAAATTTACTTCTTGCCTCAACACATACACAAAAATATTAAAAAATAAATTACTAAAATAAAAATGAGCAATATACATCTTTTAGAAGAGATGATAATACCCAATAGGTACATGAAAAATTATCAGCCAAAAAAATGTTGGTTAATGCAAATCAAAATCACATTGAGACAACAGTTCACTCTAGTAAGAATGATTATTATAAATAACAAAGATAACAAGTACCATAGTCAGTGGCACATGCCTTTTATCCTATCACTCAGGAATCTGTGAGTTTGAGGCCATCCTGGTCTACATAGTGAGTTCTAGGACAGCCAGAGCTACATAGTGAAACCCTGTTTTGAAAACAACAAAAAGATGACAAGTACCACAGAGGATGTGGTGGAAAAGAATTCATGCACACTTCTGTTAAGAATGAAAATTAGGAAAGTCATTATGGAAAACAATGTGGAGTTAACCTCAAAAACTAAAAATACAACTATAGTATGATTTAACTGTCTCACTACTGGATTTATATGCAGAGAAATGAAATAGTCTGACGAAGACATCTCTAGCCTAATGTTTGCTGCAACACTGTTCACAATAGCCAAGAAATAGAAACAACTAAAGTGATCTCCTAGAGACAAATGGGAAAAGCAAATACAGTGCATGAACACAGTAATTATTCATCTATTACAAAAGATTAAATACTGTCATTTGAGAAAACATGGATGTTATTAAACATAATTATATTAAATAAAATGAGGCAGGCATCAAACCACAAATGTAGGAGGTGACTCATGGGCAAAATGTTTGCTACACAAATGTGAGAACCTGAGTTTATAGCCTCAGAATCCACATAGAGACGGGGATAGTATCATATGTCTGGAATCCCAGTACCCTGTGATGAGCTAGGAAGCAGAGAAGAAAATTCCCAGAAGCTCCTGGGCCATCTAGCCTGATTTCGGAGTAGCAAACAGCAAGAAAGTCTGTCTCAAATAAGGTGAAAGACAAGGACTTACATCAAAGATTGTCTGCTAACTTTCTAATACACACAACATGGCACACACACAACATGGCACACACACATGAGAGAGACAGTGACAGAGACAGAGAACAGAGAAATAAAATATGATTTCACTCAATGGAACCTCAGAAAGGTGACTTCATAGAAGCTGAGAATAGACTAGTGATTATCAGAGGCAAGGGCAAGATAAAGATTGAAAACCCTAGCCAATGAATGTGTCCTGGTAGCATAAAGTTCTAGCATTTTTTGGATAGTAAGATGACCACAGGTTATGATAATGTGCTACATACTTTAAAAATAACTAGAAAGACTAATTTTGAATATTTGTTCCTAAAGAATAGATCAAAATTCAAGGAGGCAGACACATTTAAACTTATTTAAACATGAGCAGAATTCATGTATGGAAACACCATATGATGCCTCATTAGTAGATGTAATTTTTATGTTAATATATTTCAATTAGAATGACAAATGATTAGGAAATATGCAAATTTATTTTAAAACAAGCAACTCAACAGGCTGAATGATGGTTGGCAGTGCTACTAGCATTGAATTAATTATGTAGGATTTTTGAATGATCCTAAGAATTTTGAATGGCCTTTTTACAACACGACCATAACATTTGCTAGTTTTGTATAATCTTCAAATACTGTGATTATGTTCTGGCAAAATGGTAACAATGTGTTTCATTAGGTCAGCAAACATTGTCATGTCTGTTGCATCCACGAGAAAAACTTCTCAAATGCTCCCCAGTTGTACATTTAGTCTGGTGAGCGGCCTGCCTGTTGCTTCATTGAAGCAGTTTTTTTCTTTGTCATAGAGAGACTTTAGTGAAGAAACACTGGTTTAGTGGAGATGAATGGAGGGTGTTCTTACTTTCCTTGTATTATATTCCAGTACCACTAGAAGGAAATTTTAGGGAAATTGCAATGATGATAACTGTACCAGCACTTACACTGAAGCATGAGTGTGGGAACATGGTTTATAATATTAAATAAAAATTATATTCATATACATGATTTTAATAAAAAGTGTTCACCCAATTAAAATATTCGCTAGAGAACTGCCAGTGTAGCCAAGTGCAATAATTTCTAATATTACATTTGTTTTCCTAAACTCTCCTCAAATTAGTGAACTGCAATGGTTTAAATACTGGAATTTGTCTTATATCATGAAACAGTGATTCTGGTTATTCTTTGAAAACAACACACATTATTTTAAAACAACACACATAGTGCAGAGATGATTGATACTGAATTTTGAGTCATCAGTGTACAAACCCTGGGACCATTTGAAGTAGCCTGATGAGTTTGAAAGAGAATTATAGAAGGGTCATTTTCTTTTGATAAAGGATTAAAGTACATATAGAAATATTTGAACAATGATCTAAAAACTTGTAATCCAAATTACACAATTGTGGATTAGGAGGTGAGGTCTTGTTGGAGCAGTTTTGTCACTGGGGGTTGGCTTTGAGGTTTCAAAAGCCCATGCCAGTACCACTTAGCTCTCTCTGCTTCATGCTTATGGATCAATATATAAGATCTCAGATACTGCTTCAGTGTCATGCCTGCCTACCTACTGCCATACTTTTGGCCATGACAGCCATGGATTCTAGTCCTCTGAAACTATGAGTCCTGAAATCAACTCTTTTGTAAGTTGTCTGGGTAATAGTGTTCCTTCAGAGCAATAGAAAAGAAATTGAAATGTCTATGTTTTGTACAACAGTTAAATTTGATCCTATTTATCCATATGTTGCCATTTATTTATTTATTTATTTATTTATTTATTTATTTATTTATTTTGCAGAATGCTGTTTATTGAAGGAGGGAGGAGGTCTTAAATACAGGCTTACAGCACAATGCTAGAATCCCAGAGGGCAGAAGTTCACTATCAATGTTTTACAATCTTGCATCTAAGCTGTTAATGCCCATTATCCAGGATACACAGACAAGGAATTTCCCTTAAGCATTCAGGAGGGTGGAACCTGGCAGGGAATTAGCATAGGGAGGATATCAAGGTCAAGGTCAGCAAGCAAGGTAACAGTTACCCAAAATGGGGCCAGGGCCCTATAGGTCCCCCCTTTACTAGAAAATGAGCTTCTGTATATTTTGTTCTTGTCAAAAAGCCACATGAATATCAAAAATAAGACTGACTTGGTTATCTCATTTTAAAATTCAGTAGTTTAAAATCTTCTGTATCTGATTCCATAACATAAATAGCTCTGATTCTGAAAAAAAGAGTATTTATACTTAATTTTAATGCCTAAACTGATTTAATAAATTAATCTTTGCAAGAAAAAAGGTGAAAAAGATTGAAGTCAACCATCTACCTTAAATCGGATAACCCAATAAGTATCCCAGCTTTATGAAGGGGCTACTGCTTTGTAGAGATTTTCAAACCTTTCTTTAACTTTTCCATTTCACATTTTTCCTCTTAATTTCTAAGCTGAAGTCTAGTATTCTTGTCAAGGAAGCATGTTACTTCAAGTTGAACTAAGATAATCCAGTTTTAGAACACTGAAAATGTGAGTTTTAATGGAACCTGTTTCCTAGCTTCCAAGGACAGATTCACTCTTGTTCAAGACTAATGAAGCTGGTGACTACAGTTGATGCCAATGCTTACTTTCTCTTCTGAATATCAGGGAGATATTGAGAATTTTACTAAACCGACACTGCTGGTGCTCTGTATGTGGATCAACAATCCTGGGCGGCAACACATCTGCTTACAACATTAGTGACTATTTTAAACCATGATTCAGAAAATAATATTTTTCAACATATTACTGTTTATTGGTAATGCCTCCAGTCATCTAGAGGCTGTGATGAAGAGATATAAGATTAATTGCACCGGGCAGTGGTGGCGCACACCTTTAATCCCAGCACTCGGGAGGCAGAGCCAGGAGGATCTCTGTGACTTCAAGACCAGCCTGGTCTACAGAGTCAGCTCCAAAACAGGCACCAAAACTACACAGAGAAACCCTGTTTCGAAAAACCTAAAAAAAAATTAATGATGTTTTCATGTCTGTTATCATAATATCTATTAAGCAGGCCAAGAATTATAGAATGATTTTGACTTTTAAGTTTTACTACTTCAGAAATGTACTTTGCAAAACTGCAGCTGTGTCTAGCTTACTTTCTGTTGCTGTGATGAAATACCTGGATAAAAAGCAGAAAGAAATGAATGCATACATACTTGCTTGTTTTGCTCAGCTTGATTTTGCCATTCTAATATAGTTCAAACTCATCTGCCTAAGGAATCGTACTACCCACAGTGGGATGGGTCTTCTCACATCAATTAGCTTAATTAAGAGAATCCCCCATAGGCATGTCTACTGGATAACCTAATGCAGACAATCATTCATTGCGACTCTCTTTCCATGTGATTTTAGGTTGTACTAAGTTGACAATTAAAGCTATCATAGGCTACCATAGACTGTGACTCATGGTAACATAAACTGAAAACTTTTTGTAAAAGATATATTGCTGCAGATGCCAGTAAGAAGAACACCTGTGATTTCTGGGAGAGGGTCAAGATACCAACAGGAATAGGAACATTAAAGAATTGGATTCTTCCAACCTCCCTAGATGATGTTGAGGATTCCAATATTTCAGTGACGAAAGTACCTGCAGATGTGGTGGCATCAGCAAGTGACTGAGAATCAAAAGTGGGTTGTGAAGGTGTGCTGAACAGTTACAGTAAAAATTATGGGTGAGGAGTTACTTCTATGGATGAGCTTTTTGAAAATTGTTTTCTGCGTTAATCTACTCATGGTAAGGATGCTGTGAATGTGATTAGATGATAATGAAGAATATAGAAACTACATAAACTCAGTTGATAAGGCAGCATCAGAGACTGGGAACACTGACTCCAACTTGGAAAGACAGAATTTGGATAAGGTGTTATCAAATAGTATCTTGTGATAAAGAAAAAAATCATCTATTATGAAAGGAAGATTTGGTAGATAAAGAAAGCCTCATACTTTTCTTAATTTTAAGAAAACCTCAGGAAAACCACCTATATCAGTAGGAGCCATCAATGTCAAGACAAGATGTTGTACTGGCAGAAGGATCATAACTTCCTAGAGGCCAAGATTCTCATTAGCATTTTAGTAATACTCTTTTTTTTAATTTATTTTTTTAATTTATTTTACAACACCATTCAGTTCAACATAATAGTCACAGATTCCCCTGTTCTCCCCCTCTCGCCCCCCCCCTCCCCCCAGCCCATCCCCCATTCCCACCTCCTCCAGATCAAGGTCTCCCCCGAGGACCGGGGTCGACCTGGTAGACTCAGTCCAGGCAGGTCCAGTCCCCCCCTCCCAGACCGAGCCAAGCGTCCCTGCATAAGTCCCAGGATTCAAACAGCCAACTCATGCAATGAGCCCAGGACCCGGCACCAACGCCCAGCTGCCTCCCAAACAGATCAAGCCAAATGACTGTCTCACTCATTCAGGGGGCCTGATTCAGTTGGGGGCCCCTCAGCCTTTGGTTCATAATTGGGAATCAATCTCCCCCAAGATCCAGCTATACCACTCCTGGGCATATACCCAAGAAATGCTCAATCATACCACAAGAGCACTTGCTCAGCTATGTTCATATCAACATTGTTTGTAATAGCCAAAATCTGGAAACAACCTAGATGCCCTTCAACTGAAGAATGGATAAATAAATTGTGGCACATATACACAATGGAATACTACTCAGCAGAGAAAAACAATGACATCATGAGGTTTGCAGGCAAATGGATGGATCTAGAAATAATCATCCTGAGTTAGGTAACCCAGACTCAGAAAGACAAATATGATATGTACTCACTCATAGGAAGATGCTAGATGTGGAACAAGGATGACTGGACTGCTACTCACATCACCAGTGAAGCTTTCTGGAAAATGGGACCCCAAATAAGACACGGAGAATTGGATGAGATCTACATGAACAGCCTGGTCATGAGTGGGAACAATGAAGAGTGACGGTCGAGGGAAAGAGAGTGGGAGATCCTAGCTGGATCAAGAAAAGAGAGGGAGAACAAGGAATAGGAGACCATGGTAAATGAAGACCACATGAGAAGGGGAGGAAGCAGAGAGCTAGGGAGGCCCACGGAGATCCACAATGATACCCCCACAAAAGACTGCTGACAACGGTCGAGAGACGGCAAGAACTGACCTACTCTGGTGATGAGATGGCCAGACACCCTGATAGTTGTGCCATAAACCCCATCCAAGGACTGAGGAATCTGGATGCAGACATCCACCGCTGGGCCCCTGATGGAGCACTGGGAGTCTAATTAGTGAGAAAGAAGAGGGTTTATATGAGCGAGAATTGTTGAAGCCAAGGTTGGATAAAGCACAGAGACAAATAACCAAATGCATTTTAGTAATACTCTTAATCAAGATATGCAAGTACATTTTAGAACTTGGCTTTTGCACATACCAAGAAAGGTTTTCTTCACCCAGCTTTTGCAACCAAGGGAATTGTTTTCATATCAGATCAGAACTGTTGCTTGTTTTTCCAGTTCTATGTAAAAGAAGATAAGAAGATATATTCAGAAAACAATCCATGGTCTGTGACTGGATATGTTTACAACACGTAGACAAAGACTGTGGCAGTTTGTGATGATTGTTGAAATATCCAACAAATATTTAGATTTCATCTAATTTAAAATCTGTTAAGAGGCTGCTATCATCTTTCTTAGCCTTGGTAGTCATCAATATTCCTAAACTCAATGTGATCATATGTATTATTAAATAAGAATTTTCCTTTAATGCATTGCACACTCTTTCATAGTTTTCTGTAATTTTGCTATGATATGAAATTATATATAATGTACTCATGGTAGATTGAATATCTTGTAGGAAAATTCCTTCCTTCCAAGCTACATTAATTTCAAGTAGGTCATGAGGATTTTCAATGATTTTACTGAGGACCGGAGAGAATCAGTCCAAATCCAATTGGGTCTAAATCTGTCCCTGAAAGTTTTTATAATGCCAGAAGATGTGAGAGTATTGGACACTGACACAGTACTGTTCTGTAGTGTATATCTCTGGTTAGTAATTTTGGGTTGACCAGATTATGTCTCACCACAAAAATATTTCTGAAGCAAATAGCTATATATAATATAGGGGAATTAGGTCCTTAAAACAAATGTCATTAAGAATAGACACTAATAAGGTTTTAATTATTAGATTTGATATCAATATTTAGAAATCATTTTCATGTTGTATCTGCATGTATATGTATGTGCACATGTGCATATATATGAATGCACATGTGCATGTGGGACCTAGGAGTCAATGTCTGGTGTCTTCCTTAATCACTACCCACCTTAATTTATGAGACAAGATTTCTCACTGACCCTGGTAATTACTGTTTGGGTAAGTTAACTAATCAGTGAGCCCCAGAGGTTCACCTCATCAGCACTAGGGTTAAAGTCATGTGTTCTGTCTCATCCAGCTGTTAGTGCTGAAACTGCAAACACAGGTTCACATGTTTGCATGGCAAGCACTTTAATTGTTAGGCCATCGTCCCATACCAATATCTAGTAATTATAAGATTCAGAAAGCACAACTGGTGCCTATGTTAAGCCAGAAATACTCTATTTTATAACACTAGTGGTTAGATTCTGTCATAAAACAAATAATTAAAACTCAGGTGAAGCTTAACCATACCAAAGAGATACGTGAATTATGATTAAACATATAATTAAATAAAAATTACAAAGCTTTTAATATTTGTCAGTTATGATAAATAGATTTTGAACTGCTTAATTTATTTAGTGGGACTCTAAAAATCTATGGTCTCTATGGAAGCTGATATTCTTATATGTGGTCTTGAATCCAATTTCAAGCATTGATGTTTTTTAAAAGAGACAGAAGTGCAAGACATTAATATTTGAGGACACAAAACCTATTGATAAGTGATAAGTGTGAGAAAAATCACTGAGAATACTAGTTTTATCATGCCTGCTTCTCTGCATGTTAACATACTTCTAAAACTGCCAGCAATGCAGACATCACTTTCTGTGTCTCACTGCGATTTGAACTGTTTACTTTAAGGAATTCAGTTTGGATTCTGATAATTTTAGTAATAAAAAACAAACAGAGCTCTTTTATAGTTGAAAAAGTCCATCTTTGTAATTTACCATGTCCCTTAGTATTCATTTAATTTAAATTATTTTCTTGCAGTATGAGTAACATATTTTTATAATATGATGCTGTATGCAAGTCTTATTGCTCATATTAAGGATGTAGATTTTATAATAACTAAAAACTGAAAGGAATCAGTAACTTGTTTTTGTCTTATTCTTGCATTATGTATGTTTATAGACCACATGGAGTTTGAGAGAGCCCATTTTACATGTGATTAAAAGTTTCCTTGATTCTCTTCTCTCTGGAATCCATCCATTTTTCTGTCTTCATTCCTGACCATGCCTTCTCCTTAAAAACCTTCCCTTCTTCTTCACCTCCATTACATGCCTTCTTTTTGTTGTTGTTATTGTTTTAGAAGACACTATCTCACAAGAACTGTCTTGGTCCTCTAGCTCCTACAGTCTTTCTGCACTTCTTCTGCAATGTCCCCTGAGCCTTAAGTATGGTAGTTGTGTTTTAGATGCATTAATTGGGGATAGACACCACATGGTTAGTTGATCTTTGCATTTTGATCAGGTGAGATTTCTGTAATGATCTTCATCTACTGCAAAAAGAAATTTCTTTAGTGAAGGTTCTATCTCCCTTAGAAGGGAGTTTCAGTTTTGTTAATGAAATGCAGAGATATCACACACACACACACACACACACACACACACACACACACACACACATATTTTCATACACGATACTTTACTATACTTTCATAATACTCATTCCCCTCCCCCAACTCCTTCCAGTTACTGCCTCCCACCTAAGAACCCAATATTTTTACTCTCACTCAAAAACAAAACAAAACAAAACAAACAAACAAAAAACATATAAAAAAAGTCATGGACTCCATTTTGTGCTGGTCAACTACTCTTGAATGTGAAATCTGCCCAAGATTGTGGTAGATAGATGAAGCAGTATCACTCTATTGAAGAACTGATTTTCCCTTTCCCAACAGCCATTAACTGCAAATAGCTTCTTAGATATGGGTGAGGCTTTGTGTGCACTTTCCTTTCTTTTTGCTAAGATTTTTTTTTTCTCCAATGAGCTTGTACAAGTTTTATGTGCTATCACAGTCTCTGTGAGTTCATATGTGCAGCAGCCTTGTTGTATCTGGATGATTCGATTTCCTTGGAGTAATCTACCACCTCTGGCTCTTAAAACCTTTCTGCCTCATTTTCTACATAAAGGCTTATAACTTAGGGCTGAGTGCTCCAAAGTCTCCCCCCCACCCGCCCCCCGCCGAATATTGTCTAGTTGTGCGTCCCTGTGTTAATTACCATTTATTGCAAGAAAAAGGTTTTTCCAATAGGAGTTCAGTGATGTACTAATCTATAAGTTTAGCATTATGTCATTTAAATTTATTTTATTGCTATTTCCATTTATCAAAATAATAGTGATATGTTTACCCCTAAGGCCCATGACCTCAGTAAAATCAGTGGCTCCTTAGGTTGTCTCTTGGTTAACAACTATTCCTAGATGTCATGTTTACAGTGTATTTTCAGTGAATATTGAAAAATTATGTAATGAAAAATTTAAATAGTCTTTTAATCATTGTCTCCATGTTGTATATGATGTGCACATACAATAATTTTTAAACCAAACTACCACCAATAGCAGAGACCCCAATTTTCATTCTTGGTGTAGTGGGCTTACATATCTCCACATATTGTCTGGACTTCTCTCATTTAAGAGGGTTGGTTCATACAATGAATATGATTAACCATTATGTTAATTCAAGGGAACTTTTCTCATTAACTCTGAATTGAATTAAAAAAAAAAAAAACCCTAGTTAACAGTTGAGATTTTTCTTGTAAGAAAACCAACAAGATGATTGTCTCAGTAATCATGTTATTTTTCAAGCCTATATTTTATATAAGGAAGGAAATTAAAACTATTCTTCTTAGAATACACATTAAAACATTGTAAAAGTACATGTTCTTTGGGAGTTTATTTGCATTTTGTTTTTGAGTCAGGGTTTCATGTAGTCCAGGCTATCCTTGAACTTGCTATATAGATGAGGATGACCTGGAACTCCTTATCCTCTTGTCTCTACCTTCTGAGTGCTTGAAATAGAGTCATGCAGTATCACACCCAGTTTATGCAATACTGGGCATTGAACCTAGGGCCTCCAATGTGCTAGGCAAGCACTCTTACCAAATGAGCTAAACTCCCAAGCCTTATCTTCTTGATTTTATTGGACACTAATGACCGATTTCAATCATTAAGGTATAAGAGAAATACTTAAGCCATTTTAGCCAAAACAAATGCTCTGCTGTGTTTCTCCAGTCCCATCCAGGCCCATAGCCACTCAGACCCAAGTAAACACACAGAGATTTATATTACTTATAAACTGTTTGGCCATGGCAGGCTCCTTACTATCCAGTTCTTATATCTTAAAATTAACACATTTCTATCAATCTATAAGTTGCCACGTGGCTTGTGGCTTACCAGTACTTTTACATCTCACTTCCTTTGTGTCTAGCTAGTGACTCCCGACCCAGCCTTCCTGTTCCCAGAATTTTCTTCTCTGCTTATCTCACATATACTATATGCCTTGTCTGGCTACTGGTCAATCAGTGTTTTATTTATCAATCAATCAGAGCAATACATTCACAGCATCTCCAGCACTTCCCCCTTTTTTTTTTTTCAAAGGGGAAGGTTTTAACTTTAACACAGTAAAATTACATATAACAAAACAATTATCAAGCAAGAATTACAGTTACAATATCCAGTCTATTTATAATATCTAGTCTATTTGTATTTGGCAAAATTAGAGAAGATATCCTATCTATCCTATATTTGTGAGTCTAATGTTTTATATCTAACTTATCTTTTATCATAACTAAGGAAATTATAACTATCTAGTCTTCAACTACATCAAAGACCTCAGAAGGATATAATATTACCTGAGAAACAGGAGAAGGATGCAAGCAACTTTTGGGAGTCTTTCAAGAGTAGAGAGAGTCATCTGGCAGCCTGGACAGTGATCCAAAGTTCCTCTGTAAAGTTGGGGCATCTGTCTTCAGCCCACAGGCCTAGAGTCTCTCAGCCACTTCTCTCTGTGTCCTGTAGAATGTCTGGCAGTTTCCTCTCTGAAGAAGGAAACTGAAGGACCATTTTGCCAAGCAAAGTTCAGTGGTCACCTTCCTATGAGTCCTGCATGTCCAGTCAATCAAGCAGTCCAGGCAAGAACGGTTTCTTGCTCAAATGGCTATTTTTGCCAAGAAGAAGATAAACTCCATATAGAGTATCTTCAGTGCTCATCCTCCTCTCTGAAGTAAATCAGTGCTGCCAGAAGCAGACATGTTCCACCATCCAAAAAGTCTAAATTTTTAAAACATTTTAAATGCCATATTCTGTAGGTCTTTCAAGTGTTTGAAGATTACCTACCTAACTGAAATATATCTATATATACCTAGAAAACTTAACATGACTATAAGTTTGACTATCATAGAAGACTAGTTATTAATCTGTATTTCTTAATTATCCATTGCAATCTAAATGAGTTACATAAACATAATACCTTAAACAAGAGTAGAAATATATATATATATATTATAACAAAATTAAGTTTAAACTTGTATCAATAAACTAAAATCCATAGCAATATAAAACATTTTTAAACAAGTTGTTGCTCTTTAAAAGTAGGTTCATTAATCTACTCTTTCATCCCATCATTATCTATACTATCCCCTTTTCTTCAAGAAAGAGATTGTATTTATAATCAACCTGCTTTAATAAAAATATTGATTTTTCTCTGTCCTATACCAGAGGGCTCTTCTGATATGGGACAGAATAATCTCTCAACCTTTTTTTTTTTTTAAAGCAATATACTTGGGTTTAGAGAAGAAGTGAGCCAATTCCATCTCCAAAGCCAGCTTGGTATATTTGGGAATTTGGGCATAGCTTCTCATACTACTTCCTGCTGGATGAGGGCACTATACTCTTATGGGGACATAAAGAAAATTTTAGGATTATGGAGTAGTCTGTGAGGCTGTATTGTCTGAGCCAGTTGCCTTGAAACTGTTCTGGATGTTGGATCATCTGGCCCATGGTGTCATTGGAGACCTTTCAGGGGGTCTTGGCTGGTCAAATCTGATGTATCTTTTTTTTCCTTTCACCATAATTTTTTATTACTATTTTATTTTATAATACTATTCAGTTCTACATAACAGCCACATATTCCCTTGTTCTCCCCCTTCCTGCCCCCCTCCCCTTCCCCCCAGCCAACCCCCCATTCCTACTTCCTCCAGAGCAAGGCCTCCCCTGAGGACTGAGATCTACCTGATAGACTCAGTCCAGGCAGGTCCAGTCCCTTCCTCCCAGATTGAGCCAAGCGTCCCTGCATAAGTCCCAGGTTTCAAACAGTTAACTCATGCAATGAGCCCAGGACCTGGTACCACTGCCTAGATGCCTCCCAAACAGATCAAGCCAATTAACTGTCTCACCTATTCAGAGGGCCTGATCTAGTTGGGGGCCCCTCAGACATTGGTTCATAGTTCATGTGTTTCCATTCATTTAGCTATTTGTCCCTGTGCTTTATCCAACCTTGGTTTCAACAATTCTCGCTCATATAAACCCTCCTCTTTCTCACTAATTAGACTCCCAGTGCTACACCAGGGGCCTAGCCGTGGATGTCTGCATCCAGATTCCTCAGTCCTTGGATGGGGTTTATGGCACAACTATTAGGGTGTTTGGCCATCCCATCACCAGAGTAGGTCAGTCTTGGCTGTCTCTCGGCCATTGCCAGCAGTCTTTTGTGGGGGTATCTTTGTGGATTTCTATGGGCCTCTTTAGCACTTTGTTTCTTCCTTTTCTCATGTGGTCTTCATTTACCATGGTCTCCTATTCCTTGTTCTCCCTCTCTGTTCTTGATCCAGCTAGGATCTCCTGCTCTCTTTCCCTCGACCCTCGCCCTTCATTGCTCCCACTCATGTCCCGGTTGTTTATGTAGATCTCAGCCATTTCTCTGTCATTGGGCGATCCTCGTGTCTTTCTTGGGGTCCTGTTTTCCAGGTAGCCTCCCTGGTGATGTGAGTAGCAGTCCAGTCATCCTTGTTCCACATCTAGTATCCTCCTATGAGTGAGTCCATGCCATATTTGTCTTTCTGAGTCTGGGTTACCTCACTCAGGATGATTTTTTCAAGATCCATCCATTTGCCTGTAAACCTCATGATGTCATTGTTTTTCCAACCTAGATGCCCTTCAACTGAAGAATGGATAAATTGTGGCACATATACACAATGGAATACTACTCAGCAGAGAAAAACAATGACATCATGAAATCTAATGTATCTTAATCTGGAACGAATCTATAGCCTCTGACTTTCTGCAGAAATAAAAGCAGAGCCTCATTTCCAAAGTAACATATCCTTAGATCCAAATTTTGAAGTCAAAATATCTTTAAAATATACATATTGGTTTAACTGAGCATCTTTTACAATCAAATGTCCTTCTGCAGTTAAAAATCCCAAGGACAACACAGTCCAGATTCTCTGTATGATATCCATCTTTACATGGCTTATTTTTATATTACTTTTCCTTTTTTTAAGACTGTATTTTTTTAAAACTTTCTATTTCTTTATATAACTGTCTATATTCCTTTTCTTTTCTCTTCCAAGCCTACATACATTTTTACACACATTGTAAACCATTTAGAGGTTTATCCCATCTGAATCTGTCTTATTGTGAATCTATTCCTTTAAACTGAAGCATTTCACCCACCTCAGCTTCCCAACATGGCAGTTGTACATTTTTTGCTAGCTCTGGGTCTGAAAGTCGTGTATACCATCAATTCTCTGAAGCAGTGTGTCTATCCTTCTATCAAAGCAGCATGTAGCCCAGAAACCTCTTTTTTTTTTTTTTTTTTTTTTTACTAGCAAAAGCTACCCCACAGCATACTGTGCAGCATGGAGTCTGCCATGTTGCATCCAGGTCAAGTCTGCATGCTTTGAACCCACCATAGAGTAGTTCAAACGTGCATGTTGCAGCATCTAACTACTCTCATGAGACATGAAGTAGGAATCTGGTTTTGGCTCCATTTAGAATTGCTTATTAAGTATTCTCAGGTTTTAGGTGGAAACTCCTAAATCCGTTGGGCACCATTTGTAGCTAGAGTTTTCTCCAATTATACCCAAGCCTGTAGCTGCTCAAATCAAGTAAATACATAGAGACTTATATTACTTATAAACTGTTTGGCCATGGCAGGCTCCTTACTATCAAGTTCTTATATCTTAAATTAACCCATTTCTATCAATCTAAAAGTTGCCATATGTTTTGTGGCTTACCGGTACTTTTACATCTCACTTCCTCTGCATCTGGCTAGTGACTCCTGACCTAGCCTTCCTGTTCCCAGAATTCTCTCCTCTGCTTATCCCACCTATACTATACCTCCTGCCTGTCTACTGGCCAATCAGAGTTTTATTTATCAATCAATCAGAGCAACACATTCACAGCATCCCCAGCATGAAGGTCAGTACATTAGTAAAAATATACTATTACATTATTAATGGCATTCATAAATATATTAGAATAATAAAGGAAATAGAATAATTGATGCTTAAGATGAATATTTAACATAATTGAAGAATAAGAACAAGTTGTCTTCAAATAATAGATTGTGCAAAAAAATTGCTTTTTTATAGTACACACAAGCATGAAGGGACAAATGACATTTAATAAGATGATGTTAATTCACAGTGAACAGAATAGACTGGATGAGGAGAACTGTACATCATTTCATAATCTCAAACAAAACTAGATTCCTTTTAAAATAGAAATAGCACTTCTTCTGGATGAGCAAATTGAAACAGCAGCAGGGATCCACTTTACACTGGAATTAATTGAACTGGCATTTAAGCTTTAAGCCATTTCTTCTCATTTGACAAGGAAGATTGGGGCCTGGCTTTTCTCCAATAATGACTTCACTGGACAGTGAATTATAAGAAATTGTTAAACTGCCAATGTTAAGAATATAAACAGAGAGTGCATAGACATGTGACAGAGAGAGAGAGAGAGAGAAAGAGACAGACAAAGAAATTTGGGCAATGCAGTAGACAAACCCTGTGGCAAACTGTATATGCAAATTAGGTTTTGGAAATTCACCCCACCCTTCTTCCTGTTTTCTGTGCCTTTAAAAAGCTGGCAGCAACAATAGCTCAATTTTATTCTTTGATAAAAGTCATAATTGGCCAGTTAATGCTATATTCAAATAGTGGATTTTTCTGTTTCTTTAGAGTCAAAGTCTGGGGTTGGGAGATGGCTCAGTGAATAAAGTGCCTGTCATTCAAGCCTGACGACCAGAGTTAAGAACTCCAGCACCCACATAAATGCCAGACAGACATGGCAGCCACATGTAATCCCAGTGTTTGGGAGGTGGAGACTGGGGATCCCCTGGGGAAGCTGGCTAGGTAGCACAGCAGAATATGGAGCTCTGGAAATCAGCAATCTCCATGTTATACACATGCATGGGCAAACAAAAGCTGAAAGTCTAAAGTGTTTCTCGGGTTCATCCTTTATAGACAGTCCTTAGATTTAATTTTGCATGCTATTTCATGACAATTATTGAGAAAAGGGATCAAGGAAGCTAACTTTTCATTTCAGTTAAAAGCACAGGATCTTTGAGTAGACCATAAGTACATTATATGTTTCATCAGCTATGAAGCCTTGTAGTGAAATGGGCCAGTCTTGAAATTATTGGCTTTTAGTAATTAAAAGATATTCACAGTGCACAGTAGTATCATATCTGTCATATTATTTTAAAACAGTGAATTTGAACCTGAAGTATGTTATAGGCATTGTCTCTGATATGTTGATGTCTCTGATTCTGACATAATGGTCTGAAATGAGGAATAGATGCCTGTATCAAATATTTTGAAAATTACCTAGGCAATTGTGTTTCAGTGGCTTCAATTAAAAGGGGAAATTTTTTTTGTAAATGAGTGGAAAATACAAATTTGTGCCTTGTTAATCAGTATTACCTCTTGTAAATATCATTTGGGCTTTGTTCATTGATTTTCTTGTAATTTGAAAGCACTAACTAGGAAAAGTCAAGTGTGCTTTTGCTGCTTCTCTTGAAAACTATCTTTTTAGGTCAAGTTCATGTTCTACCAAAGTTTATTTATGTAGTGATTTTATTTTGTATCTATTTTGCACAGTACCAAAACTTTTCTTGCTTGTTTACTTTAAATTGTTTTAAGAAGAGAAGGACAAAAAGTACATCTTTCTCAAAACAGTTCTTATGCAATTTATTGCCAGGTGACCATAATTCTTTGCATAAGCACTCATTATTTCTACCAGAAGTTCTCCTTCAAATATAAATTTTAATCTTTGAATAGAAATTTTCATGCATGTTTTGGCTTCAGGCTTTAGGATGAATAGCTCTGCCTGGAGCAAGAGCATTGTCAAGCATGGAAATGAGAATCCAAAGGAGCAGCAGTTATCACAGCTCTCTGTCCCTAGGTCAGGTCTTAGGGAAAGGATAATACAACAGAGAAGAGAACTCTAAGAGCTGCAAGAAGTAAGAGTCAAAGATGACCCTTCTTTTCCCACAACACCATTTTCATTTCATCTTAATATCTTAAATTGAACAGTCAGGAGGCAAATTCTGTTGAATATGATAACAATTTATTTCAGAAAAAACTGAAGATTGTGAAAGTTATGGGGCTCCAATTTTGTGTTTTACTTTCGTAAAAAAAATGTTTGACTTGAGAGCTTCTTGTTCATAAACTTGGAGCTCTACGCAAGGAATTTTGGAGTTTATAAAGCCACCATTTTTGGAAGAGGGATCATTCAAAGATTAATATAAAGGTGTTTTATCAACAGATGCTATGCATTCTTTCATCCTTCTGTTGAAATAATTAACAGTGGCTTCAATAGACAGCAGCTGTAATGCACATAGCACTCTCACTGTGGCTCTATATGCATTTTCCCACTTGTTCTCACCATACATGAATCTGGAACTTGCAGGAGTGTGGCCTTTCCCCACATTCATGTATAAACAATAAGTGGTAGATCAGAGCCAGTTTTTTATTCAACTAAGAAATTGTATAGATGGTTAGAAAATAACTGAAAAACTGTTAAAAATAGGCATATTTATACTAAATCATGTCCAAAATGGTGTGCATGCACACACACACACACACATATACACACACACACACACACACACACACACCAGACAGGCTACACTTACCACATCAATTAGCTCTAGTAATTTATTGAATAGTTAAAATAGCATCTGTAAGGTGGGATTTATTTCCACTTAGTAGTTCAACATTATATTTTAAAACATAAAGAATAAAGGTCCATCATGTCAACTATTTAGGATATAAGGAAATGCAAGTTAGTATTTAGTCACCTATTGTAATCAAACTTATAGTCATATTAGGTATGTTTTCAAGGTCAAACAGAAATATATTTTAGATAAACAGGCCATCTTCAAATACTTCAGAGATCTACAGAATATGGCATTTAAGATGTTTTAATGACATAGATTCTTATTTTTTTTAATGACTATGAGACATGTCTGCTCCTGGCAGCACCAATATACTTCATAGAAAATGATGGGCATTGAAGAAACACCATATGGAGCTTACTTTGGTTGTGGCAAGTTAGCCACTAGGCAAGAAAATGCCCTTGCTCTGACTTCTGACAGTAAACTATCCAAGATGGACTAGCAGGAGACAAAAGAAAGGACTGCCAAACCTTGCCAAGACAGGTAGGAAGGCCCTTTAGGAAATCCTGCTTCACAGACGAGTCTGTCAGATATGCTAGGCCTGTAGGCCAAAGACGGATGCCCCAATGTTGCAGAGAAACCTAGGACGACTATCCAGGAAGTCAGCTGTTTCTGTCATTTCTCACATTTTTTTGGAAGTAACTTGTTTGCACTTCCTGCTTACTCAGTTAATGGTATTTCCTTCTTGGGTCTCTGAGGGAGTTGAGGATTAGATAGTTATACTTTTCTTTGTTAACAAATTCAAAAAAGAAACTCACTAAAGATGTGTAAAGTATCTAAGTGTGTAAAGTATATAAGTTTGAAAGACATCAAAAGATAGTTTTCAGTTGGTAATACAAGATAAGATAGAAAGTGAATTAGGTACAACATTTGGACTCACCAAAATAGGATAAATAATAGAATATTTTCTCTGAATCTGTCAAATGTTAATGGACTGGCCATTGTTAATATAATTCTTGACTGCATATATTATATATACTTATTGTACTTATTGTATATACTCTTTCTTGCATTAGTTATAACCTTTTATTATTTCAGACAAAAAGAGGAAATGTGGTGATATATTTTGTACCCTAATGAACTTGCCTGAGAATCAGACAGAACCAGCCACTAGATTAGACGTAGAAGTCAGACAGTGGTGGCACACACTTTTAATTCTATCACTTGAGATCTCATGCCTTTGCTTGGGAAGCACACACATTTTTAATCCCAGGAATTAATATGACAGGGCAGAGAAAGGTATATAAGGTGTGAGGAAACAGGAACTCACTGTCCTTAGACCTAGGATTTCATAGAGGTAAGAACTAGTGGCTGGCTGCCCTGCTTCTCTGATCTTTCAGCTTTTACCCTGATATCTAACTCTGGGTTTTTTGGTTTTTTTAATAATTAGTTGTTTTTGTTTGTTTGTTTGTTTAAAGATTTATTTATTATGTATACAATGTTCTGTCTGCACATATCCCTGCAGGCCAGAAGAGGGTGCCAGATCTCATTACATATGGTTGTGAGCCACCATGTGGTTGCTGGGAATTGAACTCAGGACCTTTGGAAGAGCAAGCAGTGCTCTTAACCTCTGAGCCATCTCTCCAGCCCTAACTCTGGTTTTTGTTTGTTTGTTTTGTTTTATTATAAGACCATCTAAGATTCAAACAACATGTTACTAAATGAGTATGTCTAACAAATGTCAGCCATTATTCAGCATAAAAACCATAGGTGACATACCATCCTCAAGACTTCACACAACCATTGCAATCATGGAAAAGACTGGCCTTGTGTATAATCTCTATGGACAGCAGATGGCTTACAGAGCTGCTAAACTCCTAGCTGTTGATAGGTTCTGGGGGAGAGGCAGTCATTGTCTTCAGTTGTGCCCAGTGCTGAGTCCAGTGGTGCAATAGATAGCTTCAAACCCACAGTGACACAGATGGTCCTGGTTAAACTCAGTGCGAGACACACACACACACACACACACACACACTATGAAAGAGAGTTTTGTAGAAAAATGGAGGATAGGGGTAGCAGTGAGATGGGAAAAGGTAGGGGAGAGTAATGTAAATGTAAAATGTACATGTATATAAGCAACAGATTTAATTAATCAAAAGTGAAAAATTAAGGTTAAGATACAGACATGATAACATGACACTTATCTACAGCAATATTAAAATTAAATATTTGAAAAATAATTTACAGCCATGCAGTGACCACAGTTTATGGATCTGTTTCACACAATTTTTCTTAAAATGTAAATTGATATTTGGAAAGCAGTTTGACAATTTCATTTAAAATATAGCTATCTTTCACTTAACCTCTCTTTTTTTCTTTTACATTGATTGATTGAGTGAGTGAATGAGTGAATGAATGAATGAGTAGGTGAGTGATTGCATGTGAAAGAAATGGGAGATACATGCATGCTACTGTGCATGTGGAGGTCAGGAGTTGGTTTTCTACTTCTGTGTGGCTCCAGGCACTTTTTCCGAGTTGTTAGGCTTGGTGGCAAGCTGTGGAGCCATCTTTACCTGTGGAGCCATCTTGCCCGCCCCAGAAAGCTCAATTCTTGAATTAATCGCAAAGAACAAAACTGAAAACAAATGTACTAGTTATTACAACACTGACTTGTCTATGTCTGAGTTTCAGTAAAGCAATGGTTAATGTCCATATACACAATGTTACATAGATTGTATTTGACTTGGAAAAGTCAAAAACATAAAATTAACTACATAGTAATCATCCCTGAAATTCTCTTTATTTTTTATTTAAAACAAGACATTTATATATCAGTTCTGGGTCAATACTTTAAAAAATATTGTTGCTTGCTTCCTACACTTCAACATTCTGATATAGCTACTTTGTGGTATAGTCTAATCATTTGGATTTTTAAATTTGAATTTTAATTAAATTTGTTCCATAAGTACATTCCATTATGCTGAAATGAGGGTAAAAATGAAAATCACCGGATAATGCTTACATATAAAAATATTTGGTGGATTTATGTTTTACCTCAGCCTCTTGAATTGAGACCTTTAAATAGATATGAATCTTGCATTTTAATTAGTATGCTAGGTGATCTTTGCACCAACCTTAGGCAACCACTAGATTTGCTGTGTGGCATTTTTCTTCTAAGAGCATTTGATTCTTTTATTAGACAACACTGTTCGAATTTTCACAGTTTTTGTTTGCAGTAAATTCATATATCTGAAGCTGGGTTTTTTTTTCATATTTAAACAACATCTGCCTGTAGCCTCCATGTGTTAGTCTGACATATACTAGGTATGCTTGTTGACTGTGATTCCACCATTGGATAAAGACAACATGACAGAGCACAGTGCTTTGTCTTTTTCACCTGCTTTTAAATAGCATGGCAGGGCTTAGTTATTTACTGAGAAGCTGTGGTGAGTCTCTTGGATTTGACAAGAAAGTTTGTCTCAGAGGTTCCTTATGAAGTAGCCTTGGGTAGCTTTTCCAACTAAGTTTTATTTGTATGTTAAAAGGAGAATTTGCTTTTTTACAGTCTAGATAAGCATACCATTCTGGCCTTGAGCTTTGATTCCCTTGCCTCAGCCTCTACAATGCTAGACTTATAGGTGGTTACAGTTATGTATCTCCATATGCATCATGAATCCTAATTGGTATTAAAAACCCAGAGCCAGATATCAGGGTGAAAGCTAAAAGATTAGAGAAACAGAGCAGGCCACAGCCACCACCCCTTACCTCACCAACTCCTCAGCTTGAAAGAGCTCGAGTTCCTGTTTCCTTGTGCCTTATATTCCTTTCTCTGTCCAGCCATATCACTTCCCATCTCAACCGTCCTAGTGCTGGGTTTAAAGGCGTGTGATCCCAAGTGCTGGAATTTAAGGTGTGAGCCACCACTGCCTGGCTTTGTCTCTCTTTTAGACTGCATTAATCTTGTGTAGCCCCTCATGGCCTTGAACTCACTGAGATCCAGAGGGATTTCTGCCTCTGCCTCCCAATGCTAGGATTAAAGGTGTGTACCACCACTGCATGGCCTCTATGTTTAATCTAGTGGCTTGTTCTGTCCTCTGATCTTCAGGCAAATTTTATTTGTTCAAAATATCACCACAACCATGCCTGGCTAAATGGTTTTCATAGCTGTCTCTAAGATGTGTTTTGAATGCAGCAGTGGCATAAACTACTACCCTGCAAACTGAAATGCTGTCTAGCTTCCATGTGCCATTGCATATGGATTTGCAGAATGAGGAAGGTTGCTACCCAGAAATCTCTGGATCTATGTCAGGATGTGTCCAGCATACTCATAAACCCCAAGTGATTTATACCTGTGTCCTTTCTTGATTCTATAATTGAAAATGACTAAATACTTCAGGAAAACAAAGAAATTTGAAATCAAGAGAATGATTTGATGTAGATTGTTGTTTCAATGTTAGCGATTTTATAATCCTTTTGTACTTCCTTATTTTTGTGTGCATAATGTGTTGTCTTATTTATTTCATTATTGTTTTTATGAAGATAATAAAACTGTTTATTATTTTTTTTTGTTCGCCTTCCTATTAGTTAGGCTGTTACATCTGCTAAAGAAAAAAACCTATTTTGAAAGCACTGGGTACTTTGAAACCAGTTCTTATTATAATGGGTATTTTTTTAAACTGGTTGGCTAAAAGGGAGAGTTTGTACCAATGTATGTTTTACATAATATCATCAATCAATTTTTACTTCAGAGCATGCACTGGTGAAATGATCTGGTTTTCTTGTAAAATGTGTTAAAGATCAATAATATTGACTTTCACAAAGAACATTGGCAAGCTTTATAAGGCTGAAAATTTGCTATAAACTTCTCCAAAATGTGAGATTGAACCATGTTTAGAACCTGCAAGCAATCACTCAGTTGACAGTCACAGATGACCCCTTAGGTCTCACATTATTCTTGTGTTTTATATACTCAAAGTTTGTGTTGACATCCTCTACATGTTTTAAATACACACTGTGATTTTTTTTTGATAAAGAATCTATGCTTAGATGTCTTTACATCTTTACATATATATTATGGCTTCACGGTTTTTTTATGCAATTACTATGAGAATGAACATGCATGTCTCTACATCTTGATGTGTTTCTTGCTATTTTTCTTCCATTTGTTTTGTCTTAATCCAATTTGTTTGTTTTTGTTTTGTTTTATTTTATTAATGCTTTTACATGTCTGTTTGTTTTCTAAGAAGAGACAGAAGGGGTGTGGGTTCAGGTGGGAAGGGGGATCTTGGAGGTCTTGGAAAAGAGAAAACCATAATCAGAATATATTGTATGAAAAAAATCTATTTTCAATAAAAGAAATATAGAAAAAAAATGTTACAAACTTTACTGGAAGTTTATGGACTAGTATTTCCAAAATAAAATAAACCTTTGTTATAAAGCACATTAAAGTTCACACAGTCCTTGCAAATGCAGCCTACCAGTATTTCACAGGAGAACTGTGTGAGATGTGTGCCAGATGGATTCAATGTGAATGAATAGGTAAGTAGAATAAAGAGATTGAGTGTGTGTGTGTGCATGTTAGAGAACATTTAATTTAGTTAGTAATTAAGACTGAGTTAAGATAACAGGGAGAATATAACCAAAATATTTGAGTAACCAAAATATCCATAGGATTTCCAAATGTGTTTAGTAGCAAATATTGTAGTTAGAAAGTAGCAGCATATACTTGTACAAAGTAATGAGAACGTAAAATAAAAGATGAATAAGAAGATAGAATTGAAGAGTATCTGCTGAGAGAGAAAATAAAGAAATAAGGAGGGAAGGAGGAAGAAAGAAATGGAGGAGGGGGAGAGATTAAAATAGAT
This sequence comes from Peromyscus leucopus, assembly GCF_004664715.2. Lineage (NCBI taxonomy): Eukaryota > Metazoa > Chordata > Mammalia > Rodentia > Cricetidae > Peromyscus > Peromyscus leucopus. Next base: position 283,183 of record NC_051070.1, read on the forward strand.
CAACAGAATCAAGATTTAAATTATGTGTCTTTGTAAATGACTAAGTGGGTAACATTCATTTAAATATAGTTTCAAAATTTTTTGCATTTATTTATCTTATGTGTTTCTCTTTGTGCACATGCATGAATTATATATGTATGTATGTATGGGCACAGGCATGTCACAGCACATATATGGAAATCAAAGGATATCTTATGGAAGTCAGTTCTCTCCTTCCATTATGTTGGTTCTTGGAATCAAACATACGTCACTGGGATTCAAGCAACCTTCTCCATTGAACCATCTCACCAGCCATAAATATAATTTAAAAAAAATTTCATTAACTACATAAAATAAAAAAAATTCAGACTTCTTTTATGTCCTATTCATGGGAATTTAAGCAAGGCAGGATAAATTATATTAATAGAATATATATTTCTGAAAGTAAATCATATAATTTGCATTTTAAACCTATAAGTTCCTGCATTCATTAATACATTGAACATTTAGGGTTTGCCTTATGTCTAGCACTGTTGATGACACTAGAGATATATGAGGGAACATGTGTACATGTCATTGTTCTTATAGCCCTTAAGCATTAGTAATGGCTTATCAGTGCACACTGAAAGAAAGGGTAGATGTAAATACAAAGGAACAAAGGAAGATTTGAATGGAATCAGTTTTCACAGCAATACAATTAGCATTAGAAAAAGGAAAATGGTGTTTATTTTCTTTACATTGCTAATAGTCTAATGCATGCAATGTTGGGGAGAGGTGAAATACTTTATGGTTATCTTGGGCAGAAATATTTGTTGTCTAAAATTGATCTGACTTGGTTAAGAAGAAATTTCTTTAAATATTGAAGACACTGAAAAAGAAATTTTGTGTGTCTCCAACCCTCTTTTTGTCTCTCTGTCTCTGTCTCTCTTGCTAATGCTAATGTACACACACACACACACACACACACACACACACACACACTCCCAAAAATTCAAAAGGAGGCAACAGTCATTTTCAGAAATGTTTATTACCAATCACAAAATGAAACACACACCAATAAAAAAACTGAGGCTTTCTTGCATTGAAATGATAAGAGTCTTAATATGATTTATCATAAATTATTTTGAGTGAAATAAAATTTTGTAACAATTTACAAAGATTTTTTGCTTCTAGATTTCTATGTTCTTCATAGATATTCTTTCTCCCCATCAAATTATCCTTAAATATTTTAAAATATTTTCTTTCTAATTCATGCATGCCTTTGTAAATTAATATGAATACTTTCTTTGAAATGATGCATATTTATTTTGTCTTGATCAAGAAAAGTAATGAACCTATGGTAACCAGCAAGTAAAGGGCTCTTGGGAATCTAATATGTATAGTTTTGGTTTTAATCTGTGAAATGTCACATCCACTCACTTACCACAAATGGCATTGTCTCAATTTTTTTCTATTGTGACAGAATTCAGTGCCATGGAAACTTAAAGAAGAATGGACCTATTCTGACTCAGTTCAAATGTATAGTTTATCAAGGTGTGGTAGTCATGACCTTAGGTAGTCATGACTGAGGCAGTGAGTCGCATTACATCTGCATTCAAGAAACAGAGAACAATGACTCACTTTGTCTTTTTTATACAGTGCAGGATACCAGTTTAGAGGATGGTATTCCAATCTACACAGAATGGACAGGATTAATTTCCTCAATTAACCTAATCAGATTAACTAGAGGCAATGCCAGAGGCCTGACTCCCAGGTTATTTTAGACTCACCAAATTGACAGCTGAGATTAGTCATCACAGCTCCACCCCTTGTCAGCTTAACACCCAGCACATTACTTTAAATTGTCACCTTCTACCTTTTATCCCTAAAAATTTCATGTTCAGTTTATAATTCAAAATAAATTCTAGTTTCAAATGTCCCAGTGGTCTTTAACAATCTTAACAGTTTAAACGTCCAAATTTCACATGTCCTCTGAGACTCAAAGTGATCTCTTATCTGTGAGCTCCTAAAAATAAAAAATAAGTTACATATTCCCAACACAGCATAAAGACTCCTATTCTAAAATGGAAAAACCAAGACATAGCAAGGAAGGATCAAATCAAAGTGAGATCAAAATCCAGCAGGTCCTGAGGTCCATGTCCATGTCTAGCATCTGGAATTCCTGATGAAAGTAACTAGGATACGAAGGACTTAGGTAGCCCCACTCTCCAGCTCTGCCATCTTCAGCTGGGGTAGCCTATCTCTTAAGTCTGCTCCACTCCATGCCTTAAGATTTTATCTCACGATCCTGCCATCTTCAGTATCCTTTGGTTTTCATTACAACTAAGATACTTGACTGCTTTTTGAAACTGTAAAACAGGACTGCATGACCCCTTCTATCTTGTATCTTCCATGTTGCAGTGCCAGTACCATATGTACACCAACACCAAATTCTGCTGCCAGTTTAGGATGTAGTCTGGCCCAGTTGGATCATAACAGCATCAGTTTCTTTGTTGGTGCTGGAGAAACTCTTATCTAGGAAGTTCCTTTAAGAAACATGAACTCCCTCAATTTAAACTTTCTTTTTCCAAATGGATCTTCATAAGATGGAACCTTTAATGATTGCAGTTTCCTATTGTCCCAGTGACATGCATGAGGTTTCTCTTCAGTGGTGCTGATAACATTGACAATTAAGCTGATTTCTCAGCATCAGTGTGAATGCTCTCCTGAAATTCCCTCTGCAGACAAACTAGTCCATTACCTTTAAATTCAACTTCACTCAGTTTCTTAGGACATGAGTAGAATAAAAACAGATTCTTAACCAAAATGTCAGATTGGTCTTATTCCAGTTTCTGACAGTATTTTTTTCAACTCTATAACTACAGAAGTTGTTTTTTCCACTGTCCACACTTCTCTGTGCCTTCTAGTATATCAAGCTTTCACAAGAATGGCCTATTACTTATAGCACTTCAGGACTTTTCTAGTCTAACATTCCAAACTCATCCATATTTCTCAGTTCCAAAATGCCTACAACCACATTCTCAGGTTCATCACAATAATGGCCCCAATCTCAGTATCATTTTTTTTGGGGGGGGGGGTGCTGAATTACTGCTGCTTTGATAAAATACTCTGACAAAATAACTTAAGGATGAAATGGTTTATTTTGTTCTGCAGTTCAAGGTACATCCCATCATGTCAAGAAAATTAAAGTATTAAGAGTTTGAGAAAGCAGCTGGCCACATTACACATGTAGAAAGAAGCACAAAGGAATGAATGTTTGTAGTAGGCTCATTTTCTCCTTCTTGCACAGTGCAGGGTTCCATCTCAGGGAGTTGTACCACCCACAATGGGCAGGTTTTCCTACCTTAATCAATCTAATTATAGTAATCTCCCACAGGCATGCTCAGAAGCCCATCTCCCATCTTCTAGACTTCCTTGGGTTGATAATTGAGACTAACCATCACAGGCATCTAGGAAATGCTAAGTGACCAAGTCCCATCAGCAATATATTTCCTGTTTGGTTTTCTCCTGAGTTGTCAGATATGGAATTATTCTGTTGAGAATGAAAGGTCTCTGTTTTTTATCTTGAAAGTCCCATATTTTATAAACAATAGCCACCCTATGTTTTTTTGTTTTTGTTTTTGTTTTTATTTTAAGAGAAAATGTTTCTCTGTGTAACTGTCTGAAACTAGCTCTGTAAACCAGGCTGACCTCAAACTAACAAAGATCCACCTTCCTCTGCTTCCCAAGTGCTGGGATTAAAGGCATGTGCCAACACCGTCCAGCAGTTTTGTTATTATTATGTTGAATGTAGTGGTTCACATAACCTGCCACATAGAAGATAAAAGTGAGAGACTCAGGCAGATGATACAATAATAATAAATAAGTGTAAAAAAATTAAAGTGGAACACTCTTTTGATATTACTTGACGAAACAATGGTGAATGGTTGAGAAGCTTCCTTTTTGCCAGTAGTTAACTTTTGACTTTTATATAGTAACAATCCTCAAGCTTATGGTTTCACATAGAAATTCTCATTTTATGTGTAAAAGGAAATATCCTTGTGTTACCCACATTCCCCAGTACTCAGACTCTAGTGACCCTTGGTTGTAAATGTGGGAGATTTCCAGAAATCACTGGTTTGATATGACATACAAAACTCTGTTGTAACGAGGAATCAATGGAGTTCAAGAAACGAGTCTATATCAGATTAAGATATTCTCTAAGATCAAATCCACAAGGAACATTTTAGCTTTTTATTTTAAGGTTTTCAGCATATATTGTACTGTCACATAGAGGCAACTGTCTGATCTCTCAGAGAATGTAATAGTGTTGGTTTGAGAACAGAAACAGCTGTGATATTCTCTTATGAATGGCACAAGGTATGAAGCAGGACAATGATCTTGTTTGGATGGAACATTCCATTAGATTTCCTTAATTTGTGTCAGAATATAACAAAGTACATTCACCAGCTTGGAAACTTTACTGAGCTTCAGAATTCAGCATAACTTACTCCACTTCTACAACTAAGTAACAAGATGACAGGTTTTGGGATTTTAATGGAAATTGGCAATGTAATGGATTGTGATTAAAAGTGAAGAATTATAGATTTAAATTTTTCGTAGGCTAGCCAACATCAAGCAGCTAGGCATGGATGGCTCTATGTACATGTTTGTGCTTGTGTATATGATGATGTGTATACATATGTATACATGTATGTACACACTCATATATGTATATAGTTATACACATGCATATACATATATATCTATATGTAATTTAGAAATATTTCTATATAAGCATTTCTTAAATACAGGTATCTCAAGCCCTGAACAATTTGTAAGAAATTATCTTCCAATCTCCTACTGATAAAATGACTAAACATGGCAGTCATTTTTCTCCTTGGAGAATGAGAGCCCTATCTTGTGCTATACTTTAAATTGTGTATCCAAAGTTCCATGAAACAAAGGCTTGCTCCTGGAGTGTTACTATTGGGAATTAATAGAATATTTAGCAGATTAGTTCTAGAGTAATATCTTCTGGTTATTAGGAGTGAACTTTGGTTGGAATACTGGGACTTCAGCCCCTCCTCTTCTTTGTTGTTCCCTGACCATAAAGCATACACTTTCTGTATTGTATCTTTCTTGATAATGTTGGTAGACAACATCTATTTCTGTCAACAGTGATACAAATGTTTCTTTCTTTATTAATTGAAATTGTTATTTTGATCATTTAATACATGTACAAATGTATTCTAATTACTCTCGCCCTGTTTTATTTCCCTTCCATCAATGTTAATCCTATGTACAGGTGGGTCCTTTCCTATGTTCATATCCTGTTTAATATCTAAAGATAATGATTCCCCTTCTCCTAGAATCCTTCATTAGTAGTTGAGCAGAAAAGTGTGAGTGCCAGGAGTGCCTCCTTTTCATATAATTTTATAGGTCCAGTCTCATGAAGGCCCAGTTCAAAAGCCATAAATGCTGTGTGTTCATGATACAGTGACTGTATTATGTCCAGAAGACAGCATTCAGTAGCCTTTCTCCCTGTCTTCTACCCTTAACATTCTTTGCACCTCTTCTGAGATATTCCCAGTCATAAATTCCTTCCTGTTGAAATCTAATCAAAGAGAAGTTAATTGCTCCAACAATAGTCTTCAGAGTGTCTCTTAAATTTAAATTTCCCTTGAAACTTAAAAACAAAAGTATATATATATAATGAAAAAGTCATGAAGTTCATAAGGACCTCTCTCAATAAGCATCTATCATGATCAGACAAAAACTTCCCATTTGGAAGGCTTTGTATCAAAGTATTTTAGCATTGTTCCTGCACTGGTACTTTGAAAAACAACCTTATAATTCCATGCCCTTTTAGAAAAATATGAAGGGGGCCTGTGGATTGTTTATATCCATTTTCCACATTGGTTGGAGTGAATACAAATACTGGAAAGCAGTCTTACGTGTGGGCTTCCCATGGCAGTAGAATTCAGTCTTCAGTGTCTGTAGTTTCTTCTAGGAGCACTGTTCAAAAGATTTGGCAAAGTTATACTCAATCCACTTATACAGACCTGACCAGAATTTGTGACCATCTTCCTTATGTAATCTCATCTTCAAACCCACTCTTTTTCTTATAAAGTAACATTTTTAGATGTCATATATTGAGACATATTTTTTTGTGTCCATTGAAACATCTTACCATATGGTTCAACGAAACACTGTCATGTTTACCATTGAATATTTAATCCTAAGCAAGCTTTCTCTGACATCACAGAATTGTCCCCAATTCCTCTGTAATCTTACAAATTTTCTCCAGTGCAGACCAGTTCTTATTGGAGTTCAGCAGTAGAATGAGTTGATGCATGACCTTGTTTGAATCCAGAACTATTAATTCTGCTAGCTCATTAAACAAGTGAATTAAACCAAAGATACAGAGGGGTCTAACCCATAAAATATGGGAATATTTTTTTAAAGGAGTGAACAGATAAAAAGAATCCTCAAATGCAGAAAATTCTCTGAATGTAAAATACTTTTTCTTTCTCTGGGAGAAATAAAACCTCAATGGCCTAATGTACCAGTCTTATCTCAGACTTACAAAAACTTCTTATATGTGTATAGAAGTCTTCAAACTGCATGGCACTATATTAGCCTACATTTCTGCAACATTAAATATCCATAAGGAACCCTGTAGAAGTTACAATTCATATAATATTCTCATATTTTCTAACTCCCTCTAAAGAGAACTCATTAGTAACTATATATATTGAAGGAGCACAGCCAGCTAGCCTGATAAAACTGCAGCTGCCCTGTTCTTGGTATTGTGCATAGGCATGCATGCTAGCTACTTTCCACTGAGCCAACTTAGAGTCTGCCTCTGCACCTGGTGATTGGTGGTGACACATGACCATCAGAATGTCTGGAGCCAATGAGAAAGAGACAACACAGCTAAGAGAGTCTCCAGCTGCCAATGAGAAATAGGGAGGGATTATATAGGTTCTCATTTCAGCAATAAAGAAGACCACTGCTTGCTTCTCACCTGACTCTTGGTGTCTGTGTTGTTAATGCCGTGCCTTCTCAACCCCTCCCGCAAGGAGTGTCCAGATAGAGTGACTCGTAACATACACAAATATGTGTATGTGAATACATATATATGTATATATATTATACATCTAACACCTCTTTAAGTCTCTGAAATATATCATTTAATTCAATTGTCACAAATTCTATGAAGCATAATAATGTATCCTCAAGATATCTACGCTGTGATTTCCAAGGTCTGTGACTAAATCACCTTATATCATAAGAGAAATTACACAGAAGGCATCATTAGGCTAAGGATGCTGAGATGAGTTCATTTTGAATTTTTCAGTAGACCAAATGTAATCATGAGAATTATTAACAATAAAGAACCAGAGTATGAAGTCAGAATGATGTAATGTGCTAGGGTTCAACTGCCATGGCTGGCACTGGAGTACCTAAGTGCAGACAGTCTAGTTAAGCTGGAAAACTGATAAGCTTCATTCTTTCCCTCAAGTCTCCAGAAGGAAATATATATGTGCCAACATCCTGGTTTTACCCAGAGGGTCCCTCATTAGACTTCAGGATTTCAAAGGTGAAAAAGAGGCACATGTTGTTTCACACAACAAACAAGAGATGGGTATAGATGATGACGCTTTCACCTGAGTGAAAATAAGGGTTAGAAGTGTCACATGGTATTAGTGACTTGCCTGAGGTGAAACAGTCAAGTGGTAGACTAGGCATGTAATTAAGGCAGTTTATTTATAGAGATATTTTTTAAACCTCCTTACCTACCTATAAACAATAATCAAATGTCTCTAGATGTAAGTATTTACCACACCTGTGAAATCTTGGTTCACTGGGAACCTGTAATCTCACTGTACTTGGTAGATAATAGAAATTCCCCACTAGTTGAAGCTGCTGACCAGATTTTCTGCTTCTTTTCATCATTCACCATAATGATTCTCACTGCTGCCTCCGCTTCCTCCAATCCTTGGATAACCTCAGAGCCTCTTGTAGATGATGGCAAAAGTACAGAAAGAAACAACACCAGGATGCTATAGTTCTGGGTAGTTACATTTGTGATGTCTTGGGTTTCTGTGATAGCCCTTGCTTCATTTCAAATGCAGCAACTCTATACAGAAAGTAGATAATGTTCTCTGTGATATAAAGTTTATGAAAGAGAATTATTGACTAAGGAGGCTCACAAGCTTGCCTAATATCTCCTAAGGAGAAAATGTGGGAGCAATGGCTGGTCTATGTCCAGTGTCACTGTGGCATGAGGATGAACAGGGTTATAAAGTTACCTTTGTTTGACTAAAGCATAGTGTTTATTAGTTTAAAAATCCTGCCCCACCTGCAGAGCTACGACGGGTTCTCAACCACCCTAAGGAGGGAAAGTAGGGATAGGAGATACAAAGGAAAATACACCAAGTCTAGATTCTGATCAAGGTGGAACTTTATTTTCTCCAGAAGGGTTTATATAGTTCCTGCAAGGTGGGGGGAGCAAGAAGCTGTCATCTGGATAAGGTGGGGCAAGCTAACAGGATGTTTGTATAGGATGTTTACAGGGTGAAAGGGTCAAGGGCTCTGACTCAATGTCCTGTTGCTAGGCAACCTGACTGTAAGATGATCTAGTTCCCTGTCTTATCGGGGGTCTGTATTTTTCCACTAACTAGAGATGCTGTCCTTGTCCCTGACATCTCCCCCTTCTTAGTAATAAATCTAAGGGCCAACATAAACGAGGTTCGAATGGTCTAAAAGGAGGGCTCTGAAAGAGGCTTTGCATGGAGGATTACAGAGGCCCTATCCCTCTAAAGGTTGTGAAAAAAGGTCTGAGAGGGAATGTCTCTCCAGACTCAAGCACCACAGGCATCCCCATAGTGTGGGAATCAATGGACTGTGCAGTTTTTTGAGGGAGCAGAAATGGGTAAGCGCAAGGCTGCTACTGCACAACTGCTATGCAACAGGGCATATAATCCAGGCTCTCAGGATTTGGGGGTACCATGGTCCCCAGCCTGTGCAGTCCAGCTGCACTCCAATCATGCCTTAAGTGAGCCCTTTTCCCACACACAGGTGCAGCCTCCCCTGAGTGAAGGGGTCTGTGTGGGGCATCTCTCATTGGGAAATTTCAACCCTGGAGTCCTGCATATCAAAGCAGTGGTAATGAACCTGGATTGTTTGCTGAAGGGACAGCATTTGAAACAGAAGAAGTTTCCTCAGGAGAGGGGTTATCTCTCCTGGGCAGATCAGGTATATTTACAGCTCTAACCAGATGTTCTGGTAAACATCTGGGAGCAGAGTGTATCTGGTCAAGAATGCAGGCCGAACCTCGTCCCCATATAAGGGCCCGGTCGGGGCCCTTCCAAATCCCAGAAACTTCTATTCATCATATGAACTTCATTTAAAAGAACATCTAGAGATGGGCAAAGTGCTCATCTCATTTATTTGTTTCAAGAATTAAAAACGATGGTGGGTTAAATATTTGTCTCTCGATAGAAGTTAAATGAATGCTAATAACTATTGCCATCACTGTTGAATTTGGGTACAGTTGGTTTACTTTGCATTGCAGAGAGTGCCATATTCTGCCAAGGACGTTATTTTTGAAATCCTTCCATCCCCAATTGACCCAGAAATTGTGGCTTTATTTTTCTTTAGTTTCAGTTACTATGTTCAATCATTGCTGAAATTAAGTGGAAATTTCCAGACCTAACAAGCATAAGGTTTAAATGGTACAGCATTCTGAGAAGCCTGACAAGAGGTCATGCCAACCCTTCAAGGGTGTATAAGATCATCCTTTGTGCAATGGTTCACCCTACATATGCTACCTGTCTGTCAGTCAATTAGAAGTCATTTAGATATCAGGTCTACCACTGAGCTACCACAGAACTTGTGTTCATGTAGTCCTCTTTTTACTTAATTATGACAAAACACAAAGTAGTAATGGTAGGAATTCAGATATGCCAGAGGGAAGCCATAAAGTTCTTTATTGAATGAAAAGAGTAAGAATAAAAGATACTATTGTATGTTGAAATTGCTAAGATGTATAGCAGAATGAATCTTCTGTTGGCAAAAGTATGAATAAGTACAAAGAAATTCATGCTGGCCTCGATGTGGAAGATGTGGCCACTGAGGGTGATGTCAATTTAAACAGGAAAGATTTTGCATTATAGAATCTGGTACTGTTAGAAGGTTCAAACATCCACTGTGGATTTCAAAATAAATTCACTATGGGTAAGTAGGAACACAGTGGTATTTAATTTAGATCTGGGTCATCAATTTCTCTAATAAACCATGGAATTATTTTAAAGATGATGCTGAAAATAGATTTTAAGTGGGGTGGATTCTTATTTGTTCTTCAGCTGGAAAGCAAATGTTTTGAAGATTTTACTGTTGCTGAATGGCTTGCACATTCTTCGATGAAACAAAGGAAATCTAATTACCCCCCTTTAGTCACGGTTAAAATTCCTTTCAGGTACTCTTGATTGTAATTACCTAGTGTTTTTCTGTCTTTCTTGTGTGGTAGTTGGTGCTTCTTTGTAAATTAGACATCCAAAACCTGTATGACACTTTAGGATCCTGCATAGGACTGGTTTCACCAATTTATTCCTGGCTATCATTCTGACACCTGTACTTTCTTCTTTGAGACATGAGAGCACAAGGCTGGCTATGAACTAGCTAGTTTCTTTTCCATTTTGTTTTATTTGTACTTCCAAAAGGACTCTAGGATAGTCATAGTATCATTCCTCAATTCTAGATTTGCTTCCCTGGATGTCAATGCACATAAGCATGAAATTCATCTCCCAGCCTGAAGATAAATAGAAAAACTCAGAATTGGAAGCAACAGTAACCCAGCATGCAGACAGTGAGAGACAGAGCTCACAAATATGTTCCCTGACCTTGAGGTGTAGATGGCCACCAGGAGCTCCTATTACCTAGTGAGACTCCTGTAATGAGTTTCTAATGAGCATACATAAAAAGAATAGTGAGAAGAACTAAACTGTTCTCTCTGCTTTCTCTTCTTAAATACATACATTTTTAAAATTGAATGCAAGAAAAGCAGAAAGCAGGAAGATTTATTTTAATACATTCTGTTTTAAATCCAGAGATATTTTCCTTTTTATTAAAAATAGATTCTTTCCTGATACCATGTATCCTGATTATAGTTTCTTCTAAAATCCAGAGATATTTTTGTCACAACACAGTAAGAATAATTAGAATAAAATTAGAGTGTGTAAATAATTTAATTAATTCATGGATTAAGCCCATAATAGACTGGTTACTGTGGTCTCATAATAGAATGGCTATTGTGGGTCTACTCTAAACATCAGTGTTGGCCAGGGTCATTTATGGAATTCATACTACATGAATATTAATGATGCAGGATGCCCTTTGGGCTCTCAATTTGGAAACATCTTCCTGATAAATTGATTAAAAGATTAACTAAAAAAGTTACCATGAGCCATATTTTCCCTTATCTCCTTGCCTAGTAGTAGCAGTAGTAGTAGTAGTAGTAGTACTAACAATAATAGTAATAATAATAATAAATACATCTTATTATTAAAACCTTTAAAGTGGCCTCATGAAATATTTGACATCAGTAACCCAGGGGAATAGGAACAGTTGCCAAAGATGCCTTTTGAAAGTCATGGAGGCAGGATACACCAAATAAAGTCAATATTTAATGAGCAGGTGTACACAACTGATTCTTTGAACTGAATCATAATCAGCTATGGCCCCATTATTTTATTTTTTATTACTTTCTTTTATTATTTGAGATTATAATGTTATTGTATAATTTCCCCCTTCATCTCCCTCCAAACCCTCCCATATTACCTCTCCTTTTTCTGTCTCAAATTAATGGCCTCTTTTTTTATTAATTATTCTTACATGCATATACGTCATTTTAAAGTGTCAGAATTGTATGTATATATAAGAAGTATATGTACATATAAAATATATGTATATGAGAAAGATATGTGTTTTAATTGTCATATATAAGCTATGAATTTGAATGAGTTATTTTTATGATGCAAGAAAGAGATGGTCGATTTTATAATTTTGAAATACAAATACAATCTGAATGTTGATTTTCTTTTCTATTTTTCTAATTGAAAATAGATTCTTCCCTCCTACAATGAATCCCAACCACAGATTCTCTTCCCTCTATTCATCCTATCTCCCCCACACACCACTCCTCCTCGCTAGATACACTCCCATTTCCTCTTCAGAAAAGAGCAAGCCTCCAAGAGAAGACAGCCAAATAGGACAAAACAATATAAAATAAGACAAGGGGAAAGCCCTCATATTGAGGCTGGACAAGGCAACCCAATAGGAAGTGTTGCTGGAGGGCTTCTCTTCAGGTTCCACCAAGCCCTGCAGTCCCACAATCCACGTATAAAATAATCACTCAGACGTTTATATTACTTATAAACTGTATGGCCGTGGCAGGCTTCTTGCTAACTGTTCTTATATCTTAAATTAACCCATTTCTATAAGTCTATACCTTGCCACGTTGCTTGTGGCTTACCGGCATCTTTACATGTTGCTTGTCCTGGCGGTGGCTACAGTGTCTCTCCCCACTTCTTCCTGTTCCTTCAATTCTCCTCTCTCCTTGTCCCGCCTATACTTCCTGCCTGGTCACTGGCCAGTGTTTTATTTATATAGAGTTATATCCACAGCAGGAAGAAAAGAGTCTCAAGAGCAGGCAAAAGAATCAAAAGAAATACCTACTTTCACTGTTAGGAGTCCCACAAAAACACTAAGCTACAAGTCATAATATCTGCTTAGAGGACCTAATGCAGACCCTTTGTTTGCTGTTTAGGTCTCTATGAGCCTGATTAGTTGATTGAGTAGCCATGTTCTCCTGATGTGTTGAAATTTTTAAAGTATTTCCAACATTCTCTGTAAATAATATCTAGAATATTATGTGTATCGTATTATCTTAAATTCAGTAGTTGAAGGTATTATATACAGCTCTATATTGGCGTGTTTCCTTCAATGTCACTAAAGCAAGAGTTGAAAGGAGTTGAATGAGTCTCTTTGCCTTCTCTTCTTGGTCACATATATAAAATAAATATTTTAGATTCAGCGAGTCTATGAAGAATCATGTTTTCTAGTTCACCTTTTATGGTTAAGGTTTTTTCCTATAGATGGTTCTAGGCTCATATAAAGTTAGAGCTTTGTGGAAAAGTCTATGTGGAAAAACACTAGGTTTTGCTTATTTGTTTTGTTTGAGACAGAATCTCCTTCAGCCTAGGCTAGCCTCCATCTCACTGTATAGCTGAGAATGATCTTGAATTCCTCATCCTCCTGACTCTACTTCCTGCATGCTTGTGTTGCAGGCATGTGCCATGACCCCCAAAAAACTCAATAGTTTTCTTGTTAAATGTTTCTTCACACTCAAACCAGAAAAGTATTTTGAAAGATGAATGTTAGTACATGCATTCTTATGTTTTTTGTTTTCTGAAACAGGGTTTCTCTGTGTAGCTTTGTGCCTTTCCTAAAACTCACTCTGTAGCCCACGCTAGCCTCGAACTCCCAGAGATCGCCTGCCTTTGCCTCCCGAGTGCTGGGATTAAAGGCGTGTGCTACCACCGCCAGACTTCATATGTATTTTTCACATATATTCTATGAATAGATTCATTTTTAAAGTACTTGAAAGAGAATTTATAGAAAATAAATCATAGACAGCTTCTGAAGAACACTAACTGTTCTTCTAGAGAACCTGGGTTCAATTCAAAGCTCCCACATGGCATTTCACAACTGTCTGCAACTCCAGTTCTAGGGCATCTAAAACCCTCACACAGACACACATGTGAGCATAAGATAAAAAGTAAAATCATCTTTAAAAATTAAATAAATTAACACCTATATTTTAACCAGCAACTCTCTAAAAGTTAATGTTTAAAATATGGATTCTTATTTTGATTTTATTATGTACAGACACAAAGCTTGAAATTTCATTGCCTTTAACTAGAGGTTGTTATTTTATTAAGAATGGGAATGACCATATAACATATAAATATGTTATTTTGCTTTTTCTAATAAGATTTATTGTTTAATAGATATTCATAATACTAAACTACCTCTGCATCTGTGACAGCAATAGAGAAAATTGGTTATTACAAAGCTAAGTACTTTTGAGATGCTACATGTTAGAAAATCTGGGACATGAATTTTGCTCTGTACCTGCCAATGAGACTCTCACTAAGTTAAACTCCTATATATTGTAGGAATATTTTCAGATATTTCTGATACCTTAAATTTTCATATGTATTTTTACATGTAGACTAAATCTACAATAATTAAATAAGAATTATTTAAATTGCCAAGTGTACTTACTTGCAACAAATTATGCACACTTTTATAGCTCAAGCTACCAATGAATAGAAGTGGTATATAAGAAAATGAGACAATCCTATTAATTTTCTTTTGAAATAAATATAACATTTTTGGTGTTATTTCAGTATTGTATATATTACCTTTTATGAAAAAATAAAAACCTTTCATATAGCATATGGGAATCTTGAGGTATCTTAAATATCAATTAACTAGTGAAAGCTTTGGAGATAGGTTGGAAACATAGTTCACTGATTATCTGCTTATGGTTTGGCCAAGCAAATTTTGGTTCCTGTCAATGTGAATATTTAGTAGTTCAAATGGGACAAATGAAGCTAATTGGAACTAGCCTACTCAATTCTTAAAGGGTGATTTTCAGGATAAAACTTCTTCATTGGGTATTCCCAGAAGATAGGGAGAATTTAGAGATTATGAAATATTAAATTATTAGAACTCTGAAAGAATGAAAAATGTGCACTGAGAGATGAGTATTTTCATGACTGCATGTCTTAACTGTGAACAAGAAAAATTTCTGTCTCATATACAGATATAATTGTGTATTTTTCTGAAAAAGAGTAGAAGCACCTAAAAATGACAGGTTTAATTTGCATATATGTGTATAACTGAATTATGACTGGAAAACAGCACATGTATTACAAATGTATCTTGAAATGGGGCTGGAGATTTGGCTCAGTGGTTTAGAGCATTATTGCTCTCACAAAGGACTCGGGTTTGGTTCCTAGAACCCACATAGTAGCTCACAACCATCCATACCTGAGGCTCTTGTGTCAGATTCTACAGATTCAGGGCTTAGTCACACAGGATTGCTCCCAATTCAAGTGTTAAAGGTCTCCAGAGCTTTTGACCAACTGCCTAATAAATGTGGGTCCACACGCTTCTCCTGGATTTCAGCACTATGCTTGAGTACTGACAGAATTCAGATAAGCATTTTATTTATTACTGATGATTTAGTATTAGAAAATTCAAAAAATACAAATGAGCATCAAGACGAAGATATATACATAAACAAATGCATCTATAGGCAGTCCTAAGTAGGAGGTTCTGTCTCTGTGGAGTTGAGTGGTGTGTGTGTGTGTGTGTGTGTGTGTGTGTGTGTGTGTGTGTGTGTCCTTCTGAATATAGGCATGACTTAAAAAATCAATGAGCCGTGATCAACATAACCTTCTCCTCTCTCCTCTCTCCTCTCTCCTCTCTCCTCTCCTTAGAGATTGGGATAAGGCTGAAGCTATAACTATTTATCCCAGAGTTCATTCCCATAGCAACCAACCATGTTCAGAGATTGTTAATTTTCTCCCCAAATCAGTCATTTTAGTTACATACACAAAATTAGACACATCACTTTGGGGACTTAAAGCATTTAGGAACTGTGTGCCAAGCAATTGAAACTAAACCAAATATATTTCTTATTGTAAATCACAGTACTAAAATTATTTATATGATTTTTATATCAAGCATTCATTTACTGTAAAATAATGTGGCATTAATGATATGAGGTCAAAGTAGAGAAAGGATGATAGACTCACCAGGAAGGAGATTGGCTAAGGAAACTCAGACATGAGATTAGAAAGGATTCCTCTAAGAAGCTCAGAGAAAAACAAGAAACATAAATCCAGTGACACGTACAGACTGTCAAAAGCAGAGTAAAGATGAACTTAAGGGAACCTGGAAAAGAGAGAGTTAGAAAGGAGACAAGATGATTCCAAAGGATAAAGGTGATTCTTCGGGTGATTCCTGATGATAAAGTGATGAAGTGTGAAAAGATTAACCTAAAATTCCAAAATGAGAAAAAAAACTCTCAAAAATTAAGTTTTAAAAATCTTGTATAAATAATCCATAAAAAAATTTACCAGCAAATTTGTACTGAAAGGATAGTATAAAAATTCTTCAAGGTTAAAGAAAATTACCAACAAATGAAGTAAAAAATAGGAGCAAGGTATACAGAAAAAGTTATGGGGGACAATGTATGACAAATATGAGTGTAATGTAATACAGAATATGTAAATCTAAGAGTAATAATGCCTCCTGGAATTTGTGATTTACATCTATACATTCAAATTTATTCATTAATAAAATAAGCATAAATTTTAGAACCTACTTATAAATTTCTACAAAACCACACTCTTAACAGAGAAAAGTAGCAGCTTTTTGTAAAGTTTGTAAGGAGCAATACTTTGTAGAAATTTTGATATAAATAATATGTGGATATTTGTTAGAGAGGGGAGAGACAGAGAAGTGAGCAATAACATGAACAGCTGCTTTCAAACAATCTGTCAGTTCCTCAAATAATTAAATGTAAAATTACTATATGATGCAGTTATTCTACTCCCTAGGCATTTTCCCAAGAGAACCTCATACATATATCTACACACAAAATAATTGGATATGAGTATTTATAAACAGCTTTATTTCTAATCACCAAAGGTGGAAACCACCCAAATGTCCATAAAGAGAAGAATGGGTAAGTATAATGTTAGATTTATATACAATGGAATATTATTGAGCAATCAAGAAGAATTGGAATACTGAGGCAAGCTGCAACAATGAAACCTGGAAACATTAAGCTAAGTGAAACATTAAGCAGCAAATTGTAAAGCTTACTCATTATATTATTCTATCCATATTAAATCCCAGAGCTGGGAGTTCAGATAGAAAGGAAATGGACTGTGGTTGCTTAAGGGTGGAAGGAGGGAATAGGGATGCTAGCTGAAAAGTGTAAGATTTTCAATCTGAGTCTAAAATTTATTGCTACAATGATTATGCATATCTTAAAACAATAAAAATCCACCTGAATTCTAAGTGGGGGAGTTGTATGGAACATGCATTTATCTCAAAGCTGTTTGAAAAAGTTAAAGGAATGAAAAATAAATATAGGACAAAATAATAACCAAGACACATTTATAACAAAAGTTACAAGAGAACTAAAACTAATTATTTTCATATGATAAAAATCTACATGCTGAAACATAACTACTAATATCCTATGAATAATGAACTCAATGCTTTATTTTGAGATAGGAAAAAGACAAATTTTCCTAATGCTATCAATTTTATTCAGTTCTATACTGTGTGTGAAAGAAATAAAAAACAAATTAAGATTATATAGATTGGTCACCAGAAATAAGGTTGCTCTTGCTTGCAGATGATATTATTTTTAACATAGAAAATTAAAGATTTTAAAAACATTTCACTAGAATTAATAAGTAAATCAAAGAAAGTTGCTAATTGGATATCATGACACAAACTAATTTATTTCTTATTTTAAAGCATTGAAAGAATAAATACTGGACATTTTAAAACGTCAATCCAATATTAACAAACTGCCTCAAATATATGGGACTAGATTTAATTATAATTATAATTGTTAAAACCTTAATACCAAAT
Source organism: Peromyscus leucopus (assembly GCF_004664715.2). Classification (NCBI taxonomy): domain Eukaryota; kingdom Metazoa; phylum Chordata; class Mammalia; order Rodentia; family Cricetidae; genus Peromyscus; species Peromyscus leucopus. Next base: position 300,895 of record NC_051070.1, read on the forward strand.
ATTTAAAGCCTGTCAGAGAAAATACTTGATAAAGTTCCAAATGAGTGGAAGGATATACTGTGGCCACTAATGGAAGGCTCAACGCTGTGAGATGGGACACTTCCTCAAGATGACCCAAAGACCCATTAGAAGCTATGTTGAAATTCTAGTGGGGTTTTTCATTAGGAATTCACAAGCTCATTCTAAAATTTATTTGAAATCAACTATATAAAAGAAGAAATTTGAAGGATATGAAATAAATGAGATTTGAAGACTGCATATGAACATCCTGGACTCTCAATATCTGTGCTTTTGAATTGAGGTTACTGTTGAAGCCTGTTACCCTAGCTCAGAAACTGACCCAGGTGTAAGTAAAAGACCTGCCTAAGCTACAGAAAGTTTGTGCTTTTAGTATTAGACAGACTAATTTAATAGTGCAATAAGACTATTGACATTTAAAACAAATATGTGACAAATACATGGTTTCTGGCATCAGGATAAAGGCACCACCAGTTCTGCAGGAGTGGAACCATCTTCAATGCAAAGATGATCAACAGTCCTATCCCTATGGGGAAGGGATCATGATCCTGTTGGTGGTTTGTGATATGCACATACAAACATAAACACCAACATGTAAGTTCTAATGTGGCATGGAATCATGCAACTGAAAGCAAAATGTAAAGCACAAAACAATACATGGGTCCAAGATGATGTCTCAGAGGGTAAAGGTGACTGCCACCAAACCTGAAAACCTAAGTTTATTCCTGATACCCATGCAGGGAAATGAGAGAATTGATTTCTATGTGTTGTCTTCTAATTTCCACATGATCTTCCTAGCTTACACATATATACCCTAAAATATATTAAATGGCATGAAGTTTTTTAAAAGCAAAACATTACCAAAAGCCACCATAAGGAAATATCCTAGTGAACTTTGATTGACTGCTGGCTTTCAAGTGACAGGGCATCACCACTGTTAGAAGTGAAGTTCAACAAAGCACAAGAAAAAGATGTAGGGATGACTCAGACGTGGATCAGGAATACTTTTTTTCAAGATTTCTAATGCTACAGCTACAAGCAAGCACATTAAAGCATAGCATGTCCAATCATGAGTAGATAAACAGGAGAAATGAATATCAGTTTCTACCAAAAAAGGACACATTCATGATTGTTAATAACTTCATTGCAAATAATGACACCAAACTGGAACACCTCAAATACCCATCAATAATCAGATAGATAAATATATATATTTTTCCTTTTTTATTATTAAGAAATTTTCTATTCACTTTACATACCAACCACAGATTCCTCCGTCTTCCCTCCTCCCATCCCCCAGCCTTTCCCCGCAACCCACCCCCATCTCCACATTTCCCAAGTCAAGGTTTCCCATGGGGAGTCAGCAGAGCCTGGCACACTCAGCTGAGGCTGGTCCAAGCCCCTCCCCCCTGCACTAAGGCTGTGCAAGGTGTCACACCCTAGGCACTGCACTCCCAAAAGCCTGCCCATGCACCAGGGATGGATCCCAATCCCCCTGCCTGGGGGTCCCCCAAACAGTTCAAGCTAAACAACTGTCTCTCTATCCAGAGGGACTAGTCCAAATATGTTATAATATGCTCATACATCTGCACATAGTACTTGATAGTAGAACCAGCCTTATTGTTGATATACACAGGAACAGACTATATATATATATATATATCTATATCTATATATATATATATAGATATAGATATATATATATATATATATATATATATCAGCCATGGTATGGGACAAAAGAAGCCAGAGCCTGGAGAGTATGTGCTGAATAGTCTGTGTGAGCAAAAGCTAGAAAATAGACGAATATAACCCTTGATGATAGAGGTCAAACATTTGATTCCTTTAGTGGTAGTTCTCAACCTTCCTAATGCTGCTACCATTTAATACAGTTTCTCATGTTGTGGAACCCCCAACCATAAAATTACTTCATTGCTACTTCAGAACTATATATTTTGCTACTATTATGAATGGTAATGTACATATCTGATATGCAGGAGATCATCAGAGACTTTTCAGGGGGTCTTCCTTGATGGAACCATATTAATCTAGAAGCAATCCACAGGTTCTCATCTTCCATGGAAACAAAAGCAGAACTTCTTTCCCAAAGCAACATATCCTTAGACACAACTTTTGAATTCAAGATACATTTAAAATATGCCTATTAATTTAATTCAGCAGCCTTTACAATTAATTATCTCTCTCCAGTTAAAAATCCCAAAGACAACACAATCCAGACTCTGTGTGATTTCCATCTTTATGTGGCTTACCTTTTATATTACTTTTACTGTCTCTTTAAAGACTTTATATTTAAAACTATTTCTTTATTTAACTGCATATACTCCTTTTTCTCTCTGTTCCAAACCTACATATATTTTTACATACATTGCAAACCATTTAGAGTTTCATTACATCTGAATTTGTCTTATTGTGAATCTGTAATCCTTCTTTGACCAGGAGAGATTTTAAATTGTTAAACTGTGGCTAGGATGAAAAACAGCAGCTTTGGCTGCTGACTCCGCCCATCTCAGCTTCCCAACATGGTGGAGGTATGATTACTGTTAGCTCTGGGGGAGCCATGCTCACTGCAGACTCCATCCAGCAGCATGTAGCCCAGAAACAGCCTCCTCCTCCTTCTCTTCCTCCTCTTCTTCTATTTTTTAATAGCAAAACCTAAATCCATCATGCAGTGTGCTGTGTGGCTTGGAGACAACCACTGTGTACCATGGCGGGAATCCACCATGCTGCTTAGCTTATAACAGCTGGTGGCCAGTTCCATCTCACAGGCAGCTGCTGGGAGACAATTGTCTATGCTGCTACTAGCATGAGACTGTGAGACTAGGAAGACTAGTGTGGCTCCGTTTCTGTGCATTCATAATCTTTAAGCTTTCTTAGGTCTATGTGGATCAATGCCCAACAGTGAGTGCCAAATGTAGCCAGAAGTTTCTTGGGTCCCACTCAGCCCCAAGGTCCTGCAGCTGCTTATAAAATAATCACTCAGAGCCTTAATATTATTTATAACTGCTCAGACATTAGCTTAGGCTTATTACTAACTATCTCTTACAATTAAATTAACTCATAATTCTTATCTATATTTAGCCACATGGCTTGGTACCTTTTCTCAGTTCTGCCTCGTCACCTTCCTTCCTCTGTGTCTGGCTGGTGACTCCTCAGTCCACCCTTCCTCTTCCCAGCATTTTACTAATCTGCTCTCCCCTTCTATACTTCCTGCCTGGCTACTGGCCAATCAGTGTTTTATTAAACCAGTGTGCGAGAGCATTATCACACAGCATGTGACCCCACCCTCAGATTAAGAACCACTGTTTTAGGAAGTGGGTACAAGTGGATAAAATGCTAAAATGGTTTTATTGATATATTGGTGTGTGCACAGTAGTCATAGCTGTAAACTTAACATGAATAAATAAATGTTAATATGTGCCAAGTTATACCTCAATAGAACAGAAGTGGTGGAGACAACCATTGAAAAGCACCCTCTATATTCTTTTCCACAATCACATTTACATTTTCACACTTTCTTTGTAAGAACTAGATGGCATGACATGTTTTGAGAAACATTGTATGTAAATCCCAGTGTTTTCCCATTTCAGATTTAACTTTTATTCTTATATGTCCATCATGAATTGACTGCACTTGCCCAACTTAGGATCACAAACTGTCAGTGAGGTTTAGAATTCCCCTTGGATGTAACACAAATTGCTAAATGGTCTTATAAAAAAAACCTGAGCCAGATATTGAGGTACAAACTATTCTTTGATGTCTTTCAAACTTATACACTTTACACCTCTTAGTGAGTTTCTTTTCTGAATTTGTTAACAAGGAAAACTATAACTTTAAATAATCTTCAAGTCCCTCAGAGACCTCAGAAGGAAATAATATTACCTAGTTAAACAGGAAGTGCAAACAAGAGACTTCCAAAAAATTGAGAAAAAAATGATAAAAAACAGCTGGCTGCCTGGACAGTCTCTCGAGGTTGCTCTGCAATGTTGGGCATCCATCTTTACCCTACAGGCCTATCATGTCTGACAGACTCATCTGTGAAGCAGGATTTTCTAAAGGGCCTTCCTATTTTGTCTTAGAAAGGATCAGCAGTCCTTTCTTTTGTTTCCTGCTTGTCCATTTTGGATAGCATACTGTCAGCAGTAGATGTAAGGGCACTTTCTTGCCCAGTGGCTAACTTTTGCAACAAAGATGGTAAACTCCATATGAAGTTTCTTCAATGCCCATATTCTTCTTTGCAATAGATTGGTGCTGCCAGGAGCAGACATGTTTTATAGTGATAAAACAGGGAAAAATATGCTATTAAAACATCTTAAATGCCATATTCTGTAGATCTCTGAAGTGTTTGAAGATGACCTGTCTATCTAAAATATATTTCTATTTAACCTTGAAAGCATACTTAATATGACTATAAGTTTGATTGTAATAGGTGACTAAATACTAACTTTCATTTCTTTATATCCTAATTAGTTGGTAATAATTTCTAAAAACTAGCAATTTGCATTACATTGTTAAATGAGCTGTATAGGTACAATACCTTGAAAAGATTAGAAAAATATATACAGTATTTTCTGACAAGATCAATCTCAAATTTGTATCAATATACATAATTTGTATACAATATACAAAAATCCAATCCAATATAAAAATTTAAAACTAGTAGTTCCTTTTAAAAAGTAGATTCAATAATCTACTTTTTTATCTCATCATATCTATTTCCTCTCTTTTTTCTTTTCAGATTAGATTCAATAATCTACCTCTTATCTATATCCTTTTTTTTTCTTTCCTTTTTTTCAAACAAGAACCCCAAAACTAATCTCCTCGTTTAACTCTTTTTTCTGATCATTGTTAATTAACAACTTGTAACCAACCATCCTAAACAATGACAATTATGCATAACCCATTGAGAGACCAAAACCACCCATTCTACCTCTTGGGAATATGGGCATTGTGTTCTTAAAGTTACTTCCTGCTGTCTTGAGGTAAAGTTATCTTTAGGGGATTCCAAAAAAAAAAAAAAAAATGGGTTAATTGTCAAATCCTGGGAGAGTTAGCTGTATCACTTGTCTAGTCTCTGCATAATGGGAAAGTGCAGAGCTTGTCTCAAGTCCTTGCTCCAGTAGTCTGTGAGGCTGGATCATCTCAGCTAGCCATCTTGAAGTTGTCCTGAGCAGTTTGTAGTCCAAAGCCAATCTTTGGGTAGTGTTTGTCAGCCTACTGGTATTATCATCATCCTGATGTGTAGCTAGAGTTTTTTTGTCTTGCCTTGCCCACAGTCAGGACAAATCTCTGTCACCTGCCAGTCCCATAGCTGCTCAGACCTAACCAAGTAAACACAGAGACTTATATTGCTTACAAACTGCATGGCCATGGCAGGCTTCTTGCTAACTGTTCTTATAGCTTAAATTAATCCATTTTCATAAATCTATACATTACCATGTGGCTCGTGGCTTACAGACATCTTCACATACTGCTTGTCATGGTGGTGGCTGCAGTGACTCCTTCTGCCTTCCTGTTCTTTCTTTTCTCCTCTCCGTTAGTCCCGCCTATACTTCCTGCCTGGCCACTGGCCAGTCAGTGTTTTATTTATTGACCAATCAGAGCAACTTGATATACAGACCATCCCACAGCACTGATGGAATTGTCATTGTGGGGTTCCATCATCCTTTTGGAAACTTCAAAGTCTGTATTATGTAACCTTTCCTTGGTAATTGTTTTCTGGGTAGTTCTCTCTTCTTCTTTGAAGGTTTACTTGTCCAAATGTCTTTAAATTCCTCAAGATGGTTGTTTTTATTTCCCGGGAATGACAAAAACAAAACCCTCTCCAACCCTAACTTTGGGGGATTTACGAATCTAATTTTTGTCAATTTTGATTTATGTTTCTCCTGAATTTTTGTTCTCTCTTCTATAGCTGTTCTATCACCCCAAGCAGTATGTTTTTTACAATTCACATTAGGTTTTTTAATTGCTCTGAGAATGGGTTTCTTCCATGATTGCAGAAAGGAATGAATCAAAATTGTCATGGGGGCCTGCAAGCGGCCCCTCAGGGAGTTTCCTGATGGCAAAGGATTACCTTGACTAGCCCTTGTTGATCTACATTCCTTAGGCCAATGTCTTCCTCTACCACCCCTTCGGTATAATTCACAAGGGAGGGGCAATCTGCCATTGTTCCTTCAAAAAACATAGTTCTAGGAACTCCCTGTTTACAGACCCTTTTTAGGTGACCATGTTTACCACAATTGAAACATTTGACATTAGCATTTTTCATCAAACCTCTGGAAATCACCTCTCCTATCCAAATATTATCATGGTCATGAGATTCAATATTACTTGTATCTCATACTCATTCCTTCAAGGGTGCTGATCTTGCCTTTAATGGCCTGATTATCCTTTTGCATTGTGCATTAGCATTTTCAAGAATGAGAGAGTATTTGTCTAGCTTTTGAATTCAGTATCATTCTATTCACTGCTGAAGACAGCCTTTGTAAGAAATCCATGAAGATTTCTTTTGAGCCCTGTATAACTTTTGTAAATGACTCAATTTTCTTTCCTATTTCTTCAATTCTGTCCCAAGCATTCAAGGCTGCCATTTGGCATAAAATTAGGGAGTGGTCATCATATAAAGATTGTTTTTGTATATCAGCATTATCACCTTCTCAAAGAAGTTGATCTTGGGAAATTTCCATACCTCTAGCCCTACATTGTTGTTCAATTATCTTAGCCTCATCTTTCTACCAGGTCTTCCATTGTAACTGTGGACCAGCTTCTAGGACAGTGGTAAGCAACTATTTCTAGTCTTGTGAGATAATTCTATTACAAGTTGACCATGACTTTACCATCTTCTTTACAAATGGAGAATTCATATCATATGGGATCATAGCTTCCTTGAATCTCCTCAAATCTAACATCTGCAAAGCAGTCTAATCAGCTCATCCACAGCCTTGAATTTTTGGCAGTTTCTGTAAGGTTACTGGATAGATTAAACTTGGCTGTTTGAAAGCCTTAGGTTGTTTCTCTATAACCATATAATACACTGCTGAGATTGGTTTGCCTTTAAATTCTTCTATCTGGGTCTGAATTTCTCTATGATTTATTTTAACAAGTTTTCTAAAATTTGTTATCTTGGCACTCACATTAACCTACTTTTTTTAATGATAAAACAAAAATGATCAACAAATAATATTTGTAATTGACATTTTGTAAATCCCATCATTAATTATCCTCTCATTAAATTGTTCCATTTTCAGACTGCCTAATGTGTTTTCAAACAGAGACCACATTTCATCCATTGTAAAAATGTTTTCCTCTTTTTAATGTTCGAAAAAGTTCTTTTTGAACTAGTTCCTCCCTTTAAGAAATCTTAATTGACTCACAAAATTTGCTGACAATGATGATACAGATGTGAGGCTGACTGCTTCTGCTTAGAGCAATAGAAGCCTGAGCGAGTTGTTATAGAAAGTCTATAACCATACTATCATACTTTGTTTTGTTGATAATATAGACTATTTTTTATTTAAAGAGAAGTTCCAAAGAAATAAATAGCATTTGCATTGTACACCAGATTTTGTATTTAAGGCTTATTTGGGGTTCCCTTTCTTTTTTCTTCATTTCTTCCTTCCTTTCTTTCTGTTTGAAGCCATTCAAGTTTTCTTTTATTAATTAGTTAAAAGTTTCACATCTAATTTTTGGAGTGATGAGACATGAGGACAAGAAAGGTAGTGAGGAAAGAAGCCCATGAATGCCACTATTGCAGTGGCTCTCTCAGAAACTAGGCTTTGAATCCCAAGGTCAGTTCATGTTACTTTTTGGAAGTAATTACATAAACAAGTTCCCAAAACCCTGTGGAAAAAATGTTCTTTGTCTTCTCTCAAAATTTTAAATAACATTTTTATTGTTCATGAATTTCATGCATGCATATAATTTATTCTGATCATACTCACCCCCAACTACCTGCCTCCAATTCCTCCTAGATACCCGAAAGATCCCTCTCCCAATTTCATGTCTTCTTCTCTTTTTTATTACCTACTGAGTCCAATTAGAGCTGCCCATATGTACATGGATGTGGGGCAATTCACTGGAGTATGGTCAAACTGCAAGGATGACAACCTTGAAGAAATTGGATTCCTCTTTCCAGTGGGGGCCCAGGTGCTTCCTCTGCATCCATATTGGAATGTTGAGTACAACTGCATGATCTCCTGCAGGTCTTGTGAAGATGACAACAGCTAACTTCTCACAAATTTTTAAGGGTGGAAGAGGAGAAAGAGGCAAGTAAGATATGGTCTGAAATGCTTCTTTTGAAATGAGAAAAAAAAAGTAGGTTTAGTTGCCAGTGGCTGTGCCAGAGGAACAGCAGGTGGCAAATGAGCTTGGAGAGATTGGTCCTCTAGGAAGCAAAGCACTGACAGGTGAATCTCGGATAGGCAAGGCCCTGAGTGCTTTGGCTCCAGAATGTCTCTTGCTACTGCTGTGTCTTTACATGTTTGCTGCTGCCATATTTCTCTGTTATCTGGCATGGTGTGAATGGGGTGTGAGGGGATCCCCACTGCCTTTAATGTAATGTGATTGTTTCATGCAAATATCCCATTTTATTGGGCATTTTTAGCTGTGGATTATTACGAAGATGATTTCCTCTTAAACTATACTATTTAAAGTGTTGCCCCTGCCCCTGATAAAGCAGGGGCTGCAGAGAAAATAGGAACAAGGAAGTGTCACATAGCTAGGACTTATAAGAGGTTCACTTGAAGAGTCCATTAGACTGTGGTTTAGGTTGATGTTTAAGACAAATAATTGAGTCTCAGGAGCTAGCTAAAGTTCTTTTTAATATTGGGAAATATGTTCATGGGTTTCATTGTGTACCATGGCTAAAACAAAGCTTTAAACAATTGACTTCATGTAATTAGAAAATAAATAAGTGGATGATTAGTTAAGATAATTGGACAGGACCCTAAATTATGAAAAGTGAAACTAGTAGTCTGATTTTCTGGCAATTATAAAAACTACTGCCTGTGTAAATGGCTATGGGTGAAAGACTCCTGATCGATGAGAAGTCTAAATGATAAATGTTTAACTGTACATGGGTTCTTGGGAATAATTTGTTTTTCACCTGTAATATATAAAATGTTTAATCATGTAAGGGATATGGAAAACATGTTGTTTTTTGCTTGTATTCATTGTAATCATTCACTTCAAGTAGAATGTAACCATATTATAATGTTTATATTGATTGAAAGATTGTTCTTGGGTATATAAGTTACAACAGAAAAAATAAAGAGGAGATGAGGAGAGCACAAGGAAAGATATAGAAGGAAGACTCAGATAGTGAAATAGAAGAAAGCCATAAGGAACACAAGAGAAGGGAAACATCAGGGTAAGAACAGAACAACAACAGAAGATCAGAGTAGAACTAGGACCGAAAGAATAATAAGATAAAGAAGCCTTTCATCCCCCAGAAAAGTAGTCTGCATATTTTCCATACTGACTCTGCATCTAGTTCCCATCTCTGTGACCTGCAGAAGGCTGGTTCTTCTGCATTTAGTAAAGTAACAATTACATTTAACATGACAATAGAGAATATTTTACCATGGTTATCACTGATTATATTTGTTTCCTAGAAATGTTTTCTATATGTGCATATATACAACTTCTATGTTCCATTTATGATGAATTTTTCTGTTTTAACCAAGTTTTATGATCAGGTCTCTATTTAATAGATTAATGCTTATCTTTAACAGTATAAGAAAGTTAATGAAGTACAAATATTGAATATTTTTCTTTACTAAAATATGTAAAAAAAATAGAGATAATTGAATAGTTTTCATACAAAGTAAAATACTGTTTGTTATCTATAACTTCTTTTTGATTTCTTGCCATGGGTAACATTACACAACTTTGTTTTATTAAATGGCTTACATTAAAATTGACATAATTAATTTTAATGTAAGGAATTTATATATCCCTTTATTCGTGAGCCTATCATATAACTTTAAGTGAATTTTTATTTCCTTTCTTTTACCTAGTTTGGTAAAGGAGGGGAAACAAGAATTTATGAGTCAACAAAGTAAATGCTAAACAAAACTTCTAAACCTTAAACCTCCCTTTATATTTAGGATACAATGTTCATTGCCTTTATAATGGTACCAGATTAATCATGATACTAACTGAGCCATGTTTATGTGAATGAAAGTCTTCTTGTATGTGACTAGCAGGATTTATTCTTCCTCTTACTCATGACACCCTATTTAATTATCAGTTGTATTCCGTCATCCATGATAGTTGCACAGAAGCACTCAGAGCCACTCTGGTTCTTTTAAGTAGAGCACTTAAGTGAAACCTGAATAAGAAAAAATTTCCCCCGAAGTTAGCCCTCATTTTCCTCAAAGGGCTACTTGTTAGCATCTCCAGTGAGCTGATTAGTAAATGAACAATGCCCTTTTCAGTTATTGGAAAGAAACAAACATCATTGGCATGTCTCCAACATAGCTTCAGGCTTGCTGCTGTAGTATCTCCAATCTAAACTTTTACTTTGAGTCCTTACAATATGAGCTAATAGCACTCTCAAGTGTCTGATGCTTGCAGAGTCATGAAGAAATCTCAGGTATCAATGTTCTGGTAGATAATCTGTATGATTGACTCCCTGGAGCTACCACAAAATTTACTCCATGATCACTCTTTAAAGATCTAATACTTTCTCCTGAGTACTAACCCAGCCCAACCCTTCTTGGATTCAGAGATCAGGTGAGATCTGGCATGCTCAGGGTAGTATTTGATCACTCCTGGGAAGCACATTTTCTGTAACCAACAGGACATAAATAGAACTCACTATAGTCTCCAAATCAAACTACCTTCTCTCTACTCCCCTCACCACATCCCAAGCTTTGTACAATATCTCTTAAACATCAATACACAGAAGTTCTTTGTGATTGTAGATAAAGTGAGATTCTGATTCAGTTGTCTTTGGTAGAACTGATACTCTGCATGTCTAAGCAACTTGTAGGTGCTATCCATGATTTTGATATGAGAATCATACTTTTGTGGTAGCAATTCAGTTTTCTACAAAGTCTGAGTCTATACAAATGCTCTAGTTTACTTTCCTCTTGCTGTGATAAACACCATGAACAAAAACAATTTGAAGGGATGCTGTTTGTTTTTGCTCTTTTGGTGGGCCCATCACCCAGCTCCCAAATAAATTACACATGGAGGCTTAGTCTGAATTATGAATACCCAGCCTTAGCTTGGCTTGTTTCTAGCCAGCTTTAATTAACTTTAAATAATCCCATCTTGCTTTTGCTTTTGGGCTTTTACCTTTCCCTATTTCTGTATACCTTTCACTATTTCTTACTCTGTGGCTTGCTGTGTAGCTGGGTGGCTAGTTCCTGATTTCTTCCTCCTCTTCTAGCTATTTTCTTCTTCTCTCAGATTTCTCCCTCTATTTATTCTTTCTCTGTCTGCCAGCCCCATCTATACTTTCTCCTGCCTTGCTATTGGCCATTCACTCTTTATTAGACCATCAGATGTAGCTGAAGTTTTCTCCAGTCCTGCCTGGCCTATGGTCAGGACAAATCTCTCTCACCCGCCAGTCCCGCAGCTGCTCAGACCCAACCGAGTAAACACACAGAGACTTATATTGCTTACAAACTTTATGGCCGTGGCAGGCTTCTTGTTATCTAGTTCTTCTATCTTAAATTAACCCATTTCTATAAATCTATACCTTGCTACATGGCTCATGGCTTAAAGGTGTCTTACTTGTTGCTTGTCATGGTAGCAGCTGGCAGCGTCTACTGACTCAGCCTTCCTGTTCTCTTCTCTGCTTGTCCTTCCTATACTTCCTGCCTGGCTACTGGCCAATCAGCATTTTATTTATACAGAGCAATATCCACAGTAATCAGGTGTTTTAGACAGGCACAGTAACACAGCTTCACAGAGTTCAGCAAATGCAACATAAACAAAAGTAACACACCTTAAAAAATATTCTTCAACATGAGGAGAAGGTTTTTCATGCTACATTTCCAAAGTATAGTCCATCACTGAATCAGTTCAAGGAAGGAACCTATGCAGGAACCCTGAGCAATAACTTTAAGAAACACTGCTTACTGACTCACTTACAACCTTGGACTCAGCCAACTTTATTTTCTATTATTGTTTTAATTTATGTATATCAGTGTTTTGCTGGTATGGTGTCTGTGTAGTATGCTAAGTGCCCACAAAGGCCAGAAGATGGCATTTGATCCCATGGAACTGGGGCTACAGACAGTTGAGAGCTACCATATAGGTACTGGGAATTGAACCTGGGTCTCCTGGAAGAACAGCCAAGACTATTAACTGCTGTAGCTCTCTAGACCTATGGGTAGCTTTCTTATATAACCCAGACCCACTTTCAGTGAGCTGAGCACCCATCAACCATCAAGACAATTTCTCACAGGCTTTGCCAGAAGAGTTGCTTGACTTCCATTATAAGTAAGTAGAAAATGGAGCTGAGAACATAGTCCATCTGTAGAGTGCTTGCCTAGTATACCAGAGTATCTTGGGCTTAATCCTAGGATTTATAGAGATGAAGGAGATAAATTAAAAAAGAAATAGTTATAGTCCCAGCCAGTGATTATAACATGAAAAGGCACTACAGATGAATTGATTCTATTGTTGTTTTTCCCTTTGAAATAATTGTTTTTGTTCAGTGGCCCTTCAAATTCAGTCTACCAGTAGTTTCTGTGTATGTGATCCCCTCATCAAACGCCACTTGGCAATATGGTTTTAAGCATACATGTCTAAGTATACAAGACTCCAAAGAAGCAGCTCACTTTCATAAACTTTCCCCTTAGGGGTAATGTAATTCAAATACCCAATGCTTTGTTTTTAAAATATGTCTATTTCTAGAAGACTTATATTATCTCAATTTGGAAATCTCTTTCATTAATTATTTGAGACTTTAATGCATTAATCGTCATCTCTTTCCAAATTCACCTCACCTCATTCCAGACCCACCAAAATTTGTGTCCTTAACACTTTTCTTAAATTCATAGGATCCCATTAACACTGCCTATATATTCTTAGATATGTAACAAGCCACTTCAGTGCATTGGACCTCCAAAAGACACACCTTATAAAAAAGCCAACTCGGCATAATACAGTCACCAGACTCAGAGAGTCTAAGTAACAAGGACAGCTCAAGGAAGGATGCATGAATCTCCCTGGCAAGAGAAAAGAGACTAGATTTTGCAAGTGGACTGGGGGCAGGTGGGGATGGGAATAGTAAGGATCAGGTGGGGTGGTAGAGGGAGAGAGTACTGGGAGAGACAACTGGAATTTAAGGGGGAGGGAGCCAATGTGGAAACTTAGTGCAGTGTAAACTCCCTAGAATCTTCAAGAGTAATCCTAGCAAAGACTCCTAGCAATGGGGACACAGAGCCTGAACAAACCATCTTCTATAACCAGTCAAGGTTCCTAGCAGTGGTACTGGGACACCAACTCATCAACAAAACCTTCTAACTACAATCTGTCCTCCCTCCAAGATGGGCTAAGAAAATGGTGGCACAAAACTTGTGGAAGAGGCCAACCAAATGATTGGTGTAACTTGAGGTCCACAAAAGGGAAACACAGGATAAAATCAACAAGACTGGGGAGAAAATCAATGAAATGGTTCCTAATGATATTCTGCTATACTCAGAGATCAATGCCTAGTGCAATTGTCATTGACGGGCTTCATCCAACAACTGATAGGAGCTGATGCAGAGACCCACAGCCAAACATTAGGCAGAGGTAGGGGGATCCCACAGAAGAATGTGGGAAGGATTGTGGGAGCTAAAGGGATTAAGGATGCCACAAGAACAAGCCCCACAGAATCAACTAAGCAGGGCTTATAGGGTTTCACAAAGACTGGAGTGACAATCACAGACCTTGTAAGGGTTTGAGATAGGTCCTCTGCATACACATTGTGGTTATGTAACTGACTGTTCTGGTGGGACTCCTAACAGTTGGAGTGGGGGTGACTCTGACTCTACTGTCTGCTCTTGGGACCCCTTTTTCCTCCTACTGGATTGCTTCATCCAGCCTTGATATGAGGGATTGTACCTAGCCTTATTGGAACATGTTATGATATCCCTGGAAGGCCTGACCTTTTTTTAAAAGGGAAAACAGAGGAGTTGTAGATCTGGGGGAGAGAGAAAGTATGAGGGAGGACTGAGAAGAATGGAGGGAGAGGAAACTGTGGTCAGGATGTAATATATGAGAAAAATAAAAGAAGAAAAGAAGATTGGAGGAAAACAACAATAACAAAAGTCAATTCAACTCTTTCTCCCCTGTCAACTGTAAATTATCAATAAGTCCTCAGCTATGGAATTTGTGTCCACCTCACCTTTTCTTGCTCAGATTTTGTCCTGTTTGAACTTATGCAGGGCTACTTCATGCTGTCACAACCACTCTGAGTTTATAAGTGCAACCTCCCTGTTGTGTCCTGAAAATACTTTTGCCTCCAGTCAGCCTCTGGCTCTTACACTCTTTCCCCTTCCTCTTCCCCAGCGATCCATGAGCTTTGGGAGGAGGAGAATAGATACAGATGTCACATTTAGGGGTGAATACTCTGTAGTCATTTATTCTCTATGCCTTGACCAGTTGTGGGTCTCTGTGTTAATTATAATCTCTATTAAAAGAAACTCCTCTGGTCAGGGTTGAGGTATACACTTACCTATGGCTGTAATGAGAAGTCTTGAGGAGTCAGTTTAATACTATGTCCCATCAGAAGAGTGCTAGTAGTAGGTTCTCCCCTAGAGCTTATTATTGATCCATTAACTATGCCAGGTATGGATTCCATGTTGTGGAACAGGCCTTAAGTCTAATCTGAAAGTGCTTGTTTACTCCCATGCCATTTGTGCTACTATTTAACCAATAGGCATACCTTGCCAGGCAGGTGACTTATTGGAGCTCTTAGGATTCAAGTTAGAAATACTGATGATTATTTTTTTCCTCTAGTAGCATGCTTTACACCTTCAATCATTATGAAACAGTTAGTAGCAATGAAAGTTTTAGGTTAGTATCAACTTGAATTTTTCTTGTCAATGACTCAAGTATGTGATGTTACACAATAAGGTTCCACTGTCAAGTTCTGGAGGGTCACCACAAGTAACAGCAATATCTATAATATTTGGGATTTATGGAAAATAACTGACCAACAACTCCAGTAGAGGTAACCCATTCCTAATGTTTCTTTTTCTTTGTATTTTAATTTCCTTTCTGTTGCTGTAATGAAAACACCATGTCCAAAAGCAATTTGCATAGGGGAGGGTTTGCAACTTGGGGATCAGGAGAAAAAGAGATTTATTTCATTATACAGCTAATATCCCATCATAAAGGGCAGGAACTAAAACAGAGACTGCAGAGAAATACAATTTGATGACTAGTTCCCATGGCTTGCTAGACTGCTTTCCTATACAACTCAAGCTCACATGCCCAGGAATGAAACCACAACAGTGTACTGGGTCCTTCCACATCAATCATTAATCAAGAAAATGCCAATGCCCCATAGTCTTGTCTATAGACCAGTCTTATGTAGGCATATTGTCTATTGAAATTTTGTTCACAGATGACCCTAACTGGTGTCAAGTTGACACACACATCTCTTTCTCTCTCTGTCTCTGTCTCTGTCTCTGTCTCTGTCTCTGTCTCTCTCTCTCTCTCTCACACACACACACACAAACACACACACACACACAAGCACACACACACATAAATGCACATGCACACACATACATGCATGCATGCTAACACAAGAAGAAGGAAGAAAAGAAGGAAGGAAGGAAAGAAAGAAAGAAAAGAAAAGCTAACCAGCACACTTTGTTAGTGTGTGGTATCTTATAGAGGGATTGTTTCCCCATCATAAAGAACTCCATTTAAACTCTTTATATAGGTATATATTTATTTTTATCAAGTATATACAGTAGTAGTTATTTGTTTTTATTTATTTGTTCTTGTTGTTATTGTTAATTTGCTTGCTTTTTCTTGCTCTAATACTATTTTAAGCTCAAATACCCATCTTTGCTAGCTTATAGTGCTAAAACAAAATACCTAAATCTGGGTCATATATAATGAACAAAAATCCATTAACTACAATTATGGAGGATTAAAATCCAAAGGCCAAGGCTGTGAACACTTGGTCTCTATAGAATGGCTTAATCCCTTATACTTTGGCCATACCCTAAAAGCCCTACTCAATAGCATTTTACAATAATTAATTTATAACCCAGTAATTCAGAAGCATGATGACAGTAAGAGCAACCCAGAAATAGTGTAGAAAGAACACTGGCCTGAAGTTTAAAAGATCTGGTTGTAAAAAAGGATTTTGTTGCTCCCTGCACAGAAAAATTGTCAGGATGCTGCCATCTCTTTTGCTAGATTTTGCTAGAATCATTTTGACTTGAACCTTACTTCTTGCAATATGATGAAGTCTCTGACTTCAGCATTTGTAGGAAAAAAAGGCACATAAAAAAGGATTAATTTTTGCTACTAAGGAAAGAGATTATTTTGAAATACAGTTTTCAAAAAGCAATTTTAAAAAAATATGTAGTGAAATCAGAGAAGTAGCTCAATAGATAAAGGCACTTGATATCAGAGCATGATGACTCAAATTCACATGCCCAGAACCACAAAGAGCTGGGTATTGTCACATGTAACTATAATCCCAGTGCTGTGAGGAACTGTGACAGGGGGATTGCTGGAGCTTTTTGGCCACCATCCTAGTTCCAAATTAAGTGAGAGACATTGTCTCAAGGGAATAAGGTGGGACATGATAGAGCAGGACACATATTGTCTTCCTTTGTGATATCTTCATTTTGCCTCTGCAAAAATGAACAGATGTACATACCTCCACACACAAGTACTCATATACCACACACACACACACACACACACACACACACACACACACACACACAGAGAGAGAGAGAGAGAGAGAGAGAGAGAGAGATACTTATATGGGTTTGTGTGTTTTTTAAGTAACACATTAAATAAGATGCATCAAATCTAAAATGCTTAATATTGATATGCATAAATACTTTGGGATGTTTGTAACAATCAAATATAATGCAAAGATATATGTAATTCAAATGAGAGCAAAATATTATATAGTCACGATGCCATTGCAGTTTGATGCTCATTTTCATAACTGAAGGACCTGTGGGAGTTCAGTAGGATATTGACAAAATATTTACTTCCTTTTGAGTTTGCTGATGCTCTGGATCCCACTGATTGACAGCTTAAGAGTCACTAGCCTCTAGATTAAGATCAGCTTCTCCAGAATCTCCCCAAGATGAAAATTTGAGCAGCTAAGTGGCAATGATTGCAGTAATAATCTTGAGTTCCCAAGCCTATGAAGTCTTTAAGTAATTAGTGAGTATGGCATACTACCTCATATTACCCAACTAGTGAAGAACAGTGTCTTTTATTCTCTTTTATCATAGAAGAGGGAACTTAAAATTGAAATGGTTCAACAGAAGTTAGATAATTGATTATTGATAAATGCTTAGAACCAGTCATGATGGTTTCTGAGACTCCTGTTCATATTATCCCCCAATTTAGGAAAATAAATACTGAAATTTGCTTATCCATCTTTTCTACATAAGTCAAATATTAACAAAATTACTTGCTTGAGATTTATTTAAACCTAAGTCCAGAAAGATGAGCTTCAATGTTTTAACCAATTGTTTCCTTATACAGATTCTTTAAAGAAAGAAAACAAATGTTTGGCTCAAAGTTGCAGAGGTTTTGGTCCATCAAGGTGGTGAGGGTGTGATACAGTGGAATAGCTCTCCTCTTGGTGACCAGAAAAGAAAAGGGAGTAGAAAAGAGGAGGGACAGAGGGATGAATGGTGGAGAGCACTGATCTGTAAAGAGTGAGTAACATTAACATGACAAGATTTCAGCACATACTCTTAGGACATCAAAATCTAGAATACAGGAAGCCTCATGTGTTGGTACCATTGTGCAACAATGGGATCTCTCATTCACTGCTGATGAAAGTGCAGAAATGTTATAACCACAGGAAGACAATGTGACAGTTTCTTATGAAACTAAGTATAGATACTTCCCATTTGATCCAGTGACCTTGGTGTTGGACATTCTTTGGGTTTCAACAAGTGTATGAGAATGTGTCTTCATATTAACCCAAAGGGGTTGAAAACATGTGTCTGTAAAATCTGTACAAAGATATATCTGGTACCTTTATTAATAATTACATAAAACATGATAGCACCTATATATTCTTCAGTGAGAGTAGATGAGCAAATGAATGTGGTATATCCAGATAATGGATATGATTCATTGCTAAAAGAGACTGGGTTACTGAATCCTCAAAAAACATGGAGGAACTTTAAGTGGCCACTATTAAGTTAAAGAAGCCATTTTGAAAAACTACTCAACTCCAACCATATGACATTCTAGAAAAGACAAAACTATTGGGACAGAAAAGGCATCACTGTTAGTGGTAACCAGAATTATTAAAGAAAAAGATGAGCAGATGAAACATGGAGGATTTATAGATAGGGACAATTCTGTATGGTGCAGTAATAGTGACAGACATCTTCATACACCTGTACAAACCCAAAGAATGTCCAAGACCAAGAGTGAACCCTTATGTAACTTTATATTCTGGATGACAATGATGTGTCAATATAGGTTGTGGATGATTTTGATAGTAGGAACAGCAGCACCAGCAACAACAACACCATCATCAACACACACACACACACACACACACACACACACACACACACACACACAGAGAGAGAGAGAGAGAGAGAGAGAGAGAGAGAGACAGAGAGAGAGAGACAGAGAGAGAGACAGAGAGAGAGACAGAGAGAGAGACAGAGAGAGAAATGGAAATCTCTGCACCTTTCCCTCAGTTATGAGTAAAAGTACCTATGGTGGTTTGAATAAAAATGGCTACCATAGGCACATAAGGACTGGCACTATTAGGAGGTATGTCCTATTCCTTGTTGGAGTAGGTATGGCTTATTTGGAGGAGGTGTGTCACTAGGGAGTAAACTTTGAGGTCTCAGAAGCTCAAGCCAGTTCACTTCCTGCTGCCTGTGGACCCAGATGTAGAACTTTCAGCTACCTCTCCAGTACCATTTCTGCCTGCATACCACCATGCTTCCTGTCATGATGACAATGAATTAAACCTCTGAACTGTAAGACAATCCCAATTAAATGTTTTCCTTTATCAGAGTTGCCATGGTCATGATTTCTCTTCACAGTAATAGAACCCTAACCAAGACAGAAGTTGGTACCAGGTATTGGGTGGGGTATTGCTGTGAAGCCTAACCATGCATTTGTTTGGAGGAATGTGAATTTTGGGAGTTTGGATTAGAAAAGATCTTGAATGCTTTAAGCAGGGCTTAATGGGCCAGCCTAGTAGGAACATGAAAGACAGTGGCACAGAGGATAGTTAGAACTTTGGGGGCCTGGCTCAAGAGATTTTCAGGGGGAAAGACAGTATGTGGCCTAAAGACTATTCTTACTATATTTTGCTTAAGAATGTGGCTGCTTTTGCCATTGTCCAGAAAGTCTGCCTGAGGCTAAATTGAAGAGTTTTGGATTAACTGCGTTGGCAGAGGAAATTTCATAAGTGTGAACTCTGTCATGTGGTTATTAGTGTTCACTCTTTTTATAATCTATAATGAAAAGGAGCAAGTTGAGCAAAGAAAGTTACAAAATGTACAATTTGAGGAGAAAAGGGGCACCAGGGAGTGGAATGGAGCTAAGTCCTGTGTTCAAGGAGATAAACAGATTAAAGAAAATCATGATGTTAAATGGAATAAAAGGAGTGGTGACTTCAGGGCAAGATCCCACTCAGCTAAGCTTCCAACTTGTGACAAGGAATTAAAGAAAATCTTAGAGCCAGGTGTGGTTGTGCACACCTCTAACTCTAGCACTCTGGAAGCAAAGGCAGGTAGATCTCTGAGTTCGAGGCCAGCCTGGTCTACAGATCAAGTTTCAGGACAACCAGCCTTAGGCAGTGGAGGAAACCATCAAAAACAGCAGAACTTGGCAGCTTCAGCCACGTGATTCTGGGTTGAGAGTCAAGGATAGAAGAATGGGATTATGGAATCTCCCTCCACAACTAAGGAAAGTCACTGAGGCCAGGCACATGTCAGGAGTGCTTCTTCTTGGAGGCCTAGAGAGGTCACTGTGTGAAGCTGTGAATGTGAAGCCTGGATTGCCTCTGAGATCCCAAAATGTTGGAGATGCTAGAGCAGTAGGATACTTGCCCAGGAGAGCTGCTAATAAGGAGTGGAGCTAGCTAAAGAGAAAGAAGTATGTTGTAGCTCAAAGGAGTTGGATATTTGAAAGGCACTTTGATACCAGACAAGGAGATGTAGAGTTTAGAGTTTGCCCAGTTAGTTTTTAGTCTTGTTTGGTCCAGTGTTTTCTTATTGTGCTATCTTTTGGAATTGTAATATATATCCTGTGGCATTATATGTTGGAAGTATGTGATATGCATTTTCATTTTAATTTTATAGAAGATTGTAGAATGAATCTTAAAAGTTCTTATTAATAAAAACAAATGTGGAGCCAGGTATTGGGATCAATGCTGGAAGATCAGAGAAGCAGAACAAGCCACAGCTTCCTCACCTCAACAATTCCTCAGCTGATCCTGTTTCCTCAGACTAGAAGCTTCTGAGTCTTCATCCAAATGAATTTCAGCTGAACTGCTGCCAAAAGCCTAAAAGCTTAACCAGCTCTAGTTCCTGGTCCTCACGCCTTATATACCTTTCTGCTTCCTGCCATCACTTCCTGGGATTAAAAGCATGAGTCACCATGCCTGGCTGTTTCCAGTGTGGCTTTGAACTCACAGAGACCCAGCTGGATCTCTGCCTCTGGAATGCTAGGATTAAAGGCGTGTGCTACCACTGCCTAACCTCTATGTTTAATATTATGGCTGTTCTGTTCTCTGACCCCCAGATAAGTTTATTTGGGTGCACAATATATCAACCACAGAAGATTACAGTTAAGAGACTGCAGGAGAACAGGCCCTATAACTCAACAGAGCAGCACAATAGAGCTGACCCTGTTGGTAAGGATGCAGGTGAGCAGGCTCTGAGGGCACAAGAACAGGAGAGCTGACCCTACCCCCCTCACCTGTCATGTGGCATGGTGGCAGGGGTAAGGGAAAGATGCTCCCCTTACCTCTTGCCACCTGCAGCATGCAGGAGAGATGGCCCCAGGGGAGTGGGAGAGCTAATCTTGCCCATTACAGGCTGTAGTGCATGGGAGAGAAGGCCCTACACCTCACCTGGGCAGTGCACTAGAGATGATCCTGTTGGTAGGGACACAGGTGAGCTGGCACTGAAGATGTGATAAGGAGAACTAATCTCACGCCCCCCCAACCCTTGTAAACCCATAGAGCAATCAGAAGAGTGGGCCCTGTTCCTTGCCTAGTCAGAAAAGCAG
This sequence comes from Peromyscus leucopus, assembly GCF_004664715.2. NCBI lineage: Eukaryota > Metazoa > Chordata > Mammalia > Rodentia > Cricetidae > Peromyscus > Peromyscus leucopus. The sequence continues at coordinate 322,366 of NC_051070.1, forward strand.
AGCTGGCCCTGATGGTGTAGATACAGCTTGAGAGCACAAATGGCCCCACTCCTTGCAGCCTGCATATTGGGTGAGCTAGCCAGGGTAGTACTGGAGCACCTGCCTGGGTGGTAAGGACGAGTGAAAGCTGACAGGCTGACCAACCCAGCTACCATCCAGGCCCAGAACCAGGACTATGAGTTAGCCCACTCAATATCCCCCTCCTCTATGAACTGAAGGATCATGTGAAGGGGCCAGACCTACAGTTCCAAAATGGAAGGATCTCCATAACACAAGATAACAACATCCCTACTCACAGAATCCTTCCTGTCTTTGCATCCCCTTCCATCAGTAACTGGATGAAAGGCTCTATGATGACAGTGAGGGTGTTCACTAATGAGGTCACCAAAGTAAACCAGTCCAGGCACCCTCTCAACAATTTCCAGTAGTCCAAGGTGGGGTTATCCTTGTGGATTCCTGGAAACTTCTCCAGCACCCTGCCTCTTCCTATTCCCATGATGTCTTCATTTATCATGGTATCTCTTTCCTTGCTCTCTCACTCTGTCCCTGTTCCAGCTCAAACCTCCCATTTCCTTATGTTCTCATCCTCCATTTTTTGCCCTCCATTACCTACCCCCACACCCAGTCTGCTCATATAGATCTCATCTATTTCTCCTTTGCTGGGCTATCTACGTGTCCCTCTTAGGGTCCTCCTTGTTAGCTAGCTTCTCTGGAGCTGTGGGTTGTAGACTGGTTATCCTTTGACTTACATCTAGTATCTACTTATGAGCAAGTACATACCATGTTTGTCCTTCTGAGTCTGGGTTACCTCACTCAGGATGATGTTTTCCACCCATTTGTCTGCAAATTTCATGATATCATTGTTTTTCTCTGCTGAGTAGTACTCCATTGTGTATATGTGCCACATTTTCTTTATCCATTTTTCAGTTGAGGGGCATCTGGGTTGTTTCCAGGTTCTGGCTATTATGAATAATGCTGCAATGAACATAGTTGAGCATGTGTCCTTGTGGTAAGATTGAGCATTCCTTAGGTATGTGCCCAAGAGTGGTATAGCTGATTCCTGAGGTTGATTGATTCCCAATTTTCTGAGAAACTGCCATACTGTAGTGGGTAGCCATTCCAACCTTGATCTGGAAGTTCCAACCCCCATTGAGGCTTCAGTAACTGCCATGCCTACAAGGCGGGGCCAAGAGAGGACCCTGAAGACCTGAGATCCAGATGCACTGTCTCTATTGGTTCCTGGACCCTGGACACTGGAGTTCTCCAGAGAACACCGCCAGACTGTGCTACATCTTTCTCAGACCCTGCGACCTACCTATCCCTTCAGTTGTAAGTCACGACACTAAATAAACCTCCCTTTTAACTACATGGAGTGGCCTTAATAATTTTGCCAATACCATACTGATTTCCAAAGTGGCTATACAAGTTTGCACTCCCATCAACAGTGGAGGAGTGTCCTCCTTGTTCCACATCCTCTCCAACATAAGCTGTCTTCAGTGTTTTTGATCATAGACATTCTAACAGGTGTAAGATGATATCTCAGAGTCATTTTGATTTTCATTTCCTTTATGACTAAGGATGTTGTGCAGTTCCTTAAATGTCTTTCAGCCATTTGAGGTTCTTCTGTTGAGAATTTTCTGTTAAGCTCTGTAGCCCATTTTTTAATTGGATTGTTTGGTATTTTGATATCTAGTTTTTTTAATTCTTTATATAGTTTGGAGATTAGCCTTCTGTCAGATGTGGGGTTGGTGAAGATCTTTTTCCATTCTATAGGCTGTTGTTTTGTCTTATTGACTGTGTCCTTTGCCCTACAAAAGCTTCTCAGTTTCAGGAGGTCCCATTTATTAATTGTTGCTCTCAGTGTCTGTGCTACTGGTATTATATTTAAGAACTGATCTCCTGTGCCCATGCATTCAAGAGTACTTCCTACTTTCTCTTTTATCAAGTTCATTGTAACTGGATTTATATTGAAGTCTTTGATCCACTTGAATTTGAGTTTTGTGCATGGCAACAGATATAAATCTATTTGCAATCTTCTACATGTTGACATCCAATTATGCCAGCACTATTTGTTGAAGATGCTTTCTTTTTTCCATGGTACAGTTTTGGCTTCTTGTCAAAAATCAGATGTCCATAGGTGTGTGGATTAATGTCAGGGTCTTCAATTCAATTCCATTGGTCCACTTGTTGGTTTTTATGCCAGTACCAAGCTGTTTTGATTACTATAACTCTATAGTAGAGCTTGAGGTCAGGGATCATGATGCCTCCAGAGGCTGATTTATTATACAGGATTCTTTTTAGCTGTCCTGGGTTTTATGTTTTTCCATATGAAGTTAAATATTATTCTTTCCAGGTCTGTGAAGAATTGTGTTGGGATTTTTATGGGGATTGCATTGAATCTGTAGATTGCTTTTGGTAAGATTGCCATTTTTAGTATGTTAATTCTACCTATCCATGAGCATGGGAGATCTTTCCATTTCCTGATATCTTCTTCAATTTCTTTCTTCAGAGACTTAAAATTTTTGTCATATAGCGTAGCAGGAATTGTTAGAAGGTCTTGTTGATAAAAACAAACCTGGAGCCTGTTATTAGGGTGAATGCTAGAAGACCAGAGAAGCAGAACAAGCCACAGCTTCCTCACCTCGACAGTTCCTCCGCTGAACCTGTTTCTTTAGACTGGAAGCTTCTGTGTCCTCATCACAATGGCACTCAGCTGAATTGCTGCTCAAAAGCCTGAAGCATAACCAGCTAAAAGCTTCTAGGTTCTGGTCCTCACGCCTTATATATCTTTCTGCTTTTTGCCTCACTCCCTGGGATTAAAGGCTCAGTTTCTGGGATTAAAGGCGTGTGTCACCATTCCTGGCTGTTTCCAATGTGGCCTTGAACTCACAGAGATCCAGAGGGATTTCTGCCTCTGGAATGCTAGGATTAAAGGCATGTGCTACCACTGCCTATCCTCTATGGTTAATATTGTGGCTGTCCTGTTCTCTGACCCCAGATAAGTTTATTAGCATGCACAATATTTTGGGGAACACAATACCACCACAATATAGGTCTTTTATTTACTTAGTTAGAGTTACCCCAAGGTATTTTATATTATTTGTGGCTATTGTGAAGGGTGATGTTTGTCTGATTTCTTTCTCAGCCCATTAATCATTTGTATTACTGGCTACTGATTTTTTTTTAGTTAATCTTGTATCCTGCCACATTGCCTACATTATCATCTGTAGGAGTTCCCTGGTAGACCTTTTGGGATCACTTATATATACTACAATATCGTTTGCAAATAGGAAAAGTTTGACTTCTTCCTTTCCAATTTGTATCCCCTTGATCTCCTTTTGTTGTCTTACTGCTCTAGCTAGAACTTCGAGTACTATATTGAATAAGTACGGGGAAAGTAGACAACCTTGTCTTGTTCCTGATTTTAGTGGAATTCCTGTGAGTTTCTCTCCATTAAATTTGATGTTGGCTGTTGGCTTGCTCTAACTTGCCTTTATTATGTTTAGGTATGTTCCTTGTATTCCTGATATCTCTAGAATCTTTATCATGAAGGGATGTTGGATTTTGTCAAAGGCTTTTTCAGTATCTAAAGAGATGATCTTTTTTTCTTCCTTTCTGTTTGTTTATATGGTATATTACATTGACAGATTTTCATATGTTGAACCATCCTTGCATGGATGAAGCCTGCTTGGCCATGGTGGATAATTTTTTTATGTGTTCTTGCATTTGGTTTGCCAGTATTTTATTGAGTTTTTCTGCATCAATGCTCATGAGGGAGTTTGGTCTGTAATTCTATTTCTTTGTTACATCTTTGTGTGGTTTAGCTCTATAGTCTCATAAAAAGAGTTTGGGAATGTTCCTTCTGTTTCTATTGTGTGGAACAATTTGAAGAGTGTTGGTATTAGCTCTTCTTTGAAAATCTAGAATTCTGTGCTTAAATCATCTGGTCCTGGGCTTTCTTTGATTGGGAGACTTTTAATGACTCTTTCTATTTCCTTTGGGGTTATTGGTCTATTTAAATAGTTTATCTGGTTGATTTAACTTAGGTATGTGGTACCTATCCAGAAAATTATTCATGTCTTTCAGATTTTCCAGTTTGGTGGAGTAAAGGTTTTTGAAGTATGACCTGATGATTCTCTGGATTTCCTCAATGTCTGTTGTTATTTCCCTCTTTACATTTCTGATTTTGTTGATTTGGATGCTCTCTCTCTGTCTTTTGGTTAGTTTGGGTAAGAGCTTGTCTATCTTGTTGATTTTCTCAAAGAATAAACTCTTTGTTGTAGCATGAATCTTAAAGGTTCTTACTAATAAAATCAAACCTGAGGCCAGTTATTGGGGTGAACCCTGGAAGATCAGAGCCAGAACAAGCCACAACTATCTCACCTTGCCAATTCCTCAGCTTGCTTCCTCAGACTGGAAACTTCTGTGTCCTCATCCCAGTGGCTCTCACCTGAACTGCTGCTTAAAAGCCTGAATGCTTAACCAGCCAAATGCTGCTAGTTTCTGGTCCTCACGCCTTATATACCTTTCTGCTTTCTACCATCACTCCCTAAGATTAAAGGCTCGTTTTCTGGGATTAAAGGCATGAGTCACCATTCCTGGCTGTTTCCAATGTGGCCTTGAACTCACAGAGTTCCCAGATGGATTTCTGCCTCTGGAATGCTAGGATTAAAAGCGTGTGCTATCACTGCCTAACTAGTGGCTTTTCTGTTTTCTGACCCCAGATAAGTTTATTAAGGTACACAATATTTTGGGGAACACAATACCACTACACTTTGTTTCATTGATTCTTTGTATTGTTCTCTTTGTTTCTAGTTTATTGCTTTCAGCCCTCTTATTTTTCCTGGGTGAATTTGCTTATTTTTTTCCCTAGAGTTTTCATGTGTGCTGTTAAGTCACTAGTGTGAGATTTCTCCATCTTCTTTATGTGGTCATTTAGTTCTATGAATTTTACTTTTAGCACTGCTTTCATAGTGTCCCATAAGTTTGGGTATGTTGTACATTTGTTTTCATTGAATTCTAGGAAATCTTTAATTTCTTTATTTCTTCCTTGACCCATTGGTGAATCAGTTGGGCATTATTCGGTTTCTATGAGATTGTAGGCTTTCTGTAATTTTTGTTGTTGCTGAAATCTAACTTTAAGCCATGGTGATCTGATAAGATACAGGAGGTTATTCCAATTTTTTGTATCTGTTGAGATTTGCTTTGTGACCAAGCATGTGGTTGATTTTAGAGAAGGTTCTATGGGGTGTTGAGAAGAAGGTATTTTCTTTTGTGTTAGAGTGGAATATTCTGTAGATATCTATTAAGTCCATTTGAGTTATAACATCTGTTAGTTCCCTTATTTCTCTGTTAAGTTTCTGTCTGGCAGACCTGTCCATTGGTGCAAATGGAGTGTTGAAGTTTCTCACTACTAGTGTATGGGGTTTGGTGTGCGATTTAAGCTTTAGCAGTGTTTCTTTTACAAATGTGGGTGCCCTTGTATTTGGGGCATAAAATGTTCGGAATTGAGACTTCATCTTGATGGATTTTCCCTGTGATAAATATGTAATGTCCTTACTAATCTCTTTCAATTGATTTTAGTTTGAAGTCTATTTTATTAGATATTAGGATAGGTACATCAGCTTGCTTCTTAAGTCCATTTGATTGGAAAGTCTTTTCCCAGCCTTTTACTCTCAGGTAGCATCTGTCTTTGAAGTTGAGGTATGTTTCTTGTATGTAGCAAAAGGATGGATCTTGTTTTTGTATCTATTCTGTTAGCCTGCATCTTTTTATAGGCGAATTGAGACTATTGATATTAATAGATATTAATGACCAGTGATTGTTAATTATTAATTTTTTTTGGTGGTAGTGTTGTGTGTTTCCCTTCTTTGGTATTTGTTGGTGTGGGAAATTATCTATTGTCTGTGTTTTCATGGGTGTATCTAACTTGCTTAGGTTGGATTTTTTTTCCTTCTAGTGCTTTTTGTAGGGATGGATTTATGGAAAGATGTTGTTTAAATCTGGTTTTATCACAGAATATTTTGTTTAGTCCATCTATGGTGACTGAGAGTTTTGCTGGGTATAAGAGTCTGGGTTGACATCCATGGTCTTTTAGTGTTTGCATAAGGTCTGTCCAAGACCTTCTGGCTTTTAGAGTCTCCACTGAGAAGTCATGTATTATTCTGATGAGTTTGTCTTTATATGTTACTTGGCCTTTTTCCTTTGGTTTCTTTATTTTGTATGTTTAGTGGTTTGATTATTATGTGGCGAGAGGACTTTGTTTATTATTTGATCCAGTGTATTTGGTGTTCTGTAATCTTCATGTATCTTTACAGGCATTTCCTTTTTTAGGTTGGAAAAGTTTTCTTCTATGATTTTGTTGAATATATTTTCTGTGCCTTTGAGTTGATATTCTTCTTCTTCTATCCCTATTATTCTTAGGTTTGGTCTTTTCATGGTGTCTCAAATTTCCTGGATGTTTTGTGTTATGACTTTGTTGGCTTTAGTGTTTTCTGTGACTGATAAATCTATTTCCTCTATCGTATCTTCAAAGCCAGAGAGTCTCTCTTCCATCTCGTGCATTCTGTTGGTTTCATTATGCTTGCATCTGTAGTTCCTGTTCATTTACTCAGATTTTCCATTTCCAGCATTCACTCAGTTTGTGTATTTTTCATTTCCTCTTTAAAGGCCTCTATCACCTTTTTAAAAGTCATTTTAAGGTCAGTTTCTTCTGTTTCTTCTCTGTTGGAATGTTTAGGTCTTGCTGATGTAGAACTGCTAGGTTCTGATGGAGCCATATTGGTCTTTATGTTATGGACTGTATTTTTGCACTGGTGTCTAGCCATCTCTTTCTCCACTTGGTGGAAGTGGTGTCTGTGTCTGAGGGAGCCTCTCTTGGTCTAATTGATACTCTTTGGTCCAGTGGGAGCACTTGGTCTGGTCGGGACTCTTGGTCTTATCAGTGCTGATGGACTCTGTCTCAGGGAGCAGCTCTTAGTGCAATGGGTGCTGGTGGGCTCTGTCTCAGAGAGCAACTACAGTCTCAGAGGTTGGGTGGGTTTGGGAAGGGTGGGGCTTGTGGGTTACAGGGTCTAGTGGGGGCTGGTCATAGCTCCGACCTGTCTGTAGGAGGCTGAAACTAGTACTGCAGTGGGTGGTGGTATGGAGACTCGGGGTTGTCCCTCTGGGTGTTCTGCTATGAGGCTGAGGTGTCCTGCTAATTGGACCTCTTAGTCCAATTAGCATTGGCAGAGTCTGTCTCAGGGGACAGTTGCAGTCTCAGAAGGTAGATGGGGTTGGGAGGAGGTGGGGCTTATGGGTTACAGGGTCTGGTGGGGGCTGATGGTAGTCCAACCTGTCTGCAGGAGGCCTACCTGCTGGCCTAAAACTGGGACTTCAATGAGTGGTAGTGTGGAGATGCAGGTTTGTGCCCCTGGGCCCAAAGCCTAGAGGCTGGGGTGTTTGGCTATGAGGACAAAGACTCACCTCTTAGTCCAATTAGCACTGGCGGGGTCTGTCTCAGGGGGCAGTTGTAGTCTTGGACGGTGGATGGGGATCTGAAATTTGGACTTTTAAACAGGTTTGAGACTGCTAGAGACTATGGGGAATTTGGAAGTTGAACTAAATGCATTATGATATGGCTACAAGCCTATAATGACCAGGGAAAGAATGTGCTAGTTTGAATAAAAATGGGCGCCATCAACACATAGGGAGTGACACTATTAGGAAGTGTGGCCTACTCCTTGTTGAAGTAGGTATGGCTTTGCTGGAGGAGGTATGTCACTAAACAGTAGTCTTTGAGGTCTCAGAAGCTCAAGCCAGTTCACTTCCTATGGTTCCAGATATAGAACTTTCAGCTACCTCTCCAACACCATGTCTGCCTACATACCACCATGCTTCCTGCCATGATGACAATGGACTAAACTTCTGAACTATAAGCCAGTCCCAATTAAATGTTTTCATTTAACAGAATTGCCACGGTCATGGTGTCGCTTCACAGCAATAAAACCCTAACCAATATAGTATCAAGCACATCATTTGTCACCCTTGTACATATATTGGTTGTTAATGACAAAATAAGATTTTTAAAATTTTATTACATTTGCATATTTATACAATGAGTATGCAATGGCACATGTGTGGAATTCAGAGAAAAGCTTATTGAGTCAGTTCTTTTCTTCCACCATGGACTTTCCAGCAATAAACCCAGGTAGTCAGGCTTGGCAGCAAACACCCTTATCTAGTGAGTCATTTCCCTGGGCCAAATGGGGATTTTGAAATCATGACTTAGTACAATTATGTACAGTGACTAGAGGTCACGAAGCTGTAGATATTATAGAAAAAAAAATGATCAAAGCATACATTGCATTTACATGAAGCTGACAACTTTGGGGGGAAATCAGAAATACAACAGTTAAACTATGTTCCTGGCCTTGAAGTACAACCCACAGCTTTTCATAACTTAAACATTTGTTTTTTTACTATAACAATCACTATTAGAAAATGTATCTATAATTTATTAGACATACAGCTTCCTGATGATAAAAAGTGTAGTTGACATAGTCTAGCACTCAAGGACCTCTGCTGAAACCACCACTGAGAACTGATTGCTCTCTGCTGTGAATAGATCTCAGCCCTCCCAGGTTCATATCCCCTGAGACAGCAAATGGTTAAGATTTTCCCAAGTAATTTGATGATATTCTTCCACGGAGAAAGGATTAAAGAAGAGTGATTTTGATTTTAATATATATATATATATATATATATATATATATATATATATATATATATAAAATTTTACAATACCATTCAGTTCTACATATCAGCCATAGGTTCCCCTATTCTCCCCCTCCCACACCCTCCCCTTACCCCCAGCCTACCCCCCATTCCCACCTCCTCCAGGACAAGTCCTCCCCCGAGGACTGCGATCAACCTGGTAGACTCAGTCCAGGCAGGTCCAGTCCCTTCCTCCCAGACTGAGCCAAGTGTCCCTGCATAAGCTCCAGGTTTCAAACAGCCAACTCATGCAATGAGCACAGGACTTGGTCCCATTGCCTAGTTGCCTCCCAAACTGATCAAGCCAATCAACTGTCTCACCTATTCAGAGGGCCTGATCCAGCTGGGGGCCCCTTAGCCTTTGGTTCATAGTTCATGTGTTTCCATTCATTTGGCTATTTTATTTTCAATAATCGAGTAAAACTGAAATTTATTATAAGCCACAGTTGTCCTAGGGACCTCCATGCTATATATATAGCCTCTATGGTTCTATGGGTTGTGGTCTGATTGTTCTTTATTTTCTATCTAGAATCCACCTATGAGTGAGTACATACCATGACTGTTTTTCTGGGTTTGGGTTACCTCACTCAGGAGAGATGGCTCAGTCATTAAAGTCTAGGCTCACAACCAAAAATATATTTATTTTAAGGTGTAACTCCTCAGGAGTACCCACAGAAAAGATATACTGGATGTTTCTATCAAAGGTAAAATCACTATTAATGTCACTCTTGTGAATACAGATTGAAGTAGGCATGCTCATGTGAGTATGCAGGTCCATTAGTGTAAATACTATCAAAGATAAGATTTTCTTAAATACTGAATAATGTTTGATAACAGTTGAATAAGAAAAGAGATGACAGTTCTTTTTTTTTTTTTCCGAGACAGGGTTTCTCTTGTGTAGCTTTGCACCTTTCCTGGAACTCACTTGGTAGCCCAGGCTGGCCTCGAACTCACAGAGATCCGCCTGCCTCTGCCTCCCGAGTGCTGGGATTAAAGGCGTGCGCCACCACCGCCCAGCCTACAGTTCTTTACTTTGAACAGTAATTGCACTCTACAAGAATTTGTATGTATAGTATATGTTAATGTGAGATGTCTAAAGCATGTATGTGTATTATCTAACATATATGTATGTATAAAATACAGTTGCAAGTCAAGTCTTGACTATTTAATGTGCTTATTGCACAGCACATTATAGTATAATGTATGATACTATATACGTATATAATATTAATATATAATACTCATAGGTATCAAATGGAATTTTCTTTTATGTAAAGATTGGCATAAACAATTTTCTCTCCTACATGTACACCCCATCCACTGAAACTGCCTAGGGTGCAAAGTTGTCTTTTCTTATGTGTCAGAACTCAGTTACTTTGGAGCACAATATTCTATGATTTCTGCAGCAAATACCAATAGCATCTATACTTATATGCAAACAAATATTCAAAATGCCTCTAGAAATCACTGTTGTTCCTCTCAGTGCTCATTGCTGCTGTTATTTATGACTCTATTTCCTCCTGTCACTTTCTGTATAATCTAAAATTTACTTTTACCTGGCTTCAACTCTTCCATCACCACTTGATAAGAGCTTGAAAAGAAACTATTGAAATCATTCTTACAAAGCCTTTTAAGGACTACAAGTTATTAAATGCTCACCATATCTGATTTTTAAAGCAGCCTTAGACATACATTACCCACTCATACAATTATAAGGGCACCTTAGCCGTGCGGTGGTGGCATACACCTTTAATCCCAGCACTCGGGAAGCAGAGCCAGGCGGATCTCTGTGAGTTCGAGGCCAGTCTGGTCTACACAGTGAGATCCAGGAGAGGCACCAAAACTACACAGAGAAACCCTGTCTTGAAAAAAAAAAAGCACCTTCCTAACACATCCTTCTGATGTTTCTCCATACTCTCTATCCCTTTTGCTGAGGCCTCCTTTAAGGCATCTTTAAATATTGTAGTTCTTGAGACTTAGTCTAATCTTATTCACCTGTGCCCATAGTTAAAATTTGCAACTTAAATGAAAATCACTTCTGTATTTGTAATTGTAGCTTAGATCTCTCCTCTGAGCTCCAAACTTGAATATTATTTGATTTCCTATTCAAAAAATCTATATCCATGTACCATGTGTATCCAAAATACAGTAAATCTGAGACTGATTCCCTGTCTTTCTCCCCCAATTTGGCCTTTTGTCATATATCCTGGTTTTTAGAAATGCAGCAACATTTTCCTATATCCTTGTGTCTGAAGCATGAGTGTTAACCCAGAGCACATCCACCCTGTAGTAGTTTCCCCACCCTCACCCATCCACCACTGTCTATTCCATAAGCAGCATAGTAGTAGTCTTTAAAACTCATAATCCATTATTATTGCCTGAGCAGTCAACTTGACATGTTTTTAATTACTCACCATAAATAGATCACTCAGTTTTGCAATAAACACCCAAATCTTGTCAGGTTCCCATCTCTTTGATCCATTACAACAAAAGTCTGCATGTTATGATCCTGATCCCAAATCTGGACATCACCATAGCTTTGTAAATAAATTTCTTCTGGAACACAGCCACACTCAGTGGTTCATGTTTTGTCTGTGTCTACTTCCAACTTACAGTGTCAGAACCGAGTAGCTACAAAAGGTATTTTAATTCTTCTAAAGCCTAAGATGGGGGCTGGAGAGATGGCTCAGAGGTTAAGGGCACTGACTGCTCTTCCAGAGGTCCTGAGTTCAATTCCCAGCAACCACATGGTGGCTCACAACCATCTGTGATGAGATCTGGTGCCCTCTTCTGGTCATACATGCTGTATACAAAATAAATAAATCAATCTTAAAAAAAAAAAAAAAAAAAAAAAAGCCTAAGATGCTGTCTGCCATATTAAAGGAAAAGTCTATGCCTTCTGGAATTGAGCACATATTAAATATTGAATGGATGTGCAATGCATTGCTTTATATTATCTTCTCTAAGTAATGCGTGTCCCTATATGCTATATGGATTCTGTGATTGTATATGACCTTTCATAAGTTTCCTTGGTGACAAAGACCTATTGCTTCACTCAGACATTATGGTATGTTCAGACTTCAGTGGTCTGAAGAAAAGAATTTTGCATTTAATATCAATGATAAAAGAAAACCCCTAAAAAGAGATATTTAAGGAAGCTTTCAAGTGTATTGTCTTTGAGAGCCAACTTCTAACTGTCCCTCACTAGGTCGCTCACTTACTGCCTTCCAACTTTGACATTCTTTTCATAAAGATGCCAAGGTTTGTCTCAGAATTTCAAGAACAATGTAGTAATTCAGTCTTCATTATTGATTTATATTCCTGAATATTTGAGATGTTGTGTCTGGTTGTGGTTGAGCAATATGTTCTACTCAGGATCACCCAAAGCTCTCTAGAAGGCAGAGAAAACCCCATCCATGCAGTGAAGCTGCATCTGGTCGAGTTGCTGTGCTGTCAACTTCACCATATCTGCCAGTCAGCAATACAGACATTCAGAATGCAGAGACTGTGCATTGATCTGATTATATTTTGAAAGCAGATACTTATTTTTAGATGGAACATGTTTTTCTATTATGGTCAGAGGAAATAAGATTGTCAGTTGCTGTTTTTGGATAACTGAGGGCCAATGTTCAGATGAAAACAAACAGCAGAAGGCTAACTCTCTTTTGGTTTGGTATATTTTGTGATGTTTTTAACATGTGTTGTTGTTGTTATTTGATGAATGTGTTATTATACATGTACATCATAGTTAGCTGTTAAGCTTATGGAATAGATATAAATTATCATATTTTCTATTGCTGAATAATTTTTGAGATGATGAAATATTTCAAATAGAAATTATCTGCTAATGATTTGCTTTGAAACTGATTACCTCACCTAGGGAAAAAAGTCTTATAGGAAGGAAAAAAATGAATAATCAACACATGGTAGTTTTTCAGATAATTGGCCTTTTAATTCAAGACATTCTTTGAGCCTAAGAGTTTTCAAATATTAATTCATTCAAAGAAAACATTACTTTTATGTCAAATTTATCTGGAAGGCCATCTGCTTCCCTGCAACAGGTTTCAGACTGATAGACTGTGTGCAGCCTTCTGTATGCTACCATTATGACACCACTGCACTTTCCATGAAACCATGCCTGTGGGCCATGCTGAAGACCACTCTTAGGCATCTACTTCCCTTTCAGTTATTCTTTATAAAGCATTTTTATATAAGTTTATCTCTTCATGCTTAATTATGTCACTGTCCTCTCACTGACTTTTTTTTTCTTTTGACTTTTAGTAGTCATCCTAAGAATAGTTAGAATTATTCTAATAGTTCACCTAGTGAAGAGTATGGGAAGCAATCTGCTAGTTTCAGTAGAATCAACATGCTTAGATCCAGACATTAGACAAAAAACAGTGATTATTGTAGAATAGACCTATTTATAAATTTTCTGCCAGCAGGCTACTGTCCTGTGTTTCTAACAGTGACATACATTATTTAAGTTGGCCTAAAGCCAGGTTTTTCTGATTTGAATTCTTTTCTTTTCCTAGTACTAGACTATACAGCTAGTTCCTTTATGGGAAAAATCTCCCAGCAGTGCAGCTGTCTTCTATGCTTGAAGGCACCCTTTACTTATCAGGAGAACAGCTACAGAGTCTATTGAGAAGAGAGGAAAGCCTCTGAGACATCACATCAGTGTCACAGGAATGCATTGATGTGATTTCTCAATCCTTGGGGCTCCTAGATACTATAAAATTTCATATTTGAAAGCCAAAATAGTATCAGAGAGAACAGCATCAATTTGAAATGAGAATGATCAGACAGTAAAAATTCTCCCCAGTTTTTCTTCAAGTGGACTCAAGTTAAACAAAAAGCCAGATGACTGGGATTTGAAGAAGTGAAGACAAATTCTGTACTCTCAAGTTTCACTAAACATCCTCACAAATTGATTGTGTATATCAAATAGTTATTTTATTTGGACTGTGTTTGTTCAAGACAATTGTCCTTTTGGGTCAATCCAATGTCTATGACTAATGTTCTATTGGGAACCTCTCTAAAGAATACTGAATACAGTTTTAGGAAACATACTTTAAAATTGAAGTTGATTCATCATTTTGCAGTTATCAAACCATAGTTCATGATGCTTTCTTTCTGTCTTCTACAACCCACAGTCCTAATTCAGACACACACATATTTCTATATAGACCCATATTTCAGTAACTTATATAGGCACACATATGCGTAATCCTCCTTTAGACTAAAAGAATCTATGTTCCCACACAATATTTAAAATTGTAATTCACAGCTGGATGGTAGTGACTCAAGTCTTTAATCACAGCACTTTGGAGGCAGAAGCAGGTGTATCTATGAGTTCAAGGCCAGCCTGATTTACAGATAGAATTCCAGGACAGCTAGTGCTACATAGAAAAAAAAACATCTTGATAAAACCAAAATAAAATAAAATTGTAATTCACAAGAAGTACACAATTTAAAAACTATACTAACCTGTTCTTAGGAAGAGTTTTCATTTAGTAACAAGTCAATTCTACCCCCATCTCCCGCCCCCCTCCGTGTGTGTGTGTGTGTGTGTGTGTGTGTGTGTGTGTGTATGAGAGAGTGTGTGTATGTGTGTATGTATATGTGTGTGTGCGCGTGTGAATAAGAACAATTAAACACGTGAAATATGGAATAGAGGTAATCAAAATTCAGCTTAGTTTTTTTCCTCACTTATTATTGTCTGGCACAATTGTCATAGAAGCTATAATATCAATAAAGCCAGTGTTCATGTGTCAATAGAACTGAATTATTTTAATGTAAAATTAGTTCATCATAGGATAGTTTTTCAGATCAAGAGCTGAGATTAAAACCAACAAATTTTTCTGGAATTTTTCTGAAGCATACATCATTATTTAAATAAAAAAAAAAAAAAACCCAGATCCTTAACCTCTTGTTACTTGGTGTTCTATAATAACCTAGTGTTGGTGCTAAATTAAAATGTTCACTGTATGCTTTTTTGTGTGTTTTATTCTCATTATCACTCCAGGAGAAACTGTGGAAAATATGTTAAGATTGGGAATTTTTTGTTGTTCTTCAATAGAAAAAGATATGCTTTTTTCTTCATTGTTATAAACAGTTCCTTAAATACTAAATATGGGGCGGTGTGTTATTTGAAGCACTGAGAAAAGATAAAAAGCAAAATATTTCAGACCATAATTTTTCTAAGGGCAGCGATTCTGTTAGAAAGTATTTTCATTATTTAAGTATCTTACCATTTACTGACAATCAGGATTCTTTCTCACCCTACTTTTTTAAATAGTTCTATTTTTGAATAAAAATAATCTCTGTTTTTTAAAATGACTTCAAAACAAGGAGGAGATTACTAACTTTTTGAAGACTCATAGTTTTCAAAAATAATTTTTTTGTTTTTGTTTGTTGTTTGTTTTACTTACTGACATGGCTTCATTCTTTTTCTTTTATTAAGTTTGCTGTTTGATAATTTCATATACACACACAATCCATTATGATTTTTGTCACCTTCTTTTGGGTGCATGCCACCATTATTAATCCCTTTTATAATTCCCTTTTCCACATTCATATTTTGTTTCATGAACTATTGAGTTTAACAATGGCTGTCTGTGGTATCATAGATTTGCTACTATTCATTGAAGCATGGTTTGCTTTCAGTGGTTATACAACTGAATAGAATGTCTGCCCTTACTCTAGAATCTTCCAGTAACTCATAGTTGAACAGGGAGATACAGAGCCACATTGTTCTCTCCCCAATCTATGATTGACAGGCCCAATGTTGTGCAGGCTTTCGTTGCTGTCAGCTGCTACTTTTGTGAAATCATGATTGTAATGTCTATGTATTCCCCACATAACAACACTTCACAACTCTTCTTTTTCATCTTTTACATCCTTTATACTCATCTTAATTCCTTTTCTACTGCTATAAGATACCACAACTAAGAGAACTTATTAAAAAAAAAGTGTCTATTGAGTTATTGTCCATGCCATAACAGCAGAGAACATACAGTGGGCAGGCAGGCCCATAAGAACCAGGCAGAGAGAAAGCTAACCAGGAGGAGATATAGGCTTTTCAAACCTCAAAGCTCACCCCAGTGAAATACCTTCTGCAAGAAGTCCATACCTTTTAATTTTCCCCAAACAGTTCCATCAAGTGGGGGCCAAGTATTCAAACATACAATCCTATAGGGGTAGCATTCTCATTTAAGCCACCACACTACCTCTACGTTCATGTTGTTCTTCAATGTCTTGTTTAGGGCTAAACACTCAACCATCAGCATCGTGAACAGTCATGCATCTCTGCATTTGATACTTTTCACTGTGAAGAGAATTTTCTCTAATTAAGTTTCAGAGTAATATTTGTTTATAGGTATAAATGTATTTATAAGATAAGTTGGCACTGTGTCAATTTAGCTGAACAATAGCAGTAAATTATAATAGGGCCTAAGACCTCCTCAGCCATGGGCTTTTTAATCAGGGTTTTCAGTACCAGATATGGATTCTCTTATTTATTGTGTCTCGCAGAGATCTCTTGATTAAACCCATGATTGTTATACTACTATTGCACCAGTGGGCTCATCTTGCCTGGAGTGTTGATATATTAGTTTGTAGGGCTCTCAACTGGTAAGACCACTGATGCCTTTATTCCCTCAGCAGCAGGCATTGTACATTCCATTTCTCCCAGTGGGGGAGATGTTTCCAGTTCAGTTCAAGCTTGATTTCTCTGTATCTTGCATCCTAAGTGTATCTGTCTCTAGGAATAGGATCCTAATAATTTGTTCTGGTGGGTAGCCAAAAGGAATGACAAGAACCTATATTATTTGGGGAGCCTTTAGAGGCCTCCCTGACCAACAAGTCATAGGGAGGTAGCCCATCCCTAGCCTGGGATTTGGCTTACTAACCCATGGGTGTTGAGTGCAGAATTATTCAGCCATGCATGTTATCATCCTCCTAACTCTCATATTTTTCAGTTAAGTTTCAAAGTAGGAGGGTTCCTAATGGCTTTTCCCTGTACCTTTTTTTTTTTTTTTTAATTTTTGGTTAACTCTCCATTCTCTTACTTCTTGCATTTCCTATATCTGCTTTCCTCCCACCCCAAACAGTATATGATACTGAAGAGCAGAAGCTGGGATAAATGCTGGGTTGTCTGTGAATGTAATGCATTTTCTCCTGATTAATCAATTACTAATACATATTTGTTCAGTTAGCTATCGTTGTAGTTCCTTCCCATCTCCCAGCCCCACCATTTATGGTCTGTGGCTATAGTGTAGAAGGAACCCTGACTTACTGAAGTGTGTAATTCAAATCACTAAATGAGTTCACAAAGGGGAAAATTCCATGTGACAAATGCATTGGTCATTTCATGGTTTCTCATCTGCCAAATAATCATTGAGAACCTTTAGGACAAAGGCTGTTCTAGAAGCCCAGAAAGATAAGGAACTATGAGATTTGCATTCCAGTACTTTACACTAGAAGAATAAATGGTCCTGTAAACATTGACACAAAAGCTGGTAGGAAGCAGGCTGCAAATTAAGGAAAATATATTCAATTGGTTTATATATGAACAACAAGAAACTGCTTCATGTTATGAGATATGAATACTTATTCTAACTGTATAGATGAAAAGTCTAAGGCTTGGGAGGATAGCTATTTCCCAGAGGTCACTGGGCTGATAAGCAGCAGGACTGGTGATGATATCCAATTTTCATGATTCTAAATCCAAACTCTGCATCACTGAGAGGAGAGGAATCATTCAAGTCCCATGAGAGTAAGGTTTAGGAAGACTTAGTAAAGAGACTTTGGTAAAGCTAGATCCAGAAGGTGCAGCAAAATCTCCAATATTCTTGGAGTAGGAGAATGGGTAGAAGAATATATTAATCTGAAACACCTGTGGTAAGTGACTTGAATATCTCAGGATTTTATAGGCTGAAAGTCTAAAGTGTTAGCAGGGTTCATTTCCTCTCAGGCCTCACTCCTTGGCTTACAAATGGCTGACTTCTCTATGTTCCTCACATGGCCTTCCTTCTCTGTATGTATCTGTATCTTAATTTTTCTTTTGAATGACACAGTCATTTAAGATTAAGGTCCATCAACATATTATCCTATCTCCACAGTGAGCTCTTTAATAATTCTAGTGTAATAACATTCTGAGGTACTATAAATTAGGAATCAATAAAGAATATGGAATGGGAAGGAATAATAGCTAAGCTCATTACTGATGGTTAAGTTCACAGGAGCACAGTGTGGCACATGAACACTCTAAAATCTAGGGCAGAGAAAACTCAAGACCAACTAGGAGGTGATCACTGAGGAAGAAAAGATTTGGAAGGATCCCAGAAAAAGGGTCTTACTGCTTTAGCAAAACATTTATCCCCAAAATTCTTAGACTTTCACTTGGGAATGATAATAGAGTTAAAATGAGTTTGGAGAAGAGTTTTTGTATATTCAAAGCATTAATTTAAAGCTACATATTTTTTTAAATCACCACTTAGTGTAACTTTATACTTTTCCATTTTTAAAAATATGATTATTTATCTAGGAATTGTAATTAGTTTTACTCACCTATTGCCCTTAGAAAACTTTTAATGAGACTTTACACTTGCATTCAATGTCTATATGAAAGCTATTTAAGTAAAGTATATCAAATAACTTTTTTTCCTAAGTCTAGTAATACTTTACAACAAAAATCATGTCATGAGCAAAAGTTAACAAGCGATACAAGGAAGTGGATAAAGCAAGTCCTTACAAACACTTCTAAAGATGTAAATTAGTGCATCCACTATGGAAATTGGTATGGAGTTTCCTCAAAACACTGAAAGTAATACTATCATATGATCTAGCCACCATATGCCTGAGTTCACTTCCAAAGGAAATGTAATCAGTATGCTAGAGACATTTGCATTGACTGAAGAATTGTAAAACTACTTCTATGTTTATAAAAATGCCTTCCAACAATTTGTGTATATAGAAAAATCTAATTTTATGAGCTACCTGTTTATCACACATTACATGTGAACAAATTTATTGCCCTGTATTACATGAGCTTTATCTAGCTCACATTGCCTGAAGTGATTGTGTGTACATCCTAAGAAATAATTCCTGGTTGGTCCACATTGCTGAGTGAGCATCCTGGTGGCTTTGCCTCTCTAGTCAGCTTTGTGCTTATTTTCATGAAGCTATTGGCTGGTATCTAAGCTGCAATGGCTATTTTCAATCTCTACTTATGGTGGCTTGGTGGCATTCCTCGGGGACAAGGAGTCAGAGTTGGGGAAGCCAGCAAAACAAACCCCAAAGACTCACAAAGTTTCTTTTCCCACCCACCACAACCCTGGAAATCTTAGTTATGAGCTAAGTAAAATAAAATACATAATTCTAAAATGGTGAAGGTTTTAACAGAAAGAAGTTTCTTTTTTATTTTCCTTTTATTTTCACTGCACTCCTTGTATTGAGTCCTAGGTATTCTGTCCTCATAGTTCAACCATCAATAACAATTCAGAGACCTAACACTAGGTACCTGATTTGACCGTGAATTTTGTATGCATAAATTGAACTATCACATTGCATCCTATAAATATGTAAAGATTTTACATGCTCATCATTTTTATTTAAAAATAGCAGAATACTACATGACCTTGATTAAATGAAAACACTAGCAGCTAAAATAATAAAGCAGCCTTGGGCAAACTCTGGCTACTGGCTAGCTCTGGCCAGTCTCTTGATTGAAGGTTAACTGAAATGCAGTCATACCATTCACATTTTTGCCTATTGCCCATGCCTCCTCTGGGAGTGTAGGAGCCATGGTGAAGAATACATGGAGGCTACTTGACTTCAGACCTTCAATCACTGATACTCTGTACCTGATTACATAACATAGTTTTAACTGTACATATTATTGTATATGAGCTAACATATGCCTCTAGAGGTTCTACTGCATCATAATGTACAATTTTTCAATTTAAAAAAGTAGTATAACTTTAACTCTAAACGCTTTCACATCTTGCAGATTTTTAGTTAATTTGTTATATAAATGAAGTCACTATTTTTATTAGGTTTTTAGCATTGTGGTAAGTACTTAGAAAAAGCAACTTCAAGGAAAAAAAGATTTATTTCATCTTACGGTTTCAATCTATAGTCAACTTGCTTCATAGTTTATAGCCTTTGGTGAGGTAGACAAGATGGCTATGTGAGTACAGCAGAGCAAAGGGGAGCCCTTTTTCCCTAGTCCTCAAAATAACACTACCAGATGAGGAGCAAACTTTTACTTTCTGAGTCTCTGGTAGATATTTCACATTCAATACATAACTATTTTTGTAGTATAAAATGTTGTAAATGCTTTGAAGATTATAAAATAGCATGTTTTTCTTTTAGTAAATTTCCTGTAATAAAGCCATATCTTTAACACATACTACTGTGGGTTAGACAACTCTTCATCTTGACAGTTGTACTGGACTAGTAAAACACATTAATAAAAGGAGTTAGAATAGTCAAGTGAGCATAGGTGAATTTGTTTTATATTTTATTTTGTTTCTTGAGTTCTTTCTGCTTAAATTTCTGTGGACTAAAAGATGAGGAACAGAATAGAAATTCCTGGATTTTCACAGTTGATAAAACTTAGAAACATTGTTCATTGTCAAAATGCTGCTGGGCACCAGGGAAACAACCCACAGGTGCTTGTTTGACATGGTCGGTTTATACTTTGTAGGTATTTATCTCTGTCACTTCTGTTTGGGACCAAGACCTGGTAGCTGAGCTTATAGCTCAGTGTTCCACATCAGTGTCTCACATGAGCATTCTCTTTTCGGGAACTGCTAGCCTTACGTGGTGGATTTAAGAACTGGGACAAGAGGGAGAACAGACTACATAGAGGCAGAGGAGTCAATTACTAAAGATAGGAAGAGAGCACAGGTGCTCAGGGCTTGGGAGTTGTTAGTAGGAAATAGAAATAATGGAAGAGGACAGGGGAAAAGAGGAAATATAGATATTGTAAAGGAGACATGAGAGATGGAAGGAGAAATGGGAAAGAAGAAAGAGAAGGGGAGCAGGAGAAGAAGGAAGGAGGGAAAAATCTGGTAGAAACAAGAAGCAAGGAAAAAAACTGAGAACAATGATTGGGTGCCTATAATAAGAACTCCCTTTCACTCACTGCCAGTGATGTAACTAACCACTTGAGTGACATTGAGGCATATGTTAATTCTTCTGAAATCATCTACCTATCTCTCATATGTTCCCATACACCATTGTAAGGAAACTTCTTACCCACAACAGAGACACAAATTGATGGGTATAATAATAAAAAACAAAGGCAATGAATCACAAAACCATGCTATTCATAGCTTTGCAAATGCTGTCACATGTCTGAAGCCAGACAAGTGGATGACATGTGAGTCTGAGCGTGGACTGCAATAGAAAGTGATGATAAACAGAAAGGGCATGACCTCTATGCCTTACTTTTCAAGTAGTTGCTAGGGATTTGAATTCAGGTCATCATGCTTGTAAAGCAAGTGCTTTTACTCAATGAGCCACCTCTACAACCCCAAGAGGCTGATTTCTCATAGCCCTATTATCATAATGACACTTTCCTTGGGACATAGACCATTAATCCTTTTCAGTGATTTTTTTAAAATTTATTTTTGAGATGGTAACTTAATTACAACTTTCTGTTTCATCCCTTCAAACTCTCCCATCTACCTTTCCCCAATCTCCTTGAAATTCATGGCCTCTTTTCTCATCATTTGTTATTGTGTGTGTGTGTGTGTGTGTGTGTGTGTGTGTGTATATATATATATATATATATATGCATTTATTATACATAGATATTTTCAAATATATCCTATTGAGTCCATATACTTATTATTTATGTATATGTTCTCGGAGATGACCAATTTTTCCCTTCACAAAAATTGTCCTGGATTTTAGCTCATCACTTGTAATGAGATTTCATTGTCATTTAGCCTTTTATTTTTTTCTTCTCTGTAAACTTCCAAGGCCTAAATCTGTAACGTAGCCAGTGATGAGTTCTGATATGCAGTCTGCCCATCAGCTGTCAACCTGAGTGAAGAGTTGTCACTTTCCACCCCAAACCTCTTTGGTTTTTTTTCTTTCCTGTTGTTTTAACAATCTGAGTTGGTGGTGGTAATTGAGTATGGATCAGCAATCAGGGCTCTACTTCACATGTGAGGATTTCATTTTACAATGGAAAAATCTTTACACTTCAGCAGAATTTCTAAGCCTGATGCAACACTCAATTTTTTTCTTCTCTTAGTTACTCTAGAAGAATTCTTCTTTTTTTTTTGTTTTTTGTTTTTTTGTTTTGTTTTTTTGTTTTGTTTTGTTTTGTTTTGTTTTTTTCGAGACAGGGTTTCTCTGTGTAGCTTTGTGCCTTTCCTGGAACTCACTTGGTAGCCCAGGCTGGCCTCGAACTCACAGAGATCTGCCTGCCTCTGCCTCCCGAGTGCTGGGATTAAAGGTGTGCACCACCACTGCTCGGCTTAGAAGAATTCTTCTTAACTCTATAACATTGTTAAGATAGTTTCCTGACTGAATGTTACTCTCTGGGTCAAGTGTTTTTACTAAGACTGTTTCATTTTATGCTGTATTTTCTTACATGTCCCAAAGAATAAATTTTTAATATTTTATTTTATTATATTTATCACATTTGCTAAATAATACAATTAATATATTCATTTTCTAGGGAAAGCCAGTATTGTCCTGATTTTTGTGTTTAAATACAAATATATGAAAACATGAAATTGATAATCTTCTAGAATTGGTATGCTTCTCTAACAGCATCTCCTAATGAGAGACGGTCACCTCATTTTCTTAGTTCACACAAATTTCAAATTCAGTGTGAGTCTAGTGTATATTTAACTTTACTTGAAGTTGTCCATGACAGTGTTGAAAATGGATGATAAGAAATAGAAGAGAGGTAGTAAGTCTAAGGTCTTTGGCCAAATCTTAGTCTTAGAATTCTGACATTTTCCCATGCCACTTATATCACCTTATCCTAAGGGCCACAGAAGGCTCTCACACTACTTAATGACTCCCTTGCTATCTAGGAGAGATTAGGAAAGGGGTCAGTAACAATAGAATCATGAAATGTTACAGAAGTGTAGATATGCTTGTAAAACCACTCACCTAAATTATTGGACAACTTTTCTTAGACTGCTAAATTTAGGGAGTTGTAAAGAAGTAAGAAGTTTCTGAATTTAATAAAAATGTCAATTTAGAGGTAATGGAAGGTCTTAAGAATCATAAGACTGTCCAGGCCATGGTGGCACATGCCTTTAATCCCAGCACTCATGAGGCAGAGACAGTCAGATCTTTGTGAGTTTGAGACCAGCCTGGTCTACAAAGTGAGTTCCAAGACAGCCAGAGCTGGTAAGAAACAGAAGACTGTAAAACTGACAGTGCCTTAGTGCTTGAACATCAGATTCAATCTGGTAGGTTTCAGTGCTTCACCTTCCAAAATAGGAATACCAGCAAATTTCTGTTCCTCACAGCATCCAGTAGAACATTCTCACTTGATCCTCACAATTGCTTCAAGTAGTATCATTTCCACATTTTACTCATGGGGAACATTTTCAAGAAGTTTCTTCTTCATCAAATGGTGCCAGCTAGGAACAGCCAGAAATGAACCTTAGAATTGCTTTGCACATCTCTAGAATATTCCAAGCTAGATACAGGAGTAAATATCCCTATGTTGCTCCTAGCAAATATTTTTACCAACACTTTAAAGATTTCATTTTTTTGAATTTATTTGTTTGTTTCCTTGTGTATGTGTAATTACGCATAAGGACACATATTGTGGAAGGCAGAGAACAACTAGCCATTTGGATCCTGTGCTCTAACTCAGGTTCTCAGGCTTGACAGCAAGTACCTTTAACTGCTGAACTGTCTTGACTTCTCCTCTTAAAAAATGGTTCATGAATTAAACAAAGAAAAAATGTTCACATGCTTTCTAACACAAGCATGTATATGTACTTTGGCACAAATATTAATACCATATGCACATTATAACTTGTACATATCAAAACAAAGTAGACACTCTAAAGATTTAGAACTAACTGCTCTTATCTAATCCTTTAACAGTTTTTATCACAGTCTGATTCAAGTTTAAGTTGTATCAAAACAACCTTGGATCCTTATAAAAAATGCTAATTCTAGATCCCAAAACTGTTTAACCAATGTCTCTGTAGTAGGACATTGAAATATCCCTTTTAACATTTTTGCAAAAGATACAGTAGAATTTACTAGTATACATCTGAAAATAAGGGTTTGATAATGAATAGTGTATATTTTATAATTTTATGTTTAATTCTGGAGTAGAAGTGAGAGATAAAAGGAAGGTGAATAAAGCCAGATAAGAACTCTCCCAAATTCGAATATCCGAATATCCTTCATAAAAATGCAGTTGACTGTGGTGCAGCAATTAGGAATAACTCCATTCTTACATGTTTATTGCTGTTATTCTTTTTTTTTTTTTTTTTCATTTTTCAAGACAGGGTTTCTCTGTGTAGCTTTGCGTCTTTCCTGGATCTCGCTCTGTAGACCAGGCTGGCCTCGAACTCACAAAGATCCGCCTGGCTCTGCCTCCCGAGTGCTGGTTCTTATTGAATATAATTTTAAAAATTATATTCTTATTAAATATAATTAAAATTATAATTAAAGGAAGTCATGGGTATAAATTTAAAAGAACAGAGTTAAATACAATAGCAGAGTGAAAGAATGTTAATATTAAACAAACAAAACTTGGTAAAAATAACATTAGAGAAAACTAAAGGAAATAGAATATTTAAATTAGTCCTTTACATTAGGAACAAGTTGAAATAATTACAAGACTTGATCATAAAGACAGATTCCAGAAATAAAAAATAAGCTTCATAAAATTGGCTGACAGCCAAAAACAGGAAGAATGTGTTGGTTTTAAGAATTTACACTATTTGCAATAAAGAAAAAGCAAAGCAGTGTTTGGGACAATTGCTCAGTTAATGGAACACTTGTCATGTAAGCTTGAGGATATGAGTTTAGATTCCCTAACACCAACATAGAAATGCTAGACACTGTGCTCTGCCTGTAATCCCAATGCTGCCAAGGCAGAGACAAGTTGCTGCTTAGAGCTGGCTTGGCTGGCCAACTTAGGCAAATAAGGAAGGAAGTCCAGGTCCAATGAGAGCCCTTGTCAAAAAAAAAAAAAAAAAAAAAAAAAAAACAAAAAACCTATGGTGGAGCAGAACTGAAAAAGACACCTGATAGCAACATCTTGCCTCTATCTACATTTACCACATAGCCAGGGAAGATATGTGCCCATACATAAACAAGTACACACATATGCACAAAAAACAAACAGGAAAAGAGAAGTAAATGCATTTCATTGAAATGCTGAGAAGATTCTGAAAATCAGTGTTCAAAAAGTGATAAATCTTAGCATATAGTTCTTACATATGGATGGATGGATGGATGGATGGATGGCTAGATAATAGATGCTAGATACACAGAGATGTCATTTTCATTTAACATTTCATTTCATTTTAGGAAACTAATAGTATTTCCAATGACAGTTATGTATGAATTGCAAACAAGTTAGTCTTCTTGCTAGTGTTTACTGCAAAAGCTTGTATCTGAAAGCTTTTTTAACTTACTAGAATTCAGGGGGTTGTGAAGTCCAGGTGCATGATAGGCAATACTCAAAGTTTCAATTATCCTGATGACCAAAGCAAAGTTTTCCATGCTAATATGAATATGCACTGTTATAGTTGAGGGATCATTAAGAGAGTTTAAAAAGAGACAATCTTATTAAACAATGGAGAAAAAAATGATTTATTCAGCAAGCAGCAAGTTAAGGTCTGAGGGGAGAAGTGGGGATCACACCTGACAAGACGTTTTTGCAGGCCAGATACTGTGGCTAAGAACTCTGAGAAAGCCCTGAAAAGGGAATAATATTTGCTACTTAGCATCTGTATTAGTAAATATTGGTTGATGTAATAAGATAGCATGTAACTCAAATTCTCAGAGCCAGATGTTGGGGTAAATACTATAAGATGAGAGAAACAAAGGAACAAGCCACAACCACCACCTCTTACCTCACCAACTCCTCAACTTGCAAAAGCCTCAGCCGATAGGCCTCTAGCCAAATGAGCTACCTCAGCCAAAAAGGCTTCAGCTGAAAAAGCCTCTAGCTGAAAGGGAAGCTTCTGCCGAAAGCCTTTAGTCCCTGTCTCCTCACACCTTATATGCCTTTCTCCACCCAGCCATCACTTCCTGGGATTAAGGACTTGTATGCTTCCCAGTGCTGGGATTAAAGGATGGTGCCACCACTGCCTGGCATCTATGTTTAATCTAGTGGTTTGTTCTGTTCTCTGATCTTCAGGCAAATTTTATTAGGGTACACAATATATCATCGCAATACCGTGACCAAAAACAACTTATGGAAAAAAGAATTTGTTGTGGCTTACATTTCCTGAGGGGATGCATAGCAGCAGGTGTCCAGAGCATGAGCTGAGATAGCATATTTCTGTCCATAAGCAAGAAGCAAAGAGAGAGTTAACTCAAAGTGGAGTGAGGCTCTCAACTCTCAAAGCCTACCCCTAGTGCCATACATCCTCCAGCAAGGCTACACTTCCTGAAGTTCCCATAATTTCCCCAAACAGTGCCAACAACTGGAGACCAAGTGTTTAAAAACTTAAGTCTATAAAGGACATTGCTCATTCAAACCACCACATGGCCTATAAGATAGAGAACCTCAGTGTGTTTCATGATTGCTCATCTGGAAAAGAATGCCAATAATGGAAAGATTAAAGGAAGAAAAGTGATTTCTTAAGGAAAAGACTTATATTCCAGACACTTAGTTCTTGTAACTAAAATTGTTCACGTTCTGCACATGACCAAATATAACACCGTGTGAAGTAGGAAAGTTAGAAACCACAGAGATCTTTGATTTGTGGTGACTGTAAACCCAGTAGATTATATATGTCAGATTAAAAAAAAAATAGACATAAGTCCTCCTGTAGGGGAAAGAAGAGCACATCATAATAAATAGCTAGAGAAATGCTTATGGTTAAACTACACCATCAACAATAGTAGAATCAGACATCCTCATATCAGAAGGTGTCCTAAGCAAAAAAGAGTAAGGCAGTATCCCAGAATAGCCTGGGTAGGGTGGCTGGTACTTCCAGAGCTGGAGCACACAGTCTTCTGCTCAGTGTGGCCAGCACACAGCAAAATTACAAGGAAGTATGCTTTAAAGAAATCAAAGTAAGTACCTGCCTGTCCTCTACTTATTTCTCTGATAACAACATGCTTTAGGTTTCTAATAAGTTACCACAGGTCACAGATTTCTGTGGTTTCTAACTCTGCTACTTTACACTGTTATATTTGATTTTGGTTTTAGGTTTTGAACTTGATCAAATTCAAAGTAAAGAAAGGAGGCAAGTAAATAATGTCCAAGTCACATTTAAGGAATTGATTTTGTCTCTCTGATAACATGCTTTGGGTTCCTAATAAGTAAACTAGTCCAGAGTTCAGTCTTCTTTTTTTTTTTTTTTTAAGAAATTTTTTCATTCATTTTACACACCAATCAAAGATTCCCCTCTACCCTCCTTCTGTCTCCCCCCCAACCCATCCCCCACTCCCTCCCACAAGAAGGCAAGGCCTCCCATGTGGAGGCACATACAGTAGAGGCAAGTCCAAGCCCTTCTTAAGATGGCTGCTGGCTGCTTTTTCTTTCACCATCAGACAGTTCAGAATTTTCCTTGGAGTTTCTTTATACATGTGCATTAATTTACAGAAGGGAGGATGATGATTATAGCCCTCTCCCCAATTAATTTTCCCATTCAGAGTCCTAATTACCGGCTAATTGCTCTAATCCGACAGAGGCATTCAGGGCAGTAAATCAGAAGGCAGACATTTTAACAACTTCAAATTAGTTGGTTGGTTTGCAGAAATCAGGGAAGCACAGGGCCTACACTCTGTCAGGCTAACAGAGCCACCCTAGTGATCTGAAAAGAAGAAAAGTCAACTAGTCAAAACTATCTATTTCTGTGTTTAAACTTCTTGGTGTAAAAAGGTGAGTAATAGAGTAAAAAGAAACAAAAAACCCATTAACAGTCTCACACAGTGTGGGGTTACAGTGTAAGGGCAGTGGAAGTCTGCATGGATTGACACTGTGAGCTATCTGGGGCCAGCAGACAGAAGAAAGGGCATCGTGTCTCAGTTTGAAAAGCAGACTGACACACTCTGAGAAGCAGTCAAACATCTGAAAGCACAATTTGTTTCTACTGAGGTCCACATCCAGGAACTGGAGCTGCTTACAGATATCATTCTGTTCTTCATGGGATATAACTCAATAGGAAAGCAGATGAGTAAATCTGCAATTAAAATACAGTATACAGGGCCAGAAGATAGCTCTGTGGGTAAGGTGCTTGCTACCTAGCCTGACAACATGAATTCAATGCCTGAAATTCACATGATGGAAGGAGAAAAATGATTTGCAGTTATTTTCTGACTTCTATACGCATGCTGTGGCACAGATACCCCCTTCTGCCGCTAAGTAAATGAACAAATGTGAAAAAATAATGCAGTTTAATGAATGCAGTAAACAAAGTAAATGGACAGAGTTATAGCAGTTCATGGGAAAGACACTTAGGTATAAGCAGTGTGTCATACATTGATATGCTAATAATCACAAACATGGATGACTATAGAACTATATGTTTTTCAGAGTTAACTTCATAGAGATGCTAAATTATTTTAATGAACGGTCTTAGAAAGTTGAAATATCACTTATATAGGTTTGCTGTATACTCACAGATGGTAGGTTGAAGAATATAACATCTAGAATCATGATTTTCCTGGATTTGGTTCCATGCTACTTCCAGAATTCTTGTTCTGCATTTTAAGTAATCATGTGAAATAGTGATTAAAATTACCCTTAAAGCCAGGCGGTGGTAGTGCACACCTTTAATCCCAACACTCTGGAGGCGGATCTCTGTGAGTTTGAGGCCTGCCTGCTTTACAGAGCAAGATCTACGACAAGCACCAAAACTACACAGAGAAACCCTGTCTCAGAAAAAAAAAAAAGATTACACTTAGATTCTTTAGATAATATGTAACATGGTATAATTGAAAAGACAGAACAGATTGTCTTATAGTAAGGATAATAAGCATCATATGATATATGATTATTGACCTCCCTAACTTCTGTGTTCATGAAATCCATGAAAGGACAGTTGATCTTTTTGGTTTTGAGATTTCTAAAAGAAATTAACACCATCATCAGCCTTCCAGAAAGCTTATATAATTGTTATTTGGTTTAATATCAATTGATGGAAGAAACCAAAAACTAAGACAAATTGCAAAATATCCATGTTTAAGTTGACATGGATTTGAAATATGAGATTGGCAGTGAGAATAGAAAAGACAAGAAGAGTACAATATATACATAATTTAAGTAAGAATTAATAGCACAAAATGACTTTCTAAATACGTGGTAAAACATTGCTAATCCTTAGTGTCTAAACTAAGGCTGTCATTCCAAAATTCAGAACAAAGAGAAAATTCAGGACAAAAAGCCAGCTGAGAACACAGAGAAATGCTGACTTTATGTGGAGACAAAATGACAAGAACCAAAAATGAAGGTGTTCACTACATATTGAAAAACAAGACAGGGCTTCAATTGGAAGCACCATCACAGAAACAGAATAAAGGGTGCAAAGCCATGTGAAGAAATTGATGCTCTATGACACAAAGGAATATTGCACGAACCCTTGGGGGTACCTACATTCCAGGCAAGCCATAAAAATAAACAACAAACAAACAAACAAACAAAAACAACCAGGAAAGCTAGAGTAGAATGAAAGTATTATGTTTCTGAAAGTGGTAGCTCATGCTTATAATCCTAGCTGAAGTTTGAATTGAGAACAGGCTGGGCTGCCTAGTAAGCTCCAGGAAACAAGTCTGACCTACAGAGTGAGTTCTTTTCTAAGTAAATGAGGGCATGGCAGGGCAGAATAAAATGGATGGGGAATGAAGGAGAGCAGGAAGAAAGGTTAGGTGATTTGATGGCTAGTTTTTTTGTTGTTGTTGTTGTTTTGTTTTTTTTAACATAGATACCCATTTTATTAGCTATCATATCACTGTTTTTCATTCAGGTACTTTCTAATATGAAATGCTTAAATAAAATTTAAGAAAATTTAAATATCTCTAAGTTTCTTTATAACATTTCATATGTATATCAGCTACAGATAAAATAACATCAAATTTGGAGGGTTTTTTTTGGACTTTTTTTAATTGATTCTTTTTGATTTCATATCATGCATCCCTATCCCATTCATCTTCCCTTTCCTTCATATCCACCCTCTGCAATTTCCCCTCCCCAAATGAAATAAAATTTTAAAGAAAAGCAAAAACAAAAAAAAAACTAACAAAAAAATTCTCATTGTGGAACCTTTAGTGTGACACAGTGAGTCACACAGTATACCCCTCAGTCCATACATCTTTACTTGTAAGTGTTTATGTAATGAGTTATTGGTCTAGTTTGAGGCCTCTGACTTCTGCTACACTCTCAATACTGGGCTCTCACTGGGACTCCTCTGAATATCCTGTTGTTGCCTTGTGTCATGGAGATACTGCAGCTTTGGGTCTGCAGGTTCTGCCTCTACACGTGCTCCAGCAGTTCATAAGGGGTGGATGCTGGATGGGCCAGCATGCTTATTTTCCTTCATTGACACCACCAGGCCTAGCTCTCCAGGAGAGCTTGCTTCCTGAGTGCTGCAGTTGGTGGAGTTCAGGGCCAGTTCTCCCTAGTGTTGCAGCCAGTGAGGGTGGAGCCAACTCTGCAGTCTATTCTCACTGCTTTCAGTGCTAACATGAGCAATGGACATCACTACAGACTGAGGCTGTGCCAGGGCCCAGGACCCAGACATGTCCCTTGGCAGGAGCCCAGGCCCAAATGACAACATGACCCTTGTGGCAGTGTAGCAGTGGCACAGCCCTTAGACATGAATATAGACCTAGGTGACAGCCCAGACACCTGTCATTCCTGTGGCCCTTGGTGGCAACACAGACTATGGATATCATCACAGACCACAACTGCAGTTAAACCACAGCAGATTTGGAGTTTAAAAGCAGACTTAACTCCTGGGAATCACTTGTTAGACACTGGACTTTAAATGTAATGAGTTCTTTAGATTCTAATGTGAGAGGGCTCTGAGATAAGAAGGTAGACGATCCTCCATTGTGTTTTGTTTTGATAATGTAATATGAAAATACAGATAAAATGTCCATGTCAGGTCCCTGACATTTCAGGAAATGTTTGTCTCTGATGCTTCTCTACTTTGTCTACTGAAAACTGACTAAGTATTGACATATATACTTGTACATTCATGAAGTCTTAGAAGTTGTTCAGACACAGTTCCTGATGCCTAGGACATGGCAGTAAAAGAATCAGTCTTGTCTTGAAGCCACTGGCTAGTAGAGAGAAGGGGAGGGTGTGAAATGTGTATCTTTGGGAATTGGCTGAAGCAGAAATCTTAGAAGGTCTTATTAATAAAATCAAACCTGAGGCTAGTTATTGGCATGAATGCTAGAAGATCAGAGAAGCAGAACAAGTCACAGCCACCTCACCTCACCAGTTCCTCAGCTGATCCTGTTTCCTCAGACTGGAGGCTTCTGTGTCCTCATCCCAGTGGCTCTCAACTGAACTGCTGCTTGAAAGCCTGAATGTTTAACCAGTCAAAAGCTTCTAGTTTTTGGTCCTCACACCTTATATATCTTTCTGCTTTCTGCCATCACTGCCTGGGATTAAAGACTCACTTCCTGGGATTAAAGGCGTGAGTCACCATGCCTAGCTGTTTCCAGTGTGGCCTTGAACTCAGAGATCCAGGCAGTTCTCTGCCTCTGGAATGCTAGGATTAAAGGTGTGAGTGCCACCATTTTCTAGCCTCTGTATTTAGTGGTTATTCTGTTCTTTGACCCCAGATAAGTTTATTAGGGTGCACAATATTTGGGGGAACACAATTCCACCATAATTGGCACACACAATTTCAAGAAAAGCAAAGAGATCAAATAAGATTCCATAGGAACGGTGATATTTTACACAGACACTTAAGGTGGTGTTGGAAGAAGAGGAGTTGGAGAAGCGAATGTAGGCAGGAGTCAGAGAATGCGCAGGAGAGGGCTGTGGTGGTAGGCCAACCACACTGGTTCCAGAAAAGGGAAGTCCCTGGGAAGTTCAAAGCATAGGATAGCATCCCTGCTCTGAAGGAACCTTTATGGTAAGGGGAGAAATAGAGAGACCTCTACATGGTGCATTCCTCCTCATCCTGTGCTATGATGAACTGCAGTAAGAACTCTTCAGTGTCTAAGGGGAGGAAAACAAAAACAAACAACAATAAAAGGAAGAATGATAGAGATGGAGGTACTATCTCAAAGGGTTTAGGAAGTTGTTTTGCTTAAATAATAAAGTAAATTGAAATCTATAAGCCTAGCACAGCACACATGCTAGACTCCTCCAACAGACACAAAAGGAAAATGTGCTATATGTACTCCATTATTTGGATACAGCCATGACCACTGCAAGTCTGGGACTGAGACTCTGCCTTTCTGTTAAGCAGAAAAGCAGTGAAGACTTTATGTGGCACATAGGCCTTGGTATAATATACCCATTTTAAAAGCCATTGACTTGCTTGCACAAAACTCAGGGACTTCACAAGCTCTGACAGGAAAATCATAAACTTGGCAGCAATATTTCCAGCTGCTGAGGCACTGTGAGCAATCACCTGTAGGTAGAGGGAAGCAAAGGCACTGGGAAAGCCTGTAAGTCCACATAGTTTACCCTATTCACCCGTGATCATATCTTACTATGGAGCCCTTTCTATCAGGAAGTTGGGAAAGTGATATAATTGGCCCTACCTGAGCATCAAAAAACAAGTATGGTAACATCATTCCCCATCTATTACAGATGTAGAAACTACATCAAAGAGACGCAATTGACTTGCCCATCACCACTCAGGGACAAGTGCCAGGATAAAAATTCAAAGACAGATGCACTGGCTTCCACAGACTATGCCCTTGATTTCTTACCATACAGAAACAGAGCACAGAAACACATACAACCAAGATACTTTACTTACAGAAATATTACTTTAGATTCCTCTAAAATATTTTTAGAAGTTTAGCTCTTATAGTTTATCTTATTACTATTCACAGGCCAAGCATTACTGGGAGACAAGGTGTTGATTCTTCTTTCCTAAATATAGCAGCCAAATTAACTGCCATAGGAATACATCAGATAAACCAAATTACCTGTGGACAATAAATATGAGCACATTAAACATGCTTTTGGTATGGTGTTAAGATTATCTCTTTAAACACAAAGGATTTACTTTCAGACTAGAAACTCACAAATTCACTAATTTATATGTCTTTTATATTGAGTGAGGATTTTTTTTAATTCTAAGAAACAACAGAAGTATTTCTAAATGGAATTTATATTAATTTAGGCATTTTTTTCTCAAAGTATCTCAGAGGCATATTTTACCATTAATTTTGTTTTCTCTAAGATGGTTCTTAGTCCCTGAGATAGACTGACAGAGGAAGACTGTGTGGCCTCCTAAATCTCTGTGTTTGCATGTTTGTTACTGTAGCAAAACTATGTTCTGATCTCTAAATGAGAAAGGAGCTTTGTTACTATTAATACATACAAATGGCATATTTGTCTATCTGAACCTCGAGTTTCAGTCTCACCTACAGCCTTTGTACTTTCCAACAATCTTTTAAATATGATATAAAGAGAAAATGAGGTAATCAGGGGAGCTAATTCAGATTTAAGGGACAGGGAAGAAAGCCTAGAGAGATACTCAATAGATACAGTGTTCACTATACAAGTAATTGTGCAATTCCAAATTTGTAGCCCCACCCTCCTTACAAAAAATGTGATGTGGTAGTACACATACGTAACCCTAGAGATGGGTCCTAGGAGCCTACTGGTCAGACAGCATAGCTGACCCAGTGAGGTCAAGGTTTAGGGACAGACTCTACCTCAAAAACTAAAACGAGAACAACTGAGGATGACACCTGATGTCATCATCTGGCCTCTACATGTGTGTAAGTACATATGTGTATATACATGCATTTTATATATAATATATTTACATGTATATATGTATATATATACATACAAAAACAGGAAGAGGTAAGGGGCTTTAGGTCTGAAGATGCTTTTACATCTATGGAATTTTAAATCATCTATTTTGATGTCACTAGACATCACTAGAAACAAAATAGAATATAGTTAATCTGTAGTTGTTGAACATATTTTGTGAAGACAGAAATTCACAAAACTTTCTCGATATTTAAGAACAGTAGAAGCTATTTATTTTATAAATTAAAATCACCATCTGTGTATAACACACATGTTGTCACATAATGCAAATGTACATCACTGTATTCCCAAACCTTGAAAGGGTCCCTGAAACCATGGGTCTGTGAAAGCTAGGATTCATTGATGGAGAAGAAATTAACAGGACCTTTAGGAAGATAAGCATTTCATATTAGAACAAAAAGGTTGTTTCACATAGGATCGTAGCCTGGGGATAAACAATAACATAGGAGTCAGTTATATGTGCTGGCCCCTAGAAAGGCCACTGTGACAGAAAGAGGCTACATGAGGGCTGAGAAATCTGTACAAGCAAGAAAGCCTGATCCTAGGTAAAAAGCACACACACACACACACACACACACACACACACACACACACACACACAAAGAGGACAAGAGGTTTCATGATAAGAGTACAGGAGAGTGCAGGCAAGGAAGTAAGGCAAGCTGCTGGACTAGACTCACTCTCTGAAGCCATCCTCACGGGGATATCATCATGAAAGTGACACTACGATGTTCCCATGGTATGGGTAGTCTGAGCAAGAGAAGAGCGATTGGGTGATGACATGATTAGATGAGAAAAGGAAAAGTAACATTTCAAAGGGAGGTTCAACAGAACTGAACTCTATCTGAGCACTGATACAGGTAGACAATTTCAATTAGATAGAAAACATGATAAACACTTCTCTGAAAATCCAGCCTGGACTTTGCTTCATTTACCAAAACAAGAATCATAGCTTCATGATTTATCTGCTACTCTCAACATGTAGCTTAAGGACATGCTTCCCTCCACATGTCTAATCATAATATTTCATGCATCAGACATGATGAAATTTACCCTCTGGTGGCTTAAAAGGTGTTTGAGGACAGAAGGAAATTTAAAATTCTCTCTCTGTGTCTCCGTGTCTCTGTCTCTCTCTCTCCTCCTTTCACCTTGAGATTATCTAAAGTTGTTTTAGA
The DNA here is from genome assembly GCF_004664715.2 of Peromyscus leucopus. Classification (NCBI taxonomy): domain Eukaryota; kingdom Metazoa; phylum Chordata; class Mammalia; order Rodentia; family Cricetidae; genus Peromyscus; species Peromyscus leucopus. Next base: position 357,466 of record NC_051070.1, read on the forward strand.
TTCAAAACTTTCTCCTGCACAAATAAGATAATTAATGTAATTGAAAGAGATTTGAGTCCCAGATGTTTATAGATGTTTATACATTTGTGATTCCGAAGGCATCCCTGGGGGAGCCATTCTCATTTGCAGTTAGAGACACAATGGAAAGGCAGCCTCAGAGCAAGCAAACAATGTCACTTAAATTCAGATGTCAATCCAGGCTTTTTGGTAACAGCGCTGGAGTATAACATGGTTACACTATGTCTCACATCAATTTCTCAGTTTTGCTAATTATGATGTTACAAAGACTGTCTTACAAAGGCTGGCATTTTAATGAATAGCCAATCTTAATGACTTTCCTTACCTTTTCAGTGGTGGCAGAACAAAACATTTTTATTATAACAAAGGGAATTTCCATTATCTGCAGTATAGGGAAGCTTAGGTAGAAGCAGGATGCTAAATAAGGATACTGAACCATAAATTTGGAAGTTAAAGAAAGGGGTAGGACAAACACTAAATATGTTGTTAGTGTCTCAACTCCTAATGCCATCATCATGAGGAATGAAGACTTCCACAAATTAATTTTAGGAGGACAAAGACATTCAGACCACAGTATTTAACAAAACCTGGTAATGCACATATCTCCTCCTTTGGAAATGTGTGTAAACAGAAGCTACAGAATTAAGGTCTTTAGTATGGGTTTAGGTAGTGAAGGTGGAGTCTTCATAAATATTAATGATCTTACAATGGAGGCTTGAGAAATATCTCTTGTATCTCCTTTCATGATGGTCTATGAACCAGAAACTGCCACCCAAAACTGAGCCCTTCAAGTGCTTTGATCTTAGACTTCTCAGCCCCAAGACTTGTAAGAAATTATTTCTGTTGTTAGAAGCTACTAACCTAATGTACTTTTTTATAGTTGTATAGAACAGACAGCATATCAGGAGTGATCAAAAGATCCCCAAAATAGCATCTTTAGAACTATTAGTATCTTTAGAACTATTGTATGTGTTTTGTACAGGGCAATAGATAAAGATCTATTTGTATTCCTCTACATGCTGACATCCAGTTATGCCAGCACCATTTGTTGAAGATGTTCTCTTTTTTCCATTGTATAATTTTGGCTTCTTTGTCAAAAACCAGGTGTTCTTAGGTGTGTGGATTTACATCAGGGTCTTCATTTTGATTCCATTGATTCATTTCTCTGTTTTTATGGAAGTTCAAATGGATCAAAGCCCTCAACATAAATCAAGTTACACTGAACCTGATAGAAGAGAAAGTGGGAAATAGCCTTGAACACATTGGCACAGGAGACAACTTCCTGAACAAAACACCAGTAGCACAGACACTAAGATTGACAATTAGTAAATAGGACCTCATGAAACTGAACATCTCCTTAAAGACAAAGGGCACTGTCAATAAGACAAAATGGTAGCCTACAGAAAGGGAAAAGATCTTCACTAAGCCCACCTCTGACATAGGAATAATCTCCAAAATATATTAAGAACTTAAGAAACTAGTCATCCAAAAGCAAATAACCCAATTAATAAGTGGGGTACAGATCTAAACAGAGAATTCTCAACAGAAGAATCTCAAAAGGCAGAGATACACTAAAAGAGTTGTTCATCATCCTTAGCCATAGAGAAATGACACACACACACACACACACACACACACACACACACACACACACACACACACAAAGATACCATCTTACACCAGTCAGAATGTTGTAAGATCAAAAACCCTAATGACAGCTTATGCTGAAAAGGATATGGAGTAAGGGGAACACTTCTCCATTGCTGGTGGGAGTTCAAACTTGTATAACCACTTTAAAAATTCAATATGGTGGTTTCTCAGAACATTGGGAATCTACCTCAAGTCCCAGCTATTATACTCTTGGACATAATGTCCAAAGGAAGCTCAATTATACCACAAGGACACTTACTTAACTATGTTCATAGCAGTGTTATTCATGTAGCTAGAACCTGGAAATAACATAGATACTCCTCAACCAAAGAATGGATAAAGAAAATGTGGTATACTTACACAATGGAATATTACTCAGCTGTTAAAAACAATAACATCATGAAATTTGCAGGCAAATGGATAGAACTAGAAAAAATCATCCTGAGTGAGGTAAACCAGACCCAGAAAGATAAACATAATATATACTCACTCATAAGTGGAGGATACTAGCTGTAAAGTAAAGGATAACCATGCTACAATACATAGCCCCAAAGAAACTACATAACAAGGAGAGCCCAAAGAGGGATGCATGGATTTCCCTGGGAAGGGGAAATAGAAGAGGTCTCCTGATAGACTGGGGGTGGGTAGGGAAGGGAACATGAGGCATCATGTTGAGGGGTGAATGGAGGGGGAGGGTAAAGAAAGGGATGACTTGTTAGAGGGGGCATTTCAGGGCCAGGTAGAAACCTGATACAAGAGAAACTCCCAGGAGTCTACAAGGATGATGCCAGCTAAGACTCCTAGCATTAGTGGATAGGTGGCCAGAACTGGCCATCTTCTATAATCATGTTAGTTAACTACCCCAATTGTCATCTGAGAGCCTTCATCCAGTAATGATTGAAACAAATGAAGAGATCCATAGCCAAGTACTGGGTGAGCCCAGGGAATCCGGTTGCAGAAAGGGGGGGGGAGGATTATACAAGCCAGGGGGCCAGGGTTATCACAAGGGAAGTCACAAAAGCAATAAGCCTACTCTACTCATAGGAGCTCACAGACTATGGACCAATAGTTAAAGATCCTACATGGGACCAGCCTAGACCCTCTGCATATGTACGACAGGTGTTTGACTTGGTCTACTTGTGGGACTCCTGGCAGTGGGAGCAGGGCCTGTCCCTAATGCTTTGACTGACTTTGGGGAATCTATTCCTAATGATGGGTTGTCTTGCCAAGCCTTAATACAAGGAGGGGAGCTTAGGCCTACCTCAACTTGATATGCTGTGCTTTGTTGGCATCCAAGGGAGGCCTGCCCCTTTCTGAAAACAGGTGGAGGAGAGGTAGATTAGGGAGAGGGGCAGAGAGGAAGTGGGGGGGAGGAAATGGAGAAGGAAGCTGTAGTTAGGATATAAAATAAATGAAATTAATTTATAAAAAAAATTATATGTGAGCAGATCGCACACAGAACAGTATTGTTGGAGGTATGGATTTTGTTCAGTGGCAGAAATTTTCCCATAACTCCATCCCAGGCTGAAGAGATTAGCTCAGCTTATGTTACCAGCTTTTAAACATTTACCTAAAATTTTCTATTATTAATAAAAACTCAGGAATCAGATATGTAGGTACAAACCTGATAGATCAAGAAAGCAGTTGAGGAACAAATAGTTGACCCTCTTTACCTTTCCAGATCAAAAAGGCTGCAAATTTTTCCAAGCCCTTTCCTATCTCTTCCCGTACCTCTCTATCTGGATGGTTCAAACTCTCTATGGCTAAATCTAGTCAGCTAGTCATGGACTCTGCCCCTTGATTAAAGGCTTAACTTTATTAACAGCCTCAAAGTGTCACAGTGCAGTGCAATCAAATATCCTCCAACATTTTCCCTCTTTTGTCTAAATAAAAAAGAAAGGTTTTAACTAGAGCATAGTAAATTTTATATATATAAAATGAGAATAATTATCGAATAAGAATGACATTTACAATTTCCAATCCATTTGTATTTGGCAAGTTCAGAGAAATTATTGATTATCTAGCCTATCTTGATGAGTCCAATATTTTATACCTAAACTACTTTATATAATAACTTGTATTACCATCCTAAATATATCTTTTTAGACCTTAAAATATTTTCTTAGATAAACAACTTAAGCTTTTATGTCTATCAACCTTATAAACTTTACATCTGTTTTGAAAGTTTCTTTTCTGAATTTAGTAACAACAACAACAACAAAATGGTATCACTATCTAGTCTTCAACTCCATCAGAGATCCAAGAAGGATAAAATATTACCTGAGTAAACAGGAAGTATAAAGCAAATGACTTTCCAAGCTATGGAAATAGCAGAGACATCTGGTTGCCTGGACAATTACCTAAGGTTACTCTGCAATATCTTTAGCCTGTAGAACTAAAATAACCTACCTTTTCTGATTTTATTTGCATCAGTATAAAACATAAGTGCTGCAGAAATTGGTGTTCCATATACCATGTGAGAAAAAGTTCAATTAGTTCTTCTTATAAACTGAAATCTCTTGCATTTGGGATTTTGTTGATAATCTCTCCCAAAAAATTACTGCAAGCTCTTTTCCAATGTTCATTTTCTGCCCAAAATGAGAAAATTTCAGCATTAGTAAAAGGTACTACAATTTCTGTTGGGTCTACTCTTTTTTTTTTTTTTTTTTTTTTTTTTTTTTTGGTTTTTCGAGACAGGGTTTCTCTGTGTAGCTTTGCGCCTTTCCTGGAACTCACTTGGTAGCCCAGGTTGGCCTCGAACTCACAGAGATCTGCCTGGCTCTGCCTCCCGAGTGCTGGGATTAAAGGCGTGCGCCACCACCGCCCGGCTGGGTCTACTCTTATTAATTGATGAATTCTCACTTTTCCTTTCAGAGTCAATTAAGAAAGCTTTTCTATATAGGTCTTTAACTTTTTATTTCATTTCTGTGAAAAAATATCAATAAAATATTATCTTCATTCTGCATATGAATTCCTGTGGGAGAATATATAGAATATGAAATAAACAGAATACAAACAAGCCCTGGATCTAAGTGATGTACATGTGCATCTTGTAATTTCTTTTCTACCAGAGCCAATTCTCTCTCAGATTCAGCTGATAATTTTCTTGAACTATTTAAATACTTATCACCTTGTAAGGTTTGAAATAAATTACTTAGCTCTTGAGTTGTTACTCTAATTGTAGGCATTAACCAGCTAATATCTTCCAGCATTTTAAAAATTAAAAAATCATTAGGAGTTGGTGATTATTCTCACCTGACTTGTACTATCTGTGGTTGAATTTTCTGTAAAACTCTCCTATATCCTAGATAATTGATAGAATCTCCTCTTTAAAAAAATTTTAGGAAAAACTTGTAATTCTCAACAAGGCAAAATTCTGTTTATGTCATCAAACTTTTTTACTAAAGTATCTGCGTCTGGATCAGTTAGTAAGATATCATCCAGAAAATGGTAAATTGGAGATTGGGGAAACTGTTTACAAATTATTTCTAATACCTGTTGTACAAAATATTGACACAAGGTGGGACTATTCAACATTCCCTGTGGAAGAATTTTCCACTGATACTTTTAACAGGCTGGGAATTATTATAAGTAGGTACTGTGAAGGCAAATTTTCCTCTATCTTGTTCTTGTAAAGGTAATAAAAAGTAGTCTTTTAAATCAATCACTATAATAGATCATCCTTGGTAATAAAAAAGGCAACAGAATTCCAGGCTATAAAGAGCCCATTGGTGGGAATCATCTTATTAATAACTCTCAAATCTTTTACTATTCTCCATTTTCTAAATTTCTTTTTAATGACAAATATAGGAGATTTACAAGGACTGGTCAATTTTTAAATATGTTGAGCATTTAGCTGTCCCTGTACCAGCTGTTCTAGTGCCTGTAATTTTTCTCATGTTCTACCAACACAGTCTTGTCAGTTAACCCTTTCAAAGCTAGGGCTCTTGGTATCTTTGAAAGATCAACAGCTGATATGCCCTGCTTATGTACAACCTGAACAGTCTGTGACTGTTCTTGATAACACCTTTGAATATTTCTCTCATATTATAGTCTGTTTCTGAGATAGGAGGAATGTTAATCTGTGTTTTCCATTGCTATAACAAATCTTGTCCCTGTAAATCCATTGCTATGTTAGCCCTATATGGCTTTAATTTTCCCATCTGTCCTTTGGCCCTATACACTCAACCCACCTTGTACTTTGTTTTACCTGAGATAAAATTCCAATCCCTAGAAGCTGAATATTTTCCTCCTGAAAAGGCCAATCTAGACACCAAGATCTTGGTGAAATTATTGTTGCACCCATGCCTGTGTCCAGTAAACCTTCAATAATAATGCCATTTTTCCATACTTTTAGCTTTGGTGTTTGATCATTTATAGAAATTTGCAAAAATGCTTGTTTTATATTCTCTCTTGAAAATTTTGTTTTATCTACTGAAGCTGTTGTGTCATCCAGAGAAGTATGTTTTTTAGCTATAGGCATTATGCCTTTTAATTGCTCTGTGGATGAGTTTCTCCAATGTTGACAGGGAATGATTGAATCAAATTTGATACTGGGGCTGTTAGAGGTGGGCATTGTAGTACAAATGGGTTTTCTGTAGTGGGTGCCTGTGGTGTCAGCCTGAGGAGAAAAGAGAGACCAAGGTAGGAAAAGCCCGTGGTGGTAAAAGTCAGAGACCCATAGTGGCACAGAGAAGTGGCAGCTTTCTTGTATCACATGTTGGACACCAAATGAAGTGTTTACCTAAATTGTTCTATTATTAATAAAAACTCAGGAGTCAGATATTGGGATATAAACCTGATAGATCAATAAAGCGGTGGAGGAATGAATAGCTGACCCTCTTTCTCTACCTTCCCAGATCAAAAAGGCCTCGAATCTCTCCAAGCTCCTCCCTGTTTCTTCCTGTGCCTCTCTATCTGGATCCTCCAAAATATCTATGGCTAATTCTGTAGTCAGATGATTTGCTGTGTCCTGGCCTGCCAGTGGTCAGGACAAATCTCTCCCACTCGCATCCCCCAAGTAAACACACAGAGGTTTATATTAATTATAACTGCATGGCCATGGCTCAAGCTTTTTGCTAGCTAGCTCTTATGTCTTAAATTTGTCCATAACTATTAATCTATGTATTGCCACATGTTCCATGGCTTTACCTGTGTCCTATCACATGTTGCTCCTTGGGCAGCTGGCTGGCATCTTTCCCTGACTTATTTCTGTCTCTCTCTTTGAATTTTCCTCCTGCCTCTAAGCTGTCTTGCCATATGCCAAACAGCTTTATATATCAACCAATCAGAGCAACAAATATTCACAGCATACAGAAAGACATTGCCCCATCAAATTCTGATCAGCTAGTCATTGATTTCACTCCTTGTTTCTAGGTTTAGTTATATTAACAGTCTCAGAGTTTCACAGTGCAATAAAATATCCCACAACAGATTTTCAAAAGAAATGGTAGAGGATTCATTTACTATTCTGGAATAGGAAACTGATACCCAGAATGACAGACATTGGGATAAATTGAGTCTTGTTATTCCCCAGGGTTCTCTTGAGATTACCCTTGACTTAAGGTCTAAGAACACTATGATCATAACACTGACCAACTTTCATCTTGCTGTCTTAGAAACAAGTGCCTCTCCAGATACCTATTCTAAGCTTTAATATTCTTACATCCTGGATGATTCACTACAAATGTAGTTAGATAATAATAAACTTTCACTCAGAGATGGAGAGGGAGAAAAAAGCAATAAAGAGATGCTGCCCTTGGATATTCATGCGGTGATAAAGGAAGGGCCAAAAGGCCCAAATCACCTTCTCCAGGTGGATTTATGATGTATAATTTTCATCAACATAAACAGAACCATTAAAAGTGTCCTTTGAATCTGAAAATAGAATTCCAGAAGGTAGTTCCTGTAGACTCTGCTATATATTGATTTTAGGAAGTTGTGTAATGCCTTCCTGAATGTTCATTCCTCTTGGAAAACCATTGGCATGAAACATATTTCATAATTTCTATTAGAAATACAGTGTTTCAGCAAAGTGGTGATGGCACACATCTTAATCCCAGCACTCATGAGGCAGATGCAGATGGATCTCTGTGAATTTCAGGCCAGCCTGGTCTACAGAGCAATTTCTACGATAGCCAAAGCTACACAAAGAAGCCCTGTATTAGAAGGAGAGAAAGAAAGAAAGAAAGAAAGAAAGAAAGAAAGAAAGAAAGGAAGGAAGGAAGGAAGGAAGGAAGGAAGGAAGGAAGGAAGGAAGGAAGGAAGGAAGGAAGGAAGGAGGAAGGAAGAAGGAAGGAAGGAAGGAAGGAAGGAAGGAAGGAAGGGAAGAAGGAAGGACGGAGGGAGGGGAGAGAGAGGGAAAGAGGAGGGAAGGAAGGAAGGAAGGAAGGAAGGAAGGAGGGAGGGTAGAAGGGAGGGAGGGAGGAAGGAAGGGTTTCAAATTGAGATAATTTATAAGTATTATGTGGATATTTCCTTGGATTTTCTAACTCACATAAATAATTGGTAGTAATAAATTAGAAGAGTAAATTTGCATTTAACTCTTGGCTAAGTAACTGATCCTATCAAATGAAAGCATATTTGCATCAAGGGAACTTCAGCATCCTTGCATTTCCAGTTTCTTTCCACATTACCCACTGTCTTCTTTGTAAAGCTTGAGGCACAATTGTACTTTGTCAAGGAGCCCCATCATTCCCTAAGGCATTCACTCTTTGATCTCCTTGTGCACACAGAGACAGAGATATGACTCTGAAAGCGTTTGTGTATGTTCCTAAGATTCATTGCTTAAAAACAAGAGTAAAATTACATGGCAACATGCATATGGCTCAGAATCTCTGAATTTCTCAGCTCTTCGGGGGAGTATATTTTCACCTTATGTAGAATTTGATATGAGTCCATTTATAAAAAGAGCAGCTATTTAAATGGGAAAAGCTTTCCCTACATCATCTTGGAGCCAAATGTTTTTCTAAAAACATTCACTTTTTTCCCCCAGCACAGAAGTCAGATTCCAAATGAATTTAAAGTTCACAGAATCTCTGAAAGTTATATTTGAGTTATAGCAGTAAGTTCATTCAAGTGCCGAAATGAAAATAAATGAATTAAGAACTGCCTTGGGAATCCCCTCTACAACAATTTTTCTCCATGCATAAACTGTATATGCAAACTGGTGATACATTCACTGCTGTACCTGTTTCCTATTCAGAATTTTATACATGACATTTGAGGAAGGTGGGATGTGTAGACAATATGAATTGTTGCTTCAATTCTGTTTTCTGATTTTTAGATGTGAAAGGAGAATCAAACACTCATCTTTCCAATCCTTTTTCAAACTAAAAAAAAATGGCTGTATATGTAGTAATAGACTTCATTATAGCTTTTTCATGTGTGTTTTTCATTGATTTTCATCTCCCACTCTTCTCTCCATCTTCTTCCTCACTTGCACCTTTTCCCTTGTTCACTTTCTTATCACATGTATTTTATCACTCTCTTAAAAAATCTTTTGGCAATTCCATAAGAGCTCATTTTTGCCTCCCATGTTCCCCTTTCTTCTTTAAAAACTCCTCCTCGGTCTGTCATTCAGTTATGTACATACTAGTCCTATTTAAGATTTCTTTATTTATTAGAATCTTTAAAGGTCTTAGTCTACCCATTTGATAATTATAGACTTGTATTTGGATGTTACCTTGATGTTTAAAGATCCAGGGCTATGTGATACAATACCCCTCTGTTATCATTGTTGCTGTGAATAGACATTTTCATCAATAACAATTCCATTGTGGGAAGGAGTAGGGTTGTAGCAGGCAGAGCTTTAGAACCAGAATATTCTTCTTCAGCCCTGTCAGCTGTGCTAAATACAAACTTAAGGAACAGCACTGAGCTTGCTATGTATGTGATGAATGTCGAATCTTTTAGTGCTTTCCTGACTTTCTAACCAAGCTGCCACAACTTCCTAACCCCTCTGATGAGAAATTCCAGTTTCAACTGCTTTCTAAAATTAGAGAAATACAGAATGTGCTCCAATGCCAACAAAACTGTCCTCACAATAAGACTGTTTCCTAGTCTGCTCCTTTGGAACACAATGGTAGTCATTACTCTTTAAATAGAATATTTTTTTTCAAATATTTATAGATAGCTATAATATTTCACTAATTTTAATTTCCCAGGCTGAGTTGCTTCTATTTATTTATTATTGCATGCTTTATTATTGACAGTGGCAATATGTCACTATATGAATCTGTATGAATTTATATTGATTAACTATATGAATTTATATGAATCTATAGTACTTTGGCATTTCTAATGCATTTCTGTGTATGTCATTGTTTCTTTCCTTTGGTTGTTGTTATCGTTGTTTCCTGTTTTGCAGTGCTAGGATTGAACCTTGGGCAAGCATTTTCCACTGATATGAACTACATTTTTGGCTTTTTCATGCTTTATTATTTTTTAAGAACATGTATGTGCATGTGTCTGTGTATGTACACATGAGTACAAGTGCCCATGGAAGCCAAAGGCATAGGATCCCCTGGAACTGAAATTATAAGCTGTTGTGAGCTGTCTAATGTGGGTGGTAGAAATAAAAACTCAATTCCTCTGTAAATGCAGTGTGTACTCCTAACTACTGAGCCCTCTTTCTAGAACCTCACTTTTTATTATTGAGGCAGTCTCACTGCTGTCGACGCTAGCCTCATAGCATTGTGATCCATGCCACCTGTCTTAGGGTTTCTACTGCTGTGAAGAACCACAGTGGCCACAGCAACTCTTATAAAGGAAAACATTTAATTGGGGGTGGCTTACAGTTTCAGAAGTGTAGTCCATTATCATCATTATGAGAAGCATGGCAGCATGCAGGCAGACCTGGTGCTAGAAAAGGAGCTGAGAGTTCTATATCTTGATATGCAAGCAACAGGAAGCAACTCTGTATCACTCTGGATGTAGCCTGGGCATAGGAGACTTTACCACCACCCCACCACACACACACCATGACAAGCTTCCTCTAACAAGGCCACACCTATTCCAAGGCCTCTCCTCCTGACAGTGCTGATAGTGCCACTTCCTATTAGAGCCATTTCTTCTGAACTCCCACACTGCTCTTCAGTAGGATTCCTTGGAATGGGAATTACAAGCCTGGCAGTTTCTTTTTTTCTTAAGTGTGTGTGTGTGTGTGTGTGTAGCTTAAATTAATCCACTTCCATAAATCTATACCTTGCCATGTGGCTCGTGGCTTACCAGCATCTTCACATGCTGCTTGTCATGGTGGCAGCTGGCAGTGACTCCTTCCACCTTCCTGTTCTCTCCATTCTCCTCTCTGTTAGTCCTGCCTATACTTCCTGCCTAGCCACTGGTCAGTCAGTGTTTTATTTATTGACCAATCAGAGTAATTTGACATACAGACCATCCCACAGCAGTTGGCTGCTCTGTCTGTCAGGTTACCTTGCCATAAGAATATAGGTATTCTCCTTTCTCTGCCTCCCACACAATAGGAGTGCTGGGATTTCAGATGTACACTACTATGTCTTGATTTCCATGATTTAGGGAAATTCAAACTCAGGTCTTCATTGCTGCAATTTCCATGTACTTACACAATAACAACTGTGGGTATTTGATTTTCTAAATGAAGAAACTGAGGCTCAGGCAAGATAAGTCACATGATCTTGGACTTATTCATCCAGGAATTATTAGACAATAGGTGCAAAGCAAACTCTTAGGATATAGGAAAAAGTCAATAAAAATGATGATACTCTCATTTACAAGCTGATGAGAGGCATGAGCTGTTTTTAATCATGATACATATTATTCAACTAAATACAGCTGTCCCTAATTTCACAGTATTAATTAATTTGTCAATACGTGATTAATATTCTCCCATGTTCTGTTCTTTTAGAAACCCCATAATGAAAACATATAGGAGTATACTTTATCTTATTAATAATTTGATTTTATTTAAATTATTAATAACTTAATAATTAATAACTCTCAACTCTGAGATTTGATAGTATGGATAAGAAAATGACTATAGGATATACTTTTCAGGATGTAACATATGAGAAGAGAACAAATTCTAAACAAGAATAATCAGAAAATAAAATAGGAATTTGGATTTTAAATACATACATATATATACTAATCATTGAATAAAGTGTAATTGGTCATAAATTACCCATATATATTTTAGTTCCTTAGTAATTTTAAGTCTTTTTGGAAAAAAACTTACTAGTTCATATATTTAAGTGTATTTTTTGTGTTACTACTGTGTAACACATTATTTTGAGATGAGATGAAAATTTTAAAACTAAAAGATTAGGAAATTATTAATATTGCTTCTTCTGAAAATGTCAGCATACATTATCTGAAAACAAATAGTTTGTACAAAAACCAAATTATATTTAGATCTATGTAATCTGTGAGTGATCCTACCATTATTGCAAAAAAACCTATGGTGATAAAAATCTTAATAGAATCAATTTTAAATTAAAATTAAATTCCAATGAAAATCAATTCTCTTACTTGAATTGCCTTTGCTTAACCTATGAAAATAAAATCCTCAATGTGAGTGTTCTGTGAAAAAAGGTTCATGCTGGGATTTTGTCTGGCTTGATCTTGTGCACGTCTTATGTACACAATTATATTAGCAAATATATGTATTCAATGGCCATGTTATGTCCAGGAAATAATGTCTTACTGCAGCCATGCACTACTTCTGAATCTTATAACCTTCCCATCTTTTCTTCCATGATGGTCTCTGATCACTGTGGGGAAAAGGCATACTATAGATGTCCCATTTAGAGTTAAACATACTATCATCTCTTAGACAGGGTAAGAACTTATGAAGCCTTAACTCATCCTTAACTGAAAGCTATTGGCAACTGATGGTTGCTAAATGAGAAAGATAAAATATTTTCTTCAGGAACATGGCCCCTAAAAGGACACTCATGCTCCACTGGATGGTTCTTCATCTTCAGCACACACATATGGTAACACTAAGTGGATTCAGTCATGGAGAGATAGGGAGAAAGAGGGAGGCAGGAAACAAGAGAGAGAGAAAGAGAGAGAGAGAGAGAGAGAGAGAGAGAGAGAGAGAGAGAGAGAGAGAGAGATGCAAATTGGAAGGTAAAATGTATGGATTTGAGCAAAAAATTATCTATATGCATCCATAAAATTCTCAAAGAAAGATTATTTTCAGAATACTTTAAGGTTCACAGTAAAATGGAAATCATGGAGATCTCCTATACACTCCATGCCCATGTATGTGCATACTCATCTTCATTTTCAGTGTTCCTCACCGGAGTGGTACCATTATTATGATGGTAAACTTATGTTGACACATCATCACTCGGAATCCATAATTCACATTAGGGTGCTTTCATATCTACCTAAACAGATATATAATAATGTATCACTGCTATAGTATCATCTACAGAATCTCCACTGTTCTAAAACTCTCTATGCTCTGCCTACTCAGCCCCCATTAATCCTAAATGGCCATTGTTCTTTTTGTTCTCTCCATAGCCTTATCTTTTTCCTCAGTGTCCTATAGTTTGAATCACACAGTAATTCATCTTTCAGATTGACTTTTCATTTAATGTGCATCCCTCCATGTCTTTACATATCTTGATAATTCATTACCATTTAATGATGAATAATATTATCGTGTGTGGGTATTCCATATTGTATCTGTTCATTCACTTAAAATATACTTTCATTGTTTCCAAGTTTAGAACATTATAAATTTCACTGTAATAAATATCTCCATATTGTTTGGTTATAAGTTTTCAATTCCTTCGGGTAAATACCAAGAAACTTAACTAAGCATGGAAAGATATTAGATTTGTAAGAAACCACCAGATCATCTTGTAAAGGGGCAACAATTCTACATTCCTAATAGCAGGGAATGCAGGCTGCTATTGCATCAAATGCTGGTAAACTTTTGATAGATTTATAGTCTTGAGTCTGGACTTTTTAATTGATATTTAACAGTATCTATTTTAATTTATATTTTCCCAAGGAAATCTAATACAATGTTTTTAAACTTGTATTTCTCATATGTAGATCTTCTCTGGTAAAATATTTGTTATGAACACTTAAAATCACTAGACTGTTTTTTATTAAGAATTATTTTTTATTCATTTTACATACCAATGAGAGATTCCCCTCTTCCCTCCTCCACACTTCCAGCTTCCCACCAACCCATCTCCCATTCTCTCCTACATGAGGTAAGGCCTACATGAGGAGTCAGCAGAGCCTGGTACATTCAGTAGAGGCAAGTCCAAGCCCCTCACCTGCACCAAGGCTGTGCAAGGTGTCCCACCATAGGTAGTGGACTCCAAAAAGCCAGCTCATACACCAGGAATGGATCATGTTGTTTTCTTGTTTCTGAGCTTCAAGAATTCTATGTGTATTTTAAATGACATAATTTTGGCAAATATTTCACTCCCAATCTGATGACTTTCTTTACATTCTCTTGATAACTTTTACAGAGAGAAATGTTTATAAAAGTGTGTGCATGTGTGAATGTCTGTGTCTGTTTCAGGGATAAGGGAGGATATCAAGTGTCTTCCTCTATGAATCTGTCTTATTCTCTTGAAACAGGATGTCTCATTGAATTTGAACCATTTAGGATAGGCTGGATGGCCAGTGAGTTCTGTCTCCATAACATCACCACCCCCACCACACACATCTTATGCCCACAGTTAGACAGACATGGCCAGGCCTGGCTTTTTAGGGGATGCTGTGCACCCCAACTCCTGTCCTCCTTCTTGAACAGCATACACTTCTCACTGAGTCATCTCCCCAGATCCTAGAAAGGACTCTGTCAATTACATCTTTCATGAATAATTCCTTTACTGTCATGTAAAAAATAATAGACAAATTTCAGATCATCTGTATTCTCTACTTGTTACCTTCCAGGTTTGTGAATTTAAATTTTACATTTAAGTCTTTGATCCATTCTCATTTCAATTTTTGCTGAATTTGTGTCTTGCTGTGGGATGGTCTGTATGTCAAATTGCTCTTATTGGTCAATAAATAAAACACTGATTGGCCAGTGGCCAGGCAGGAAGTATAGGCGGGACTAACAGAGAGGAGAATAGAGAGAATAGGAAGGTGGGGGGAGTCACTGCCAGCCGCCATCATGACAAGCAGCATGTGAAGATGCTGGTAAGCCATGAGCCATGTGGCAAGGTATAGATTAATAGAAATGGGTTAATTTAACATATAAGAACAGTTAGCAAGAAGCCTGCCATGGCCATATAGTTTGTAAGCAATATAAGTCTCTGTGTTTACTTGGTTGGGTCTGAGCGGCTGTAGGACTGGTGGGTGACAGAGATTTGTCCTGACTGTGGACCAGGCAGGAAAACTCTAGCTACAGTGTCTTCTTTTTATTTTATTTTCTGTATAATATTTTACATGTATATATCCAATTTTCTAACAGCATATTTGAAAATTACATATCTTTATGGAATTGCCTTTATTTGTTTAACAAGGATAACTATATTTGTTGGATTTATTCCTTTCTTCTTCACTCTGTCCCACTGGTATATTTTTTAATACCACACAATGTTGATTAATACTGCATGATAAGCAAACAGAAAAAAATGTTGATTTGTTTTCTTTAACATTATGTTATGTATTGTGAAATTTTTCTCTCCCACATAAACATTAAAATCAGTATTTTTAATATTTACTAATGACTTGCTAGAATTTTTAGAGTTCATAAAGTTGATAAAGCTGAGACAAATGGACATACTGATAAAATGTCTCCTCTTATCCATGAACATGGAGTAACTTTCCATTTAATTTTGTTCTTCTTAATTTTTTTTTCTTTAGAGTTTCAGAATTTATTTCATATAGATTTTGAATATATACATTTTAAACATTCTTGTATTAGTCTTTCTAGATCATAAAATCTTTAAGGATGTATGATTTTTAATCATAACAACTATTTCATCCTATGTGAATTTAGAAATTTTATTATCAAAATATTCACATGCTGTGTTGACTTGTACAATTTCTTTTTAAGCCAATTAAAAAACCTATACTTTGTTTAAATTATGTAAACAATGAAATTGAAATATGAACATTAAAGTTATTTTAGGCTGTTCAGATTATAGTTTATGCTCTGTATTCAATGGTATCTCATTTGTTTAGAAAGCAATTTAATTTAAATACACTATTAAGATTGTGGGAAAAGCAACATGCTTCTGGCAGACACATATGATTAAAATTACCAGTTTGCCCTTCATGATTAATTTTGTATTCTACAGAATTTTGCTCAAAAGAATAGAATGTCAATTCCTATTTTTCTTTTGCCTTTAAATTCTTACCGCCTCACTTAGACCATTTCAACTGGGCCACTCTGTCACCTAACATTGCTCTGCCCTGTCCCAGATCAGTAAGATCCTGTTCTTGCTCTGTTATAGGTCCATTTCATCTTTGCCAATATTCCCCAATTTCCATTATAATCATAACACGGCAAAATATTGCATACCTTTATAAGACAGAAGCACAAATTTAGAGCTGACTTTCAGATTTTATCTGTTTTGTCTGTCCTTATTTGTTCTATCATGCCTTTAGAAGGTACTTCACACTCTGCTTTCTGTAAAGCTTTGCTCTGTATCAGTAAATTTCAATCTGGGCTACATTTGTGCATCTCTAGAGAGTTTTTTTTTTTTTTTTTTTTTTTTTTTTTTTTTTTTTTTTTTTTTTTTTTTTAAGGGAAATATGGTCTAAGGTCAATCCAGACCAATTAAATAGAGATCTCTAGAGGTTGGTGTTCTGGCATCATTACTTGAAACAGCTCCCTGGGGGATTCTCAAAGGCACCAAAGGTTGCAAGCTGAATCTTAATACAGCAGAGGGGACTGCTCCATTATGAATATTAATCACAGTGAATATTAATTGAAAATCATATATGTGAGTCAAAGAAATCTTGGAATAAGTGGGTAAAATGCCTGCAATAACTTAGACTACTAGAGGAGAGTTATAATTGTATATTTACTGTTATTTTATCTCAATAATACATATAGAGAGAATAAATGCTTGATAATTATAGTAGAATAATAAATTTTATTGATAGCCTTGTTAAGCATTGTCATGCACAGGAAAATTATCCTTTTATGGATGATGTGCTTGTGTAGGATGACTAGACTGATATTCTGATGAGTCCTTAGTAGTCCTTACATCAGTTCTCCTGCACTGTTACAGAGAAATTACTACAATCTTGGTGTCTTATCAGCAATTCTCCTGGAAGGTTCTCAGGAAGAATCTATCCTGTATTTCTCCCAGGTCCCAGTTGGTTGTTGCTGGCAGTCTATGGTTTGTAGATAAATGATCTAGATCCTGCCTCTGGGTTCTCTTCTGTGTTTCTGTAACTCCATTCACCTTTTCTTTCCATACAGACACCAGTCTTGAAATTTAGGAACTATCCTAACAAAGATGATATTTTAACTTCACTAATTACATCTGCAAAACACACTACTAAAAAAAGACATATTCTGAGTTCCATGTAGACATGGATTTCAGGAGCACACTATTGAATCCAATGTTACTAGAAATTTGGGCATTCCTGCTACAGTCACCAGAAGATATGTAGAAAATCAGATTCCCATCTTGGGGTTTGCTGTGGGATGGTCTGTATGTCAAATTACTCTGATTGGTCAATAAATAAAACACCGATTAGCCAGTGGCTAGGCAGGAAGTATAGGCAGGACTAACAGAGAGGAGAAAAGAAAGAACAGGAAGATGGAAGGAGTCACTGCCAGCTGCCGCCATGACAAGCAGCATGTGAAGATGCTGGTAAGCCATGAGCCACATGGTATAGGTTTATGGAAATGGATTAATTTAAGCTATAAGAACAGTTAGCAAGAAGGCTGCCACGGCCATATAGTTTGTAAGCAATATAAGTCTCTGTGTTTACTTGGTTGGGTCTGAGCGGCTCTGGGACTGGTGGGTGACAAAGATTTGTCCTGACTGTGGGCAAGTCTGGAAAACTCTAGCTACAAATGGTGCCCATCGTGTTGGCAAGAGTTTCCACCTAAAACCTGAGTAAAAAGATTATAAAATGGAGCTATAAACAGTTCCTGGTTGTCTCTGTCATGTTAGCAGCAGTCTGTGTGTTTGAGCTACTATGGCGGGTTCCTGGTTTGCATGCTCAACCTGCAGTATGGTGGGAATGAGGCCTCTGTAAGTGGCACATTAAGCTGTGTGGTGGATTTAGCCTTTGCTAGTACAAAACAAAAAGAGGTTTTTGAGCTACACACTGCTTGGATAAAAGGAAGGAAATTACATTATTTCACTAAAAGACTAATTATTCTTTCTGTCTTTTTAGCATGGCCTACTGCGAGCCTGCCTTTCTAGGGGTCGTCCCTTGGCCAGGTGATTGACTTGATTCAACTGGAATGTTAGGTTCTCAAAAACCAGAGATTTTATCCCCTTGATTAGGAGTTTCTCTTAATGGGATTTTTTGCCATTTAATACCAGTACCTCAGATATATCACTGAATCACTGGATTTCTCCGCAGCTTTGAATTTTATTCAGTAGATGATCTGCATGTATATATTATTTGCTGTATTTGGTGTATACTTTATAGGCTTTGCTTACTTCTGTCTTTATGTCTCTAAGCATATATTACAAAAGTCTGTTATTCTGCTGTTTCCTGATATAACCTAAGAAATTCTAGAGGGCAGAAGATTGACTTTGCCAGGTTGTGTGATCACCTAGAATGGTTTCTAACTCATGTAAGCCTTCATTAAGCACTGTAAAAAGGGAGGAAGAAGAGGGGAAGGGTGAAAAAATGCATGGATACCCATTTGTACACTGCAACAAAATCTCCCTGAACATCTTTAGGAATATACAAACCTGAGCTTGGTAGACTTCTACAACTCACTTTTCAAATATTGCTACTCCTTATTCATTATTGAACACCTCACATGAAAATACTGTGCCAGCTAGTATAGTTTCTATTTCTGAAACTATGGTTCAAATCATTGATTACAGGGTCATTGTTTCAAAATTATTGAGTCTCAATGTTTGAAAATGA
Source organism: Peromyscus leucopus (assembly GCF_004664715.2). Classification (NCBI taxonomy): domain Eukaryota; kingdom Metazoa; phylum Chordata; class Mammalia; order Rodentia; family Cricetidae; genus Peromyscus; species Peromyscus leucopus. Next base: position 376,168 of record NC_051070.1, read on the forward strand.
AATCTTGAAATCTCTATAAGTTTGTTCAAGAAATAAAAGGCTTCTATATATGAACAGAAATATTTGTTTTATGTGTCGATTCACCTGTGTGATCTTCAATTCCACAAGATATGGTTCTGAATGCTGAAATATTTATATGACAGATAGAGATTTTATAAGGAGAAAAGTAGAAAGTTGTACCTTAGGCCAATTCTTAAACTTCACTTAAAGAAATAACTTACCTCTCTGATGATGGTTATGCTAGGCTCTGGCCATCATTAGGAATCATTTCATTGACTTTTTTTTTTTTTATTTTTTGCTGGTGGTCCTTGTTTCTATTCTCAGTCTCTGAGCTATCAATACTACTTTCTGGCAATCCAGGCAGTGTCAGGTATGGACCCTCTCTCGTGGCATGGGTCTCAAGTTGGACCAGTTATTGGTTGGCCATTACCAAACTCCCAGGTCTTCAGACTTGGGGAAAACTATTTTAAGCCAAAGAAGTTAGGAAATGCGAGAGACTTTCAAATATCCCCCACATTTGTAGACTCATGTTCAAGACAATCAGCGGTTTAACTGCCAAAGTTTGCTTGACAATCATAGACACTTTCTTACCCATTATCATCTTTGAACTTCACAATTGTGTAAAGTTGAATGGAACAGTGATGAAATTGTCATATGCAAAATAGGGTGATGAAGTTAAGAATCAGATAGGTTAGAGACCTAAAGTGGATTGGGAAGGGTGTTGGCAGGGGTGGTCAGGTTCTGGTAACAAAAGGAAAGGATGTGTTGACTATGAAATGTTACATAATAACGATACCATATTGACTAAAAGATACTGTGTTTCTTTTTCCTTCTTTCTGCCAATACTAAACAATGTCAATGTTGAAACACTATGCTACCAGGGATAAACTTCACACTAACTCTTCCCACCCTGGTTGGTCACATGTCTGGGACACAGTCTTGCCTTCAAATTAAAATGAGAGAAGAAAGATCACAGGTGTAGACTGAGCTTCCTTTTATGGGTCTCTATACAAAGTTCTTTTCCAGTTCCAGTCCCAATGTTACCATTTAAATATTGTGCCATTTACAGAAAAGAAATAGGTCCTTAAAATGCTCTTAAATCCTGATAATTTTGGCAGACTCCATACTCACAATGCTTCATCCCGCCAGCTGAGGTTACTATCTTGACCCATCAAATAACATAAAAAGGTTTTCCTGCTGTCTTGAGCACTGGTGGGGAGAATGAGCTGGAGACCTTTACATGCCTTTGATTTTATGAGAGGTAAGATGTTCACACCATAATCACAGGTATTGTCTACTTCACTCTTGATTCTAGTCTGAAACCTACCAGATCCATTAGGATGGATGTTCTATTAACACAGAAGCCATAGCTTCCAAGTCAAAATGAATAAGGCATAGTTTATTCTGAATCCATGAGCAAACATGGCCTTAGAACACAGATTTGGGTTACCCTCAATTCCACATTCCATTTTGACAACAATTTCATGGAGTTTTTATGGTAACAAAATGAAGACAATCATAAACCAAGATACTTTTCCAGCACATTGGTGGAAATAACCTATAGGTAGGTTACAGTATTGTTGGGAAAGCTCTGCTGTAGGCTTCAGAAGCTATCAGATGACAGTGTTAGCTTTTGGGTCGTTGGAAGATAGATGTCTGTTTATGCATTCCAAAAGGTTTTACCTTATAGTCAGAAGGATGTTAGGCAATAACCAATGTTAGTCAATAAGTGACTATTTAGAGGGCCAAGGTAACAAGATAATTTTGGCTTCTAACATATAACAAACATTCCAGCTCTCTGCAATCGGCCTTTTCCACCAATACCATCCTGCCAGGAGCCTCAGTTCACAGTTCTTATTTCCTGTACATTACAGGCTTCTGCATATCCTTATTTTGACTTTCCATATAATGAAAAGTAGAAATGACAGTTGGTAGTCTGAAAGAGGCCCATGACCTTTCTGTGATGGGATTGATGGCTTGAGGCTGGGGCTCAGTGTGTGTTTGGTACAGAACTAAAAGATATTACCTATGGCTGTGTCAGAGAATGCTAGAGAATGACTTGGTGACTCGTATGACAGCATAGCTCAGAGCCAGAGGAAAAACATGACCTGGCAGTAGGCAGGGTTGATATGAGACTGATTTTGTAAAAACAAAATGTGACAATTGCTGAGACCATTCAGTTCAGTGAAAATGACTATACTTCAAGTTTACAACAGGTATTTAATAGTGACCTGTGTAGAGGGGTGATAATTCAACTACTGGCTACCTCTGACCTTATACACACACACACACACACACACACACACACACACACACACACACACACACACACACACACACACACACACACACACACACACACACATATACAGGGTAGTCATGGCTTTGAAACTATACTTACTATGCTATGCTTCCTGTGTTTAACTAGAGGAACATAAATAACAGTCTCTCTTTGGTCTACTGGTTCTATTTTGCTATATTGTTTTACCTTTGGTTATTGTTTATTTTTTGCCAGTGTTGTGTAATCACACAGAAGACCAGAATGGCCTGAACTTTGCTTATATTTTCTGTTTCCCAAGATTATCTTTCTAGTAGGTTTTCAAAGGATAACCAAAAGTAGAGACAAAAGAAGGGACACTTACAGTGATACTTGCTTTACTTGAACAAAATGACCCTAACAAAATTTGTTTTGCTATTCTAAATTTGTGAGCTTTTGTTATTGGCATAACAAACTTAACCTAAATGTGTGTGTATTTTATACAACATAGTTAGAAGAGTACACTGGGGAAAATGTTCTATGTGCAAGAAATGACACTGCTTTAGAATTTCAGGCATGTTACTTCATAATGTTGTATTACTGGGTAAGATTTAATGTGAGTCTCTGTGACTTAGTCTTCTTTCTCATAAGCACACAACCTTGTAAAGGTTTCTCAAGGCATGTCAAACAGTGTTATCAGTTGAGTTTTGACTTCTCCAAGTTTGTTTAAATCCTTTTCCTAGGGAATAGCTGAAATAATATACACCATCATGCCTGGTAGTCTTTTCTACACAGGTCATCCACCCATGCTGGTTTTTTTTTTTTTTTTTTTTTTTTTTTTTTTTTTTTTTTTTTTTTTTTTTTTTTTGTTGTTGTTGTTGTTGTTGTTCAGAATGTCAGTTGAAGTCAGCAGAATCCAGAAGCATTGGTTTGATTTACCCTCAGTTTTCACTCCTGAGCAATCTTTCTCTCATTGGATCTTCTGTGGGTTTATTTTTCCAGAGATGGGAGTTTCTGACTAATTTCAAGGCTTGAGAATATGAACTGAGTACTGAGAAAGGAATGCCTACCTATTTGATGAGAGTGAGACACACAGGAGCTTTTTCACTTCTGTGAACTTGACCAGAAAAACATTGATAAGCATTTATCTGTGTTCAGGCTTCACACAGGCATTGGAATTTTAACATTTGCTGTCTAGGCTCATGTGCAAGAGTGTTCAACATTCTGAGCTTTCTCCTGAATGAGGAAAATAGTTATCTCAGTTTTCCAAAACCGTCATCAACTTCCACAAATCTACAAAAGTCTCTCAGTATCTATGTTCCTGTGAAACAAGAAACTGTTGACATTAAACACTTAGATTTGGTAGATTTTAACCCTTCCAGAAACTTTAAAAGAATATAATAGTGTGGAGAGAAAGGGTTATATCCTTAAGATACAATGTGAGATTAAACATAATCTTGTCAGTTGTTACTATTAGGGGTAAGATTTTGAAGACTTATAACTTTTCTTCAGTCAGTTGTTACGCTAAAAGTAAATTAAAACAGCAGTGTATACATGTAGATGTAACCAACCGTCTTATTAAATAAGAAACACAGAGCCAATGCAAAGATGAAAGCCAAGAGATCAGAGCTAATAGCCTTACCCACCTGCTGCATCTAGCCTCTTAAGCCAAGAGACCTCTCTGAAAAAGAGATCTACTTCCTGTCTGTTTGTCTTTATATAGACTTTCTGTTCTGCCTTCTCATTGGTTGTAAACCCAAACACATGACTGCCTCATCACTGCCTGTATGTACAGCCCTCCAGGTCTTCTATGGTATTGAGATTAAAGGCATGTGTCTCCAATGCTGGCTGTATCCTTGAACCACAGAGATCTACCTAGCTCTGCCTACCAAGTGCTGGGATTAAAGGCATGCGCCATGAACGCCCAGCTCTGCTATGGCTTGCTATTAGCTCTGACCCCCCAGGCAACTTTATTTATTAACATACAAATAAAATCACATTTCAATACAAATAAAATATCACTATATATACATGTATCTTTGGCTTCTTATTTTTGTGTCTTTATTTTCTAAAATAGCATGCTTGAATGGCAGTTATGACTTTTCTGAAATAAATTTATAGGAATTGGGTTTATAATTCCCTTTATTACATTTATATTAATGAATGAAGAAATATCAGGAGAAAAGGCTATATTGAGAGCATAGAGAGAATTAGGGTGCCAAGAAATTACATATTTGACTCTGCAGCTTATGTAACTCTTGTCTCAAGGGACATGATTGTTTAAAGGTACTGACAATGAAATAGAATTTGCAAGTACTGTGCAAAGTCTAGACATTCTCTTTGCAAATTAAAAGCTGATAATGATTCAGAGATTTTAAAAAATGTATGTAGCAAATATGACACCATTCATAATACAGGCAATTTTATTATAGTGTAGCCATAAACATCTACATTTCAAAACAAGTGTTCATGATGGTTAAGACATTATAGGGAGGTTCATGGAATCAGTGACATTAAAGATAAAAAGAATGAGATCATGTTTTCAGTGAGGGGAAAGATGGTAATGAGAAAGCACTTGTGCTGTAGAGTACATATAAATTTGGAAGAATTTACAACATAATAAATAGTACCTGAAAAGTCACCTACAATAGATAATCAATAAGTTCTTCCTGGAATTTAGATGAACAACTGGATGGATGCAGTGGTCGATTAAGGCAATTTCAACGTATTACATGCCATACATATCAAAAGACGTTTAAAGTGTCTTTGAATCACTAATGGCTTTTGGTCAAGGGACCAGCATACATAATGTGCTAATCAGCTGAAACACTGAAAAGCATTCTAAAACTCCACTTCCTGCTTATGTTTCATCCGTTTTATTTAGCTCTCCCCATGACAGCCTGTGACTTTGGAAATTGTCATGTGATTAGGCAACATCCAACCATAGGCATTGGTAAGTTGGTCACCATTAATTCATCAAATAAATAAAAGTCAAAGACAAAGGCCTTTTGATAAAGAGTGGAGGCCAAATTTTGGGGGCAATATGGAAACCTAGTGCAATGGTGACTCCCTGAAATCTACAAAGGTGACCCCGGTGAAGAGATACAGAGTCTGAACTACCCATCTTCTGTAACCAGACAAGGTTTCCAGTGGTGAAACTGAGTCATCAACCTAGCCACAAAGCCTTCAATCTACAATTTGTCCTGCTTGTGAGATGTGCTGGGATAAAGGTGGTTTATGGGAAATTGTGGGAGTGGGCCAATCAATGACTGGTCCAACTTGAGGCCCATGTCATGAGAGTGAGCCCATGCCTGACACTGCGTAAATTGTCAGGAACCAGAGGCTGGATAGCCCAGAGACCTGGGATAAACTCACAAAAGACTAGTTTTAAAAAAAAAAAAAAGTCAATGAAGTGATTCCTAATGGTATTTTGCTATATTCAAAGATCTGAGTTTATCCCAATAGTCATCAGAGAGGCTTCATCCAGCAACTGATGGGAGCAGATGCAGAGACCCCTAGCCAAACATTAGGTGGAGGGAGCCTTCCAGAAGGGGCTTCAGAAAGACTATAGGAGCTAGAGCAGTCAAGGACACCAGGAGAACATGGCCCATAATCAACTAAGCAAGGCTCATAGGGGCTCACAAAGACTGAAGTGACTAACAGGGAGCCCGTATGGGTATATATGATATAAGAGCATGTGCCTAGTCTTTTTTGTAACTTGTTATGTCATGTTTGGTTCATATCCCTGGGAGGCATGCTCTTTTTTGAAGGGAAACAGAGGAGGAGTGGATCTGGGGAAAAGGGGAAGAACTGGGAGGAGTGAAGGGAAGGGAAACTGTGGCTGGAGCATAACATATGAAAATACAATATTTTTTAAAAATTAAAAAAGAGTGGAAGCCAAACAAGAAGCAGTGAACACATTGCCTCAAATATGTATACTTAATTTTCCAGACTCTAGGAGGATAAAAAACTTCTGAAGAATTTAATAGGAATGGTGTCACATTCATATTCAGTCACTGGTTCATATTTCACCTAATTTTATTTCTGTCAAAAGCAGTTCCCTGTGAGGACACATTATTAGTCATCATGGTCTCAAAATGCAGATTTTCTTTTTAGGCACTAGTACTGGATTTAAAGGAAAAAATGGAGGCACCCTAAGTTTTAGGCTAAGGGGTTTATACTGAATGAAGAAACATGCGATTTTTAGGTCAGCTTGGAAATCCTTTTTTCTGTAGAAGTTTATTAAGTTATTTAGCTGCTGATAAATTTAGCTTAGAGAAAAGATGTGGTAGTATTGTGTTCCCCAAAATATTGAGTGAGCACCCTAATAAACTTATCTTGGGTCAGAGAACAGAACAACCACTAGATATAGAGGCCAGAAAATAGTGGCACATGCCTTTAATCCTAGCATTCCAGAGGCAGAGATCTACCTGGATCTCTGTGTGTTCAAGGATACAGCCAAACATGGTGATTCACATCTTTAATCCCAGAAAGTGAGCCTTTAATCACAGGGAGTGATAGCAGAAAGTAGAAAGGTATATAAGGTGTGAAGACCAGAAACTAGAACCTGTTAGCTGGTTAAGCTTTCAGGCTTTCGAGAAGCAGTTCAGCTGAGAGCCATTTGGATATGAGGACACAGAGGCTTTTGGTCTGAGGAAACAAGATCAGCTGAGAAATTGGCCAGATGAGGTAGCTGTGGCTTGTTCTGCTTCTCTGATCTTCCAGCATTAACCCCAATAACTGGCCTCAGATTTGATTTTGTTAATAAGTACCTTTAAGATTCATGCTACAAAAAGAGAAACACAAAGCTCCTGAAACTTCTAGGCTGGTCCCTTTATTTATCTAAATTTCATTTCTGCTCCTGTAGAGAAGGATAAGTGATAAATCCAGTCCCCTTTCCTCCACAGTTACAGCTCTTCCCCAAGGCCAAATCTACAGTTAAATAGGTTAAGACTCGGGGTACAGAATAAATAGTTGCATCTTCCCTCTTAATTTTACATCTAAGCACACTGAGATGCCCTCTACCAAATTAAACAATTTTTTCAGAGGTAAACCCAGAAGAAAGCCATATATAAAGTTGAAACACTTTTTCATTGACTGATGGGAACCATCCTTATAAGATGGGGGTCTAGAGAGTTGGCTCAGCTATTAAGAACACTTACTGCTCTTGCAGGGGACTCAGATTCAGTTCCCACCACACAGCTCACAAACATTTAGAACTCCAGTTCCAGGAGATCTGGTGCTCTCATGTGGCCTTTATCTGCACAACACACACACACACACACACACACACACACACACACACACGGTGCACAAACATGCCAACAAAATGCTCACACAGATTAAAACAGTGTTTTGTTTTTAGTTATAGGGTGTGCTATGGAGGTTAGTGGGCATTGAGAGAACCTGTACAAAGACTTGAGTAGCATGTTATATACAGAGACAAGACAAGCCTGATCCATCCAGATGCAGTGTGTGTGTCATTTCTGCTAATTGTAGTCCACTGTTACCATTGCTGTCCTTCACCATGCCTATTGCTCTTAAATTCATATTTTAAGTAATCAGCCCAGCCCATGACCTACAATCCATTGTGTGTGCTTCTCTTTCTTAAAATTCAGACTCTCAGTGGAAGCACCTAGTGGCCACATCACATCATGAGTGCTATAGTGGCTGAGATATGGTGGAAGTGGACAGGGTGATAAGGATACTGTCCTGAATCTCACCTTCCTTGAAATTCTCTGAGTCAATAGTAAGTTTGGATGACAAGTACCCAGTATAGTTCTATACACTTTCTCTCTGTTTTGCTCTGATACATTTTGAATGTGTTAGCTAGAAATCAGGCCCTTAATAGAAAAGGACCTTTTGTTGTGATTTCAGTATTTCCATTTTTGTAAATCAAGAAGCAACTGAAAATGTTGAAGCCTTAAGTCAGAGCCTCCCAAGGCACATGGGAGCACCCCTGTATCAGAGTTGTGATGTGTGGTGGTAGAAGTGCCTACCTCTGACCCCCCAGCCCAGAACTGCCTGGCGAATATCCTTGGGGCCTGAACAGAGATGCACACTGAATTTTAGGAACTATTGTCATGACACATCTCTGTAGGGCATTGCATCTTTCTTAACAAATCCTCCACCTTAATTCTTGTCACACAGAGAAGTAGTGTTAGATCCTGGGCTCAAATCCTCTGCTTTCTTTAGCTGTCATGTCTTTATAGTCACTGTGTATTTGTGATACTGATTTCTCTGTGTATTGCTCTGTCATGACTATGAAAGCAGAAAAGATCAATATGCTAAACTGAGTCTATGTCCCTATCAGATGTGTTCTAAAGGAGTTTCTGCTGGGCAAGTGTGTGCATTCAAACTTGATGCAGTGGCTTTCAAAGTGTAGCATTGCCTAGGAATTCATTCACCTTACTCCATTCATAGATACAAGCTTAGGCTTCCATTTCATAGGTGTCTGGTGCCTAGTGAAGTTTAAAAACTGTCATTATGAGCATCCATTTCCTTGTCTATCATGTAATAATAATTTCTACCTCACATTAATTCTTTAACGCTCTTTTCCACCCTCATTACAAAACTGAGAGTTTATACAAGAATATACATTGACCGAGGTAAGTGTTCAGCAGATGTTAAGAATGTAAATGAATCTCTGTTTGATTTTAAAGGCTGCTGACTTTCTAATTGCTTAATGTCAGTGACTAAATGGGTTGTCTATAATACAAGAAATCATGTTAAAAGTTTTATTTGAAGGTTCTAGAAGGGATTCAACTGTAAAATTGTGATGACTGACCAGGGAAAGACAGCTTCTTTTTATGTTCTGTTCTTACAGGTAGAGCCAGGTTATCTAATTTTCTAGTGTCTTAGATGACCTTAACATGACATTAATAAGCTTAGTGGATCTTTAAATTTCATCATCTAGGTTTTTGGGGACTGAGTAGAATAATCTGGACCTCTTAATCTTCTACACTCAGATTTTTTTTTTTAATCACTGAATGTGGGTCTTGTATTTGGTTTTTAAAAATCATCTCTCTCTCTCTCTCTCTCTCTCTCTCTCTCTCTCTCTCTCTCTCTCCCTCCCTCCCTCCCTCCCTCCCTCCCTCCCTCCCTCTCTCTCTCTCTCTCTCTCTCTCTCTCTCTCTCTGCCACTCAAAGGCCTAATTCTTCTCCAGCAGACTGAGTTGAGTCTGAAGTATGTATCACCCCACTACAGGGTGAACTATATCTAAGTCTAAGTGCAGAAAACTAAAGGCATCTTCACGTCCATCTTAGGATTGTAGATAACTAAAAACATCCCCACAGCCATCTCAGGATAGGATTATGTTGTATTTATTAAAGGTGTGGGGGAGCTGTGGAGTGATTCACACCTGAACACCTTCCTACTTTCAAATAACTTGGTTGTCTTGTAGGACCACTTCTATATGGCATCATCTCTTTGGGGTAAAACCATTGATAATTAAATGCAAATCTGAATTATAGAAATTATTATGTTTTAATTCTCAACTGTATTTTATTTTCCTCTCATAAAACAACCAACTACACAAGAAGCTTACACAACTGAATTTTATTTATAAAAAAAAAAGAAGCCGGGCGGTGGTGGCGCACGCTTTTAATCCCAGCACTTGGGAGGCAGAGCCAGGCGGATCTCTGTGAGTTCGAGGCCAGCCTGGGCTACCAAGTGAGCTCCAGGAAAGGCGCAAAGCTACACAGAGAAACCCTGTCTCAAAAATCAAAAAAAAAAAAAAAAAAAAAAAAAAAAAAAAAAAAAAAAAAAAAAAAAAAAAAAGAAAAGGAATTGGCCAAATACTATTTTTAAGAAAAATAATCATAACATATGCTAGTGTCTTTATAAAAATAAATGTAGACTCTGCTGATTTGTGATTCTTTTCTGACCCTATTTAAAAGATGTTTCTGGAGCATGGAGTAGCTATCCCACTAAGAAGAAAACCAATTAACCTCAAGCAAAGTAAAACTTCAGTAATTAAATTTGAGTTCTTACATACAAATGATTTCCTTTTATATTGATGACTTTAAATCAGGGAAATTTACATTGTAAAATACATTTATATTAACATGCAAAGAAAGGTTTAACTTAGTCTAATTTTGGCATAGTTTAGTCTAACTTAGTTTTGAAGTTGTCTCCAAGTTCATGAAGAGAGATTGCCTTTGGGAAGGAGTGATGGTTTTATCATCATATTCTCATAGGTTCAGATCCCAGCCTGGATTGAGGCCTTTTTTCCCCCAAAAGCTAACTCTCTGCTTTTGGATAACAGTCTCTGTGGATGAACTGCATGTGTTTTTGCATGTTTGGTCATAACCACGACAGATGCTACTCTTTCATTTGTAATTCATTCATTATTTAAGCAAGAACATTTATGTTTAAGATTAGCTTTTTTTTTCTTTTCATGAGATATCCATTTTAAAGTAACAGAAGACAGTTTTTTAAATGGTGAGTTCTATGTAAGCAGCCATGTATTCATAATCATACCAACACATGGGTAATATTGAGCTAAACTCCCTTTTGTAAATTAGAGTCAAGAGAGAAGGCACACTTTAATTATTTCCTGAGGCAGCCACTCATACTTTCACTCAAATTTAAACTACACATAGGACTAAAATTTCTAACTGTCATCTCTACTCAGGGGTGGGAGAACTGTGCACATATAAAATACCCCCAACACAGTGTCTTCAACTCTCTTCCAAAATTAAGGATAAATGTGCCTCAGTTTTCCTGGATTCCTCTAACGTTGTAGTCTCCTTTACTTTCCATTACCCAATAGTTCTGACACTTATTTCCAAGATGAGTTTAAGTGGAAAATAGCAGGCATCAAGGGAGATAAAAGAGAATGTACAAGATTAGAAGGGCCCTGGGTCTCAAGGGGTGAGAACTGCCAAATATTTTTATGCCAACTCCATTCATCTTCATGAGAAAAGGGAGATAATTTCAGTTTATTATTATTTATTTATATTTAAATTTTATATTTAACTATCACAAGAATGTTTTCCTTCATGTTTATCAAAAGCATCCTAAAACAAACTAAAAGTATTGTTAATCTAACCATTTATATTCCCAGGAACTGTAATGAATTCTATATTGATATTTGATAACGCTTTTGTAGTGTTTGTTGATGTAGGGTAACATGCACATAGGTAGAAGTTTTTGTCCTTTCTTTTCTTCCAACAGAGACCATATGGCTTATACATAGTCTTAGGTAGGAGAACACCATTTCATTTCACTTCTGTTTCTTTTGGGAAATGTATTCTACTTATTATTTCAGCATTAGTTTATGGTTAAATTGGCTGTTCATTTTTCTCAAAGTTTAAGAGCTATGACTTTCCATTATGGTTAATAATATTTTGGAGTTTTTAGTTTCTCAATTTGTAAAATGCAAATTCCAGGCCATGTCATATTATTTTTGTAATAAGAAAAACAACTTTAAAAATATAGGGATAAAATTTTCTATAGTGTACTAGGCTTGGATACACTGAAACAGAGAAGACAGCTAGTCAAGGAACCCTCTGGGAGGACACTATTTGATTCTTTGCCATAGAGAAGAATCAAGTTCTTCTTTGCTTATGTGTTTTACCTTACAAATGGCCAGCATTAAGCAGGGAGATGTTGCTCAAATCTTAAATGGTATTATAATTTAAAAAAAAAAAACAGAGTCACATAATGGGGTGAAAGCTGAAAGATCAGAGAAGCAGAGCAAACCACAGCCAACCTTACTTCACCAACTCCTCAGCTGATTTGTTTCTACAAATCCTCAGACTGAAATCCTTTGAGTCTTCACACAAAAGGGTCTCAGCTGACCTGCCTTATATATCTTTCTCCATCCTGCTTTCACTTCCTGGGATTAAAGGCATGTGTGCTTCTGAGTACTGGGATTAAAGGTATGTGACACCTCTGCCTGACTGTTTCCAGTGTGGCCCTAAACTAACAGAGATCCAGACAGATCTCTGCCTCCTGAGTGATAGGATTAAAGGTGTGTGCCACCACTGTCTGGCCTCTATGTCTAATCTAGTGGCTGGCTCTGTCTTCTGATCCTCAGGCAAGCTTTATTAGGGTACACAGTATATCACCACAGGAAGAAGTACACATACATGCCAATTGACCTTGGTCACCAGTTATTTGAACTGAAACACTGATCCTACAGCTCCTGGACCAGCCCCTGAGAGCTGAGGTTTTCTCTGTCTATAAAGACTTTATGCTCAGGGAAGTAGAGAATTACCCAGGAGATACTTAACCCATCTCTAAGCCAATCAGAATATGGCATTTGTCCTTCAATGGAGTCATTTTTTTTTTTTTTTTTTTTTTTTTGGTTTTTCGAGACAGGGTTTCTCTGTGTAGCTTTGCGCCTTTCCTGGGACTCACTTGGTAGTCCAGGCTGGCCTCGAACTCACAGAGATCCGCCTGCCTCTGCCTCCCGAGTGCTGGGATTAAAGGTGTGCGCCACCACCGCCCGGCTCAATGGAGTCATTTTTAATGGCATTATAAATCTAGCTTTTTCAGGTGATCTGATATATATGGTCACAAGCTTCCACTCTTTTTCCAAGCGTGGTTCCCTGCCTGATATTGAGAGGAATGCCTAGAACTCCTCTGCACACTTATAATACATCAAGGGCAAAAACAAAGCTGCTACCCATATGGAGATTTCATGACAGTAGGAAACTTTATATACAATAACTCCTACATCTTACTATAAAATAAATAAAAAAGAGAGCAGGGTGAGGGTTTGAGGTGTGTTGGAAGAGTGCTTGGATAACTATGTTAAAAGAAGGCAGAGAATAAGCAGAATAGAAAAACAGTAGAAAAACCTCTCTGTTTATTGTTGTTGTTGTACATAACAAAACATTTTTAATATGCCTGTGGTGTATTAGTCAGGGTTCTCCAGAGAAACAGAGCTTAAAGAATGGTATTATATAGAGGGGATTTACTGGAATGACTTATAGGCCTCAGTCCAGCCAATCTAACAGTGGCTAGGAACACAAAGTCCAAGAATCCAATTGTTGCTCAGTCCCCAAAGCTGGATGTCTCAGCTCGACTTCAGTATATACTGGAGTCCTGAAGAAGTAGGTTTAATGCCATTGGAGGAATGGATGTGCTAGCAAGGTAAGGACAAATAGGCAAAGAGCAAAAGCTTCCTTCTGTCCTTATACAGACTTCAAGAAGGTGTGGCCCAGATTAAAGGGGTGTCTTCTAACCTTAAGATCTGAATCAAAGATGTTTCTCTTCATGTCTTGAAGGTCTGGACTAGAAGTGAATTCATCCACATGAAACCAAGAAAAAAATTCCTCTTACGGGTGTGCCCTCCATTTATGGATTGTAGTTCATTTCAGATGTAGTCAAACTGACAACTAAGAATAGACATCATACTTAGTTTGGCTTCATTTCCACCCCTCACTTGAAATAGTTAATTTTGCTCAGTCTTGTGCTTTAGAGTGATATTTCCATTTTACTAACTGTTACCTCTTCTGAACTGCCACCTCTGTCTCCTAAGTTGTACACTGAGACTCAACTCACATTCTCTTTAGTGATATGACTTTGAGAAAAATTCTTGTCTAGTTAAGGGTAAAGGATAAAATAAAATCAAATATCAGAAACTAATTAAAAAACCATAAAGCCAGGCAGTGGTGGTTTACACCTTTAATCCCGGAACTTGGGAGACAGAGCCAGGTCCATCTCTGTGAGTTCAAGCCCAGCCTGGTCTACAGAGTGAGATCCAGGACAGGCACCAAAACTACATAGAGAAACCCTGTCTTGAAAAACAAACAAAAAAATATTAAAATAAAAAACATAAACTTTCTCTGAAGTAGAAAACTATAGTATATGTATACATCCATATACACTGCAAACCCAAATTACTGACATGTTAATTCCTTCTATGTGAAATACTTAGTTGGATGAGGGGGGCCAGTAAACTATGGCCCACTGTTTGCCTGCACACATCTTAAGAGCTAATACTACTCTTAAAGTTTGGAATTGCTGCAAAAAATTTAAAAAGTAATGCTTTGTGTCACATAAGAATGCTAAGTGGCACATTTCAGTGAGGCTAAATATGGGCTTATTAGAACATAGCCTGCCTATTCATGGAAGGTTTGTCTTTTCCTGCCATGGCACAGCTGAATTACTCTAGCAGATATCATGTGGCACACAAAGCTTAAAATACCCTTTCTGGTCCAGAAAGGATAGGAAGATAGACAATAAACCTACATGACTCCCTTAACTTTTCCTCTTTTTTTATTTGTCTCTCACTTCTCAGGTTAAACATAATGACTCTCCTAAAGACTTCTGTGCATTACATGGTATCATTCTATCCCAATGGCTATTGATACAAAAGCACTCCAAATACATAAATAGTTTATTAGAAATATGTACCAGAGAACTATTTATAAAGAAGAATAAAAATTAATTATGTGGCTGAATGAGTGTCTCTCTAGAAACTTTGTTGTGGAGCTCTTGAGATAACAGACACTCTCTCCAGAATACTGACAAGTCCATTTGTGTAGAATTATTTCTCATCTAGTCCATGGCCATAGCTTTCAGCCTCCAAAGTATGCTTCATTGCTGTTGAGAGCAAAAAGTAATTTTCACATAAATAATTATATATACACATATTTTATAGAAGGATAGAATGCACCAGATAAAATTTGTGTTATATGTGTCAGCCTTATTTTGCCCACAAATAAAATGCTTGAGTATTTGACCTTACAGAAACAGTGGTGAGTACAGACATTTCAAATGTCATCCAGTCCCCAAAGCAAGGACCCTGTGCACAGTGCCTGAAGCCCCAGTCCGACCTCCAACCCACTGCAGCAGCATGCAACATGCATTCATAGCACTGACTGGCATCTCAGATCTTTCTGCAACCTTGGAAACATTTTTGCCAGTCCAGCATTCATTTCTCTCTGTCTCTTCCCTGTCTCCACTGATGATGCCTGACTCACACAACAGTATTTCCTGCCTGGGGTTGCACAAGCCACGCCCAGATCCTTGTAGTCTGTATTTCCTGTTCTTCATGGATAGTAAGAAGCAGCTTTCGAAACTTGCATTTGATTTTTTGAATGCTCCTATCCTTGTAGCACGAATCTTAAAAGGTCTTATTATAAAAGGCCTTATTAATAAAAAATTTAAAAAAAAAAAACCCTCGAGAGCCAGGTATTGGGGTGAATGCAGGAAAATCAGAGAAGCAGAACAAGCCACAGCCACCTCACCTTGCCAATTCCTCGAATGATCCTGTTTCCTCAGACTGGAAGCCTCTGAGTCCTCATCCAAATGGATCTCAGCTGAACTGCTACTAAAAGCCTAAAAGCTTAACCAGGCCCTAGTTCCTAATCCTCATGCCTTATATACCTTTCTGCTTCCTGCCATCACTTCCTGGGATTAAAGGCATGTATCACCATGCCTGGCTGTTTCCAGAGTGGCTTTGAACTCTCGGAGATCCAGATGAATATCTGCCTTCGGAATGCTAGGATTAAAGGTGTGTGTGCCACCATTTTTTTGGCCTCTATATCTAGTGGCTGCTCTGTTCTTTGACTCCAGATAAGTTTATCAGGGTACACAATATATTGGGGAACACAATATCACCACATATCCTAAAACTTTTAACATCTTTTTCTCATTACTAGGAAAATAACCCAAACTCTTTAAAAATAACCACCTTGTTTAGCTCATGACTAACACCTAAATCCCAGCTTCAAGATCCCCAGCTTCTTGCTTTTGCTTTCTGTTTTCACTCTTTGTTTTTTGTATTTCAAATGTTTTGCTCTACCTCAGGATCTTTGCACAAACTGTTACCTTTTCCAGCAATATTCTTCACCCTGCTCTTAATCTAGTTAAAACACAATTTTGTTTTAAATTGCCCCTCAGAGTTTAATGGTTTGTTTACCAATCCATGTTGGGTTGAGTTTAACAGATGTCACTGAAATCATTACATTTTAGGAAGACCTTGTGACAGTAAGATCCATATTGTAAACATTTGCCCCACCCCTCTATATTCTGTATTCTCTAAGAGAAGATAGACTACATTAGTTTATGCTTACTGAGGTATCTCCAGGTGGAATGCAGGAAGTGGTACATGCCAGAAGTTTTCTAAATATTTATTGGATAAATAAATGCATGGATTTTATGTCATTAAATATAAAATAATGGAAATCTGCCTACTCCGGTTCACTTATTCAGATTTTTCCAATTTGTTATCTAATATTTGAGGCTAAAAGGAATGGGAAGTTTGGGAGTATCTCTACCTTTCTAGAAGTCTCACAGTTTCAACCACAACCTGGAAAATAAGAAAATAAAACTGTCTATTCTTTTAAAATATCACACTGTGCCACACTGATTTAGAGGGAACTGAATCAAGCGAGACCCAGGTTTTTCTCACTCTGAGTAGATTGCTTTAACCAAGGATTCAACATTCCTCCTCAGGGCTAGATTTCCTCAGGGGGTATTGTCTCCCTAATTTCCTGATTTCACTCTTCAGTGTTTGATGTTTGCCTTTTGTGTTAACTTTTGAAATGATCAAATTGTTACTAGTATTTGAAAGATTATGGCCAAGGTGTTCCTGGTTAATAAAGCAAAATGAGAGGGAAAAACAACCCTCAGCATTTTTTTCTTTCCTGCAGTAGATAGACCTCATCTGTTTTCCATACCCTCAGGTTGGCACTTATCATTAGACGCTCAGAGCTCTAGTCATGAGTGAGATGCTTTATTTGACATTGAGCAAAATTAATCCCTTTTATTTCCTTTATGGATCTAATGTTGTCATTACAAATAAATATTTACTAAATAGTACAGCCAATGAGAGATGGAGAAATAGATCAACTGTTAAAAGTTTTGCTGCTATTGCAGATGACCAGAGTTCAGTTCCCAGCACCCACATTGGATAGTTCAAAATGTCCCATAACTCCAGGGGAATCTGGCACGAACTTCTGACCTCTATGGGCAACTGCACACACATGGCATACTCTCAGACATACACAGACATTCACATAAACAAAAATAAAAATAAATCTTTAAGTAATAGAATGATGCAGGCACAATATCATATGAATAGAAATAGAAGTGTCTCCATCTACTGCTTAATTCACTATTGCCCTCTGGGATGCAAATCACCACCTAGGGCATTGAACAGTGCTTTGCTTCCTACATGATCCTAACAGCATTGTTGGCTAGAATGAAATGAATGTGAATAGACTTTAAGAATCTAACACTTAAATAGAAATTACTACTATTTAATGAATATTGAATTTTAGGAGTATTGCAGAACCTATGTACCCTTCCCCCTTTACATGAAAATTTTAGTTGTAAAGCAAGTATTTTTGATCCATTTACTTGTATGACTTTATTTATTATTTGTACACATACTTTGTTTTGTCTGGGTGTGATTTTCATAGGAAAAAATCCATAAAACATCTACATACAACAAAGTCTCATGTAGAAATTTAATTGAAAATGAGGTTTAGAAAAAGAAAGGTAGAAAAGAAATAACCTGTGTTCTGTGGGATGTTCTGTATGTTACGTGTGTTGCTCTGATTGGGTAATAAATAAAACACTGATTAGCCAGGAGCCAGGCAGGAAGTATAGGCAGGACAAAGAGAAGAGAATTGGGGGGGGAAGTGGAAGGCTGAGGCAGAGAGACCTGCCAGCTGCCGCCATGACAAGCGAGATATATGGTACCGGTAAGCCATGAGCCACATGGCAACTTATAGATTAATAGAAATGGGTTAATTTAAGATAGAAGAAGTAGATAACAAGAAACTTGCCATGGACATACAGTTTATAAGTAATATAAGCATCTGAGTGATTATTTTATACGTGGGTTGTGGGACTGTGGGGGCTTGGGGAACCTGGAGAGAAGCCCTCTAGCTACACCTGTGGATATACACAGAAACAAATGTTAGAGCAGTAGATAGGGATTAGATGAAAATATGAATCTGGGAGGGGAGGGGGGGGAAATGTGGATGAGAACAGCCCACATTCATTCCAAGAATCTGGCAGCCAAAGTCATGGAGCTGTGATTTTCAACCCTTTCCCCCCAAATACTCCATTTTGAAAATTTCAAAATGTACCACTTTATATTCATATACTTAAAGTGATGAATCAGCCTAACTCCATCTTAGGCTTGAAAGTCATCTTATAATAAAGACAAACTAGGTTCATTCCTGTTTATGATTAATCCTCAGGGATAAAATTTCTAAAAAAAAAAAAAAAAAATCCAGGGTCAGGGTCATTACTGGGCTCTGGGAGGGAAGGGGTTATGTGTTTTGATGACTCTGGAAATGGATGTAATGCATTAATAGCTGGTATTGTTATCATAACAGTGAAGGGAAAACTATTTCCTTCTGGAATCTCTGGTCTTTGTGGAAATAAATGTTCCAGCTGAGGAGGTCAGTCTCCTGGTAAAGGGACCATAGCTCAAGAAGGCAGATCCACCCTAAACCATGCTGAATAAATGAAAGGAATAATTATCCCTTTAATGAGATAGCTTCCTTTTCTGCTAGGAATCCTGTCCTCTGTGCAGACACTGCAGAGTGACTCAATGAGGTCCTTTCTCCACTCTTGTATCCTCCTTTTGGATGCTGGTCATAATCCCCCTCCAGTCTTCTGGGATCTTCACTTTCTTTACCACCCTCCTATCTACAGTGTGACCACCTACAGAGGGCCCTGCCTCTCTTTGTTACTCTCCTTTGTCTCCCTCTTCCAGGCAGCTATCAAGATTTATAGCCGATTGCTCTGTGATTTTTCTTTTAATACCAAATAAAACTGTCTTCAAGCATTTTTTGAGTCCTTTTTTAAATTATTTTACTAATGAAACTAAGAACTGTAAAATAGGAAACCCAGATTTCCCCTGTAACATGTACTGTCTCAGGTGTGGCTCCTTAAAATATCTGGTAATAATATTTATCATGACTGTATGATATGCTCTTTGGTACTGTATACCTAGTATAATCCATTTATTCTCTCTTTTTTAATTGATTTTAGAATTCTCTTTTATTTTAAGAAATGCAAATTTATCAGAATACTTCTATTTTTATTTTTCCCCTTGAAATGGTGGTGGTAGACAAAATTGCTATGAATAAAGAAATGAAATAAAAGGAGGAAATCATGACTACTCCTAAAGTATGGAGAAGATTTTCACTGTGGATATAAGGGAGAAAGCAGGCAGAGGGAAGAATCTAAGCTGAACATGGCCAGCAGAATATACCAGACCATGAGAGGAGAGAGGGGGAGGGAGAACAGGAAAAGAGGTCGCCAGGGCCAAGAGGCCAAGAAACTAGAGTAGCCAAAATGGCTATTATATAGAGACCAAGATGTGGGAAGGGAAGTGGAATCCCCTGGGAGGGAGAGTTTTTTTGGGGGGGGGGGTGGAGTGAGATGAGAAGTGCTGGGAGGAGCCACAGGTACTAAGTGGGAGAGCTGGCCAGCAGCCATGTTAATATGCTAATAGGCACCTCAGTTATACATTTGTTTTGGGTTGCTGAGACCTAACATCCTACATGAGTAAAATGTTAGCTTCTACCATGCTATTCAGCATGTGGAATCTGTGGGCTGTGGAGCATTCTTATAGGAAGCCCACACTCATGAGGGAAGACATTTAGGTTTTCCTAAAATCAAACTTTGATAAAAAAAAAATATTCAAATCATATACATTTACATACATGAATATGTATAATATAAAATGAAAATACATGCAATCGAAATTTAACTTGGGAACACTAATCCCTTAGGAGTTTGATATTAAACAGTTCATCCCTCAGTTATCTAGATTGTAAAAATCTTCAAATTTTACTTTAAACCAGAGTTGGCAAATTTATTTTGGTAAAAAGACTGCATAGTAAACACTTTAGGGTCTGTGGAACAAGCAATCTTTATCTCAGCTCCCCAGATTTGAAATTTGAAATTTCTTGAAAAAGTCACACCTATGATAGAGTTTCTAAAGACTAAACAATTTATAACTTTGTGGAAAGTCAAAATGTCACAAATATTGAGCCAAACAAACCTGGGTTACCTTTAGCTCTATTAGTAGGGATGAAGCTCTCACCTCAGAATATATTTACATGCTAGACTATCAGTTTCTAAAAACTCAGACTCTAAGAACAGCTTCACCAGATAGCATGTAAAATCTGTAACAGGGACCCCCACCTTTTTTTCCTGTACCTACCTACACGATGTCTCTACCAATATTTTTGACAAATGCATTTATTACTGGAAGTGCTGGCTTCCTCTTTGGTCCCTGGTTCCTGTAATCTCTATGGATAGAAAGCAGAGGAGATATGTGGAATGCAGTACAAAAGACAGATATATTGCCGAGTAGAATGCAGCAGCTTCGCAGGATGATAGTGGGCCATGGGCTAAGGGACCACTAAGAAGGAGCACACTTTCACAAGGGCAGTGACCAGTGCCAGAGACACCATTGTCTGACATGAAAGCTTAGGGATGATTCTCTTTACAGTAGACAGGTTGGGGGGATAGAAAAGATGATTTGCATGAACTAATGGAGAGACAATGCTGGTGACTAGGTAGATATTAGCAAGCTGCCCCGGAGGTCCTAGGGAACAGTCCTCTCCCTCACAGACAGTGAACCCCACCTCTTTTTCTTTCCAGGAAATGAGTGCCTAAGTAGGCTTTTTGAGACCCATTAAGATGAAAAGACTAGAACATGAGCTATCGTCTAGCCCTGGATGGAGATGTGATATTCCAAGCTACAATAGGGGCAAGGACATTTATTATTCTGATTAGATAACATGTTTTTCTTTTTCCTGAAGCCCTTCCCCTTCTAGTGCAGACACAGAAAACACAGTGGTGCTGGTCAATCTACTTGCCGAGTCCTAACACAAAAAAAAAAACAAACAAACAAAAAAAAAAAAAAACACTTTGTGGACCTTCTACCTCTCTTTTTCTTTTGTAGTAGAATTTTTCTGATGATCTGGGCTTCTCACTTTGCTTCTCTAAGATCAGTTCCCTACTCTTTCTGCCATACAGCATCTTGCTGAACTCCGTTGCTGAACATACCGTCTTTCTCAGACCCTAACTTAAAATATCATGGCTTTCTTTTTCCTCTCTTCATCATCCCTGAGCATGTAGCTAACAAGGTTTAAAGTTTAGCTGGCTTGTTTTTCTCTCAAACATTAGCAATTTTTTTCTCAACACTCCTTTTATGTCTGCTTTAAAATTTTCTTACTGATTAGCAAAAGGTGTCCTAGATTTTTGTAAATAAAATATGGCACCCTATATGGGAATCCCTGAATTTCTCTGGTATAATACATCTTTACTCTTTCTGCTGACTTATGATCTTTTCATGTGTTTAAAGTGTTAAGTCCCCAGGGCCAGAGGTACTCTGCTCATTCCTGAATAGTTTCAGAACATGTTGTTTATGCCTGTTTTTTATTCTGTGGCTCCAGAAGTTCATTTAACTGATTTCATGCTATAACTTTTCTTTCAGGGCAACCTGAATCCATGTTTCATTTCATTCAATCCAACCATGATTGATAACATTTGGTTCAAAATAAATGTTTTTATTTTCTTTGGCTATGAAGCTATATTTGCTTCACAAGAGTTGGATTTGATCTTATGAAAAAAATTTTCTGGAAAAAACACCTTGCATAGAACTTTCTACAAGACTGATTAATTGATAAGAACTTCCAAGAAGGTGGAGATATTGGAATGGTATAGGTCCAGAGAATAATTATAATTTATCTTGGGCTGTCTTTAGGCACATAACTAGCCATTCCTTATTCACCTCTGTGTCTGTACTAACATCCTTGCGACTAACGGATAAAACCTTTTGGAAAGTATTTGTTAATATAGACAGTCATTCACGACGCAGACGCTGCATCTGAGTGGAAATGGTTTATTATTATAGAGAGACAAAGAGAAAGATAGGAAAGAGGGAGAGAAGAGAGAGAAAGAGAGAGGATGCACACCTGATAGAGGGTGCACACTTCGTGGGAGGTAAAGGCAGAAGAGAGAGAAGTAGGGGAGGGGTTTTTCCTTAAAATGAGGCTTTTATGTCAGGATGCTGGGCAATGCCAACAGGTGGGATTTCAAGGGGTGGGTCAGAATATTAACAGTATTAACTTAATAGAACTTGTTTCCACCAATCAAAAGACTAAAAATGTCATCAGCTAGCATCCTGGGCCGAAGCTGAGGATTCCTTTACTTTGCTGTAAACCACCTGCACCGGTTGTCACCACCAATGTATTTGAAATCTGTCTCAATTTATGACTTTCTTCTGTTACTATAAAATCTTCATAAAATTGTTAGTGTACTAGGATATGGAATTTGGGGTAACCTAAATGTGAGTTCCCAGGCTGTGGTCACTCATGGACTTAAAGTAAACTATCTCTTTCCAATTTGAGGTGAAATTCACCTTTTTTTGAGTTGGCAGTCTGAAGACAGTAGCCTACAGATTACATCTCAAGGTCACTTCATTGCTGACATTATGTTTCTTTGTTTATGCCAAATCTTTGAGATGGTAGATAATTCATTCCTCCTGAGTTGTAGAACATGGCCCATCTCTTCCCTGCATCCTCCGCTTTCATCCACAGTCCAGAAGACTATCTTTGTACATGCAAATAGCCTATCAGGGTGTTTTCCTGAATAAAGAGAGGGATTCTGCTGCTACTGTCAAGATAATAAGCATACTGCAGATGGTGCTTTTATTCCAGAACAACCACAACAGAAAAGGAGATATGAAACTTCTGTCTCCACTGTGGTGTGTTTTTTCCTAGTCTGTAATTTGACAGTTTAGTTTGGCATTGGCACAAATTAATACTTTAGCTTCTGCTGGAACTCAACTGCTGGGCTTGTTGTCAAGGTGGTGGTTCTAAATATAGGTAAGTGAGAGGAGAAAAAGACACATCAAATTCCTTATCTATCTCATTTTGGCACTTTCAAAGAGTTTATATTTAAGTTTAAATTTAAATAAGCATTCTTGTATTATCACTGCCAGCATTCTGTCACAGTAGTCCTTTTAGTTGACTGAATAAGAAACGTAAATTAGAGCTTCAGAGACAGTCTAGAGTCCCTGCTTTTTCAGTCCGTTGAAGATATCAAAGTGGATGTACACAGGGTCTCTCCCAGCCCTTTGCCTACTCCATGTTGAGATATATATTGAGGAACCAGTCACAATGAAGAGGTCTTATGTCAAACAAAAAGAGCAAAACTGTTGTTCAGCTGTTGGTGGCACACACGTTTAATCCCAGCAGAGCCAGGCAGATCTCTATGAGTTCGAGGCCAGCCTGGGCTACAAAGGGAGTTCCAGGAAAGGCGCAAAGCTACACAGAGAAACCCTGTCTCGAAAAACCAAAAAAAAAAAAAAAAAAAAAAAAAACAAATAAACAAACAAAAAAAAACGTTGTTCTATTTCTTTCATTTGAAAACTCCAGTCTTCTCAAGAGGTAAGTTTTTCATTTCCCATGCAAATGCACAGCTTCTTCAGTTTGTTCCCGCCACTGTTTCCCCATGCAGGGCCTGGATTAGAGATTTATTCTCATCAGCAAGCTTTGTTTGACAGATTGCTTCACTCGTGCTCACTACAGTCTCAGATGCCCACATGACCCCTGATCTCATCAATTACAATTATTTCATGTTCTACTTACTTACTTAAATTACTGAATTTCCCAATACATCTGTCTCTCTAAAGCATCCAGAGAACTCAAATACTAAACTATAGTTGTGTCTATGATCAAGAACATTTTGTGTCTGTGTTGATGGCTATGGTGGTATTCTATTTGTACTGAAATGTGATTTTAATTGTATGTTAATAAATAAAGTTGCCCTGGGGTCAGAGCTATTAGAGCCATAGAAAGAGCGTGGTGGTGGTGGTGGTGGTGGTGGTGGTGGTGGTGGTGGTGGTACATGCCTTTAATCCCACAGATCTCTGTGTGTTCAGGGATACAGCCAGCATTGGAGACACACGCTTTTAAGACTTGGAGGGCTGTATTTACAGGCAATGACGATGCAGTCATGTGTTTGGGTTTACAAACAATGAGAATGCAGAACAGAAAGACTATTTAAAGGCATACACACAGGAAGTAGCTCTCTTTCGGGAAGCTAGGAGCACTGCAGGAGGAAGGGTAAGATTTTAACTCTGAGATCTGACCTCTTGGCTTTCTCTTTTACATTGGTTCTGTGTTTCTTATTTATAAGACGTTTGGTACATCTACAGATGGGTGTCACTTTTATAGATCTCTTTACAAGTTAGAATCAAGGAAAAGATTTTCTCTCCTGAATAATTTGCATAACATGTTTTCTTTCTTATTCTTAGATATCACAAAGTTCAGAATTCAATTTTGTTGCTTGTAATTCTGATAGCATTTGTCAATTCTCCATACATTACACTAATATTCACTACTAAAATGAGTACAAATATATATCTTTGACAGGCAGTTTCCTGAAATGTTTTACCTGTTAGGTTCAAGTGCCAAGTGCAACACTGAGAAAGACTTAAGAGTGCTATTAAGAGTTATTAAATCCATCAACAGATGGCAGCATGGTAGGGATAGTGCATACAGTTCAGGCTCACACGACAAGTGAGAGTCCGTTTTAATGCATTTTAGAGGAATGGAGAGGGCAAGTCGATTGTAAAGTTTTGTTTGTGGTCTGCAGTTAGCAGGTAACCAGTGAGTAGTTAGGTAAAGAATGTTAGGTTAATAGATAAACAGCTTTCCTGGCTGGATGACTTGAGGCTGATTGGGTAGGAAAAACAAGAACCTAGAGAAACAATTGATTTAGTTCTAGAAACAAAAGTGCCTTAGTTTCTAGAATTATAATTTTAGGAAAAATGAAGGAGCTTCACCAAATGCTTAACACTTTCAAGTACATTCCACCAAAGATTAGGAATCAACACTCTAGTGTTAGAATGTAACTTATGTTCTAAAATTGTCTTGCACACTGACGGTCACTTTGTATTTTTATAATTATTCTCTTGCTTATCCAAGAGTGTCATGTTACTCACAATAGGTTTCATCACTCTGACAGCATATAAAACTCTTTATCACATTTCTTCAGCCTGCTTTTCCATCTACATCACTCACTGTTCCCAGAAATGCATATCTCTCTGTGCAAACTGCTCATGGTTCTCCAAATGTACCATGGTATTTCCTGTCTCTAGTCTGTCATAGTGCTATTCACTCCACCTATAATCCCTCTATCATCTAAGATACCAGTATACCATAAATAGTATATACTTATATGGTCTTTTAAAAAGTAAAATGAATGACTAATTTTATTCATTTTGTCATATCTGGCAGTGAGTTCAATACTTGATGTAAATCCATGTTTATTGACTAATAGTGTAATTTAATTTGAATTTGTAAGTGGAATTTGATAGAATTGAAATAATCAATACATAAAAGTTTTACTATATACAATGAATATTTCATAACAGTTAGTGAGTGCTTATTACATACATTCTGAATGTTCTAAAATGAGTTAATTCACACCAGTTCTCCCAGGCTGTTTTTTATACCTTTGTGTAACTTCAACTCCATTTTAGAAATGTATGCTGAAACTCAGGAAGATAAAATATCTTCCTAAGAACACTCAGCTAAACAAAAATCAAGCACTGATTGAACCTTGGCTGTCTGGTTACACAGATCGTGATCTGTTCCATTGTCTTCTATTTACATATTAAAAGTATATTTATAACAAATGAAACTATTACATAATAAATAGCCCCACCTGTGTGTAGTTCCAGCAGTTCTTCTGAGAATGCTGACATTGCTTGGACTGTAACATTTGAAGAATAGGTTAAGTTCTTCAAAAACTCTTAAGAAAACTATATAAGATTAAAAAAAAAGTCTTGGAATGTTATTTGTGTGTGTATTCACTTTTATTATTTAACCAGGAATAAAATGACCAAAAATGTACCAACCTGTGTTAACAGCATTATAAATTTCACTCTTGTTTTTGTTTGTTGGTTTTTCTTTGCTTTTTTGAGACAGGGTCTGCCTGGCACTCCTGGAACTCACAATGTAGACCAAGCTGACCTTGAACTCAGAGAGATCCACCTGCCTTTGCCTCCCAAGTGCTGAGATTAAAGGCAGAAGATATTTGTGTCTCTGAAGTCACAGGCAAAGCTCACAAAAATAATATAAACAGGGGCTACAGAAAAAGTTTAATGCCCAAAGTACTAACCATGCAAGTGTGAGGATCTGAATTCAGATCCCTGGTACCCATGTAAAAAGCCAGCCATGGTGATGTGGGCCTGTTACTTTATTGCTAGGTAGGGACAGAGATAGGGAGATCTTGCACACACACACACACACACACACACACACACACACACACACACACACAAAAGTTTCTAACACACCTAATACGTAGTGCATGAAGCCATAAGGTGTCCACTGAATAAGTTACTTTTTCCACGTTGAAATGTCATTTTCTTTCATGTTTATGTCCATCAATTTAGAGCAGTGACAGTAGAGACCCTCCTTACTAATGGTGTGTAGGCATCCTGTGCCATATTTTGGATATTTTGGCAGACGTAATGAAATAGGAATGAGGAATGACCTACATTCTCAGTTCAGGAGACAGAGATACTGTACATAAATACAGACATCAGTGAGCCATGTTCTGGCTAAAGATCCAATGTCCCCAAAGGCAAGCATCAGCTACTTTAACCCACACTGGGTACCCTAGAAAATAGCTATTCAAATTCTATTCCTTGATGGATTTGAGGTAGGCTTTTGCTAGCAGATAACATGCTTTGGTGCCATGGATTATCTTAATAATACAAGTGACATGCAAAAGTCTAATCTCTTTATCCTAGAAAAATTAATTTCAACCAATATGACAGATTTACTGTTTTATGGGGAGCCCTTCAAGTTTTATTGTGTTGCTCTTATACCCAGATCACAGGCATCCCCAAAAGATCACCACGAAGACCGAATCCCATACATAAAAGCAGAGAGCCTTTATTTTCGAGCTCAGAGCTTGGACTCTGTCCAAACAGCAGTGGTGAGAGTAGAGAACCCAGAGCCCAGGCAGGGTAGGGTTTTTATCATAGCAGAGTTTGAGGTGAGGGGATTCCTAGGGTTCAGGACCCTGATTGACTGACATTTGTCTAGGGATATCAGTAAAAGGAAAATGGGTGTGTGCTCAGGGATATCTATTGATCTTATCTAATCTTATCTAATGGTTGAAATGTTTGAGATGTCAGGTACCTCCCCTAAGAGGCTGGCTCATCCCTGGGTGGATCCCTGGGTGGTATTAGCTTATGGCTTTTCCTGGATCTGTGGATCTGCGTGTTGCCTGTCAGCAAGCCTGTCACAGCAGCTGTGTCTGGGCCCCTAAGCCTGTCATGGTCACTGTGTGGTCAAACTGTTTTGGGTACCCCCGCATTGCTGTGATGAAAAAAGCTAAAAAGCAACTTAGAGAAATGAAGGCTTCATCTTACAGTTCCAGGTTAAAGTGGAGAAGTCAAAACAGGAGCTTTGAATAACTAGTCATATCACACACAAAGTCAAGACCAGAGCGAAATGAGCACATGCAAGTTCACTTGCTTGTGCTCAGCTTCATTTCTCTAATTTCTCCAACCTAATACAGTTCTGGACAACATTAAGGAATGTTGCCACCCACAGTGGGCTGGGCCTATACACATCAATTAACTTAATTAACACAATCATGCTCACAGACATGCCCACAGGATATGGCTGTCTTCCTAAATGTCAAGAGCTGTCTTCCTAAATAAACTGCAGTTGCTTAATGCAGTCAATGAAAGCTAACCGTCGCAGGGGATGGTTTAGAACACTCCATTTTGCTTTCCTTACTGCTTCACCCACTTTCCTCTGTGACACCTCTGAGACCCTGACTCAGTGAGGCTCAGCTTATTAATGACAGAACTAAAAGGAGGGCATTTAGAGAACAGAAATTTAGTACAAAGCCTGGACATCTATTTGGGAAAGATCTTATTAAAATCTGAGGTAGTATCATGTTGGAGATCTGCAGACATCCCCATGGGAGGGGCTCATCCTGCCTTTTGTCTTGCTGATATCTTCTGTTGATCACTGCATCTGTCATCTTTGTCATGAAAAGCATCTGAAATAATGAAATTCATTTCTCCTTGGAAAATTAACTTCTGGTGAAACAAATTTATGGAGCATACCAAATAAACTTATACTGCAGAAGCTATTGCTTGATAACTCACACTTTTTTTTACTTTTTTTCTTCAATGTGTCTTTCACATTATGCACCTTGATCCCTTTCATTTCTCTGTCCCATCTCATCCATCTTCTGCCTCTTGACCACCCCCCCCAACACACACACACACAAATAAAACATAATTTGAGGAAAAAAGAAAAAAAAAGGGAAAAATTAAAAATTCTCACCATGGAAGTTGCAGTGTGACACAGTGAATCACGCAGTAAACCCCTTTGTCCATACACCTTTGCTTTCAAGTGTTCATTGCAGTCATTGGTCTGGTTCGAGGCCTCTGGTTCCTACTACACTATTGATGCTGGGCCCTCACTAGGACTCTTCCTGGATATCCTGTTGCCCTGTGTTGTTGAGATCTTGCAGCTATGGGTTCTGCATGGCAGGCCCCTTCACATGCTCCAGCAGATCATAGATGGTGTGGATGTTGAGGTAGGCTAAGTCATTACCCTGGTTCTGGGTGTGGGCAACTACAGGTTGGTCAGCCTGCCAGTTCTGCCCTGCCCTCACCACCAGTGTGGATCACTCACACTCTTTTGGGAAATATAGAGAAGCATTTCCATATACAATTATGACACACTTCTTGTGATAAGTAACATATATTCAACTCTTAGAGATTTTCTCTTTTACTTCTCAAAGAATGTGTATTTATTTATTTCTAAAATATCTTTATTTCTAAAAAATAAACAAAAGTTATTTTCTTTAAAAGCAAAATCTGTTCAGGTGAAATGAAAATTGAGTGCATTTTATTTAGTACAGTGATGTTGCAAAAATATGTGGCAGTATATATGTTTTTGAATATTTGTTTTCCATATTGTACAAAATAGCACATAGCCTATTTATAACTCCTACAAAAATGACTTAAGTGTCTTCCATAGTGTGCCACTGGGAGGTTAGAGTTTAAAGTTTTATTTAATTGGGTGCTGTCAAAAAATACTTATAAGTTGCATTATTATGCATTTTTTATAAATAAGCATGCAAATTATATTCATTGTTATTTATTTCAAAATAAGAGTTTCACAAAGATATAAAATCATCTGTGAATATTTGTGATATTTATAATAGTACTAAAGCTTTGTGCTGCTCACTAATGAATGAGGATGGTAGCATTGAGCCTAAATCTGTTTAACACACTGTACTCTTTCCAAAATTGTTGGGTGGTTTTAGTCAGGGTTTTGCTATTCATCATCAAGAGTTTCAATAGGGCTCCAAACCATAAAATTAGGTAATTATTTCTAGCTTCCATCAGTTAGCATGATACCTAGCATGATATCAGCTTTTCACACATCAATAGTTCTGGTGGCTAACTTCTATGCCATCTGATTGTCATGAATTCAGGTTGTGGTTTCAGTCTATTCCTCAGTGGTATAAATTTGTTACTCTGTAACACTAGTGATCCAAGTGACAACTGTCTGCTTACTATTACAGTTTTGCAAAGTTATTTCTATGGAAATTATGTAAAATATGTAATATTTTAAATATTGTTGTAAACTTTATCAGGAATAGGTGATGGTACACTAATGTGGTAAGTGGTTAGACACTGAATTGGGCTTTGGTGAAGTGAAAATACTGTATGGTTCATTTTTATTTTTGTTTTCATGATTTGATACAGAATCTTGCTACATAGGTGGGGCTGTCCTGGAACTTACTGTGTTCAAGCTGTCCTCAAAGTCATAGCAATCCATCTCTCTCACCCCTCATCCTTCTGAATGTTCAAATTACAGGCGTGAGCTACTATACCTGTCTTACATTTTATTTCCTTATTAAAGGAGGTCTGTCCTTGCATATATATGCCCACCAATTGCAGACTCTCCAAATTCCTTTGGTATGAAAATTATATAGAGAGAGCTCCTGCATGCAGGCACACTCAATCCAGTCACCCCTAGGCATGGCCACTGGGTCAGAGGAGTTCATGCAGAATGAGTAAACACCAGGAGCTTCTGCTTGCTACTTTAACTTTCTTCTCTTCTTTCTCCTAATAGGAACTTTTTACCCCTGAATGCAAGTTTAAAGAGTCTGTTTTTGAAAACTATTATGTAATCTACTCATCCATGCTGTACAGGCAACAGGAGTCTGGCAGAGCCTGGTTTTTGGGATTAAATAAGGAAGGGCAAGTTATGAAAGGGAACAGAGTAAAGAAAACCAAACCAGCAGCTCATTTTCTACCCAAGCCATTGGAAGGTAAGTATATCACATGCATTATCCTCTTGGAAGCTGTTGTATACATTAATTTTTACAGGGATGCATCTGACATGGCCACAGGAACCTTCCACAGGCTGATAGAAATGTCCTATGTTGGAGTGCTGTTTGCACAGATTTCTCCTTGTGTCCTTGGCTCAGCTTTATGGGCTCCAAGTGTAGGTTTAGGGTAGAACAGGAGCTTAACATTTGCCAGAGACAGGGTTTTCAGTTCTGAACACCAAAGCTGGGGTAAAAGAAAAGGAAAAATAAAAATGTCCTCTCTCTCTCTCTCTCTCTCTCTCTCTCTCTCTCTCTCTCTCTCTCTCTCTCTCTCTCCCCCCCCCCGTGTGTGTGCAGCAGAAAACTTCTTTTAATTTTGCAAATCCTCACTATCCCGAATGTTCTAAGTACTTCATTATTTTTAGTCAATTTTTAAAAAATAAAAATGAACTATGTTCTTACAATGATAAGTATACAAGAAAAATGTTTTCACATGGAATTTTAAGTATTTGCCTATTTTCAGATTATCTGGGTAAAATTTCTTTTGAATTATTATAATTCTTGAAAATGATCCTGAAAGAATTCTGTGAAGTTCCATATCTCCTTCCATGCCACATAAATTAATTCCCTTATGGTAAAGGAAATTACCTACCTTCAACTCTAAATAGCAGCGCCTTCACATTTATTTTTATCAAATCCCAAGGCTCAAGCTACCATGCTCTATTAATTAATTAGAAATATATGTACTTTTTTCATTAATTATTCTGCCAGGAGGACCATTTACTGTTATTTATGTTAAATTTTAGAACTGAAAAAAGTGACCTTGAGGCTATTCCAAAGTTTTCTTAAGAATCAAAAATGAGGAAAATAACAAATCAAGCTTACACAGGTGGCCCAGCTTCTTGGGATAAAAGAAAAAGCCACCAGGCCCCTCTAGAGGATGACGTGGCATTGATAATGACATCTTGTAGGTTGTAGTCCTGAAATCTATAGAATTTCTAAGCCTGTAGGACTCTTCATGCTTGATGCTTTGAAGTTCCCCAGTATTACCTCTAACCACTGAGCTGACCTAGCCCTTCTCCTATAAAGGTCATGGTTGAGATGTATAATAAAAGCATGAGGGTCACAGAAAATATCAGAGTCGCTCCTGCTGTGGCATAACAGTATTATCACAAATAATCCTATTACTTGGCATTCTAGCCTTAAGTTGAACTGTTGTATGAGCATGGTATGTACATATGAGGAGAGAAAAATACTATTCTATCATGTTTTAAAATAATTTCTGGACTGAGGTATTCTAACCAAAACAAGGGAGTATGCTGCTCTACTATTCCTTTAAAATATTACTTCTGAAATACAAGATTTAACAGTGGAGATTACTAGAAGGATATCAATTTCATTTATAAGCCCAAATATGGTATAGATTGTATAATTAAAAATTTAGGACAATTTCCACTGGGATCTGATTGTTTCTGGATGTTCTAGGGCAAGTCAGATCTCCCACCTAACTTTACTTCATAGATGGTATAAGTGAAAACTTTTATACTATTGAGTCCTAACTTAATTAAAGTACAAGTGAGAAATTGGAGATGCTTCAAGAATGAAGACAGCTTTCTTTCTTTTTCTTATTTTTTTTTAAAAATTAAAAATAGATTTTTAGTACAACATATTCTGATTATTTTCCCATCCCCTAAGGATCTTTCCAGATCCTCTCTACTTCCCCATCCAACCAAGTCCACACTCTTTCTTTCTCCCTGTCATTAGAATAGTAACTGGCATCTAAAAAATAAATTAGATAAAATAAAAATAAATAAACCAAAATAGGAGAAAACAAATAAACAAAAAAAGAGGCCAAAGAAAAAGCTCGAGAAACATATACAGATGCAGAGATACACAGATTAACACAAATAGAAATCCCATGAAAACGTAAAATGGGAAAACATAACATATACGAATAATCTGTAAGAAAACAAAACAACAAAAAGCCTAAAGTACTGACAAAGCATTATGAGACAAAGAACCTCCAAAAAAGCTATTAAGTTCATTTTGTGTTGGCCATCAACAGCTGAGCATGGGGTTAAGCCTTAAGAGCGGTTTGTATACCCAGTTAGACTCCCCTGGAAAAAACTAATTTCTCATTTGTGAGAGGTTATCATTTAGAGACAGCTCCTGGGTTAGAGACTGGCTTCTACATGATTTTCAAGTAATTTAGCTCAGCATATATTTACCTTTGTAAGTGTGCTAAGAAAAAACATATGATACATTGTTGCAAATGTAAGATACCTCCACTGTACTCCTGGCACTGATCCTGACTCCACCTAGGGTCTCTCTTCTGAAACACCTAAGCTTTCAAAATCCAAGTGGCATGCTGGGAAGATTGACTGTAATTATATTGCTGCTGGCAGATGAGTTTAAGTCAACTAATTTTCCCACATGTCAGATACTTTTAAATATCCTTTCCTGAGACTCGGTAAAAGCATTTTCTAAAACGTGACATGAACTATGGTGCTCATGTCACAAAGCACAACTCAGAAAATCCTCAATTTTCTTGCTGCATTAGTCTCAGCTGCTGTTGCTGGTCTATGCCTCTGTCCTACCAACACCAGTTATTTGATTTTTAAAATAATGCATCAGAAAAAATGGATACAAAAATATAAATGTCATACAGTTTCCTCCAGTTGTGTAAAGGCCCTTCCTATGATAGTGGGAAAGGAAATAGAAGTAATTATTCACAGAAAGCTCTGGTTTAAGCAAAAGGAAGCCTTTATTACTAACACTGTGTGTAGCTTTCAAGTGGAACCCAGTGTGACTGTGTGGCTTTTAAACCACTAAAGAGAAAAATAGCTTAGTGATCTCAGGTGAAAATAGAATTAGATCAAATGCTTTTCTTGGGGGGGGGGTCTGTGTGTATGTGTGAGTGCTAATGCACCACACATTCTTGAGTAGTTATGTATGCTTTTCTTTACAGGTTTACATAGAGTCCATAGTTCTCATTTAAACTTTATTAGAAAAAAATCTATGTACATATGCATGCACATGTTTTAGTATATAAATTAGAAAATACATTGAAAGTTATGTCTTAATTTATGAATTAGAAATGACTTCCTTAAAAATTCTGTGCTCATTATTAATGGGATTGGGTTCATCCACTAAAAATAGATACAGACTGGCTGAGGTCTGTGCAAAAAGTGGTATGCCATTCTTGCATGATAACCAGATAGCCTCTTTCTTTCTTCTCCCTTTCTTCACATCTCTAGTTGCCATGTACCGAGAACCATCTTTGCATGATGTTGGAGAAACGGTTCCGAAAGCTGGGGTGACGCCAAGCAAAAGTACAAGTGCATCTGCAATAATGAATGGAGGCAAACCAGTCAACAAGTGCAAGACCACATAGCCAGATCCTCAGGTGTCCTGACTTACTTGTCCAGAGCACAGTGGAGAGATTTATCCTTACTAGACATTCCTGCTCCTGTGGTTGAAGAGCCCCAGCAAGCAAGCTGATGCTTGTTCTATGCTCTCTCAGACCTCCTTTATCGCAAGTGGATAAATCTCAACCTGTGGTTCCCCCCACACCAAGAAGACACCTGGACAAACCAGCTAAACTCAGACCATGGAATGCCCTACCAGATATGGAATGCCTTTTTAATATCTTTTCTGTGACTGTGACACTTCATGTGAATGACATACTTCACAAGTACACTCAATACCTTGCCTGCTGACAGCTACCCATAATCCTTTTTGAGTTCTGTTTCAGCGAAATCCATGTGTTTAAGTTCAATTTTGTAGCACACAAATAATATTGAGTAATTTCTAGTTAGATGCTGTAAACCTGTGCTATCATGGATTTCTATTCTTCCCATTTTTACAGGGCTGCTCGCTCCACTGTCTGTGACCTTTAGCAGGATTGTGTTCCTCTGAATCTTCAGTGTTGCAGTTGGTTTAGTTTGGAGAACAATCAGGGAATCAGGAAGCCTTCTAAACCTATTAATACAAATTGTATCTATAAAGATTAAGGTTGTCTTTGGCTCACATTACCGATTAAACACACATATATGCTCTGTCCGGTAGGAGACACTATGCTCCCAAGGTGGACATGCCTGGGTGGAGCAAGGGTCAAACACAATCCATGGGAAGCTCTCTATGACAGGTGTTTGGCATCCCCTCTAAGTTTCTTTCTGTGTGTATGTGTGTGTGTGTTTTATACATATCACAAGCTTACTGGTAATGGTAACATTTGCCTTGCCCAGCGAGCAAGACCCACTTGGTTTTTGAGAAAGTGGGTCCAAAGTATTTTGTAGGCCTTGTAGGCCTGATTAAGGTTCATTTTTTTTCATCTACTAATCCTGGTTATTGGGAAAAAGGAAAAATAAAAAAACAAATCATCACAACCTATAAGAAATATGCTACCTAAATCCATTTCTGACCCACTCCTTCCTGTTTTTAATGAAGATAACTCAATGCCGCCCCTGATTTGGGCTGCATTCCAGTTATCCTCAGCAGAGCATGGGCAAGGCGGCTGTTGTGTTCTTTCTGCAGCAGCAATGCACACGTTAGTATAAATTAGACTTTAATATTTTTGTTGTTTAATGACAAATTTTTAAACTGGACATACTAAGGAAAATTCCTTTTTTTTTTACAGCTTAGCATGCTGGGTCTGGTACTGTGTGTCACCAGTATATACCTCTAACTCAGCTCTGTGGGGTCCAACAGGCTGGGTTTGAGGTGACTTGCCAAGATATCAGAATGTGGTCTGTTGAGTACCATAAATAAAGCTAAAGACAAACCAACACACTCCAGCATTGGGATTCGGGCCATTAATTTATTTGATTTTGTTTTCTTTTGCTTTTGTAATTTCATTTTGAATTGAATTTTGTTGAACTCCAAGTTTAGGGGTACTAAGAAAGGCTGTGAATTGATGGAGAAACAGTTTGAAGACTCCATACAAAACATTCAATACCGGATATAAAGAGCTTCAAAATGTTTAATACTGAACTGTTTGAAAGTATATTTGTTAACTGTGTGTACACAATAAAATTCTATGTTTTCTTCTCAGAAAAGCTCATTGAGACCAAATTGAACCTCTTTTATAGAAAACAATCTATGTGGTATCAATGTACTGGCCTCTTGTTATTATTTCCATGTGGCAGAATGACCTAGATGCCATTTGCCCCCATCTGCACTGTGCTTACTGGGAAATTATTTTCTCACTGATTTCATGAATCTCCATGACAGCCCTTGCCCAACATAGAAAAATTTTGGTCTGCTTAGCTGATTAAAGATTCAGTATAAATTTAACTGTTTATGCTTATTTCATTTTCATATTGGATTCCATTTTAGTAAATAACCATTAGCATAATGTTTGACTAGATTTATTGTCAATAATGCTAAATTGCAAATACAAAAAATGACTCCTTTGACCACCACTGATTTGGTGTTGTGCATAATTAGACAAAACCCATTAACTGATTATTTAGGGAAGACTTACATACCATAATATGTGGTAAAATGTGAATAACTTGTAATTCCTATTAGTTGGCCTTATAGACACAGGTTATACCCATCCACATGTACACACACGCTAAACTAGCCTACCTTTCTGGTTTTGGTAATCAACATTACTTGAGATTTCTGTTCTCAAGACCTGGCTAGTGCTTAAAATTAAGGCAAGATTTATTTTTGTAAACGATTAAAATTTATGTTATTGCTTCCCTCTGTTTTGTTTTCCAAGAGTTGTCAGTTGTCTATGACAGAATGTATTATTGTAAGTAGGTATCCAAGTGGCTTCTTATAATATATGTTTAGATATATCACAGAGGGGTCCTTGTTATATTCTTGATTTAGTTAGGCCATTTCCTTTGTGTCTGGTCTCACTTGTTGCATGGGAAGAGGAAAGCATCAAATGAACTGCATGTACTAGGACCCATGTATCCAGAAACACTGATATGTATTTTTTGATTTACATACAGAGAGCTTGTCTGTATTGTACAATTTGTGTTTCTTACCCTTTGTTGTATTTACAGATACAACATATCAAATAAAATACTCATATGAAAGCATATGGAAACCATCAAATAACTTTATGTAACAAAATGGCATTTTATCACCCCAAATATATTCTCTGTAAATAAGATGATAAACTCAGTTTTCCCCTTACCATGCCAAAGAAAATTTTAGCTCTTTGATGATACCTCTCTTGCTAATTTTTTGGAATAAGATCATCATTCCTTCCCTCAGAAATTAAGTTTGCTATTATTAAGTACAGTCTGTCATCACTGATGTTCTATATAGTAAATCTGATGGAACACATTTGTATTTATAGACTGTGTGTTTTATATCTCCCTGTATGTATATCCATTGTATCACATCTCTAGAAGACCCATTTCTTCTGCATGCATATCTGGTGGGGGAGAGATAGTTCTACCATCTTGTGATGGTAGCTGATTGCTTTGCCTATCCATCAACCGTGCTCATTAATATTAGTCCTTTACATAACTCAAGTGACACAATTTTTGTTTCCAATAAGTTTACTTCCTGAAATTTCTTACTATTTTCCCAGGAAATAATTATGGAAGACACTCAAACAGTCTGTCCTGTGTGAAGAGTAACAGGGAATTGGGTACACTTTCTTGATGTATTTTGGAGAATTTGGAATCTTGTTTTAAGTGTTTGCTTGTCCTGAGTGCTTTGGGGGTGAGGACTAGCTCCATAAAGGATCCCACGACTTTTGCTCTAGTCTTTCTACTTATTGACTTTCTAGCAAGTAAACAGAATGTATCATACATAACCACTTAATTAATTATTAAACTACTAAACCATCTTTTTTCTATCTAGAGTGACCAATATCAGATTTGGTATTTTAAGCAAAAACTAAAACAACAAAAATTCCTTTGTTGCTCCTTAAAGTGAATATGTATTATTTTGTTAAAAATTTCTTCCAAATATTTCAAGGATAATAGATGTTTGATATCCCTCAAAGAAGGAGTGTGAGACTAGAGTGGTCAAGTTTCAATTTAGAATAAACTTAAAATAGTGAGAAATTACTTTAATTTTATTTTAGGAAACAGCTATACCATAGGGAAACAATTAGGCTAAATGCCCAATTATTCTCTGAATTATAAACTTAGTCAAATACAGAATGTAAATTGTGTTGTTCTAAAATAAAGGACATCGGTAGTTAAGGGTTAGGCTTAAAAAGTGACACACAGTGCTATATGCTATGTGAGTATCTAGAATACTGTGTTGGTTTCAAAGTTGTGACAGTTGAGTTTGCAAATTAAGACTGTTGTATTTTTGTTTCCCTTTGTTTGTGGTTCTCATTCAGTCTAATTTTGATATCTACTGGTGAGGTTGAGTTTGTACTTGAGCTGATAGAGGTAAGTCATTCCTTCCCTGGTGCTGCTGGAATCCAGATGAACTCAGGATTCCTTAAAGGCAGTAGGAACAATGGTTCTCTTCATATCTTGAGGACTTTTGTTGACTTTTATAACTCCCCTGGAGGGATCTTCAATCATGGTTTGTTAAACAAGTAGGGTGAGGATCATCACCACTGGTGAACTTAATGCCAACCATTCAATTATCATGGGTCCCAGTGTAATTTTTGAAAGCCACAAGCAAGCCAAAGAGATTTGCTTATTTTCTCTTATTCATTACAAATTTGTCCTTGCTCAGCACTTTCAATGAGGTAGTTTCTATTTTGGAGTCAAAGTATAGAATCGTATTTAGTTAGGAGATAGATTATGTCTTTGCCTGTCACTATTTTTTTATTTTTCTTTTTAAACAAAAGTATGTGGAATTTTCACACACATATTTATATACTGATGTTGGCATGACAAGAGCCAAACACAGCCAGACAGCCAGACACACACACACACACACACACACACACACACACACACACACACACACACACACTAGTAAATCGATTGAAGCTTTTTTTAAAGTCTGTTTTCCAAGAAAAAAAATCTGACTAGAGACATACACTACATTTTCTTTTCATAGTCTGTAACAAGGCACTCCAGAACATGGTGAACTACAACATATTTTCATGTTGTCCAAAATTTAAGAGAGATCACATTTTGATCTCCATGGAATAATCATTTCTCCAATGTCATAACTCTATTCTGAGAAAACTTATATACTAAGGATATTTCAACACTTTTTCTTGTAAAGATATAAGAAAAGCAACACATTCTTTTGTAGATACTACTGATAGAAATGATAAAAACTAAAGAGAGGATCATAATAATTAAAAAAGACACACCTGAGGGAATGAAAGGGAACTGAAGGTTCCAGGGGAGAAAAGTCTGGCAAATTACCACACAGTTATGATTAAAGCCAGCCCACAACCTCTTTATGTATGGCCTGAGAGCTCAGGATGGACTTTAATTTATTTATTACAATTTTAAAATATTAAACAATTAAAGAAGAAAATTCTACAGTAGTTTGTCTAATACACATTGTTCACACCTTTATATAGAAGGCTGAGTCCTGCAGTAGGGAAATATGAAGGTCATTGTACTATGATGGGAAGGTCACTGACTCTCAATGTTTGGATATCACCAAACATATTATCAGAACTGCTACTGAATTATTATAATTGCTTTGTTTCTGGCTTAAGATGTATATAGAGAAGAGGAAAATACAGAGAAGAGGAAAGAAAGCTATCATCAATACTATACCTTAACTCCTTATATTGCCCTCATTTTATAAAACTGATGTTAATTGCCAGCTCAGTAATAGAAATACAACCTATATGGCTGGGTCCCCTAATCTCAGGATAGAGGCAACAATTTTATAAATAGGTTAAATTCTCAGAACCTTATCGTTACTATAAAACCAGCACCAGTGAAATTGACTCTTCAAATACTTTTCAGTATTTAGTTTTTTTAAGTAATACAGTGGAGGCATGTTTTCTTTACTTTTGGTGACTTGACTGATAAAGTCCAAGCCATGACTTTAGAATATTTACATTATTAATATAAAATTTGCAAGTAAAAATTTCATCTTAAAACAATACAGAAATGATTTTGCTATGTTATTTTAGGATTTTACAAATAATTCACATTTAGGAAAAAGGTATTTTTTTAGCTATAAATAATGGTTGCTTCAACTATGTGTATAAGTAGATCTAACTGTATATATGCAAGGAAACCCCAAATATTGTACATTTTCATAATTTAATGTGAGTTTCATAAACAGCAAAATTTCACCAAGAAAATAAACATTTTGTTCCTATCACTGAGTGAATATTTGTAATTTTGATTTAAGTTATTTCTATATTTTGGGGTCCACTTCTGAGCTTCTGAAATAGGTGTCGTTCATGTTGACCCTACCATTTCTTTGAAAAAACATCTTTTAAGAGCGATGAGTGCAGTATGAGGATCCTTGTGTTTCCAACTAGACACTATCTTCAGAGGACACATTACATGAACTGATTTAAATAAAAAGTCAGATTTCTTGTACATGTAACCCATGCCTAGTCTCATAAACATGGTCTGTTAGTTCTTGTGATCTAAAGTGGGTATTCCAATTCATTTTTTTCTGTTGTGTTTGTTTTCAGTGGTTAGATAGATATTGACACAGAATATAAACAACTTATGTCACTATTTATTAAATTGTCAAATTGTACATTTTTCATTTCTTCCTGTAAGAGATCCTTGTGAACTTAAAGCCCTTTTGATCTGATAAACCCACGCCCATCATCACACGTCATATGTGTCTATCATCATTGTCCCAATATGCAAATTCAGATTCATATGGAATCCTGGAAAAACCCAACTGATCAGTTTATGTGAGAATAAATATCATCCTTATATTCTGATAGTGTTTCTGGTGTCGGAATGTGGAGTCCTAAATACCATGTGATTTAGCATTTTTTCTACTACATATTGGCAAACATTGGATGTCAGAAAATACTTTGCTGTGAGGGCCCTTCAGTGTTCTATATATTGTCTGTGACCACTACCTCTAAAATGCCCATAGCACAAGCACCCTAACCAGTGTGACAATGAAATTCTCTGTAGACATTGACAAATGTCTTGTGGGTGCAAAATTGCCCTCCTTGATTGTAAAACACTGATGTTAATTATGGGAAAACAATTCTTTGTGGTGTAATTTACATCAGTTTGCTGAAGTCATTTCTAATGAAGACCCATGTTTCACTCAGGCAGTCAGAAATAGAAAAACACACAAGAGTCTGTCCTAGTACTGTCTACACATGCATTCCTCTAAATTTCTAAAATGGCCTAGAAATGTGAATCCAGTTGTCGCCCATGGAATCATTAAGGATATTCAGTGCCAAGCCAGATTTCACATGCGTTTCCGTTCCATCCATCCCAGCATTCACAGCTTCCACAGCTACAGATTCCATTCCCTGCAATAAAATAAACATGGGAATTGTAGTTATGATCAGAAAGCACTACTAGAATATGTGACTGTGAATCATAACTGTTAATGAGAAAACCATTCCATTTATCCTCTCTAGAGTGTCTTATAATAAAATGATGTTATTATGTTATTAAATACCTGAGAGAAATCCACATTTAAGATAATTAACATCTCTTTGATTCCATAATCTATTAATCAAAAAGTACCCACCTTGTATCACTCAGCTGGGCTCTCATATCACAATTCTATTTTCTGTTAGTGGGCAAAACCATGTCTGACTTACAAATAAGCATTGAAAAGCATAAAGCCCCTTGAGAGGAAATTAGGCAGGCCAGAGAGCTGGAAAAAAATATCCTTGTGTGGTAAGGTGAACAGAAAAAGTGATTTTCTGATTTAATGTCATGTCAAAATAGTTATCTTTAACCTTATTAAAATGTTTGATTACAAAAATATTTTGAGTTACTGAGAAAGAATTTTATTAATGGTATATTGAATCAGCTAGAACTCTATGAAGTGTAAGTACATTTTATAATTAAAACAATACCTTCAGGAGAACACATACACATGTTATTATTTGACTTGGTTCAGTTTTTTTATACCTAATTATTATAACTCAATTAATTAAGTTTGTGATGGCTATCACACAGTCAAACCTTTTGTATATGCTTTTGCTATTGTTCACACCACACACATATCTATACGTATATACTCCCTAAAAACAGCCAATATACCAACTTGTGGCATCTGAGTGCTGCTTAAAACAACAGCCCTCCCCTGGAACATGTTAAAATTAAATTATTTTTAAGAGAATTCTGCATTTGTATAATTGCCCTTGTACAAATTCATAAAGCAGATTATCTTGTAGAAGTTTCCAAACAATCATATAATCTGGCTGCATCCTTTCGCATTTTTCTAGGGAAAACGCTAGTGAGTATTATAGGTAATCACTCATCCTTTTAGAATTACTACACATGTTCATTGTTCACTGGATTATATGGGAGCTGCCTTCTCTGGCTATCTAAAGCAGCATGTAGTAGATGCCATTTGGCTCTATTGTCATCTGTGGCACAAAACAATTAGTGTAGTTTAATACCTGTGCAAATGAGACCATCGTGTTTGTCACAGTCTCTGTCATCGCAGTCACAAAACTCCCCTGAAATATACCACTCTT
The DNA here is from genome assembly GCF_004664715.2 of Peromyscus leucopus. Taxonomy (NCBI): domain Eukaryota; kingdom Metazoa; phylum Chordata; class Mammalia; order Rodentia; family Cricetidae; genus Peromyscus; species Peromyscus leucopus. The sequence continues at coordinate 418,312 of NC_051070.1, forward strand.
CTGCAGAACAAATGCACTTTCCACAATGGCAAGAACCTGAAATCACAATGGATATTACTGTCACCAGAGAAATAAAGATTTCCATCAAGAAGAGAGTATCACTGACACACTGACAATAGGCTTGTAACAACCTATCTTCTAAAGGTAAAAGTTTATTGAATAGCTGCTTTCTCAGAGGAGAGCTTTACGTACTCAAATACATAAAGGTCATTCAGGAAAGCCTTCATTATAGATCTAGACAGTTGCAATTAGCCTGGAGCAAATGTTCTTTGGTCCAGTCTGGCTGAAATGTCAATGGAACAGGATGTGGCTCATCCTTAGAGATACTCTCCCCAAAAGGTATTCAAAATAGATGTTTTGTTTGTTTCTTTTTTAATTGAATTGCATTTTAAGTCCTTGTTATCTAAAGGAATCCAATACTAAATTATATTAAATGAAGATTCATTTTGTAATTTAGTAACAACTAAATTATTGAGCTCATCATCTTAGAATTTTATTTATATGATTTTTTTGAAATAGGAACACACAAACTTCATACTGAGTGGCAAAGTGAAGTGTTAAAAATGCAGATACAATCTCTCATGTCTGATTGATGTCTCAGACCTGCCCTTCAGGATTTTATCTATAATCAGGAAGAGTCTTAATGAACCCCAAATGAGGTCCAGTCAATTTTGCTACCCCTTATCAACATTCTTTCTGGTTATTTCAATCTAATTTTAAAACAACAAAAAATTAGTTATTAAAATATTTTGGGTAACTGAGAATCTTACTAATGGAATATTTAAGATAAAAATAAATTTTATGTTATGTCAAAGAGAAGAAATTTCTCTTTGTGCAAATGTCTTTCAAGACAGGCTTGAAAATCATGGGGAAAGCTGCTTTTGCCACAGCTAGAAGGACAACTGCAGAATTCAAAAGGACCTTTTCCATTTCCTTGCTTGGCCTTTCTTTCTGGACACAATTTCCTTTTACTGAAAGATACTGATAGTTATCACAAAGTTACTCAAGTCACCAATCCCTTTAAGAAAATGTGAAAAGTAAAAGTTTTCAATGTGGTTAGCAAAACTCCAAACTCATTAAGCTCTAAATTCACAGAGGAGACTTGGGAGTGTTCTGAGTTCTTCTCCTGAAATAGAGTGACTGACTAATGATTAACAACCTAGGGGCAGAGAGGAGAAAACCTAGATTTGGGGAAATGGACTGACATGATACTGTCATGCATATCATGAAAGAATTATAGTTAACGTGTCCCAAGCATTAAGTGCTATGTTAGTTCATGACATGGAAAGGGTATATGCATTTTGGGTGGAAGGATCTCCCACAACCAAATTTCATTTTGGCCTTTCTCATCACACATCTCAAGGCAAGTCAGAACCAGTTGTAATGTGAAAATTGTATTTATATTTATTTTTTACTTTTTTGTTAAGTGCAGCACAATGTCACTTAGTCTTGACTTGTTTGACTGAGAGTCTGGGTTGACTTGCAGACTATTTAGGGCAATATGTGGAGATCTTCTATTTTTGTGAAGTGATTGACAGTGTGGTGGTTGCCTCAGATCTTACCTGCTAGTTTAGTGGGAAAGACATAAGGCTCCCCTCAAATTCTCACCTAGGCAGAGGGTATCCTCATTTTAGAATTAACTTTTTCTTTAATTTAAATATTTTCTTTAAAATTTATAGACATGGAAATGTTGAACAATCAATTGCTTATTTAACAAATGCTAGTGAAATATCTACATGGGCACTCTATTGTCTATCACAGAGATGTCCCCCAAAGGAACATCATGTTTAGTGGCTTATTTCCACCAGAGAAGAAGATTAACTATTTGAGGAATTAAGTATTTTTTGATTCTTATATAGTATCTCTTACAGCAGGAAGTTATTTACACAATAGAAATAAATGATTTTATACACTTAAGATATTAATATAGTCACACCTAGGATGCCTTTTCATGTGTATCATAATTCCTACAAAGAGTTTACACTTCATCTTTGAACTTATCTCTTGCCTGGAACTGATTCTTATTACTTCCTTTGTTTCTGAAATGCTTAGCTGCAAAGTATAGCAAAGTATTTTCCTGAAATGAGCACGCTCAGCTAAAGTCAATGTGGTATATGTAGACTGAATATTTGACAAGTAAATTATAGCTCCAAATATAGTAGATGTCATAAAATGTTTAGAATAAAACTGGGATTTGATTTTGTCTATGCTATGGAAGTAATCCGTGGGCACCATAATCCAAGGTTTGTTGTTTCTCTGTTGATGATTGAGAGGAAATTCTTCTACTTCCTCCAAAAATAGGAACAGCATAGTATGTAGTATTAACACAGTGTACATAGTCCTTAGAACCTATTATAGACTTTTATTATAGAGAGCTCTGGCTGTTCTCATAAATAACCAATAATAGGGGTGGATTATCAATATCTAGAAATGGGAAAGCATGAGAAGATTCTGTCTAACAAGTATAAGCTTACTGAACACCTCAAAGTGAGCAACTGCTCAACTCAGCAGGCTAGGACCCACTCCCACAAGAGACTCAGCCCAGCCATAGGCTGCAGCTGGCCCATCCTGTCTGGAACCATAGAGTGATAAACTTGCAACCACAACACCACTAACCCATTTGTTTTCATTCTCCAAAATGACTCTTAACAATGTTCCCATTTTTCTTTATGCTTTTTTCTGACTTTCATTATTGGGAAAAATTTCAGCTATCAGTAGAACATTTCAAAGACCTAAGGAGGAAAAAGAAACTAACTTCCTTTGAAGAAGATAATGGAATAGCAGAAAGGATGGGGAAATTACCTCAGAACCATTCTGAAAACAGTTAACAGACTATCTCAATACGATTCAACCCACCAGTTAGCCATCTATCTGTGATGATTGTCACAGCAAAGACATCCATGTAATTTAATAAATGAGCAGTTCTTGCCTACAGATATGACTAGCAGCCATACTGGGCATGACAACTAGGATAAGCTTGCTCTTGGAAGTATAACTTTTTTCCATTCTCTTTTCTGAGGATACAGAACAGGGGTAGCTGAGAAACAGATGGATGAATGAGGGTACCTGAACTTATTAATGATGTGGGTGCAGCAATATCACTGTGACAGTTTAAGTATATATTTAAAGACTTGTCCCATAATGGTACCTCTGACTATTGGAGTGAATACTTGAATCTAAGGTAATGTTATTAAGACAAACATTATTGTGCCACCATGGAACCAAATAAATAAATAAATCCCCAAGCTAAACAACAACAAAAAGCCCTATAAATCTCAACATATATTCTGCAAAGGTAGCTAAACTTAGGGGCGACATGGCCACTAAGCACATCTCTCTTGGTCATTTACAAAAACAATTTCAGTCTGGGGGCAAGGCCCCATTCCATTACTAACTTTCTTTTTCATACATCAAGCCTGACAAAATGCTGCAACCTGACACCCCAGCAGGCAGTTTTCACTATTGTACTAATGACACCATCTGTTATGAAGGTCACAACAATGTATCTTGTTTTAAATTTTTCTATGGAGTGATTTATTGTCTTGGCTATAAATTTGTAAGAAATAAAATGCTATTTCTTCATCGTCTCCTGAAGTGAAGGCTTTATTCACAGTTCCTAGCAAATGCATAGTTCAAGCTTGTCATTTTGGTGGGGGTGGGTTACAAAGTACCATGGCATGCAGCCACAGGCCAGTTCCTGGCTCACATCTGTCCCATAAAAGGAAAAAAGGTGTCTATATACTTTGAGATCTCCAGAATGAGGTTTTTCCTACATGAATTTTGGAAAATTATACAAGTCAAGGAGATATAGAGTAAAAGGATGTGAGAAAATTTCCTTTCTCATTCATCATGTTGAAATCTCCCAGTCTGTCACATGCTGTACTTTTACTGTGGTTCTTGGAGGCAGGGTATGGGACAATTTCTCCATGGAGAACAGGAATAACATCCTTGTTCTCCTTTGTAACAAAGATTAATTACAGTTGCAAGAGCTCAGCCTCAGCTCCTTTCTTCTATACCCATCATGATGCCTCCAGAAAGGATTTCAACCACTTACTCCCATCATTAATGTGAACCATGAAACTCAAAATGGAAAGCCTTGGGCAGATTTTACATTCCTTTTTTAATTTATCCATGACAAGGCATCCTATCCAGTGGAGGATAAATATGTGAACATCTAGGCTCTCAGTTGTCAGTGACCTGTGATTGTACGCCCACCACCCAAAGCAAATAACTGGAAAAGCATTACGTAGGACTTTGTGTTTGGTTCAGTTGTGAGGAAATACCTTTAGGTCAATATCTAATCAAATTTTGAATCTTTTTCTTTTTAAAAGGAGTTATTTCATTAAAAAATATGTATGTGTAGGTTCAGCGAGCATGAGATCAAGTGCCATGAAGATCAGAGGAGGGTGTCTGATCCCCTGGATGGAGTGTTACAGGCAGTTGAGAGAGACCCAGTGTGGGTATTAGGAACCAAACTCTGGTTGTCTGCAAGAGCAGCAGGTGCTCTTAACTGCTGAGCCCTCTCCCCAACATTCCTCAGCTTTTTGTGTTTCCTATATGCAAATTGCCTAGATGAAAATTCTGAAACGCTAATGAGGACTCAATACAACTGCTTATATATTTTAGGGAATAATTTTGCATAAAAGTCAGGTTAGGGAGTACATGGACTGTAACTCATTGCATTGGTGAGTATAGCTCTCTGAGTCGATATGGAATTTGCAACTGGACATGACTCAGCAAAAGACTATTTATGATAAGGTTCTAAACATAAATATAAAAAATCATATCTATGTTTTAATATAAGTGAAGTCTTCTTTTGGTAAAGCATGTGTGAAAACTTAGGAAGTTTTCCATCTTTTGCATAGACAAAAAGGACATTAGCACCTTTCCCACACCTCCTGTTGCTGATGGCTGGGCTGAATGGTTTTTCTCAGGCAAAGTTCATTCTTGAGGGACTGGTTGCTACCTGCTGTTCTGAGGGACCATGTGTCTCAGCAGAGATCCGGCTCCAGCAGTGGTACTCACCCTTCCCTGAGCACAATGTGCCATCTGCTGACTCACACAAACTCTTGCTTTGCTCTTCTGTCATGTTACACTTCCGTGGGTGCTGGCAGAGCTTGCCAAACCATCCTTTCTCACAAACACAACGACCACAGGAGCATGTGCCATGGCCTGTGAAACAACCAGAGGATGAGGATGAGGGGAAGATGTGACTAAATAGGCAGAAAAATCAGTTTGTAAGACAATGTAAATTGTAGGGTATCATCTCCCATCAGACATACACAGTTATTCTGACACATCATTGTTTAAAACAGTGTCCCAATAGAGATCTAGCTTAGCATGGCACATTTGGATGTGGTATAGGAGACAAGTTTTTGAAACAGAAATCTTGAAATGTTTTAAAATGGATTTATGAGTCCTTTCTGGATATTGGTCCTTTCTCATTTGCATTTCTATCAGCAGGTTGTGTTGGTGTCATTCTTCATTGTGCACACCACAGCACCCAGTTCAATTTTGAAGGCTAGTCACGTCACCACTGCTTGCAGCATTTATTAATTGTCCTCCTGTGGCTTACTAATAAAAACAAAAGGTATTCCTAATGATTTTTTTTTTACATTTCTCTTCATGAACAAGAGCAGATAAAGCATAAATACTCACGACTTTTATTGATGTATATAAGTTAAAAATTGCACAAGGTTTGTGTTCATATTTGACTTTTGGTTTTGGTCTTTTTGTTTCTGATATCTATTCCTGTTTTTTGAGATGTTTATCCTTTACTATGAAACACTGTGTTTGTGACAGTTATACAGGGGTATATAGTCCTGTTCACTTGTGTGCAAACAGCCATCTACTAGACTTCTGAATTTTTCAATTTAGTTTATTTATTTCTAGTGCTTTGTTTCTTTCCTGATAGTCACACTTTCTTACAGCCAGATACTCTCTGGACAGTCACCCCATGGTGTTGTGGGGTATTTGTAATATGAACAGGTATTGGTGTGATTGTTGTAATAAAAAGCTGAATGGCCAATAACTAGGCAGGACTTCCAGGCACACAAAGAACTCTGGGAAGAAGAATAGAAGAAGAGACGTCAGAAGACTCAGACCAGGTCAGACATGATATACTGAAGTGGTAATTGAGTCATGTTGCAAAACATAGATAAAAATCATGAGTTAATTAAGTTATAAGAACTAGTTAGAAAAAAGTCTAAGCTAAGGCCAAGCTTTCTTAATTAATAAGTCCCCATGTCATTATTTGCAGGCTGGCAGTCCCAATGAGAAAGCTTATTATATATGGCATCCAACATGGAGGCTCAAATATCCAAACATAGGGCCTGAGAAAGCTAAAAAAACAGTTCTGGACAAGGAGCCAGATGTAGCTTTTTAGTCCCGTGGTCTCTCAAGCAAGCCCAAGCTGATACTCCCAGCATACAAAGGTGTGGCTCCCTGCCTGTGGGCTTGAGGCAACAGCCAACGCCATGTGCTAAGCAAAACCACACAGTGGACACACTGGTCCTTTAAGGCTTGGCTCAGGTGGTCAGAGAACATTGCAGACACACAGAAAGCCAGGTCCAGAGACAAAAAAATCCTTTAAAAAGGTATAGTATGCTTAAAAGGGGCGTACGTGCTAAGAAAAAAAGAAAAAAGAAAGAAAGAAAATGAGTATATACTCATACAATCATAAAAAAGTTTAAAAATAATAAAATCTTTAAAGAGATAGAAAAGTAATTTGAAAAAAAAAATAAGCCATCTGAGGATAGAAAGTATTATAATACAGGAAGTTTAGACCTTACATGGTGCTTTGTTAATTTTGAATTTTTGAATGCTAATGAGAAGAGAAAGACAGGTGCTGAGAGACAGTGGATTGTGGAAGGGACCACTGAATTAAACCATCCTATATACTTTAGGGATGTCTTGGCTTCAAAATGGAAGTTGGACATTGTGTTATTTTGGGGGAGAGGTTGTTTCCACAGGAAACAAAAATCTACGGATTCCTTCAAAGTTAATTGAGATCAAATTTGACAAAGGGAGACTTCCTGAGGATCTTAGGTACAGGTATGAGGGACAAAGCCAGGAAATACCACAAGACGGGTGATGTGTATGCTGATCCCTCTGCATGGAAACAGCTCTGAGACTGGATGAGACATCATAAATCTTGTTGGCTATAGAATTCTCATGACTTATTATTACATGCCATCATTTCATATGGCATGGATAGAGGTTTGGTCATACAGTCCAAATAGACTTATAAAGTTGACAGATGCCTTTTGCCTGCCCAAACAAAAAACAGAAAATCATCTTTATCTGATGTGTGTACACTTCACATTCTATACTTGAGTTAATGCAAGATATATGTTACCTTTAAAAGTTTGTGTATTTTTAGAGCAAAAGGACCAGACACCAATAAAGATAAGTAGCCCAGGTGATCCAGCTTCCCAGAAAGCCTCTGTTGTAGTTTCCTCAAATGTCTGTATTCAGAACAATTTCAAAGCTGCTAGTTAAGATGGTCCAGTCTCACAGGCTATTCAGCCAAGACTTTAGATAAGCCTTGCACTTTCCCATCATTTGTAGAGATTAAACAAAACATAATACAGCGAGCTTTCCCAGGACTTGATCATTATCTCAATTTTTTCAGAGTCCCCTAAATATGTTGTCACCACCAGACGACAGGAAGCAGTCTAGAGATCATGACATCCACATTCTAAAGAGGTGGGATGAGTGGTTTCTGGTCACTCAATGGATGTTTATCAATTTTGAAGAGTTTGGTTATAAGTTATTATTGGTCATGGTCATGGATGAAACTAAGCTAAGGAGATTAGATTCAGGGATCTTGTTCTGAAAAGAAAAGGGAGGATACATAAATGATAAGATAAAAGGGTAGATTATTAAATCTACTTTAAAACTAAAAAGCAACTATTAATCTCAAATATTTTACATTGGTATGGATTTTTGTATATTGATACAAATTTAGGGTTATTTTTGTTAGAACATACTCTATATATGTTTCTACTCTTGTTTAAGGTATACAACTCATTTAAAAATGTAATGCATAATTAAGAAATACAGGTTAGCAGTTATTCATCTATAATAATCAAACTTGTAGTCAGGTTATGTATGTTTTCAAGGTTAAACAGATATATATTTTAAATAAATAGAAGGTCTGTCTTCAAACACTTCAGAGACCTACAGAATATGGTATTTTAGATATTTTAATAACATAAGGCTTTTCAATTCAATTGGGTCCTCTGGAAGAACAGTCAGTACTCTTAACCACTAACCCATCCTTCCAGCCTTTATCATTTTACACTGTCATTTGAATTTACTTAAAATATGTTCAACCTACATCTGCTGTATTCAGTAGGGCAGACATTTGGAGCTGTTTACATTTCAATTTAGGCTGTGTCATTTTGTTGTAATAAACTATTAACTGTGAATATAAGAAAAAAAATAATGCTGTTCATAACAGTGAGACATGGATGCTCCTGGCAGGACCAATACTTCAAAAAAGGATGATGAGCATCAAAGAACTTCCATATATAGTTTACTTTTAATATGGCAGAGTAAGTCACTGGGCAAGAGACTACCCTTTCCTCAATTGATGACAGAATGTTGTCCAAACTGAACAAACAGTACACAAAAAAGGTGACTGTCAAACTTTGCCAAGACAAGTGGGACAATTCTTCAAAAATTCCTGCTTCACAGAAAAGTCTGTCAGATATTCTAGGCCTGTAGGCCAAAGATCTATGCCCCAATGTTGCAGAGGAACCCTGAGGTGACTGTACAAGCAGTCAGGAGTCACTATCATTTCTGTAGTTTTGGAAGTAGTTTGCTCTGTACTTCCTGTTTACTCAAGTAATATTTTATCCTTTTTGAGTCTCTGATCGGGATTGAAGACTACATAGTTATGCAGTTTTGCTTGTTACCAAATTAAAAAAAAAAAACTTACATAAAGGTGTAAAGTGTATAAGGTTGAGAGACACAAAAGCTTAAGTTGTTTATCTAAGATGTTTTAAGGTCTAAAAAGATATTTTAGGATGGTAATACAAGTTATGATAGAGATTGGTTTAGGTATAAAACTTTGGACTCACTAAAATAGGATGCATAATACAGTGTTTTCTCTGCATTTGCCAAATATGTATGGACATGACATTGTGAATGTAATCCTTACTTGATAATTGTTCTTATTATAGAAAGTTTTATTGTATTAAAGTTAAAACCTTTCCTTTTTGTTTAAACAAAAAGGGGGAAATGTTACAGAATATTTCTTTACACTGAGTGAAGATGTGTTACTTTGCTTTAATAAAGAGCTGAATGGCCAACAGCTAGGCAGGAAGAGGTTAGGTGGGACTTCTGGGGATGCAGAGAACTCTGCAAAGAAGAAAGGTGGGGATGCCAGCAGACTCAATACAGATGTCAGACATGCTGTATTGAAGAGAGGCAATCAAGCCACGGTGCAGAACGTAAATTAATATATGAGATAATTAAGTTACAAGAACTACTTAGAAATCTCCATGTCATTATTTGCAGGCTGGCAGTCCCGATGAGAACGCTTACTACGCCCCACTGCCTTTCTTTAATCATCTTTACTTATCTGTTTATAGTCTTCCTTGACAATTAACCAAACTATGGAATTTCTCTGTTTCTGTCTCTTTGTCTCTGTTTCTTTCTCCTCTCCTCCCCCCTTCTCTCTCTCTCTCTCTCTCTCTCTCTCTCTCTCTCTCTCTCTCTCTCTCTCTTTGTGTGTGTGTGTGTGTGTGTGTGTGTGTGTGTGTGTGTGTGTGTATGTGTGTGCTGTGCCTGAAAAAGCTGGAAAAGTTATTTATTTATGAAGTGTTGAAAACAGAATCTGGTCCCCTAGAAGAGTAACAAGTACTTTAAACTGGTGAGCCATTGCTCTATCACCTATACTGCACGTTACTTTTTGAGACAGAATTTCCCTCGGACCCAGGAGAATATTGACTTGGATAGTCTGCTGGCCTGGATGCCATAGGGATCCTTCTTTCTTTACTTTTCAAGAAGTGATACATGCCACCACTATTCTGCCTTTGACATGGGATTTAGAGATCAGACACAGGTTATCATGTTTCTGCTGCAAGTGCTTGACCAACAGAGCCATGTCCCCAACCCAAATCATGAGATTTCTGTTGACTATAGAGATTTCAGGAATGTGCCTTTAGGCACAAAAATCTCCTGAGGCCCTATTTCTGTGATTCCCTACTTGCTTTTCTGTTACCATGGTAATTAGAACCTTCTTACTCTCCCTACATAATTTTCTTTCCAAAAGTGATCCTTCAGTATTTTCCATTCCTGTTAAATGCACAACTGTTCTAATCACACAGTTCAAAATGTTTTGAATATGATTGAATATCTTTAATTCCCTTCATAAATGGAGCTGTCAAGCCTGTTAGTAGTACCTACAACAGAATATCCTAAAACTCTGAGATAACTCCCTACCAGGTTTCACATTCTTGCTCCGAATGCCCTAGCCCATACTTCTCACATCACAGCTTTCCTACGAGTGCTGTAGGATTCCCTGTTGTTCAACCAAGAGGTCCTTTGTGTGCTTTAGATTCCTAAAAATCAGAGCTCTAAGCTACTTTTCTAATCTTACTCTGTCTCTCCTCCTTTTAACTCACTGACCCAAGTTTCCTATGCATTTCTCACACTTGGAGTAGGAATGCCTTCCTCTCTCAATATATATTGCCTTATCTAAAAATCTCAGCAAATGATTGACTACACTTTCATAAAGAATTCTCTGAAATCTGCAAGTAGATCTCATTTAATGCCCTCTAAGATTATTTTCTATTTGAACATATGTGTGTGTGTGTGTGTGTGTGTGTGTGTGTGTGTGTTTACTTGAGTTCACATCCAAAGCCTGTGCATATTTTCAGCATTTTACTCTACTCTGAGCTACATCTTGAGTCTCACTTTGAAACTTCAATACAAATTTTGTTTCTCACTTTGCATGGAAATCTCTAGTATTGAATGAGGCATTGTGCTATTAACTAGGATATCTTTGAAAAAAGATATATCACTCCTCATAGACAAAAATATAATATAAAATTTTATGTTAGGAAAAAGGACCATATTTGCCATTTATTAGCTCTTTTGTCACATCCTTTCACAAAATAAAATTAGCAACTATATCAGACAGTCATCAAAATGCATCAGCATTTAAATTTTGGTTTGTCATTTATATGCAACTTCCCTTAGTTAAAATATTAATCAATTTTGAAAGCATATTCTTTATGTGACTATAATTCAGTCATCAATTCAAGAAATGTATGCACTGGGCATTTTAATAACAGTGAGAAATATAGTAGAATAAAGCAGACTTTGGCCCTTTTTCATGGCATTTACAGTCTGCTAGGGGTAAACACAAGTCATAGCAAAATATACACTTGGGTTACTAGATCTTAAGAAAGCTATTACTACTCAAGAGTGAGAACAGGGCAAACAAACGTACTCAGAGAAATATTCAGCAAAACCAGGCATGAGAAGGAGCCAGGCAGTCAATGTTCTAGGAACAGAGCCTAGAAATCCTTGGGACAAGAAAGAGCTGGGAACGTTTCAGGCAGTGAAGGCCAACCGTTTGAAGAAAAATGACTAAACGATTAGTCAAATGGGAGTGAAGTTCATAGCAAGTTTTTTATTTTTGGTAAAGAATTCAAATCTGTCCTGAGAGGAATGGAAAAATGACAGAAGACATTAGGCCAGATGATGTGGCATAATTAACAACTTGCAACTTCACTTAAGTAACAGAGTGGGGTTGGGTGTGTTGGGGCATGTGAGTTTGGAGAATGTGGAAGTCTGCTGATGATCAGGTCTAAGTGGAAATGTTTGATTTCTGTCTTGATGGTAGAACGTGGTCTTATGGGATAAACTGTGAGACTGGAGGTAATGTGTATGGGAAAAACAAAACCAGAATAAAAACGCACTTTATCAAATAAAGTTATAGGAGGTTTAAGGAAGAAGATTGGCTCTTTGTTGAATTTCCTGAGTTTAAGGACACTGAAATACAAAATCAGATAACTAACTGCATTCAGCTTGGAGCTCAGAGAACAGACTGGGGCTGGTGCCTGGCAAACACATGCTGAAGTTTACAATATGAGTTTTAGAAGTGAGTGAGCCTACCCAGGGGAATAAGTTCTGACAAACTCTAAGTTTTAAGGCAAGGATAAAAAAAAAAAAAAAAAAAAAAGCCAGACAAGGAGTAAAATTCAGCAAAGGAGGAAAATACCATAACAAAAAGAGTGTCTTAGAAATGAAACCTACTGAGCACAATGTTACTGAAAATTTGAGTTAAAAAAAAAAAAAAGGAAAGCATACAAGCAGGCAATTAGTTTTAAGTCAGCTTTTTCTCTAACAAGCATTACTGCATCACCACTGAAAGTTATAGAGTAAAACAGACAGGGCCAGCAGAACTCTGAAATAAGAAATAACCTGTACTGAGAACAACCTCACTGCTAGTGGTAGAAATAACAGTGATGCGCATTATGGGATTATCTCTAGAGTTTGAGTTTAATGAACTATTTCCAAGACCGTGATCCTGCCTTTGCCTGGCTTCCTTTGTGGTGGTATTGTGTTCCCCCAAATATTGTGTCAGAGAACAGAAAAGCCACTAGTTAGGCAGTGATAGCACACGCCTTTAATCCTAGCATTCCAGAGGCAGAAATCCATCTGGGATCTCTGTGAGTTCAAGGCCACATTGGAAAGAGCCAGGCATGGTGACACATGCCTTTAATCCCAGAAAGCAAGCGAGCCTTTAATCCTAGGGAGTGATGGTAGAAAGCAGAAAGGTATATAAGGCGTGAGGACCAGAAACTAGAAGCATTTGGCTGGTTAAGCATTCAGGCTTTTAAGCAGCAGTTCAGGTGAGAGCCATTGGAATGAGGACACAGAAGCTTCCAGTCTGAGGAAACAAGACCACCTGAGGAATTGGCAAGGTGAGATTGGCATAGCTGTGGCTTGTTCTGTCTCTCTGATCTACCAGCATTGACCCCAATAACTGGCCTCAGGTTTGATTTTATCAATAAGAACTTTGTACAGATTTATCAATAAGTCTTTGTACAGATGACCAACTTTTCACAGGCAAAACCCCATTCCTCTTGTCTGACAAGGTTACCTTGTCTCATTGTCTTCCCTTCCCTTACACAAAAATATCCACTAAGAATGTTTGACACTTCATTGTGTAGTGTAGTACTCACCATAGGTGCGTATTTACATTTAGTTAACCTAGATAATATTTCTAAAAATTAGATTCTTAATGTTGTTAAACATAGGACAATTTCTCAATAGCCACATAGGTAGGTTGGTATTATAAATAATTCAGATATAGGAAACTTCTGCATACTGTGTAAGATCTATTGAATGTGTTGACTGTAGATAATGACCTTTCCCAATGCAACTCAGTTTGCTAACTCTGTTAGACTGTTCCTTAAACCATTGTGATTATGTTCTAATAACCCATTTTATCTTTTAATGATTAGATTAAACACTACACACCACTTGTCCAATATCATCCTCCCTTTCTTAATATTAAGAGAACCCTCAATACTTTTGTTTGTTTCAGAGAGGTGAAATCTGCCCAACTTAGATATTACCTGATCTACAATGGTCATATGATTTGGCTCTAATAAATGAGACATAAAAGAAAGTCTCTTGGTGAAGTTTCCAGGAAACTTGTTCCTTAAGGGGAATGAGATAAATAGGCAGCATGCATCCTTTTTTTTCCTTTTCTTTTCTTTTTTTCTTTTTTGTATCTTTTCCTTCTCTTTTCTTTTTCTCCGGATGATGGACACATTAAAGGCTGTCTATGAGAATGAGAATAAAACTCATGCTTTGAGAACAGAGCACAAGTAAATACAGAAAAGGTTTAGGATATGGGTGGGACTCTGACACCCACCTCTCATCTATTTGTGGAGTGCCACCATACAGAATTATAGTGTCAACATCTTTGCTTAAGCACAGTCCCCAGTGATATGTGATTTTAAGATGTAACTGGTGTCACTCCCATAACTGTTATGCTGTTCATCTTAGGAAGCCTTCCTCTTCTTCAGAATCAGAACCCAGCAGTTCCTGGTATTGCTGAATTTGTAATTGCAGACAGTATGATTTCCTTCAAATTGCATCCATGAGCTGGAGAAGTCCCAGAAGAAATGGGAACTGATTGTGTAATTAAGAGGTGGCTGTTCATTATCTTTTCTTGCTTCTTAAATTGGACCCCTGGGCAGCTATTCTAGGAGCAAGGGGTGATAAAAAAAAAAAAAAGCAGTCTATTTCTCATTCTCACCCTGCGTATAGGACATGCAGGAGAGAAGCCTCTGATTAAGCTTATACTCACTAAAATAATTACACACACATGTGAACCAGCATCAGAATATGTTCTCTTTATGGAATCTGAAATTATGCATTGCTGAAAATGAACATCTTAGGAACTATCAGTCAGACAAAGCATTTTTAAAGAGTGACTTATTTGAAAAGAAATCCATGCCAATTATATCCATTTTATTTGTTAAAAAATATTTAGAGAAAATCTACATCCCTGTATGGTGATGAAACATGATCCACACACAAGCTAAATAAATGAAGAAAATTCCTACTTCACACTGATTTTCTTTTTGCCATTATTATGACTCTTTGTGAGGTTTCAATTTTAGTTTAATTGAAACTGAACCATTGAAAATTATGAAATTAGTTGCATTCACCTTTGAGTACAATTGATAAATTATCTTAACCTGCCAGAGTGGGTTTAGTCATCTTTAGTTTTATTGTTAGGAGGGTGGATTAACAATGTTTCTTGGTTTTTACATGCTTGCTGACTAAGTAGACATGTGGTTGTTTGAGATTAACATATTTGTTAGTTAATATTCTCAAATAGTCCCTGCTTTGAGTTAGAAGCTATATTTAGTTTTATGGCCAAATCCTGAGTATGCAGAGTTCTAGAAAAAAATGTCAAAGTTAACCCATGGATCAGTCTAGTGGTAAATTGATCAAATGGTCCAAACTCAAAAATTTCAATTTATTCTATGAGTCCAACCTAGAAGAATAGTGTCCAAATGTTTCATACTTAAGTGAGAGGGCCAGGGAGCCAGACCAGAGCCATGACAGGTTTCTAATAGCCCTGCTAGGGACCAGGCCTTAGTTTCAGTTTGCTGGAACTGGCTGGAGCTGAGGAAGTCACAGCTCAGGGGTAACCAATCAACAGGCACCCCACAGCCTTCTGCTGACTCAGCAGAACTCCATCCCCCCCACCCCTCCAAGGCTTCTGCTAGGTAAGAAAAGCTTTTCCTACCCTGCAGCTGGAAGGTCCCTAACCATTAGAGCCTCCCACCAATCAGCCCCCAGACTAATCTTTCCTCCACCAATCAGCACCAGATTAATCCCTCCTCCCTGGAATTTCCTTAACTCCACTTAAGAGGAGCTTTCATATCTCCCTTTGGGGTCACCATTTGCCACTCCAACATGTTGGAAATAATAAATGCTCTTGTTGATTGCATATATGACTGATGGTCTTTTTTTTTGGGGGGGGGCTTCTCTCAGACCCTAACACTTAGTAATGGTATACCCACCACTGGCTGGCTCTAACAGGAAGAACACTACCTTCCTAGTTAACTTTAACTTTCAACTGGACACAGCCTACAATCATCTGAGAAGGGAATCTCAAATAAGTGATTGTCTCCATCAGACTGTCCCATGGGCATGTCTGTGGGGATTGTCTTGATTGCTAACTGATGTAAGGGGTACCAGCTGTATAATCAATGCAATTTAATGTACTGGAGAATTTGGACTTTCACTAATCATATTGCCAAAATATTTCAATAGGGCTAATGGACTTAGATTTGAAAAGAGTTCTCCCTCTTAAAGGACACTTAGAAAGAAATACAATAAAATGTCATCAGATATTATTTTGAGTGATATGGTTATTAATGAATTTCATTTTGATCTTTGCTGTGTTCTGTAGTTAATTGTTTCAAAGGAAAATACTCATTTAAAAATAATTTTTCATATTCCACTATTTGTTGGAAAAATGGATCATGAAATGTACAGGCAACAGATGGAACTAAAATATGATATAAAGTGAGGTAACCCAGGATCAGAAAGATAAATACTATGGTTTATTTTTTCTTTTATGCTGTTAGCTTTTAACTTTTATGTAAGTGTATTTTTGTGAGATTGAGTGTGGGTATAGGCTCAGAAATAACTAGAGAGGCATCCACAAGAGGGGGAAGATGTTATTTAGGGGAAGATTTGGAAATAATAAAATAACACATATGGAGTAAGAAAATAAGAAAAAAAGAAGTAGGAATACTGAGGGTGAAAGGATGAAACAGAATGGATCAAAACAAAGTATGTATGAAAATGTTTAAAGAATTTTGTTACTTTGCATGCTGATTAAAAAATGAATCAAAAAAATAAAAACATCCTTTAATCTGTTAAAAAAAAAGCAGTATCTAAGACAATGTATAACAAATAGAGGCAAAATACTTTTTATTGTAAATAATAACTGACTAGAGAGCACCTAACAAAGCATTTCCAAGGACAAGTTCAAAGTCAACTAAGAATGAGTTAAAGTTTCAAGAAAATGTGGCTGGAAGGACGGCTCAGCAGTTAAGAGCACTCACTGCTCTTGCAGAGGCCGTAGGTTTGGTTCACAGCACCCATCTCAAGCAGCTCATAATAACCTGCTACTCTGGCCCCAAGGAATCTGATGCTCTCTTCTGGTAGCTGTGGGTACCTGCATGCACTTGGTACAAATACATATCCTTAGGCATACTCGCCATGCATAAAATAAAATGAATAAATATTTTTTAGAAGACACCAGAAAATGAAATATGTTTCCTCAAAATAACAAATATGTTTTAATCTCCATGATTTTTCTTAGCCTTCTCAAACCTAGATGCTTTCACATAAAACACCACAATCCAGATATTAGCTGTTGTAAATCCAATCCAAGTCTGCTGCAACTAAGAGAATTCTATGCTCCAAAATTAGTAGAAGCTTTCATTTTCTCTTTAGTGTATCTGTGTTTCCCTGAACTTCTAATTTATTTGAAGAATATTCTTTTATGCTTAGTTTGAAAATAACTTGAATTGGTGGAGAGATGAAGGGGAAGGGCAGAAGACAGGAAAGAAGTTTGACTATATCCATACTCACAACACTCCACTGAGTTATGTGTCTTGTGGAGGCATTGCACACAGAACAAAAGTAAAATAGTTTCCTGAAGGAGGTTGTTTAGAAGCAGGACTGGTGCCATTATTCAGAAGAATTCAAAAGGATAAGGAGCAGAATGTTAGATAAAAGGGCAGAATCATGATATATCCCAATTTCTCCATCCCAGTTAACCTCAAATGAAGAACCCATCTTTTCAATAAAGAGACAACTGGCAAGTGTAATGTAAAGCATAAGCTCCTCCTCATCTAACATGGCAAAGAACCCAGGAGTCAATGGGGTTTACCCTGGCTCTCACTGATACCATTGAACCAGGAACATTTGTAAATACTGCTTATCCTCTGGAATTACATCTCTCTTCAGGTTCAATTAAATATTCAGATTCTTGTTTCAAACCAGTCTCCTTTTAAGAAGAGCTCTTCAGTGCACCAATATTGACGCTTCTATCTCAGAAGACGAATTCCACCTCTGTAGGAGCCCAAGTCTCATTCTATGATTCCTCAAACATAGGTTTAGGTATCCCTCACGCAGAATATGCATATTGTTAGTTATAAAAATCATGAGAATTTGAACTGTTTGCTTTATTACCAAAATTGCTTCAGGTTTAAACATCTTCCACAATGGAAGTTCTCTTGCATTTTAAGAATAGCTGAGAAATAGAAGAAAATCATGATATTAAGACAGCTAAGGCTCATATAGTTTCATCCATAAAGCAATAATTAGAAAATAGAGAAATTAAAACAGCAGCATTTTTACTCACCACCTTAATAATGTCAGTACCGTTCACCTTTCCAGTGGCATTTAAAATGAACTATAGCTGATTGTCATTAATCCTAGATTTGTATTTGCAGATTCACTTATTTCTAAATTTATTTGCAGCTCCAATCTCACTACTCACAGAATGAGAGCATATATGTGGAACAATGGAAAACACTGTGGTTCAGATTCATATTCCTGGCTAGGGTAAAAAAAATCATGTTTTCCTTCATTTTTAGCTTTCAAATCCTGAACAAGTATTTCTTACCTGGTCACTTCAATGCCACATTTTGTTCTTTTTTTATTCCCATTTTGATGACTCAAAGAGTGTTTGGTACAGTACTGAAAAGCATTCTTGTTTTCATGAGTACAAGAAGGCCATGATATGTCTTATACAAAAATACATATGTTAGGTGAGGTTTGATCAGACATGATCAGGTCTTGAGTTCAATATCAATTTATCAATTATATTTAAATGAAGTATGTTTGAACAAAATAAAACAAAAATATGCATTAAGCAGTCATTCAAAATATTGTGACCAAAAGCAAGAATCTAACTCGCATTTCTCTTGGGTCTAGTGATTCTGCACTTATTAATTTAGTGTTGAAAATGGTCTTCTAGAACATAAGTAACACAAATACAAAGGATTGAGTATATACTGGCCTTTATTATTGGGGAATATTATTAGACAGAACACCATGGATGACTAGTAAGTTATAGGCAGTGTTTCTGACTTTTTATTCTTACTTATAATATGACCAGGGCATGGTAAGAAGATTCCCTCCCAGCAGGAACTGTCCCTAACTGAGTAATAAAACTCAGTGATATGTATATAGATGTGGGATATATTTGCCCTGGAGGCAAGATTGTGGCAGAGAATCAGGCTCTGAACTGTGAGCTGGGCTGCTCATAGGTAAGAGATGAAGAAGCAGGTGTTGTTACCTGTTTAAACCACATTTAAATTTCACAAGACATCATTTAAACATCAAAGTAAATTTTAATAAATAAAAACATAATATTTTCAAGAGGAACTTCTAAGACTGATTTTATGTACAAACCTGGTGAGCACTCAGAGATTATTTGATCAATACAATGCTTATAATAAGTATCAAAATAGGAAATTAGATGAGTATGCAATTTCTTAGTTAATAAAGTTCTAGAAAAATGGACTAGGAATTAAATTTGATGATAATGATTAAATATGCTCTTGCTATCTGCTTATGGTTTCTTCAACACTGGCAGGAAGTGTATCATGGTATATTTAGATATTAGCAAAGTCTTGGCCAAACTTGAAAATGCATGAAAAATACAATCTTCTGATCACTAAGCTGATCACTAAGTTCCTTGGTGTCTTAGTTACTGTTCTGCTGTTATGAATAAACAACATGACCAAGGAACTCAAATAAAAGAAAGCATTTCATTGGGGACTTGCTTACATTTTCAGAGGGTTAATACATTTCCATCATGGTATGAAGCTTGGTGGAAGGCAGGAGGGCTAACATGGGACTGAAAGCTTGCATTCTGATTCACAGGTAGCAAGCAGAGTGACCATAAGTCTAACCTCAAAGCCTACTTCCAACTACCAATAAGGCCACACTTCCTCTAAGAAGTCCACACCTCCCAATCCTTTCCAAATAGGGGACTGAACATGTAGATTTATGAGCCTGTAGGGGCCATTTTCATTCAAACCACCACACTTGGCATTACCTACACTGAGTAGAGGAACAAATATGAAATCTAAGTGTGTATAAGGGTCTCCTAGAGGGAATCACAGTTGTAACAGGATAGGGCTATTGTCTATTTGATTGTTAAACACTGGACAAGGAATGATGGACTGAATAGTTAGCAAATCTAGAGAGTATTCAAAGAATAAAAACATGCTGAGGTATCTTTTGTAGTCCTGAGAGAAGAAATCTGCACTATCGGACATTAAGAGTTGAGTTCTTTTGAAGAATATTATGGTAGCTATAATAGGTATCCACTGATATTCTTTCATCCTTGTTGCTTTTGTTGAGTTCCACTACTTGAAGGTTTCTGTCAGACATGGGAGCTGATCACACACCTGCGAGTCATTCTGATGTAGCAAGGAAATAAATGCCTAAAAGTGGGCATTAGGGAACGATTGATGGATAGATGAGAATTTTGTTTTGCATGATTTTAGAACTTCATCTCTTGTGCTGGAATGAAGTTGTAATTTAACTTACATGTACTTCTAATCACACAGTTCTTTTAACAAATGCCTTTCCTTTCCTAATACATCTTCCACTTCTCACTGCCTTTTCCAATAAACGACAGCCCAATCTATGTCTCAGAACATGATTCCTATACATGGTTAAACACTCCTATACATGGTTCTCTTACAAAAAGTTCTAAGCTTTGGGCCAACTCAGTTTCTCTTTGCATATGGAAGGATTGCTGCTCAAGTTTATACATGGGAATTTTCTAATTTGGGTCATGGAAGTCTGTTCTCTCAGGGACAAAGCTTCATGCAGATGGACAATACAGAAGGGTGTTCATATCTAATTCTGAGAACCTTTCAAGAAAAATCCTTCCATGAGATATCTCATAGGTAAGCAGTCTATTTTCAATTTCGATAAAGATGTTTATGGAGGAAAAATATACAATTTAATATCCATAGAGATTTAATAGATTTCTACCAAATTAAACACTTCAAATAAGACACTCAATTATGCTGGGCAAGGAAGCTCATGTTAGATAAACACTGGATGCCAGAGAGGAAAAGAACAGCAAATAATACCAGGCCATTATGAGAAGATCCCTCACTGCAGACACCATCTCTAATTGAGCAACAAGACTAAGGTAATAAAAATAGAAAGGTACATATTGGACTTTTCAGATCCCCACTAAGCTTCATCTATATACCGTTATCACAATTAAATGGTAACACAATAACAATAATCTCCTTGGATAACTCTGGCAACTAGCAACTAATATTAATGAACTAATATTAACCCAACCTAAAAGCAATATGGCAATATGGAAACAATTTGATGATACTCAAGGAGCTCCACAGTGTAAAGAAAGATCTGTGAATTGAGTGTGGAGGCTCAAGTCCTGGTCTGTCACTTGTGAGTTATTGGATGCTAACTGTCAACCTCCCTCCAATTTCCACCATTAAAATGAAGAAAGCAGAAATTCTTTTTTAGGGTAACTTCCATGATTACAGCACAAGAAACCACCAGAAACAGTGGTTACTTCAAAGAACTTTCCTCCATGGTTCAAATTGTAAGTGATTCGGAGTATGCTACAGAGCAACATACACAAGAAGGTAAATACAAACTTATAAAGATAGACATTCTGAGAAGAGAGCTACCAGATGAAGGTCAAAAGATACAAGCAACATCAGTCTTGTTAATATAATGTATTTCAAGATTGACAGAACTAGAATAATTCAGATATATATTCCTTCTCCTGGATAAAGCTCATGTCAGCATTTCATATCTCAGACTTTCATCTTCTCATTTTACTTTGCAAATTACCCTTGTGTTGCCTTATTCTTTATTTGGATAATTGATTATTTTTGGGGGGGTAGCTTTTGGGATCCAAAAGCAAGGCAGAAATACTGAGTTTCTATCTCTTCTAACTCTGTAGTTCAACTCGGACTATAATTTTACAGTTTCTTCCCAAGGTTTTTGGGTGACACTTCTTTCTTCCATCAGTATTTCTGAATGAAATAATAGAAATATGACCAAATGTCAGATTGCATGGAAACATTTTAATTACCACCAACTAGCATAGAACTTAGAAACTGATTTAGATTAGACAGTCTTTTCACATATCCCCAAGGTAAGATTTCTTGCTTATAAAAGTGCTAATAAAGCTATATTGCTTTAAGGTGTAATGGTATATTTCTTAACTTCTTTTGAACAGAAATTTTAAATGGGATAAACAATGAAAAAGGACAGGCAAAATAATCTGCATGCAGAAGATATAAGGCTGACAGATTGGTTACCACCTCCGCAGACCACGCCCTCCAGGTCTTCACAGCGGCGGTCATCACACTCGCAGGTCTTTCCATACACCCTGCTGTCTCCTGGAGGGTAACAAGTACATCTGCCACATTCACATTTGCCTACAAGATATCCAAAGAGAGCAGGGTTAGGAGTGTCAGTCTCAGAAGGGCCTTCAGAGAAACAAGCATGTTCAAAACTCAGATCTCCTGAAGTGTCCAATGAATGCTTTTCCCATCTTCTCTACAACACGCTGAAGGTCAACACACAAATGCTAAGAAACCTGGAAGTGCAAAGGACAGTGGCTGGCTCAGAAGCTGGCTACACTTGTTAGGCTACTTTTGTTTCAATTAATCAGGAGGGATAATTCCATGATGAAACTACTTAATAATTGAGTTTGAATGTACTTTAAATTAAAATGATTGCAACAAAGTATATATAATTTACATAAAATATTCATATATGATCAGTATATATTTCACTTAATTTAACATAATTTGGTTATTTAAAAATTCTTTTAATTGGATGTGGAGCTTCTCATGAGAAAAAAAATCATGTTTATATTTTCGTTTGGTAACTTAGTGATTATTTGTGGCCAATTCCCTAGTTCATAAAATTCTTTTAAAATGGAACAAACATTAAAACCCATTACCTCCAAAGTTGTATTATATTTAGCCTAAAAACCTCAAAGCACAAACATTACAGAATGAGTTTGGCTCATGTTTAGGGAAGATCTCAGCTAGTGAGATGATATTTGCTATCATTGTTTTTTTTCAGTTGTACCTAGATGCCAAACACCTATTCCTTGCATTGTCCCGGGTTTTTTTGTTTGTTTGTTTGTTTGTTTTTTGTTTTATAGTACCACACATTTACTAGTACATTATACCTTTTTGACTAGACAAGAAAAATCATTGAAGTTAAGTAGTTGCTCATGGTGAACCAACTAGTTAAGATTAGAATCAAATTTACATCCATTCTCACTAACCTTAAAGCTTATTCACCTATCTATTAAGTTATATTATATCTTAATATAGCATCATGAGACCACATGGGAAGAAATTTCCTTTTGTCTGAAAAATTGAAACAGTTTGCCAGAAATTCATCTGAGTGACAGTGCTTCAAGACATCTGTTACTCCCAGTCATTAGCCCAACCATCATAATTACACTCCCACTGACATGATCCTATGATGCTTCAGAGCTGGCCCTGCAAATGCTGTTACTGCACTTGTATCTTGTTAAAGAAATTTGGCATTGGTGATGATGGAGGGATGAAAAATAGTATTTAGAGTCATACAGTCTCAGAGCTGAAATTACAGATGATCTAATGCAGTGATTCAGTCTCTCTGGCAGGAAGGATGAGACCAGTGTCCCCTTAGAATACTCTGAATAATGAGATACTTTCAATCCAGTGTTTTGTTTTTGTTTTTGTTTTTGTTTTTCTGGCTTTCGAACAACTCTTTCTGCTTGAGGATAGCTCCAACTTCAGCAACAGAGAAGGGTCTCTTCCTGAATGACAGTCCTTCCTCTTGGCCCTTGTGGCCAGAATGGAGAATGGAAATGCAGAAAACCTCTTGCTAGAGTTCTGATTCTCAAGGATGAATGCAAAGGTTTAGGCTCCTAGAAGAAACAGAGCTCAGCACAGATCACAGCACCAGCAACTTCTATCCTGGCTGTTACTGCCTTCCCAGGCTGTTGCAGAGACTGATGATTCAAGTAAGTTCTGAACCAGAACTCTTTATAAAATCTTTTGTCCCATTAATGAAGCACATAATCAATGGAGGCTGTGCCCTGAAGACACAGAAACCACTAGTGTACCTTGCTTTTTCCTACTCTTGTACTTTCTGCCATTGCCTCTGCAGAATTCCACCAATGGCAAGAAGTCAGTGGAAATCTGAGCTCTGTGAAACCATCTTTCCTTTTTTTTATTGTTTGTTTGTTTGCTTGTTTGTTTGTTTGTTTGAGGCAGGGTTTTTCTGTGTAGCTTTGAGCCTTTCCTGGAACTCATTCTCTAACCCAGGCTGGCCTTGAACTCACAGAGATCCTCCTGCCTCTGCCTCCCTGCCCGAGTAGTGGGATTAAAGGCGTGCTCCACCACTGCCTGGCCGAAACCATCTTTTTACTCATGCTTGGTTACACGGCAGAATTGCTTCTTGTCTCTCATCTATTAACTCTTCACTACTAAAGCACCAAGTAGAATTTTATACTAGATCATTAGTGCCTAAATCCTATCAAAACAGCGAGATCTTCCCAGTCCAAACTACCAGTGAGTTTTTGATCCTGTTGGGAGTTAGAAATGGTCTCAGCTACTGAAGTAGAAAGACAATATGTCAATTTATTGTCTTAATTGAAAAAAAAGTTGAATTTAATCTACTTCTTTTATTTAAGAAATTATATAATTTTATGCATTGTTCTAAATTTTTGAAGATATGAATGTGGTTTCACAAATTACTAGAAAAGGAGAATGATAGCATATATGTATAGTGCTAATACATTCTATTTTGTGATATATGGTCAATGAAAATCAATTCTCGTTTCTTATCTCTATCCAGAAATGTCCCTTCTGTCTTTCTTGATGTTTTCATTCTAACTCTCTCTTTATTCTTGGTATTTTCTTCTACTTTTATCTTTATTCTTTCTTATTCTCTCATTCTTGATATTTTCTTTCTTCTCTGTCTTTTTTCCCTTATAGCTATATACCCAGCAAAATCTTTCAAGCAATATAAAAATTACAATATGTGGTTACATTCTATTTTTCAAGTGAATGATTACAATGAATACAAGTAAAAAACAGCATGCTATCCATATCCCTTATATGATTAAATATTTTACGTATTGCAGGTGAAAAACAAATTATCCCCAAGAGCCCACATACATTCCGACCCAAGCAACTTGTTATAGATTAAAAGAGTGTAAGCAAGCAAGTTATTTTTCTCAGTCAGTTCTTTTACTGGCAGGCTGCATACTGCCGTTACAAATAAAGAATCAATCACTTTATTACTTATCTTGAAAGGTAATCTTATAAGGAATCTTAAAGGAATCAAAAACCGAAACGAGCTGGAGAGATGACTCAGTCATTAAAGGCTGGGTTCACAAACCTAAACTTCTATACAGGAAAAACAATCAGTGGGCTTTACTTTAAATCTTTAGTGTGCATACTCACTAATCAATAGTATTACATATCAGGAGATTGAGGACAGAAATGGATACAAGCAATTAATAATTTTCTTTGATCACTAGCCAATTCTACCAAGGAAAGTATGTTAACTAGTAACAAATGGGCTGCTTTGTATTTTTTACCATAACCTAATTAATCTATAACTCATTCTTGTGAACTTTAGATCATTTTTTAGGGTTTTTCATTTCAAAGCTATTATCAAAATATCTGATCTACCCTGTAGTTATTTTAAGGCTTTGTTTCAGCTATGATGCACTCCGAAACCTGTGAATATATCTCCCAACATTGATTAAAAGAATTTAAGCTAGCTAGGCTACTGGAAGTCAGTTGTTTTTCTTAATCATTAACCTAAGCCACAGATTATACGGCTCCTCAATAGAAACTCATGTGTTCTATCTGTGTGACACTTCTTTGTTTATATTTATCCTCTACTTTTTCAGGTAGGGGCAACATTTTATTCTATCTTTACCTATGCTAATTTTTCCACTAAACTAACCTCTATCATAATCCATTACTATGTTTATTAAAATCACCCAATCATCAAAATCCTGTTTAAACTAACACTATTATTGTATAAAATCGTTGCTTCAGTTAACCAGTACAGCTGAGAAGGAAATCATCTTCATAATAATCCATGAGTAAAAATGTTCAGTGGAACAGGATATTTCCATGAGATAAACACACTACATTACAGGCAATGGGGATCTCTTCACACCTATTCATACCATGCCAGATACTAGAGAAAGATGGCAGCAGCAAACATGTGAAGGCATAGCAGAAGCAAAAGACATTCTGGAGTGTGTGGTCTCAGGTCCTTGCCTGTCTGAGAATCACCCATCAGGGATTTTCCTCGTGGTGGGCTGACACCTCCAAATATTTTTCAATTCAGTTCTACATATCAGCCACGGATTCCCTTGTTCTCCCCCTCCCACCCTCTCCCCTTCCCCCCAGCCCACCCCCATTCCCACCACCTCCAGATCAAGGCCACCCCCGAGGACTGAGATTGACCTGATAGACTCAGTCCAGGCAGGTCCAGTCCCCTCCTCCCAGGCCGAGCCAGCCAAACAACCCTGCATAAGCCCCAGGTTTCAAACAGCCAACTCATGCAATGACCACAGGACCCGGTCCCACTGCCTGGATGCCTCCCAAACAGATCAAGCCAATTAACTGTCTCACCCATTCAGAGGGCCTGATCCAGTTGGGGGCCCCTCAGCCATTGGTTCATAGTTCATGTGTTTCCATTCGTTTGGCTATTTGTCCCTGTGCTTTATTCAACCTTGGTCTCAAAAATTCTCGTTCATATAAACCCTCCTCTTTCTCACTAATTGGACTCCCGGAGCTCCACCCAGGGCCTAGTCGTGGATCTCTGCATCCAGATCCCTCAGTCATTAGATGGGGTTTCTAGCATGACAATTAGGGTGTTTGGCCATCCCATCACCAGAGTAGGTCAGTTTGGGCTGTCTCTCGACCATTGCCAGCAGTCTATTGTGGGGGTATCTTTGTGGATTTCTATGGGCCTCTCTAGCACTTTGCTTCTTCCTATTCTCATGTGGTCTTCATTTACCATGGTCTCCTATTCCTTGTTCTCCCTCTCTGTTCTTGATCCAGCTGGGATCTCCCACTCCCCAAGCTCTCTTTCCCTTGACCCTCGCCTTTCATTACCCCCACTCATGTCCAGGCTGTTCATGTAGATCTCATCCATTTCTCTGTCATTGGGCGATCCTCGTGTCTTTCTTGGGGTCCTGTTTTCCAGGTAGCCTCCCTGGTGATGTGAGTAGCAGTCCACCTTTAATCCCAGCACACGGGAGGCCGAGCCAGACGGATCTCTGTGAGTTCAAGGCCAGCCTGGGCTACCAAGTAAGTTCCAGGAAAGGCACAAAGCTACACAGAGAAACCCTGTCTCGAAAAACAAAACCAAAACCAAAAACACCTCCAACTTTCATTGCCATCTGCTGCTCCTCTGACATGGTCACCAGCAGGCATCATAATTGCTAAGCTGTCTTTCTAGCGTACAGTACCATAAAAACCTTCAAAGCAAGAAGTCACCTGTAAAATCACACATACAGTTTGATGTTATCTTTTCCAAACAAACAAGTCTGAACACTGCAGTACTTAAGAACATAGACTTAGGAGGAAAACTTGAAGGAAACCACACATGTGATTACTGTAAAGGAAAGAATATCATTTTCACAGGGGAAGAATTATGCTCCTAGGGAACAGAGGGAAGAGACTCACTAGAATGGAGGCACTATTTATTTCTAGACCTAAGTATATAATTATAATAACTCGCAATGCCTTAAGTAAATATCATATATATATATGTATATATATATATATATATATATATATATATATATATATATGATGGGCTTAAGATGTCATTTTAAAATTCAAAATATTTACTTTTATTTTATGCATATGACTGTTTGCCTGCATGTATGTATGTTTAAAACATGTGGACTTGGTGCCTATGAATGCCAGAAAATGCCATCAGATCTTCTGGAGCTAGATATATAGATGGTTGTGATCTGCCATGTGGGAGCTCAGAACCAAACACAGATCCTCTGTATAAATAACAAGTGATATTAACCATTAACCATAGATCCATTTCTCTAGCCCTTAGTATGTTATTTAAAAGTAAGTTTGATATAACATGAGTCACCAAAAATTGTTTCTTTTTTTAAATTTATCATTTTTTATTAAATTTTTAAAATTTATTTTACATACCAACCACAGTTTCCCCTCTCCCTCTCTCCCCATTCCCTCCTTCTATGTCTCATTTACCCACCCCCATCTACTCCTCCTCTATTCAGAAAGGGTAGGCCTCCCATGGGAGTCAACAAAGCATGGATATAAAGTTGAGGCAAGACCAAGCTCCTCCCCTGCATCAAGGCTAGGGGAGGCATCCCAGCATGGGGAACAGGTTCCAAAAAGCCAACTCATAGATGAGGCACAGGTCCTGATCCCACTGCTAGGGGCTCCACAAGCAGATCAAGCTACACAACTGTTACCCACATGCAGAGGGCCTAGGTTGGTGGCATGCAGGCTCCCTATCTGTTGCTCCAGAGTCCATGAGCTCCTACTAGCTCAGGTCAGCTGTATCTGTGGATTCCCCCATCATGATCTTGACCCCTTTTGCTCTTACAATCCCTTCTCCCTCTCTTCAACAGGACTCTCAGAGCTCAGCCCAGTGCTTGGCCATGGATATCTGCACCTGATTCCATCAGTTACTGGATGAAGGCTCTCTGGTGACAATGAGTAGTCACCAATCTGATTACAGGAGAAGATCAGTTCAAGCACCCTTTCCACTAAATTTACCTGGTACCAGGTTTCTCCCTAACCCCCAAAAGGTCCCCTCTCTCAAGTTATCTCTCTTATTACTCTCCCACTCTGTCCCACCCCCACCTCAACCATTGGGATCCTTTATGTTCCCATCCCTCCATCCACTCTCCTCTATTCTACCTTAAGTTTACTCAGTAGATATCATCTATTTACCCTTCCCAGGGAAATCCATGCGTCCTTCTTAGAGTCCTCCTTGTTACTTAGCTTTTCTGGTGCTGTGTATTGTAGCCTGATTATCTTTATTGAACATCCTTTAACTAAATCAATTAATCCAGTAGATTCAGAATTTAAATTCAAAAGTTTGAATCACAAAATATTGAAAGAAAAATATGATGGAGTTTGCCTAAATATTAGATGAAAAAGGCTGTTCCAAACATGATGCCCAAAACAGATATGTAAAGTACTAATAAATTTGATTTTTTTTAAAAGCTAGGCAGTCCTGGTGCACACCTTTAATCCTAGTGCTTGGGAGACAGAGGCAAGTGGATCCCTATGAGTTCAAGGCCATCCTGGTCTACGAAGAGAGTTCCAGGACAGCTAAGGCTATGCAGAGAAATCCTGTTTCAAAACAAACAAACAAACAAAGAAAGAAAAAGTCACTACTTAATTTTTGTAAAGCAAAACATAGCATAAGCAAATAAGTTGTTAAAGCACACACTAAATAAACACCCTTCTAGGTAAACATTAAGTATATTACTTATATAAATGTACATATATGTGTGTGTGCATGTGTGCATATATATATATACAGTATGTGATTTCATGAATATATATATATATATATGTATATATATATATATATATGACCAAATATAAATGATGGTTAACAAAAAGGAACATTCACAGCAGATACAAGTCACACTGATTAAAATGGAGAATAGAGGGCTGTCTGGAAATATTGTTGTTGAAAAGTTCATCTCTGGTAGAAGTTAATAGTCTAAAACTTTCATAACGCTATGTGAAATTATGAAGGCAATTTTTGTTTCTTGGTCTATATGTCCCTCATCTTTTCTTCCTTCTCTGTGACTCCCTTTAATTTTCTGTTCCTTCCTTGCTCTTGTAGCAATTGTCCCCTGCACCCACACACCTGTGCATTCAAAGCCCATGCAACATCTACTCCACATTTCACATGGCAATGTTTGTATGATGAACAGTAACTTCCTTAAAACACTATGGCATGCATATTCTTATTTAACAATAGGCTCAACAAGACTCAACACTCTTGAATATCAGTATGTATGTAATCAGCTCTGTAGCTGAAAGTTTTTCTTTATGATAAGGGATAAGATAGATATAAAACCTTAGACTCACAAATACAGGATAGATAGAATATCTTCTTTAATTTTGACAATTACAAATAGACTAGATATTGTAACTGTAATTCTTGCTGGATAACTGTTTGCTATATGTAATTTTACTACATTAAAGTTAAAACCTTCCTTTTTGAAAAAAAAAAGAAAAGGAGAAGTGCTGTGGATATCTCTCCTTATGAAGTAAATGTGTTGCTCTGATTGGTTAATAAATAAAGTGTTGATTGGCCAGTAGCCAGGCAGGAAGTATAGGTGGGATAAGCAGAGAAGGAGAATTCTGGGAAGAGGAAGGCTGAGTGAGCAGACACCAGCCCACCATCCAAGGAGCAGCATGTTAATGGCACAGAGGTAAAGCCACAAAAAATGTGGCAACATATAGATTAACGGACATGGGCTGAGTTTAAATATAGGAGCTAGTCAGTTGTAGGACTGAGCTAATGACTGAGAAGTTTTAATTAATATAAGGCTGTGTGTGTTTACTTGGGTCCCAGCAGTTGCAGGACTGGCAGATGAGAGAGATTTGTCCTGACCATGGGGCCATGAGAGTCAGGCAGGACTAGAAAAATTTCAGCTACATTGCTCTGTTGTTCGGTCAACACACAATAGAAATATTAATTATCATGTCGGCTACTGAAGACACAATATTAAGAAGGATGTTTAAATGCCATTAATAACCAGAGAATAAAGATAAAAATATATGAATAAGCATAATCTACAGAGATAGCAAAAGGTTCTAGTAATGCAGGGTTGAGCTTTATAGTGTTGAGCTTTACAGTGTTCCCTACAATGGGAGTTTACGGGCACTTGTGAGTCCCTCAACATGGGAACTGGAACTTAGGTCCTCTGGAAGAACAGTCACACTCTTAACTTTTAAGTAGGGCTGAATTTTGATCTTGGCATATCTGCCAGGAAATATAGTTGTATAGAAGAATAAGGTAAACCTCATTCATTATCATTTCCATAATGGGGATAATACTAATGCACATTGCCCAGAAATATTGTAAAAGCTAAAAGGGTATAATGGAAACAAAGAGCATTTCCAAGTATCTGTGTCCAATAGATGTTACACAAACATCACACATTATCATTATATTACAATATCATTACCATTGCATATATCTTTAATAATAAAACATTTTGGGGCATATATTATATATTTCAATTAGTTGAATAAAATTTGTTCACTTCCTTTCTCACTTAATTCTTCAATTAAACCAACCAAAATGTGTACTTCCTGCTCTAGAATGAGATTATTTAAGAAGAGCCCCTTTATACTAACTGTACCTGCCACGATGGTCACAGCAGGCACACTGTCTATGACCTTATTTTTCTCCTTTTATAAAATTGTGTAAACTGTGCTTGCAGTACATGTTCAATGGTTGGAGAGTAATTAGAGACTCACATAAAACAGAGAAGAGATTAGCAGTTTACTAACACAGTCCTGCTTTGCCTAAAATAATAGGTTTACCATAGCAACCTGATTGCACTAGAAAAAAAAGTGCCTGCCAAATGCATCCTAAGTTCCCTTGAAATTTCTATGGGAAGAAATTAAGCATTTGAGAACTATAATATTCTGTACTGTTTCATCTAAGCATAATTTTTTTTCTGGGAGAATAAAATAGTCCTGCCTCAGAGATTTGAAGATGAAACAGTACCTTTGCCTTCCATTTCAAAACAAGAAGAAAAAACTCTTTGAATACCACCCACATTGACATCACACATCAATTTTTACACAAGGAAGATTACTCCTGATTTTAAAGTACAAATAATGGCAATCCTTCTATTTGAACATTCATTCTTAGAATAAGATAATGAAGTTGCCATGGAATCGTGGGAAGAAATTAGATATCTGAATAAATGCTGTACTAATAGGATATTCTCTGTCTTCCCTACAGTCTCTAAAATTCAAAAGTGGAAAGGAGTAACAAGCCTTACTCATGTCTAATGGTTTTCCAAGGCATCAAGAAAAACATCACAGGAGTATCATCTAGCCCCCCAAAGGATTTTATATCATTATTTCAACCTTTCATAATTTCTAAAACTAAAATAAAATATTATTCAAACCTCATTTTCTTTCTAATACAAACCTTAGCTATTGGATAGAAATTTCTCACTCATACAAAGGTACCTCAAAATCTGCAAATGCAAGGTTAAAATGTCAGGGAATGATTAAGTCAGGAAATATTTAATCAGGAAGTATAGCTCACAATGATGTAACCCATAAAATTAAAATTAGAACTGTTAATGCCCAGAAGTAGTGCTCTGCTCACCACAGGACAGATGCCACTTTGTCAGTCGAGAGGCAAGGCAGTGGTAGAGAAGAGCCTTTTCACAATAGTCTAGCTGTGTGGAAGACAGCTAGAATTTAAGGGTTGTTTATGCAAAAGATGGATGAATGCCAATGCCGGTTGGAGGAGGATATCTCACAGGTGGTGGTGTGTAACCAAATGATAAGTATATGATCCTAGTCACAAAGCCATGAGATGTTCCTCAGTTTTGTTAATTTCTAGAACATAGTTTGCCCATGTGTGATATCTGACAAGTTACACATACTAAAGAATGGACAGGTTCCAGATTGCAGAGAACCCTTTGCTGATTACCAAACTCATCAGAATGAAAATTGCACAATTAATAAGACAAAAAAAAAACATGCCTCAGCCGTTTATTATGAAAGGCATAAATCAAAGCAGGCAAATCATTGTCATGTACAGTGTCTGGTCTGTATCATTGCTCAGGGTCAGAATATTCTTCTTAGTTGGTACAGACCTTTGGAGAATGACTCTTTTCAGGGTTAAGGTTTTAGGTGTCAACACACAGGAGTTGTTTGCAATTCCTGACTTCTCTTTGACACCAGTGATTCAGCACACACAAGTGTAGTTTAGCATAACTGTGGTATTGTATTCCCCCAAATATTGTGCATGCTATTAAACTTATCTGGGGTCAGAGACAGAACAGCCACAATATTAAACATAGAGGATAGGCAGTGGTAGCACACGCCTTTAATCCTAGCATTCTAGAGGCAGAAATCCATGTGTTCAAGGATACAGCCAGGCATGGTGAGTCATCACACCTTTAATCCCAGAAAGCGAGCCTTTAATCCCAGGGAGTGGTAGTAGAAAGCAGAAAGGTATATAAGGCATGAGGACCAGAAACTAGAAGCATTTGGTATTGGGGAAAATTATAAAGGCCACTCCACGTAGTTAAAAGGAAGATTTATTTAGTGGATGACTTACAAATGAAGGAATAGATAGGTTGTGGGGGGTCTGGGGAAGGTGTATCGCAATCCAGCTGTGTTCTCTGGAGCTCTGCTCGGTCAACCTCCACCGTCCAGGGTCCAGGAACAGAGAGAGCGCACAGAGAGAGCGCTGGCCCATCCAGCTCTCGGGTTTCCAGCGCCTCCCCTTGCCCTGCCTC
Organism: Peromyscus leucopus; assembly: GCF_004664715.2. Taxonomy (NCBI): domain Eukaryota; kingdom Metazoa; phylum Chordata; class Mammalia; order Rodentia; family Cricetidae; genus Peromyscus; species Peromyscus leucopus. The sequence goes on from NC_051070.1 coordinate 451,451, forward strand.
GTAGGCGTGACAGTTGCCAGAGTCTCAATGGGGGTTGGAACTTCCAGATCCAAGCTGGAATGGCTACCCACTACATCTCCTCCTTTTTGTCTAAATAAGAAGGTTCTAAACTAATACAAGACTATATACAAAGGAATGGTTATCAAATATTGTCCAGAAATAATGAGGGATAATGACCTAGATAAGATGTAACTACAACCAATGCAAACAATATCAAGCAAGAAACACATACTAAAATCTAGATTTTTGAAACTTATTACAATGCTCTTCCTGTTTACTTATATAATATTATATCCTTCTGAGGTTTTTGATGTGGTTGAAGACTAGATAGTTGTAATTTCCTCAGTTATGATAAAAGATGTTAGATACAAAACCTTAAACTCACAAATATAAGATAGACAGGACATCTTCTTTAATATTATAACTGCAATTCTTGCTCGATAATTGTTTTGTTATATGTAATTTTACCATGTTAAAGTTAAAACTTTCCTTTTTAAAAAAAAGAAGAAAAGGGGAAGTGCTGTGGATATCATTCTATATAAATAAAACACTGATGGCCAGTGACCAGACAGGAAGTATAGGCGGGACAAGGAGAGAGGAGAATTGGGGAAACAGGAAGAAGGAGGGAGAGAGACTGCAGCCACCGCCAGGACAAGCAGCATGTAAAGACTCTGGTAAGCCACCAGCCACGTGGCAAGGTATAGATTTATAAAAATGGGTTAATTTAAGATAAAAGAACAGTTAGCAAGAAGCCTGCCACGGCCATACAGTTTATAAGTGATATAAGCTTCTGAGTGATTATTTTATAAGTGGATTGTGGGACTGCGGGGCTTGGGGAACCTGGAGAGAAGCCCTCCAGCAACAATTTGGCTGGTTAAGCATTTGGCCTGGTTAAGCATTCAGGCTTTTGAGCAGCAATTCAGCTGAGACCCATTCTGGATGAGGACTCAGAGGCCTCCAGTCTGGGGAAACAAGACCAGCTGAGGATCCGGCGAGGTGAGGTAGCTGTGGCTTGTTCTGGCTCTCTGATCTTCCAGTGTTCACCCCAATAACTGGCTCAGGTTTGATTTTATTAATAAGACTCTTTAAGATTCCTGCTACACATAACTACAAGTCTGTAGGGTGAATACCAAAGGAAGGACACAAGGAACAAATGCTGCTGCCTAGTGGAAGAGGTCGCAGCAACAGAAACGGTAGACAGATGCTTCCGTGGAGAGTGTTTCTTTCATATCAACTGATTTGTGCAAAAGGAGTGGAGTGAACTCAGGCCTGAGTCTCTCTGTAGTGCTCAAATGATCAGATTCAGAGCAAGCGTGGACTTTCCACCTCAGGGGTGACTAGCAAGCATTTTATTTTTTAACAGATGAGACATTATAAAGCAGCATGCTTGAAGAATCTTATGCTATATTTTAGGGTCTATCTTTTGGGCTTTAAATTTAAATATTTCAAAAGATTTATTTTTATTATTTTTAATTCTGTGTAGGTGTGTATGGCAGCAGCTAGGTATTAGTATGTGTGCTGATGTCTGCAGAAGCCAGAGACTGGAGTTACAGATCATTGTGGGACGTAGGACATCAGTTCTAGGACCTAAACTTGGGTCCCCTGGAAGAGCAAATGCTCTTATCTGCTGAACCATTTCTTTGGCCCCTATTTTAAGAATTTATTTTTTAAATCACAAATTAAAAGTATAAAAGTAAAGTCTTACACATATTTTGTCTATTATTTAAATAGTATTTAAGATGTGATCATATCAATAATTATGTTCATAACATACATATGTAGTTTATGTCTATTTTTGAGAAATTACCCTTAGCATCAACTCCAAGATGAAGGCTGACTTTTGTTATTATTCTTGTTCTTTTAAAAATGCCATCAATCACATCTCAAACCCAGGAATTGTGATCTTGGAAATGTCAGAAACCTGATAATCTTAAATTTAAGGATGTGGTCAACTTGTTTTCAGGACTTCAGATGGCAAACAGAGTTGGCACAGTGTCTGATGGGGGACTTGCACTCCTTAACATGTCCCTCATAACAGAAAGTATATGACCATTTTCTGGAAATACAAGTGGAACTTAGTTAGGATCCCACTATATTATGATACTAACTGTACTATGTGCCTCATTCACATCCTCTAAAAATCACAGGACTTAATATCAGAAAATAAAAACAAAGGAAGACAGAACAAATTACATGGAAACACAGTTTCTCCAAAGCTCCTATGTCGTTGTTTGAAGAATAACATATTCTTCGAAGTGACAGCAAGTCAGAAGAAAATTATGATGTTGGCTCCTGGGTGAAAAGACTTGCTTTCACCTGATGCTTATTGACTGGAATAGACCAATGACTCTAAACAATGACATTAGCATCATCCTGTAAAAGAATTCAGAAAATGAAATCAAAGTATTAAAGGAGAACAAGGGCTAAATGCTCACATGCTTCACACAGTGATAACTCTGTATCATACAAAGCACGGTGCTGGGTGAAACGTGATTACTTTTATTTCAGTTAAGCACATCTGATTGCCTAAGAGTCCCAGAATGTACTGCTTACCCACAACATGTTAGCAATGACTCACTGCAATAACTCCGGTGGGAAATTTAATTAGCAGATTCACTTCTTTTTGTCTCAAAACTGCAACTGCTTTATGGGAAGAATAATTAATAAACATTCTAAACATATTCTCTTATAAGTTTCTTATCTTCTAATTCAGTTTATTATTTTTCTCTAGGAAGGTGAATTTTTGTTGTTTGTTTTTGACTATGTAGGATGACTTTTAACTTACAATTCTTATAACTCAACCTCCCAGTCCTTGGCCACCATAGTCAAAGAACTGTGACTTTATATGTAAGCTTTTAATAATTGCTGCTTGTTAAAATAGCATAATAATGAAGATAGATTATAACAAAGTATACAATATTCATGTTTTAGCTTCTAGTAGTATAAAACTGAAATAATATGTTACATCTAAAATACTTTCATTACTATTCTTATGGGAAGTAATGCAATTTTTCAGAACACCCAAATACAAAAACTGTGAGTTGGAGCAAGAGCAAGAAACTGCAAACTCTTGAAAAAGTTTCCCTGAAGAAAAAGCCTGTATGGGCACTTCATGCCCTGAGAGTGGAAAAGATGAAGCTATTTCTACTTGGATAACCTGAGTCCAGGAGAAAGAGGCCTAAAACCAGGAATTTTACTCTCAAATTTTAAATATAATAATTGAAGAAAGAAGACTGATTCTCTGCCCCAAGAGCATTTAGCATTGAGTAGAAATCATATGCAGGTGTAAAGTAGAAGACTAACAGATGCATACAAGGAAACATGTCACTGAGAGTTGAAGTCAGCAAAAACAGCATCCTTTTAGCTCTCCAGTATTACAGGGTATTGTTTAACAGTCCATCTTGTCAAATTTCTCTTGATAATGTTTGTTATAGCTATTTATGCATTCTTAATAAACAAAATCTTGATCATTTCTAACTAGTAGGAATCTGTCTGGTGTATCTTTAGTCCTATTTCTTATTTCTTTATTTGATCTCAGAAATAGTACAAGAAACAATCATCAGGCTTTTTATGATAATCTTTCCCCTAAAATGTTTCTCTTATTAAAAGCAGGAAGAGCAGTGTTTCTGAATCAAAGACAAGCCTCACTGTCTAGGAATCCTTGTCAACATCTGCAGACACTGTTGGATACAGCAATGGGGAGAAATATGCTACTTCTATGCAATAGGTGAATGCCACACAACATTAAACAGGGCAGTTCATTCGGAAGTAACTACCAGGCCCAAATATTAACCATTCTGCTATTGAGAAACCCTGAGACAAGTGAGCATAGAGTGCCTTAATTCATCCAGTAAGTGTTTAATAGGGCAGAATTATGTTTACCCTCTCTTTAACCCCTTACCCAGAGGCCCCACACAGGAGAAATGTGAACATGCACTTGCTCATGTAAAAACTACTTCACCAAATCACTTTGTCCTTTGAGATCAATCATTTTCACAGCCTCTAATAAGCACATTCTCTATCCCTCTACTAAATCACCACTTTAGTGATAGGGTAGTCATATTTATGTGGTTTAAGGTAGAAATTTGGTAGTCTAGTCTATGAATATTGATATATCTAAAATGTGTTTCATGATTTAAAAGCTTATTTAATATAAAATATTTGTTATATACTCACATGTTAAATACACACATATATATACTCACATGTTAAATATATATATTAACCTAGATTTCCCATTTGTAGTTTGAAATCAATGATTATACCAGTAATCAACAATTTTATGCTATTCCCCAAGAGTTCTATCCATTATACTCTCTCTCTCTCTCTCTCTCTCTCTCTCTCTCTCTCTCTCTCTCTCATACACACACACACACACACACACACACACACACACACACACAATCTTCTTACTACTATACAAAACATTATTTGTCAAATAAAAATTAAAAATATCTACCAAATATATTTATACACACAAACATATGTGCCCTAAAATTGCTGAATGTTTTTAGTTTCATAAGTTATTATTTTTATTGTTTTCATTATATTTTTGTTATTTAAAACAACTTTCAAATTTAAATACATTTTTTTTCTGTTTTTTTTTTATTTTTTTTTTTATTAAGTAAATTTATTTTACAACATCATTTAGTTCAACATAATAGCCACAGATTCCCCTGTTCTCCCACTCTCGCCCCCCTCCCCCTCCCCCCATCCCACCCCCCATTCCCACCTCCTCCAGATCAAGGTCTCCCCCGAGGACCGGGATCGACCTGGTAGGCTCAGTCCAGCCAGGACCAGTCCCCCCTTCCCGGACCGAGCCAAGTGTCCCTGCATATGTCCCAGGATTCAAACAGCCAACTCATGCAACAAGCCCAGGACCCGGCACCAACACACAGCTGCCTCCCAAACAGATCAAGCCAAATGACTGTCTCACCCGTTCAGGGGGCCTGATGCAGTTGGGGGCCCCTCAGCCTTTGGTTCATAGATCCTGTGCTTCCATTCGTTTGGCTATTTGTCCCTGTGCTTTATCCAACCCTGGCTTCAACAATTCTCGCTCATATAAACCCTCTTCTTTCTCACTAATTAGACTCCCAGTGCTCCACCAGGGGCCCAGCCGTGGATGTCTGCATCCAGATTCCTCAGACTTTCCTTGGATGGGGTTTATGGCACAACTAACAGGGTGTCTGGCCATCCCATCACCGGAGTAGGTCAGTTCCTGCGTCTGCAAATTTAAATACATTTTGATCATGTTATTACCTTCCTGAAAGTCCTTCCAGATCCTCTCCCCCTCCCTACCCATCCAAATTTAAACTTTAAGTTCCTTTCAAAAAATGAAATTCCAATATAACAACAAAGTACCCAAAACTAGGAAAACAAAATAAAACCAGATCCTCCCCCCAAACACCCCAAACACCAAGTTGTAATATATAACAAATAAAAGCATACACAAAACAAAACAAAAATAAAAAAGAAAATAACAAAAACTGTGGAGTTCATTATTTGTTGTTTAACTACTTGTGACCAAGAGGCCTGCTCTGGAATAGTTGATAAACTGAGTGTCACTCCGTTGAAGAAAACTGATTGTCCCTCTTCCAGCAGATACAGATGACAGATCAGTTTACAAATTATTATAACTCAACATATAAACAATACTAAAGCAATAAAAGATCACTATAAAAAAAAAAGGACAATGCAGAAAATTGCCCCAATTAAATTCAACTTCAGACAAAAATATGGCTAATGTGTCAATAAATTTCTTTCTCGTCTTTTTATCTAGAGCTACATAATCATTTATTAGTAAATAATGAAGCATAATTTTACCTAAACTTGTAAAAACTATTTTAGGAGAGCTTTGAAGATCAAGTTTAATCAATTCTTCCACTATTCCTTTTTATAACTAGAATTGTGGCTGAAGTTCACCTTCACATATGGAATTGTTTCATGAAAGGAGCAAGTAATTCTAATGGCAGCCCCAGTACTGCCTGCCGACAGAATTGTGAGTACACATTAATTTACTTAAAGCTTGATTAATTGGCCATTCTTCCTCGGTGGAGAAAGAATGCTGGTTTATTCACTTATATCAAGGGTTTCTTCTCTGGGAGTAAAAAAGAAATCATTCCACAGTAGTCTATCAAAACATCCATGGACTCATAACTTGCTATCATGTTTTTGTACCATACAAGGGCTGAAACATTCATGGGTCAGGGGATATTGGCTTTGCCCCTGCACTCAGGCTGGTATAAATTCTAAGATAAAAGTGAAACATTGCTTTATTTTGTTATTTGCAGCAGCTCAGTATTCACCTATCCATTCTAGTTATTTCAGAACACAAAGGAAGAATGTCTAAAATTTAAACTCAGGAAAGTAACATTAGAGAATTTCACCATGTGGTGATTGTTGATGATAAGGATTTTTTCCCTAATTGTATCTTCTTTACTACTAAAAATATCTTATGTGAAACAAAACCATATTCACCCTTATTTCACTGGTCAAGTTTCCTCTATCTCCCTGTGGTGGTTTGAAGAAAAATGTCTACCATAGGTCCAGATATTTGAACCATTAGTCTCTATTGGGTGGTTGTTTGGGGAAGTTATCAAACCTTTAGGAGGTGTTACCTTGCTGGAAGAAGTATGTCACCAAGGGTGACTTTGAGTGTTTGAACCTTGCCCAACTTCCTGTTTACTCTCTCTGCTTCCTACATATGGAAAAAGATGTGGCTTCTCAGCTTCCTGCTGCCATACCTACCCTGTCATTATGGAATGTTCATTTGGAGCCTCAAATCAAAATAAACTTTCTTCCATGGGTCATGGTGGTTATCACAATAACAAAAAACTAGCTAATGCACTTCCTAACATGTCCCCATCCCAACAACATGTCTTATTTTTGTTGTTGTTATGGTTGTTATTTGGTTGATTGTTTTTATTTCATAATATACTACTCTCTTAAGTGTTATTAAATAGGTAAGATATAATCTGAACTTACTTATAGTAAGGAAAATGAAGGTTGGATTTATAGACATAGAAATATTAATAAGCAGAAGAAAGAGGATCTTGAAGTCAATAATGCTTCTTTTGCTTATACCAAGTGGCTCTTGGTTTAGTCCTGTGGTTTTGCTCTATTACCAATGTGCTTACATATGTGAGAAAGAATTACAACAGGAATTTGCATCTCCTGAGGAGAAATTATTAGTGCATTAATTTGACTAAATTTATCTTGTCTACCACCTAGATAGTTGCTGTATTTACATAGGCAAGTCTAGCAACTGTTTTTTGCACTATATCCACTTTTCCCACACAAGAAATCAAATAAAAGAAAGCAAACACCTGTTTTATGCCACCAGTACAGCTGGGATACAGCAATGTGCTCATATTTCACAGGCAGGGGAGCTTTGGTAAACTTTCTCCTCTTTTCCAAGAACCCCAACTTCTTTGCTTTTGAACAAGCCCATCATTCTCGCATCATTTTCACCAGTCATTTGAAGAAATTCAAGTTCAAAGATCATATGACATGAAGGAAAATCCATATATATATATATATATATATATATATATATATATATATATATATATATATTCTACGCTGCGCATAATGCTTCCATCTTACTGGAACCCTCATGACACTTCTGGAATTAAACCTTTGTTTGCCCGTTCACATCTAGCCATATGCTCTTCTCTAAGCCTTGCTTTTCTTCTTGTTCTAAATACAATCCAGTTGCTCTGCAGAATCCATGTGATCACCTCCTCTACCCAACCCCCTCCTCTTCTACCCCCTACCCCCAGTGTCCTTGGTCCTCTCAAATTATTGCCTTTTACAAAGGTTTACTTATAACTTATACACTCTTTGATCTCTTCCATTCTCAGCAATTTCAATCTGTCTGCAAAAACTGCATAAACTCAAATTTCCCTGCTTCCAGACTTGTGCATGAGTTGTCATACCAATTTATTTCACAAGGAACTAAACCTTAATACTAGCACTCACTCACTCTACTACTTAAACTGGCCCTCATAGCCTTTCTTTCTTTTATAATTATAGAAATACAAACATAAAAACTCACACCAAGCAACCTCTATTCTTCTCTTTCACTCACATTGTCAAGCCATACTTTTATCAAAATAGAACCCAGGAAAAAAGTATAGCATTTGTACAGCTCCCCATCTAAGGCACCATCTTCTCATCTCCCTGAAACCTCATTATATTCCTCTTCTGGTCCTCTTCCCCACTTTTGTATCATACACCACTATAGTCAGTGGTCTTTCAAAGGAAAGAAAAATAGCCTTATCCCCTCACTACTTTAAACCTTCTAGTAACCTTCTTTAATTTATAAAATGAACTAAAATTTGTTCTTCCATTCCCCATTTAGTCTGTCTGAGAGCAAAATCTGAACTTATGCTTCTCCATCCCTTGGCCTCAGCTTTTATGATCCATGTGATTCCTTAACCTATACACTGGATTGGCTCTTTGTAGCCCATGTTATACCTTTTAAAATTTAGACACACTAAACGTTACTGGTATATATCTAATAAGACATAAAATGTTATTCAGGGCTTAAGGTACAGTTACTTTAACCAAAAACATCTGGGCACTTGACAGTATCATGAGAAATTTGATACTTGGCTATGTTTATAAATCAGAGGACATGCAATTTTAGAAAAACACTCAAAAATCTCTCCCTAGCACTCTCATTCGTAGTCTCCCTCTTCCTGGGGCAACCAATACTCACTGAGCACAGCAAACAAATCATCCTTCCTGTTAGGGCACAATTTGATAAGAGGGAAATCAATGAAAGTATAGAACAGACCTCTGAGTACTGAGCTCTCAGCTTCTTCTAACAAAGATCCCTTAATAAGTTGAAGATAATTAAAGTGTGTATGGCAGAGGACTGAAATATGCAATTATCCTTAAGTGTTCATAAACCTTAAGCTGAAAGTTTATAAAACTGAATTTGGATATTGGAAAGATAATCTTGAAAGCAATTTGAAGAACATATAGATCATAACAGACAGGAGGTGCAGTGGGAAGATTGACCTTGAGGACAAATGGTGAGGTTCTTAGAGCTTTGAGACTGAGAAGCAATGATATTCAATGAGGATGTGGCAGAGGTGGGCAACAGATCAGACATTACCTCATTCGACTGCAAAAGACAGTATCTAAACAAGTGCAGGTTCCCATGAGAAATATCATCTGCAAGGCCATAACCTTGAAAATACATTTTAAAAATTCTAATTCTAACAGTAACCAAGATAGTCACTCTTAAATTTCTGCAATCATTTATTTACAGACTTTACTTATATGAATTCCATACATAAATTGAAAAAAATTAAGGAAAAAATTAAATATTTCATATAATTTCTGACATATACAAGCACCAATACATGATTCTGATTCCAGGACTTTAATGAACTCTTTCTATAAATGAAACAAAGAAACCTCCCTTGAGTTCTGAATTGCCTCTCAGTTCACAATGAAAACATGGATCAGAAAAATAGATGTTTTCACATTTTTAATTTCAACAAAAAAAAAGAAAACTTATAAAAAAGAAATGAGCAGTTGTTCAAAAGCCAATAGAATCCTAACATTGAAATTATCAGCTGCTTGACTGTGTGTATGTGCCTCTTTATTAAGAGGAAAAATACATCAATTACAATTTTAATCATGGTTCATCTTAAAATCTTTAAATTTTAGGTAGCTGTCTCATTTCTAGTATATTAAACTGAACACACACATTTATAATACATGCTCAGGTAAATAATTCTAACTACATTTAGTGGGCCACACACAAAAATAAGACAAGAAAGTATGAGCAGGACTCAGTGGGAAGGGTATCAGAGGGAGGAAAATGAGAGGTGAAAGTTGCTAAGTTCACTGTATAAAGGTATGAAAAATGTGAAAATTATGAATTAGGTCTCAGTGAACTTTCATAAGCAATCAGAGCTATGTGTCTCCTGAGTAAAAAAAGGAGAGGTTAAGAGACTCAACAAATGTTCATATTCTACTCCACATAAACTCCAAAAGGTAACCAACCACCAAGCTATCTTTTATTGCTATAAATCATTTTTTAACTCCATGGAAATGGAAATTATAGAATACACTATCTGAGGACTAGCATTCTTACTACAATAAGCTATACAAAAATTTTTTACTTGTACTTTTTCTAGGAATATTCTAGAATTGTTTAGTGATTTTAATGGCTTTCCTGGATGTTCCAGAGATGTATAATAATGACTTTTCCCCTTGCATTCCTTGGGACTTCTCAAATCTCCTTGCCTTTATATTCAAAACAGTAAGGAACAGAGGTGGAACTATTAGGCACCTTTGCCTATTTTTTCTAATTTTTGTCTTGCTCCATTTCTTATAGGAAACTTTTTTAGTATTTATCATTAAATATGGTATATATCACTTTTTATGAGTTCTTTCCCAATGTGATTAATCTGCTATAAAATCTACTCCTTGAGTTCTCAGTGAATCACCCAAGTCCTGTCCTCTTCACATTGATTGTAAATATCTATTGAAAATCTACAACTGACCATTTGTTTGGTCAAATATTAACTGTGAAATCTGATAATTACAACATTTTAGACACCCGTGTGTCTGTTTCTACAATCTGTACATCTTAACAGTCTTAGCAGTTTTCACCTTATTGGGTTGTTTTCAAACTTGCATTTACTGTTATTGAAGGTAGGGTACTGTAAAGACTCTGGATGGTCCTATGATTCTCTTGTAATAATTGGCCCCAGTCTATGGTAAACACTAAATTTAAGTCTACATCTCCCCTCTGCCATCAACATGCATACAACTGTAGCTAGACTGTTGTCTTCACCAGGATTGATCTCTAATTAGTAACATATCTCCAACTTCTGTGAACAATGGGTTCCACACTTTAAAATTCAAATTTAATAGTCAATTTTGGCTTCCAGGCTCACCAGCTTCCATAAAGTTCTAATGAACATATTAGTTACTTCTTATGAGGAGTCCCTTTCAAGTCCCCATGATGTTTTACCCTTGGAAAAAAAGAGATAAGATATTTGAGTCTTTTCCACACCTATCATGTCTGTGGACATGCCACCTCAAGTACTGGTAGTATAGGCAGCCTTTCCCTTGATGGTCTTTACTCTGAAGAGAGAAAGAGAGTGAAAAATCTAATAGGGAATCTAGAAGTAAGGACAGAAGCTATGCAAAGTGTCTGGGGTTTTACAATGATGGACTGAAAATGTAGAACATGTTAGCATGAGTATTGCTCATATCTTTCACTGTCCATTGGAAAGTTCTTTTGTTTCATTTTAAGGTAGCTCAGCACTAATTTTATTTGTAATCCAATAATATTTCCACTGTTAGAATTGGAACAAAAAGACAAGGTATAAAATATTTGCATTTTAATATTTGATTAGTTACAAGAGATTTATCTACTGGTTCGCATGATCTAGATTTTTTTAATAAATATTTAGTTCACACTGACTCAAATAAAATAATAAACTAGATTGTGTTCTTCATGGTGAATATTCGTTAACATTAAACAATCATAAATGTTATTCATCTATTAATATGTGAAAGTTTAAACTGACCATGCCTGAGACTGAGGCAGGAGGATGACTAGTTTCAGGCTAGCCTAGGCTACATAATAAGACCACTTCTCAAACAAGCAAGCATTGATTTTCAACCCTTTAAAATTTCAAATAAATGAGATTTTCATATAAACATTAATTTTCACTTTGAGTTGGTCATTTGTTAAAGTTCCCCAGCCATTCTTACTAATGTGTATCTTCCATACAATTTATAGATGTTTTCATATTAAAAATATTTTAATGAAAAATCACCAAGGAAAACAATTATACTTAAAAAGAATGTCACCTTAGAGCTTTCTTCGTGGAGAAACTCGGTGAGAAGGAAGAAAGCAGGGAACCCAGTACATTGCCCCACAAAGCATTCTGTTCATGACAGTGCCAATGGCTAACACTGTGGCAAATACAAAGAAACAGTAGAGGGTCCATGCTGGGGTGACACATCAGTCTTATGGACAGTGGAGGCCACTATGGAGCCAACTCTGTTCATCTTCATCATGCACACTCAGTTTCAATTACTTAATTATATTACAATAAAAAGAAAGTATCTCAGCAAACAAAATAAGAGAAATAAAGGATTCATTTATTATACTTTTCAGAACTCATTGTCTTTAGGCATTGTGTCAGGAAAAACAGTTGTGCTCTATACATCAAGAATTGAGCATTCTATGTCCTGATGCAGGACGTGGTGTCTGGCCTAAATATGCTGACTAAATGGGGCTGGACTGGGGTCCAGATACACTTCTGCTCTGGGAATAGTGTGGATGCCATGCTCTCTCAAGCTGAACTCTAGATCCGATTTATAAAGTGAAGGATTTGACTCTTCCAATGCTGATGTTCTGCACTTGATTTAGACTTATTTCTTACATATTGCATAGAACTAGTAGCATGAAGACAACTTCTAAAATGAAACTACACATAGACTATTTTGCCATTTGAAATCCTGGGAAAGGAAATTCTGTGTCAAAACTATTTCCATACTTACATTGTTTTTCTAGTAGCTTTGTGCTAAGCATGGGGAAAACAAATACTGAGAGGCAATGATACACTCTCCTCACCCAGCCTCCCTCTGCTTGCTGAGTATACAGTTCGGCAGAAACTTTACTCAGCAAGAAGAGGGAGGACTTGTTCCCAAAAGCCAGAGAAGCTATACTTTTCCCTACTTCTTTGGTTTGGGGGGTGGAGTCATTATATATAAAGAAATAAAAATTCCCAAAGGTAGAGAGAGAGGGGAAACCTGATGTCTTACTTCTGTATTGCTATCTTGATGACCAATGAAACTCCATCTTATGCTCGACAGCCATTTGTCTCTGACTCTAGTTCCTGGAAGATAAGTTCTACTCCTGCCCCCTCCCAAACACGCACAGTTGTGACCATTTACTTGTTAGGACATGAATAAGTGCTTTTTTTTTGACTTCTATAATCTGCTTGTGCAGAAATTCATCTTGACTACCTAATCTTGACAGAGCGGAACAGCTCTCGGCTTGCTTGTGAAGGTCTTCTTGTGTTTTTTGCATTTAAAAATCCTTCCCTCACCCCTCTTCATGTGGCAGTTTCTAATTTGGCTCAGAGACTGCTGTTCTGCTAGCAGGATCAATAACTTTAACTAATTAACACCTTAAAAAAAAGAATTGAGCATTCTATTGTATATCATTGACCTATTCTACTTCACCTCAAAGTGCCTGGGTCCAAATTTCCTGCTACACTTATACAGTGGCTTTCAGGCTCTATACTGATGAAATTCACAGAATAGCCTATAACATCAAGGGATTGTTGCAGATAATTCTGTCTGTGAGAGAGAAAAATGTCTCTAGCACAACTAAATAGTCAGTCCCTTTATTTCTTAGTGACCAAACTTCTGTTTCATTCTAACTCAAAATATACACAAATAAAAGCTGTATTTCAAACCTTGTGCACAGGTGAGGGGATTACTATGTTACTGAACACAGAAAAAGTCAATGAGAAGAATGAGCACACTGAGGTAGCACCTGTAAATTTTCTTTAAAGAAACTAATTCTTTCCATACAAGGCAAGTAAATGTTGCTTACTCATAGTATTTCACTTTTTCTCCTCTAAGACATGCATGTGAATCTAGGGGCCCAGTAACATCCTGAGAATATGAGGGTAAATGTGTCCTCTGTTCTCCACAGGGCCACAATGGAACACACATGCCTTACCAACACACACAAACACAACACTTTTAAAAAAAAAATGTTGCTACACACGTGAATTTTTCACCTTATTTGTTACAGTTACTACAAATCTAATGCACTTATTTCACAACCATCTTTCGGTGTTTTTTATTAACTCAAGTATATTTTCATCACTTCATTGTTGTGTATAAAAGTACTAAAATTCTGATATGTGTCAGCCATCATAAAATTAAAAGGATGGTGACATTATGACATCCTGCTATTAAGATTACACTCTACTTGAGAGGGACTGTGAAACAACAAAGTGATGATTATACTCAGAAAATAAGAACAAGAAAATATGGCTCTAGTCAAGAAAGCAGGTAAGCTAACTGCTGATTTTTCACTTAACCCTCCACTCCTACAAATCTAATCCCCGAGTGTCACCCCCAGATCTGTAGCAGACAATCTGCTTCAGCCTCTCCTATCCTGCCTCTATCTTTTTTTTTTTTTTTTTTTTTGGTTTTTCGAGACAGGGTTTCTCTGTGTAGCTTTGCGCCTTTCCTGGAGCTCACTTGGTAGCCCAGGCTGGCCTCGAACTCACAGAGATCCGCCTGGCTCTGCCTCCCGAGTGCTGGGATTAAAGGCGTGCGCCACCAACGCCCGGCCTGCCTCTATCTTTAAAGAGTCACAAAGATGGTCCCCTTCAAACTTCTTTCCCTGATTCATCGCTTTAACCCAATCCACAATTCTAGCAGGTGTTCTGTGGGAACCTACAAGCCTCTTAATTCAAATGAGCAGGTAAGCTGACTGCAGATCTTAACCTACCCCTCCTCTTCTCCAAATCCAATACCCCAGTCTCATCTTCAGCTCTATAGCAGAACACCTTCTGGGATCTACTCTTCCTCTATGAGCCCATCTCCAATGCACCATTTGACCTCTCCTCACTCTCTTTCACCATTTCCATGGGGCAAAGCAGACCTTGGTAGAACATCATGCTTTCCTCCTTCCTATGAACCCCTTCAGCTCTCCCATTCTTGCCCATCCCCATTCTTAAGTGTCAGCTTTCCCACACATAGACAGATAGTTTACCTGTAACTTCCTGTGTACACATATGAGGATCCCAGAAGAATTTCCTACCCAGCAAGACACAGTCACCACACTCTCCAAAAAACCAGAGAGTTCAATAGAAACGAAAGAACAAAACACAAACCCAACAAAGATAAGACCAGATATTAGCACATAGAATTACAATTGTTCCAAATTCAGATGCCTAGACACTAGTGAAAAAGCATAATCAATAACTGCCAAGAGATTATAGCTCCACCAGAGCCCGGCAACCCAACCACAGCTGGTCCTGAGTATTGAAACATAGTTGAAGACTAAGACAAAACCTTAAAATAGCCTTTATGGGTATGACAGAGGTCCTTAAAGAGGAAATTCATAAATCCCTAAAAGAAATTAATGAAAACAAAAACAAATAGTGAAAGGAAACCAATAAAACAGTTCAAGACCCGAAAGTGGAAATAGAGTCAATAAAGAAAATACAAACTGAGGGAAATCTAGAAAAATAGGAAACTCAGCGGAAAGCCTCACCAACATAATACAAGAGATGGAAGAGAGGATATCAGACATTGAAGACGTGATAAAAGAAATGGATATCTTGATCAAAGAAAATGTTAAATCTAAGTATTAAATCATAATACTGGTATAAAACATCTAGAAAATCTGGTACACTATGAAAAGAACAAATCTAAGAATAATAGGAATAGATGAAGGAGAAGAAACCTAGGTCAAAGAAACGGAAAATATTTTTAATAAAATTGTAGAAGAAAATTTTCCCAATGTGAGTTGTCTATGAAGATGCAAGAAACATGAAGAACACCAAACAGACTATTGTAAAAGAAACACTAAATGTACAGAACAAAGAAATAATAATGAAATCAAGGGGAAAAGACCAAGTAACATAAAAGCAGAAATACTAGAATAACTCCTGATCTTAACAAAAACTCTAAAAAACAAGGCCTAGATAGATGTTCTATAGACTCTAAGAGACCACTGTCATGAAGCAAGACTCCTATACTGATCAAAACTTTCAGTCACAATGGGTGAAGAAGATAAGACATTCCATGATAAAAACTAAATTTAAGCAATATCTGTCTACAGACCAAGCCCTACAGAAGCCACTAGAACAGTATTTCTCAACTTATGGGTCACAACCCCTTTGGGGTCAAATGACCCATTTCACAAGGATCAGATATCAGATAACCTGCATATCAGATATTTATACTACTATTCATAACAGTAACAAAATTACAATTATGAAGTAGCAATGAAAATAACTTTATGGTTAGGGGCACTAAAACATGAGGAACTGTTTTAAAGGGTTACAGGATTAGGAAGGCTGAGAACCACTGTGCTAGGAGGAAAACTCCAACCTTAAGAAGTTAACCACACCCAAGAAAACACAGGGAATAAATACCCCCTGCAGTATATGTTAGTGCAATAGTGACACAAAGCTTGTGGTAGTAACCAACCAGCATCTGACTGACCTAAGTCCCCTTCCACGAGATGGAAAACAAGCCGGACACTCCTTGGGTGACCACCAACCTGAGACTAAAGAGCCCAGGTGTGTAGTATGAAACCAAATACTACTGTTCTCTTAAAAAAAATAAGTAGCAATAAAATCACTCCTAATGACATTTTTTATACTCATAGATCAGTGCCTTGTAGTGATATATTGTGCACCCTAATAAACTTGCCTGTGGACCAGAGGACAGTACTAGCCACTAGATTAGACATAGAGGCCAGACTGTGGTGGCACACACACCCTTAATCCTATCACTCAAGAGGCAGAGATCCATCTGGATCTCTGTGAGTTCAAAGCCATAGAGGAAATAGAGCCAGGCAGTGGTGGCACATGCCTTTAATCCCAGTACTGGGAAGCACACAGTCCTTTAATCCCAGGAAGTGACATGGCTGGGTGGAGAAAGGTATGTAAGGTGTGAGGAAACAGGAACTGAGGCCGTTCAGCTGAGATCCTTTTGGGTGAGGACTCAGAGGCTTTCAGTCTGAGGAAATCGGATTTGCTGAGGAGTTGGCAAAGTGAGGTTGGCTGTGGTTTGCTCTGCTTTTCTGATATTTCAGCTTTCACCCCAGTATCTGGCTCTGGGTTTTTTTTTATTAAAAGACTGTCTAGATTCTAACAAAAGTGCCTTGTGAAGTCATCATCAAAGAAGCTTCTTATTGAAGAATATGGGAACAGATAAAGAGACCCATAGCCAGACATTATACAAAGAGTGTGAGACCCTGGAAGTGGCTGTCTCCATCAAATCTCTCCCCTTCGAGCTCCTGGAACCCTACAGAAGAGGTTGTGGAAGGAGTGTAAGAGCCAGAGGAGATGGAAGACACCAAGAAAACAAGGCCCTCTAAACCAGCATAATCAAAGCACCTATAAACTCATACAGACTGAAGCAGCTTGCACAGGACCTGTACAGGTTTGCACCAGATGTCCTGGAGCCAAAGTGGAGAACTGTACGTGTGCCCTTACTCCTAGTCCAGAAGCAATCTCCAATTGCTAACCACTTGCAAATAAAAATTTAGTTTACTCCATGGGAGTCTCACTGGGAAAACAAACTACTCTCAAGGGTAGGCTGCATGCCTAGCAGTAGATGGTCAACAGAAAAGGAACTCAAGGGCATCTTCAGAGGTCCCTTGTCTCATAATGTCCTGTCAGAGCTTTCTCTGCCTTTTTAAAATCAATTTTATCTTAATATATTATTTTGTAATTTTTTAATATATTATGTTTGTATATTTATATGATATATATTTGTATATATTATATTTAAAACATACATATATTTCTCTTTTTACTTTATAGGTCTTTTGAGTATTTTATGGCTTCTACTTTAGTGTTTTTATGGGATTCCTGAAGGTGTGAATGAGTGTATCTCTGTTCTTGGGTAATTTCCTTATGATTGTTTGTTTTGTCTTATTCCAATATGTTAGATTTGTTATGGTGACATTTTATTTGTGCTGAAATGTGATTTTATTTGTATGTTAATAAATAAAGTTGCCTGGGGATCAGAGCTAAAAGCGAGCCATTTAGCAGAAGTCTGGCAGTGGTGGCATATGCCCTTAATCCAATCACATGGCAGGCAGAGTCTCTGTGTGGTCAAGGACATAGCCAAGCATGGTGATCCGAACTTTTAATACCAGTACCAACCATAGAGACTTGGAGGTCTGTATAGATAGGCAGTGACAAGGAAGTCATGTGGTTGGGTTTGAAGGCAGAACAGAAAGGCAATAAAAAGATACTCACACAGGAAGAAGGTCTCTCTCTCTGGGGAAGTAATGGCAGCAAGTGGTAAGCAAAAGGCTATTTGCTAGTGTTCTGATTTCTTGGGCTTTTAACTCTATATTTGGCTCTGTGTTTTTTATTTTAAAACACCATTTAGAATTTTGTCTACAATTTATTTTATTATCCCTCAGAAGTCTGTTTATTTTCTAATTTGATACAGAAATCCCCCAGATTGGTTGGGGGAGGACTGGGAGGAGTGGAGAGAGAAGAAACCATAATCAAGATATACTATGTAAAAAAGAAATTTATATCCAATAAAAGGTTAAAAAATTAAAAGGAAAAGAAAATACCTTCACTGACAAAAAGATTTATAGTGGAAAGTCTTGTAGTGATTTCCAAACTTTTGATAAGAAACACCACACATGAAATGTGTTTGGTAGTAACATAAGTGTGAAACTAAACAAAGTAAATTTATTTCTTTCAATCAGCCAATCATCAACTATTCATTATGATATCATAGTATTTCATACACAATAGGGCATAAGCTCATAGAGACAAATAGTAAAATTGCACTTTATTCTACAGTTTTTATTTAAGAGATGAAACAGGTATCTAGAAGTTAAAACATAAATTTTAGGAAATAAAAATGCAGCCAACACTAATATAACAGGCCAAGCAATAAATTGAGAGAGGGCTTGATGCAATCAAATGGAGCATGTGGTAATTTACATTCTTCTCCTATGGTTTTTCCCTCAATAGATTTAAGTCAGATTTAAAATAGATTCCCTAACACTTTAAGATACACCTGAGAAAACTTCAGTGAGTAAAACGTCTTTGCACAAATGTTTGAAGCTATATAGTTTATTCTTTTTTATTAAGAAAATGTTTTCATTCATTTTACACACCAAAGATCCCCTCTTCCCTCCTCCTGAACCCCAGAATCCCTCTCCCAAACCACCCCCACTCCCCCCACAATAAAGCAAGGCCTCCCATGATGAGGCACATCTAGTAGAGGCAAGTCTCAGCACTTCCCCCTGCCTCAAGGCTGCATGAGGTGTCCCATCACAGGTAGTGGGCTCCGAAAAGGCTGCTCATGCACCAGGGATGGATTCTGATCTTACCGCCAGGGGGCCCCCAA
This sequence comes from Peromyscus leucopus, assembly GCF_004664715.2. Lineage (NCBI taxonomy): Eukaryota > Metazoa > Chordata > Mammalia > Rodentia > Cricetidae > Peromyscus > Peromyscus leucopus. The sequence goes on from NC_051070.1 coordinate 470,579, forward strand.
GCAGATCAAGCTACACAATTGTCCAGCCATGCTGAGGGCCTAGTCCAGTCCCATGTAGGCTCCACAGCCATTGATCCAACTTCCATGAGTTCCCACTAGTTTGGTTTGGTCATCTCTGCAGGTTTCCCCATCATTATCCTGATGTATTTGCTCATAGAATCCCTCTTCTCTCTCTTTGACTGGACTCCTGGAGCTCTGTCTAGTGATTGACTGTGGATCTCTGCATCTGCTTCTATCAATCATTGGAGAAAAGCTCTGTGATGACAGTTAGGGTATTCACCAGTCTGATCTCTGAGGTAAGCCAATTCAGTTCAAGCACCCTCTCCACTATTGCTAGTAGCCCAGGCTGGGGTCATCCTTGGGGATTCCTGGCAACTTCCCTAGCACCAGGTTTCTCTCTATCTCCATGATGTCCTTCTCTATCATGGTATCTCTTTCATTGCTTTCCCACTCCATCCCTGTTCCAGCTCAACCATCCTAGTCCCTTATGTTCTCATCTCCTATCCCCTACCCTCCATTGCCCTCCCCTCATGCCCAGTTTACTCGTGGAGATCTCATCTATTTCCCCTTTCCATGGCAATCCATGCATCCCTCTTTGGGTTTCCCTTGTTAGCTAGTTTATCTGGAGTTGTAAGTTGTTGTCTGATTATCCTTCTTTAGGTATTGACAAGCAATGAGTGTTATCCTTACATTCTGAAAGCTTTCTTCTCTAAGATTTTTTTAAGGAATAGAATGCATTGATTCTCTCAGATTTGTTGTCTTTCTGAAAGCTGATTCAAAAATTAGTGTGTAAAGTTCCTGCCTGCAAGTATACTCATTTTCACTTGTGAATATGAGCGAGAAGATTATAAGCTGTCAAGAATTTTCAGAGTTCCTGCCCATGACAGAATGACGGGTCCACATGCTGTATTTAAAACCCAGCTGAATGGATAAAAATAGTATTTAACTTTTATAGTCGTTATGAGCTGAGGCAATTTATTGAACCCTTCAATCAGGAAAGGAAACAAAAGACAGTAAACGGACAGATGACTCATTTTTTCATGTGTTGTCTACATAGTGCTATTCTGGTAATTGGATGATCTGAAGTTTAAAGGAAAATGCATTAATGCATTTTAGAGAAAAGGCAACCACAGAACATTTCAGAAATGAAAACAAAATGCTGCAAAAGGCTGAAGAATGAAAAAAATGACACCATGTAATTAGAAACATGGGCTTTGAGCATGACAATGAAGACTAAGGCATGCTAAAATACATTTATCATGAAAGAGAGAGAAGGCTTTCTTATACTTAAAAACCCCAATTGAAATCTTGCATCTATAGTAAAACAGTTTGTTTTAGAGAAAAAAAAACCCTTAAAAGTAAATATTGATTCCTTTTAAAATATTTGAATGTATAGTGATTTCAGGAATTTTTGTAGGCTGTAATTTAAATAACTGACTAGAATTTATTTCAAATGAAATCATTTAGAGATGATTCACCAACTCCAAATGACAATGACATTTGTGTATTTTTGCTTCTTTTGAAACATTTATTATATATTCAAATAGTATTTGCTCAATTCACTTTATCTCATAAATTTCAGAACAAAAACATTTGCTGTTAAGGTTCTGTTGAATACATGTAGAAAATATAGAATATAAAAATCTATGAGATGTCAAAATTCATTTAAAATGTATATCCTTTCCATTTTATATCATCTTTAAAGTGAATACTTAAAATATTATCTTTCTAATGTAAACACCCATTTGAAGTCTTGACTAGAGGAAGGACGATGCTTATATATGTCCCCCTGGGAGGGATGTAAATGGAGTCCAGGGAGTTTAGAGGCAACCCTTTCCTAGAAACAGACCACCAGCTTGCAAAGAACATGGTGTTTAGGCACTTTCTCCTTTTTCATATTTATTAATATTTTTCAATGTTCCAATGGACTAATGAGGACTGAGAACCAGGTGCTGAAGAGATGGCTCAGAGAGTAAAATCTCTTGCATCAAAGTACAAGGACATCAGTTCAATGCCAGGAACACACATTGGGGAAGAAATAATGAATCCTGCAGATTGTCTTCTTATCTCTACACATATGCTGTGGCATGTACACACACACACTCAGTAAAAAGAGACAAAAAATACAAATCACTTATCTAAATTAGGCAATATTAGAATCTCAGTTGATTATGAAAAGAAAAATAATACTACTTCTTCAATGCAAATGGATAAGTGATCTTGACTTCTACTTCTCTTTTGTGTTTGATGATAAATATCCCAAATTGTTGGGGACCACTCTCAACCTTAACCCCCTCAAGATTCATAGCCTGCAGGGGGCTGATCTGTGGGAGGTGAAAAATGAAACTCAGGCCAGTGCCATCTTTGCAAGCACTAGATCATACTTTAAGAGTCTGACCTTGCAGTTTAATTTTTTTTTACACATTTAAATGTAGTAGAACTTGTAACCTATGATCTTTACAATAAGAATAAATTCCATTGGCTAATAAACAGAGCTCAGGGCTAGGACCTAGAGGAAGGACCTGTGATACACATAAAAATAGATTCTGTTGGTGGAGGATGAGAAGCACATGAGACCTCTTTCATAGGAATGTGTTCTATCCACTGAAGGTCCTAAACAATGTTCAAGGTCTTGGGGTGAATTTAGGTAGAGGCTAGCTTCTAGTAGAATAGCAAAAAAATCACCAGTTTGATTGACCACTTTCCACTCTGGCATTCTAGGTGATTAGGTGTCATTTATTTCCTAACATTAAATATGTAAGGAAATAAACTACTAGGTCAGACTCTGGAAGTATGACTCAGTGCCTGCAAAGATGGCACTGTCCTAAGTTTCATTCTGACACCTTCCTCAGATCATCCCCCCCTGCAGGGTAGGACACTTGTAGAGGCAGGGTTGAGGTGGTCCCCAACAATTCAAAATATTTATCAAACACAAAAGAGAAATAGAAGTCAAGATCATCCAGCCATTAGTTGAAGAAAATAGGCTGGTGCAGTTGACAATACTGGTTTCTCCAATGTAGGGAAAAGTTGGTAGGAGGAGAAGGGGAGAGAAAATTATGCAAGTACATATTCACATATGAAATTCTCAAAAAACAAATTTAAAAATTGTTAAATGAAAAATGATTTACATTTAAACAATATGCTAATAAATAAAGACAACACAAGAAAAGATTTAATTTTGATTTAGATCTACAGCTTTCTGCTTAAAATCAAGTCAGTCATGAACCATTGATTGGTATCAGATTAGTAAAAAATGTGTGCAGTGTTGTAAAAAGTGCACTACTGAGTCTTGGAAACATGTTACCTATGACAACTAGCCAGATGTCCAAATAGCCAGATATTATTCTTCTATGTACACCAAGGATAACGAGATACTTGCTTACACAATGATGAAAGTATTCTTTCTGCATGTGTGATTTAGTCACAGTAACCAAAAGCAATCACCTTTGAGGTGGTGTGCTGATTACTTTCATTTCACTGACTCATAATTGATTTGATTTCAAAGAAATGAATGTTTTGCCAAGTGAACCTGTACTTATAAGCAAATACACTTGTAAGTATAAATCCAGTGCCCATTGGGTTGACATGATTTTATATTATTTACATTACTGGAAATGCCTACATATTGAAAATTCAGACTTAGTAAAGTGTGTTTATGTAACTTCTATTTTGTTGTTTTGGGTGATAACTACAGAAACTATGACTATGAAGATGCAGTTAAATAAATACTGCCATAGATTCCCTAGATTTAGTAGAGTTAAACAAGTCTTAGCAAAGAGTTAATCTTATAATTAGGTGGATATGATTATCTGATTGTATCGCAACATGAAAACTATGTAATCAAATTCTCTCAAAAGTACTTTTGATATAATAATCTAGGACAAAAATTATCAAAGCAATAGGCAAAGTCTTGGGGAGTTAAAAACATGGCATACTTTCAATATATGTTATATCAATTCAACATTGGAAAATTCAGAGGTCCCAAGTACACATTGCAGAACTGAGAAGCATAGTAAACACTTTGTAACACCCTGAGAGTAAGAGACAATCATCTTCCCTGGCATACATTTTTTCATTTCTGTGCGGGACAAGCTGAGGCTATTTTTAAGTAAGGGAAGATCCTTAAGAAACCTAATCTATGACTAGAACTCAGCACCTTCAAAAAGTCATTAAAAGATTCTAATTAATTTAAAATAGTTCAGTCTTACAAAATAATTCCAAGAGAATATCAATAACAAACTTATAAGTAAATAATTTGTAGATATTTGAAAGGGCTTTTAACAAATATAAAGACTGTATACTTAGTAAAATACCCCATTAGACCTGGTGAAAGAATAAGTCATGTAATTTTCTGATGCAGTCTGCTTGAAATGAATCATAACATTAATTGATAATATGTTCCCACTCTTTGCTGTGTATCTGATGACTAAAGGCACAGGTGAGTCTCCTGGATTCTTGCCACTCTCTAATTAGAAAGAAGCATTACTCTCCAAAAACTGTCTTCGCAAGATTGCTCAAAATCATATTTCTAGATCCCAGCATTATTCTATTCTGGGTGGCCATTGTCAATTTCATGGCTGACATTTAGTACAAACTGAAAAAGCAGAACACATCCTGACATTTTCAAAATCTATTGCGAACAAGAATAAAGTGGAAGGAATGCATCAAAGATCATCTCTTGAACACAGAGAGTTTTTGTCAATTTTAATTCTTCACGGTTTGTGTTTTCTAATAGTACACTAGAAAACAAGTCATTTAAATCATAGATAGGTACATTTTGTGGTTCTGGTAAGGTAAATAATCTTTGTTGTTTCCTTCATTCCCCTGTGTTTTCTTTAGACATTTGTTGAGTTATACCATAATTGACATATAGTAGATATATAGTCTGAATTTTCAGTTCTACACAAGAGAGAAAAATTACCTCCAGGAACAACTTAATCTGCACACTAAAACAGATATACACATAGTTAAGGATATCATTAGCTGCTGGAACTGAGTACTTATCCTTTTTTAATCACATTCAGAATTAAAACTATCATCTTTCCCCACATTTACTACACGTCTCTTCTGAAGCAGGGTAACATTATATATAAGTCTAACCCTTTGAACAAATGACAAATTTGTATCCCATTTTATGCACTTTGAGACTGATTTTTATCCCATTTTTCAACATATATGGACTATTGTTAGGATTCACATGATCTATTTGTTTATAAATAAGCTGGAGTTCCACTTTGAAGAGACCATATGTTTATTTATTCTCTTGAAATGGATGCTGTTTTGATTGTTTTATTTGCTTATTTAATGTATCCAGATAGTGAACGTGTTTTATTTTCTTTTGTTTGGGTCTTTTTAGTAGATAGGGGGAGCAGGGGTGAAAATAAGCTGGTGACTAATATTTTCCTCCATAAAATATTGTATGTCATGAAAGCTTAAGACATGCTTAAATGTGGTGGGAGCATAGATAATTTAGATAAACAAAAAAATTCATCTGAACATCACAACACAGAAGCAGAAGAAAATGACCTTGAAAATAACTTTATGAAGTTGATAGAGGCCATTAAAGAGGAAACGAAAAATTCTCTTAAATAAATTGGGGGACAATTGTTTAATGACAATAAGACAAACAAAAAATGGAAGAAACAAAAAAAAAATCTCTTTAAGAAAACCAATAAAAGCCGGGCGGTGGTGGCGCACACATTTAATCCCAGCAATTGGGAGGCAGAGGCAGGAGGATCTCTGTGAGTTTGAGGCCAACCTGGGCTACCAAGTGAGTTCCAGGAAAGGCAAAAAGCTACACAGAGAAACCCTGTCTCGAAAAACCAAATAATAATAATAATAATAATAATAATAATAATAAAGAAAACCAATAAAAACCAATCAAATAGATAAAGGAAACAGTTCAAGACCTAAAAATCGAAACAGAAGCAGTGAAGAAGACACAAAAGAGGGAATGCTAGAAATAGAAAATCTGCGTAAACAAATAGTAACTATAGATGCAAGAATAAGCAACAGAATACAAGAGATGGAAGAGAGAATTTCCAGCATGAAAAATACAATAGAGGAAATGGATTCATCAGCCAAAAAAACACCAAAGCTAAAAAAGTTATAACACAAAACATCCAGGAAATCTGGGACACCATGAAAAGGCCAAACCTAAGAATAATAGGGATAGAAGAAGGATAATAATACCAACTCAAAGGTATAGAAAATATATTCAACAAAATCATAGAAGAAAACTTTCTCAACCTAAAGAAGGAAATGTCTATGAAGATACAAGGAGCTTACATAACACTAAATAGACTAGATCTGCTCAAAAGTCCCCATACCACATAATAATCAAACACTAAACATACAGAATAAAGAAGAGTATTAAGAGCAGCAAAGAAAAAGGGCCAAGTGACTTATAAAGGCAGACTCATCAGAATAACACCCAATTTCTCAATGGAGACTCTGAAAGCCAAAAGGTCCTGGACAGACATTAGGCAGACACTAAGAAACCATGGATGCCAGCCCAGACTACCATACCCAGCAAAACTTCAATTACTACAGATAGAATGCACAAAATATTCCAAAACAAAACCAGATTTAAACAATACCTATCCACAAATCCAGCCCCACAAAAAACACTAGAAGGAAAATTCCAACCTAAGAAAGTTAGATGCACCCATGAAAATATAGGCAATAGATAAACTTCCAGCAGCAAATCCCAAGGAAGGGAAATACACACTACCATCAAAAAACAAAACAAAACAAAAAAACAAACAGGAATTAACAGTCACTGGTCATTAATATCTCTCCACATAGATGGACTCATTCACCTATACAAAGATACAGGCTAACAGAATGGATATGAAAACATGATCCATCCTTCTGCTGCATACAAGAAACACACCTCAACTCTGAAGACAGATACTACCTCAGAGTAAAAGGTTGGGAAAAGACTTTTCCAGTCAAATGGACCTAAGAAACAAGCTGGTGTAGCTATCCTAATATCTAACAAAATAGACTTCAAACTAAAATCAATCAAAAGAGATCAGGGAGGACATTACATAATTATCACAGAAAAAAATCCATCAAGATGAAGTGTCAGTTCTGAACATTTATGCCCCCAAATACAAGGGCACCCACATAAGTAAAAGAAGCATTACTAAGCTTAAATTACACCTCAAACTCCACACACTAATAGTGGAAGACTTCAACCACCACTCTCACCAATAGACACATCTGCCAGATAGAAATTTAACAGAGAAATACGGGATCTAACAGACTTATGACTCAAATGGACTTAACAGATGTCTACAGAACATTCAACTCTAAAACAAACGAATATACCTTCTCAGCACCCCATGGAACCTTCTCTAAAACTGACCACTTATAGGTTACAAAGCAAAACTCAACATATCCAAAAAAATTGAAATAACCTTCTGTATTTTATTGGACCACCATGGCTTATAATTCAACAACAATACAAATTACAAAAAGCCTACTAACTCATGGAAACTGAATAATGCTCAGCTAAATCACTACTGGGCCAAGGAAGAAACAAAGAAAGACATTAAGGACGTTCTAGATTCAATGAAAATGAATATACAACATATGCAAACTTATGGGACACTATGAAAGCAATGCTAAGAGGAAAATTCATAGCACTAAATGCCCATATAAAGAAGTTGGGGAAATCTCACCCTAGTGACTTAACAGCATACCTGAAAGCTCTAGAAAAAAGAAACAAGCTCACCCAGGAGGAATAGATGCAGGAAATAATGAAATTGAGGGCTGAAATCAATAAAATAGAAACAAAGAGAACAATACAAAGAATCAAGTAAACAAAGAATTGGTTCTTTGAGAAAATCAACAAAATAGACGAACCCTTATCCAAACTAACCAAAAGGGAGAGAGAGAACATTCAAATTAACAAAATCAGAAATGAAAAGGGAGACATAACAACAGATAATGAGGAAATTCTGAGAACAAACAGATTATACTTCAAAAACCTGTACTCCACAAAATTGGAAAATCTAAAAGAAATGGACAATTTTCTGGATAGGTACCACATACTAAAAATAAACCAAGAAAAGATAAACAGTTTAAATAGACCTATAACCCCTAAGGAAATAGAAACAATCATTAAAAGTCACCCACCCCCCAAAAAAAACAACAAACAAACAAACAACAAACCCCCCCCACAGGACCAGATGGTTTCAGCACAGAATTCTACCAGAATTTCAAAGAGCTAATACTATTCTAACTATTTGACACAATAGAAAAAAAAGGAACCCTGCCAAACTCTTTTTATGAGGCTACAGTTACCCTGATACCCAAACCACACAAAAATGCAACAAAGAATCAGAATTATAGACCAATCTCCCTCATGAACATTGATGCAAAAGTACTCAATAAAATGCTGGCAAACCAAATCCAAGAACATATCAAAGAAATCATCCACCATGATCAAGTAGGCTTCATCCCAGAGATACATGAATGCCTCAACATATGAAAATCTGTCAATGTAATACATCATATAAACAAACTGAAAGAAGAAAAAAAACACATGATCATCTCATTAGATGGTAAATAAAACTCAGGATAGGTAAAATAATCCTGTACAATAAAGCAACCTCTGGAGGCATCACCATTCCAGACCTCAAACTCTAATATAGAGCTATAGTAATAAAAAAAATTGGAATAAAAACTGACATGTGAACCAATGAAATCAAATTGAAGAACCTAACATTAATTTACACACCTATGAATATATGATTTTTGACAAAGAAGCCAAAACTGTACAATGGGGAAAAAAAGCATCTTCAACAAATGACGCTGGCAAAACTGGATGTCAACATGTAGAAGACTGTAAATAGATCCATGTCTATCACCATGCACAAAACTCAAGTCCAAGTGGATCAAAGACCTCATCTTAAGTCCAGTTACACTGAACTTGATAGAAGAGAAAGTAGAAAGTAGCCTTGAATGTACTGGCACAGGAGCCCACTTCTTAAATATAACACCAGTCACTCAGTCACTGAAATCAACAATTAATAAATGGGACCTCCTGAAACTGAGAAGCTTCTGTAAGGCAAAGGATGAGGTGAAAAAGACAAAACAACAGACTACAGAATGGGAAAAGATCTTTACCAACCCCACATCTGACAGAGGGCTGGTCTCCAAAATATATGAAGAACTCAAGAAACTGGAGAGCAAAATACCAAACAATCCAATTTTAAAAAAATGGACTACAGAGCTTAACAGAGAATTCTTAACAGAAGAATCTCAAATGGCTGAAAGACATTTAAGGAATTGCTCAACATCCTTAGTCATCAGGGAAATGAAAATCAAAACAACTTTGTGATACCATCCTACACCTCTCAGAATGGCTAAGATCAAGAACACTGATGAAAACTTATGTTAGAGAGGATGTGGATCAGGGGAACCCTCTTCCACTGTTGGTGGGAGTGCAAACTTGTACAGCCACTTTGGAAATCAGTATCGTAGTTTCTCAGAAAACTGGGATATAATCTACCTCAAGACCCAATGATATCACCCTTGGATATATATATATATACCCAAGGAATGCTCAATCATACCACAAGGATACAAGGATACTTGCTCAACTATGCTCATAGCAGCATTATTCATAATAGCCAGAACCTGAAAACAACCTAGATGCCCCTCTGGGGTGATATTGTGTTCCCCAATATATTGTGCACCCTAATAAACTTTTTTGGGGTCAGAGAACAGAATAGCCACTAGATATAGAGGCCAGAAAATGGTGGCACATACACCTTTAATCCTAGCATTCCAAAAGCAGAGATCTGTCTGGATCTGTATGAGTTCAAAGCCACAGTAGAAACAGCCATACACGGTGACACATGCTTTTAATCCCAGGAAGTGATGGCAGGAAGCAGAAAGGTATATAAGGTGTGAAAACCAGGAACTAGAGTCTGGTTAAGCTTTTAGGCTTTTAGCAGCAGTTCAACTGAGATTCATTCCGGATGAGGACTCAGAGGCTTCCAATCTGAGGAAACAGGATCAGCTGAGGAATTGGCAAGGCGAGGTGGCTGTGGCTTGTTCTGCCTCTCTAATCTTCTAGCATTCACTCCAGGTTTTTCTTTATTCATACTAGATGTAAAGTAAAGGGTAACCAGACTACAAACCACAGCTGCAAGGAAGCTAGGTATTAAGGACACTAAGAGGGATGCATGGAATGCTGTGGAAAGGGGAAATAGATGAGATCTCCTGAGTAAACTGGGGGTGAGGGGAGCAACAGAGTATAGGGGATGGGGCATGAAAACATAAGAGAACTGGATGGTCAAGCTGGAACAGGTATAGAGTGAGAGAGCAATGAAAGAGGTATCTTGACAGAAGGAGACATCATGAGGATAGGGAGAAACCTGGTACTAGGGAAGTTCCCAGGAATCCACAAAGATGACCCCATCTTAGACTACTAGCAATAGTAGAGAGGGTGCCTGAGCTGGCCTACCCTGATAATCAGATTGGTGAATAACCTAACTGTCATCATAGACCCTTCATCCAGTAACTGATAGAAACAGATGTAGAGATCCACAGCCAATGAGCAGGCCAGGCTCCAGAAGTTCAATCAAAGCAAGAGAAGAGGGCATCAAGCCTATGAGCAAAGGGCATCAAGATCATGATAGGGAATTTACAGATACAACCAAACCAAGCTAGTGGGAACTCATGAATTTTAGACCAACAGTTGTGGAGCCTGCATGGGACTAGACTAAGCCATCTGCATAAGCACGACAGTTTTGTAGCTTGGTCTGTTTAAAGGGCCCTGGACAGTGGGATTAGGATCTATCCCTGGTTTATGTCTGACTTTTGGACCCTATTACCTATGGTGAGACACCTTGTGCAGCCTTGATGAAGGGGTAGGGGCTTGGACTTGCCTCAGTTGAATGCTGACTCCCCATGGAAGGTCTTACTTACATTTTCAGAGGAGGATATGTGGAGTGGGATGGGGGGATGGATTGGAGGAGGGAGCAGGAGGAGGGATGAGAGGCAGATCTGTGGTTGGTATGTAAAATGAATAAAAAAATACTTAATAAATAATAACAAAAAATAAAGATACATTCAACTTTGTGTAAAAAAAGAACAATTATGGTGAAAAAGTAGTCTCTGTGTGTGAAATGACTTTGCTTATTGTGAAAGGCATTAAGATTAGAAAGGTTAAGCTAATAATATTTTAATAGATTTTATTTTTTAACATAATCTTTTTTACTTATATTCATTATTTAATGAGTTGTCATTCCATGGCATAACTGAAAGAAAACTCTCCCAGATTTAGTAAACAGCTAATAGTTTAGAAAAAAACAACAACAACCTTATTTTCTTCTGTACATTTTGAGAAAAATAGTAATGGCGGATAGGGTTACCATTATGACTAACAAATAGTATGCACGATGTGGATAAATACCGACATCATGTAGGAGGAATGCCCTTTGCAATGCTCTCTCACCAGTACACTAGTAATTGTTTGTTTCCTGCTCAGGCAATGTGCTGGTTGCCTCTGTTCTCCATGTTCTTTTGTTATTGAGCTATAGAACAGTTGCGTTCTGTGACATACCATTCTTAGGAAGAGGTAGAGACAAAGAAGGTTGAGAAACACAGGAGGGCTCCTACATTATTATTTCCTCTACATTACTTTTAAATTTATCTACTACATTTAGCTATGTATACTGAGTACAAGAGGACTATACTTCCTTCAAACGTTTATTCCTTGTCTCAGCATCATTTGTTGAAGGTTTCCTTTTCTGTTGGTGTGCCCTGGGGACCAACAGCAGCTGCTGAGACTCTTTTCACTTTGCTGTATACTTAGTGCAAACATCTTTCTATACTTCACATGGTTATAAAAACAAAGCATAGGTTTTACAATACACAAAAAATTATTCATTGACACTGCAATAACCCTTGTGAAGTTTTAAAAATTGGAGTTTTGGGTAAAAAATAGTATGATCTCACATCCTGTAATGTTACTTTAACATCTTCTAGGATGTTTGAGATATTTTTCCAGGATTTATGTTAGTATGTGTAGCACAGAAATTATTTGCACTTTTCTTCTGCAGAATCTTTGTTGAATCTGAGTATATGACTACTACTAGCTAATTAAGTTCTTTCATATTTAAAAGAACTATTACATATGTTAAATATCTACATGTAATTTTGCATTACAGCAAAATATGGGTACTGGAAATCATACTTTCTTTTCAATGTATATGACATGTAATTAAAATGAAATAAAATAACCTGGCTTTATAATGTAAATGAGCTTTTGGTGATAATTATAGTAAATGATTTCTGTTATTACTCATCAATTATAAGATAATATTTTTAACTTTTTGCTGTCAAATATTTTATAACACAGTAATTCTGTGATGTGTGGTTGGAACAGGTGTGCTAGGGTCATTTAACCTTAGGAAAACCTGAATTAGACAGAGCTAAAGAGTTTCCTCACTATGTTATACATCAGACTCATCAGACAATGGAAATGCATATTTTTAAGCAAATAATGACCAAACTTGAATTCTTTGGAAATTTAGAGCAACTGTAGAAGTGGCAACTTGACAAATGCAGTTTGGGAAAACATGTAACACAGGAACACTAGAAAAAGACTTTATCTTGGTGATTGTAGGAGATATTTTGCTTTAATTAAATAACAAAAACATACCATCCAGAGAGAGAGAAGGGACTATTAGAAGACAGGAGGTGAGGAAGTGAACAAATAAAGTGAGGATTCTAAAATCAAAATTTGTGTTGAAAACAATAAGCCGCACTTACTTACAGATGACAATACAGCCAGTTGTGTGGAACAACAATTTGGTAATATTTCCAAAATGCAAAGAGAGAGAAAATACCCACAAGAGATAATGATAAATATGAAAACACTTACCCAGAGTCATGGGTCTTCCTCAGGAAGAATCAAGGTCACCAGTACCAGAAAGAATTCTGGGCCAACCACTTTCTACTTAAAGTCTAATGTCAATCTTAGTTGTTTTTTTTTTTTTTTAAATACTCCATAGAAGGATCAGTTTGATTGGCTACACCACTACAAATGCACAAATCTAATCTAACAGAATTTTTGGCATATGGAAATAGATAAATAAAATTAAATTATGGCCCCTTTATAAGGCTATCTCAAGCATATATTTTTGACATTTTCACTGAGTTGAATAACTGTATTCATAGTGTTTATCAAATGCATTCTGGGTAATGGTTACAGTATTTATAATTCACCCATTTTCCACTTTCCTAGGTTTTTATGCCCTCCCCGATGCTACCCGGGACGGGCGAGTGAGCTGACCATACCAGATGTAGCCTTTGGGAAAGTGTGCCCTGAACCTTGCCTGGACAGTACAGTAAAGCTGACCCTGTTGCAGTGGGGAGGGGTGGGGCACCAGCCCCCAGAACACGAGCATAAGAGATCTGGCCCGACTCCTCATCTGCCATATGATAACTTGGGCAAGGGAAAGATGACCTCTCCCCCAACACCTCTGTCCCTTGCTGCCTGTAGGAGTCGGGAGCTGGCCCTAAGGTCATAAGTGTGGTAGAACTGTCCCTGCTCCTCACGAGCTGCAGCACTCAGGAGAGTAGTGGCCCTTGCACCTCTCCTGGGAAACAGTAGAGCTGGCCTTGCTGGAGTAGGTATGTGGGAGCCTATCCTGAGGGCATGAAAGCAGCTGCACAGGGTCAACTTGTCAGGGCAATGCGGAGTGCTCACACTGGTGTTGAGGATGGGGAGAGCTGACCAACCCTACAACTAACCAGGGCCAGAACCAGGGCTATGAGTTGGCTCACCCCAATGTCCACACCATCTTTGATTTGCTGGAGCACGTGAAGGGGCAGGTCCTACAAATTCAAAGCTGTAGGATCTCCATGACAGAGGACAACAACAAGATATCCAAGAGGAGTCCCAGTGAGGACCCAGGATAGATAGTACAGCAGAAACCAGAGGCCTCGAATCCAATCAATGACTCTTTGCAATGAACACCTTCAAATAAAGATATATGAACTAAAGTGTATACTGTGTGGCTCCAGTGTCATACTATAGCTTCCCCAATGACATTTTTCTTTCTTTTGTTCTCCTTTTCTTTTCTCTTAAATTTTATTTTGTTTTATTTTGAGGGGAGGCTGCAAGAGCAAATGGTGGATACAAGGGGATGGAGAGATGAATGGGATTGAGATGCAAAATGTGGAAGATACAAAGAATAAATAGATAAGTTATAATATATATATACATATATATATAAAGACAGTTTTAAAAATAGCATAGTCCAGATATAATATTACATCCTTTTAAAAATTCTCTTACACATTACATCCTGACAAGAGTTTCCCCTCCCTCCACATCTCCCAGTCCCCCTCTCCGCAGATCCACTCCTCCATTTCCCTTCAAAAAAGAGCAGACCTCTCAGGGATATCAACTGAACACAGCCTAACAAGTTACATACAATTAGGCTAGACACAAATCCTCATTTCAAGGCTAGATGAGGCAATCCAACAGGAGTAAAATAGTCCCAGAAGCAGTCAAAAGCGTCAGAGATGTCCCTCTCCACTCCCAGTGTTTAAGAATCCCACAAGAATATGAAGTCTCATAGCAATAACATATATGCAGAGGATCTAGCTCTGACACATTTAGCGACCCTGATTGCCAATTCAGTCTCTGTGAGCTCCTATGAGCCCCACTTAATTGATTCTGTGGACTTTCTTCTCCTTGTGTCCTTGATCCCTCTGGCTCCTACAGTCTTCCCCCTTTTTGTGGGCTTCCCTGAGCTCCACCTAGTGTTAAGTTGTGAGTCTATGCATCTGCTCACATCAGTTACTAGCTAACACCTCTCTGATGACAATTGGGCTAGGCAGCAATCTATGAGTATAGCAGAATATCATTGGGAATCATTTCATTGAGGGTTTTTGTTGTTGTTGCTATTGTTGTTCTATCCTAGTCTCTGGGATATTCAGCATCAGGTGTGGGCTCCCGGTGGCGGTGGCATGGGCCTCAAATTGGAGCAGTCATTGGTTGGCCACTCCCACAAGTTCTGTGCCACCAAATCCCCAGCACATCTTGCAGGCAGGACAGAGTGTAGGTTGAATCTCACTGCTAGAAGCTTTGCCTGGTTATCAACATGGCCAGTTCAGGCTCCATATCCCCCATTACTAGGAGTCTTCACTAGGGTCAATTTCATGGGTTCCAGGGAGTTTCCACTGCACTAGGTTTCCACCCCCTCCATGCCCTCCCCCCAGTTCTAGTAGTCTCTCCCAATACTCTCTCCTTTCACTCACTCCCCCTGCCTGATCTCTCCTTTTCCCATCCCTACTTTGCAGTCCACCTGCAAAATCTATTCAATTTCCTCTTCACAGGAGATCAATGCACTAACCCCCTTGATCCCTCCTTGTTACTTAGTTTCTTTCTCTGGATCTGTGGATTGTAATATTATTATCCTTTACTTAACAGTTAATATTTGCCAATAAGTGAGTATATACCATGTTTGTCTTTCTGGGTTTAGGTTACCTCACTTAGAATTATTTTCTAGTTCCATCCATCTGCCTGAAAATTTCATGATGTCAAGTTTTTTGACACCTGAATAATACTCCATTGTGTAAATGTACATTTAAAAAAAATCCATTCTTTTGTTTAATGACATCTAGGTTTTTTCCAGTTTCTGCCTAGTATGAATAAAGCTTGCATGAACATAGTTGAGCAAGTGTCCTTGTGGTAGGATGGAGCATCCTTTGGGTATATGCCCAAGAGTGATAGAATTAGATCTAGATAGATTCTCAGTTTTCTGAGGAACTGCCATATTGATTTCCATAGTGATTGTACAAGTTTGCACTCTAACCAGCAATGGAAGAGTATTCCTCTTGCTCCACATCCTCATCAGCATGAACTGTCACTAGTATTTTTTGTCTGAGTCATTGTGACAGGTGTAAAATGGAATGTCAAAGTAGTTTTGATTTGCATTTCCCTGATGGCTAAGGGTGTTGAACGTTTCTTTAAGTATCTCTTTGCCATTTGAGATTCTTCTGTTCAGAATATTAAATAGAGATATTTAGATCTGTACTCCATTTTTTTAAATTGGATTATTTGGTTTGTTGATGTCCAGTTTCTTGTGTTTTTAATATATTTTGGATGTTAGCTTTCTATCAAATTGTGGAGTTAGTGAAAATCTTTTCCCATTTTCTAGGCTGCTGCTTTGTCCTACTGACTGTGTCCTTTGCCTTACAGATGCTTTTCAGTTTCATGAGGTCCCATTCATTAATTGTCAGTCTCAGTGTCTGTGCTTTGGTGTTCTGCTCAGGAAGTTGTCTCCTGTCCAATGCATTCAGGACTTTTCCCCACTATCTCTTCTATAGGGTTTAATGCATCTGGCTTTATGTTGAGGTCTTTGATCCACTTGGACTTAAGTTTTGTTCAGGGTGATAGATATGGATCTATTTGCATTCTTCTACAAGCAGACATCTATCTGGGCCAGCACCATTTGCTAGAGATGCTTTTTTTTTTCCCCCATCGTGTATTTCTGGCTTTTCTTTTCTTAATCAGAGATCAGATGTCCATAAGTGTATGGATTTATGTCTGTGTCTTTAATTCAATTCCATTGATCAACATGTCTGTTTTTATGTCAATATCATGTGGTTTTTAATACTATAGCTCTGTAGTAGAGCTCGAAATAAGGAATGGTGATACTTCTGGATGTTCTTTTATTGTACAAGATTGTTTTAGCTATCCTGGGTTTTTGTTTTTCATATGAAGTTGAATGCTATCCTTTCAAGGTCTGTATGGAATTTTAGTGGAATTTTTATGGATATTGCATTGAATCTATGAATTATTTTTATTAGATAGCTGTAATTCAAATACTTGTACTCTGGAAGCAGAGGCAAGAAGATCTCTGCAAGTTCTATGCCAGTCAGACTACATAGTGAGGACCTGTTTCAAAATAAAATAACTTAAGATAAACCTTAGTGTTAAGAAAAAATATATGTTTATTTTTAAAGTGTTTAGGAGAAAAATTTACATAGTATTCTTTTATATAAGAATTTCAAAAAGTACAGAAAAATTGGCATAAAGAAAGGATGAAAGAAGTTGGCAGAAATAAAATTAATGGTGTCAGTTATTGTAAACTTAAATAGATTAATCTTACCATCCCACCTCATTGTAAAAGTCAGATTAGGATAAAAAACAAAATCATTAGTTGAACTATGATATTCAATAGATAAATTGCACCCAGAAGAATGAAGAATAAAGGTGACATATCAAAGAAACAGTAAAGTGAAAGGTATGGCAGAGGTGAAGCATGGAGAAGAATTGATCACATAAATTCCAGACACCACAGAACTTAATTAAAGTTTCGACTTTATTCATATAGTGTGCATTTAGATTTTCATTTAAATTCATTACCTTGTTTTGTATTTAAGATGTTTTTACAAAGTATGGAAACTCACAATGATTGTGATATTGCAGGGCCATTGCCACAAAAATAATTGTCCCAAGCAGAGTGGTGA
This sequence comes from Peromyscus leucopus, assembly GCF_004664715.2. Classification (NCBI taxonomy): domain Eukaryota; kingdom Metazoa; phylum Chordata; class Mammalia; order Rodentia; family Cricetidae; genus Peromyscus; species Peromyscus leucopus. The sequence goes on from NC_051070.1 coordinate 488,090, forward strand.
GGTGAAGATAAATGAAATGACCAGGCTTCCTGGAATATGAGGTCCATTTAATTCATCATGAGCTTTTTGTTTGATCTTGTTTTGTCTTGTTTTTGCAAAGATAGGAATTAAAGCCAGGGTCTTAAGTATGTGAAGAACATGATGTGCCACACTGAGTTATGCCTCCAGACATGGTGCTCTCAAAAATAGGTGAGCTTTACATGAGTGATTCTTCACTATGGTTCACTACAATACAACTGTTATCTACAAAAAAACTAGTCTCTATTGCAGTTTTTTTTTTTCCTTATTGTTTGTGGCACTGAGAATAGGTATCTCCTATCACTGCACTACATTTCCCAGTCTTCTTTTTACTTTTTATTTTGAAATGAGGTCCATTGTCTAGGTAGGATTGAAACTCACTGATTTCCATCTCAGCCCCCTGGGCCTGTATCAGAGGTCCATGTGTAGAAGATTTGGTCCTCAAAGCAGCACTACTGGGAGGTGGGGCCTAGTGGGATGTCATTAGATCATAGGTAGGCACCCTCAGGGAGGGCTGTGGAATCTGCCTCTTGATATTATCTTTCACTTCCATGCTACAAGGTAAGCTTTCTTTTGCCAAATTATCCTTGATGTTGTACTACCAGAGGCCTAAACCCAATGGAATTAACTTATTAAAGAACCCCATAAACATGAGCCAAAATGGTCTTTTTCTCATCAGAAGTAGAAAATAATACAAGCTTCTATCATAGTGATGTGAAGTTAACTACATGTCTACCTCTTTCCAAAGTCTGTCATTACTTGGCCAAATACTCTAGTTCAAATTAACTTTTTTTAGGTTGGTGTCATTAAAGCTGACAGACATCATTCAGCTTCATTTACACTCATAAGTAAATAATTTAACAATTAAAGTAATATATAAAGCATGATGAAAGTAATTTGTTCTATTTTCAGGATTTGAGTTTTTGTTACCTACATTTGTTTCAAGCTCATTATGTAACTTCTAGGGTCTGTCATAAATACCAATGCAAAATAGTATCCAATGACAGAAAGTTGTCTATAATACACGTCCTGATCCCTGTGATAATGAATACAATTGTTCAAACAAACAAAAGGTAATTTCTTTTTAAATGTTAAATTGTCAAATACACAAATGCCAACTTTATTATTTCATGTTAAGAAAACATTTCAGAACTTGTCAACATTAAGTTGTATCACATGTATTTAGCAGGAAGCAGAAAGGTATATAAGGCGTGAGGATCAGATACTAGAAGCTCTTTTAAGCTTTTAGGCTTTTAGCAGCAGTTCAGCTGAGATCCATTTGGATGAGGACTCAGAGGCTTCCAATTTGAGGAAACAGGATCAGCTGAGAAATTGGTGAGATGAGGTTAGCTGTGACTTATTCTGTCTCTCTGATTTTTCAGAGTTTACCCGAATACCTGGCTCCCGAGTTTTTTTTTTTTTTATTAATAAGACCATTTGAAATCCACATTACAGTCCTCTATCAGATATGATGATTAAATTTACAACCTTTTCTTTGGTAAAACAGGAAAAGTCACCACCAGTCTATGATGGCATCACCAGAAGAGGTTTCTTGTTTTAATAATAAATATGCTCCCTTTCCCTTTGTGTTTATCTCCTAGCAGGGACCGATTAGGCATTGATAATGTTGTGTTTCAGAAGCATCATCTTTGAATAATTAGTTGCTGCTTCTCTCCTGGGGATACTGTGCATGCAGAACTTTCATTAGCAAGGTATGTAGGGTTAACATATGCACATTATTAATGTAAAAATACCTTTATTCACATGCAAAAATACAGACAAACAGCCTTGTCCTGATCTAAGCTCACAATTCAGTTCACTTGAAGCCTTCTGATAAGGAAGCTTCCTTCCCTCCTAAACACATATTCTCAAAGGGAATCTGTGGGCGACAACAGCTGACTATGGAGACCAAAACTGGAAACTGAAAAAAGTCTCTGATACTAGGCTCTCCCAATTAACTGAGTAAAAATACTGATTCCACAGAAGTGAAATACAGAGGTACTGTGAGTGGTGAGTGAGGATTGGGCTAGGGAAAAGCGCAGATGTGTACTGACTCCCTCTTACACTCAGCGAATTTACACTCAACCAAAGATCACCAGGTAAATCTGTAAACAAGCCCCCTTCATCCCTTTCTTTGGATGATCATTTCACTTCATTTAGAGTTATGGGCTTTTAAAATGCTTTCAGGTGAACATTTTAAGGCTCAGAGCTGGGGAAACAAATAGAACTGTAGTTACTGGAGCATAGAATACAAATGCTCATCTAGGGAGGAGTTGTTAGCCAGAGGATGTGATCCAGCAAGTAATGGTGTCTGCCTTTACCAAGGGAAGTTGATACAGCTGGATAATTAGGAAATAACTAAATCTCTTATTTAAAAATGAAATATTCATAGATTCTTGCTAGTTAAAACATAGCTAAGTGAAATCTGCTTGTAGGAAGCAGAGACCTGGGCAGATAGGTTTTAACAAGGCCATTTTGTTTTCACTCTGCAAAACCACCTCTAAGATGCTTTCAAGGCTGAATCACCCTGTAAAGTCATTACCATGAACAGATGTGTAATGGACTGTCACTTTGTTATTTTAAATAGGCATGGGAATTTCTTTTTACTTAAAAATAAGATTGAAACAGATAAGGAAAACTTGGACATATCTTCCAACTAATATTTAACTCATTCAAAATATTTATAATCAGCATATTCACTGCAGTGCTAGGATAACAAAATACTTAACAAAATGAAAGTTTGTATGTTAGTTATCCACATCCAAATCATACATTGTCCTTTCAGTCTTTATGTGTGGATATCAGGTTAATCTGTAAGTGATATCTTTTGGTGACCTTATTACCCCTCCTCAAATGACAGTCAACAACACAATGACATGTATAATTTTACAGAATTACCCTGTATCTATATGTGAGCCATCACAAAAGTATAGCTTCATTTACCTGCCTTTCTTAAAATAACCACAAAATATATTGCTACAAGTAGAGAGAAAAGAAAGGTAACTGAACACTATGTGTATTACCAGGAACAGAAAGTTTTTGAGCATAAGAAAGTACAAGGTGTGTGTGGTAGTATGGTTGTAACCCTAATGCTTGGATGGGGAAGGCATGGGAGTACAGAGTTCAAGGCCAGCCCCAAAATAATGAGTTTTAAGCTAGCCTAGGCTATGAACCATGTCCCAAAATTATATAAATATAAATAATTAAGTAAATTTATAAATCAGAGACTTTAAAATGTAAGGTATGATTAGTCTAGAAAAAACTATATATATATATATAATATAGAAGTAACCTTCCTATATTCTCATTAGTTATTGATTATATACTCAGGGTTGTCTTGTTTTGTCATAGGATCAAGTAGAAATAATTAACAATAGATTGCATTACTATCTTCATTTTTATTTCTTTTCTGAATTTGTGGTGAATTATATTGGAGAAAAAAATAAACACAATTTAAATGGAGAATAATATCCACTTTAATGATAGTAACAACCATTGGTGATTTACAAAATTACATATTACTAATAAATGAAACCTTCGTTTGTCTGAAAAATGTGAGTATAATATATTGTCAATTACAGGAAAGTAGTATAAATAATAAAAATGTCCATATTATGCTGTGGGATGTTCTGTATGTCCTGTGGGAGCCCGTTCTTGGGTTCCTCGTGGCTTTACCCAGCAGGTCCGCATAGCGGATGATTAGGACCACAGGCCTGAGTGCAGGTGTCTGAGATGGTCTGCACTTGGCTGTGCTGGGGGATGGTCTGTATGTCAAGTTGCTCTGATTGGTCAATAAGTAAAACCTGATTGGCTGTGGCTAGGTAGGAAGTATGGGCGGGGCTAACAGAGATGAGAAATAAAAGAACAGGAAGGAAGGAGTCACTGCCTGCAGCAGCCGCCAGGACAAGGAAGATGTAAAGTACTGGTAAGCCACGAGCCACATGACAAGGTATAGATTTAGAGAAATGGACTAATTTAAGATATAAGAACAGTTAGTAAGAAGCCTGCCATGGCCATACAGTTTGTAAACAAAATAAGTCTCTGTGTTTACTTGGTTGGGTCTGAACGGCTGTGGGACTGGTGGGTGAGAGAGATTTGTCCTGACTGTGGGCAAGGCAGGAAAACTCTAGCTACAATATTATCTGTAGTTACTTTGGGCATTGAGCCACAAATTCAGAGAACACACACACACACCTCAGTCTCATTTGAGATTCAATTTTCTTTTTCCTTTACAGATTCCTGCCACAGAACCTAAAATTTAACTCATGGGATGACTCCCAAGAGTGAATGAAGAAATATTTTCCACTCAAAGATCTGGAACCAGCTAAGAATCCGTGCTATAAACCAGGTCTTGGATTCCAGGCACGTGATCTTTAGTTAAAAGTGACTGGTCTTGCATGGAATCTTCTAATTCCATGAAAGCTAGGCTTCTCCAACAAAGAGCCCACCAATTTTTTGTTCAATGCCAAACAGCCTTTAAAATATACATATAGGTAGCACTGTACATTCTGAACAGGTTATAAGTGTACACATTAAATATATGTTATGTATTGGTTATTTATATGTAGTATACATGGATTATAAATATGGGTCATTGCGCCCAAATATACATACACATATGTGTGTATATGTGTGTGTATTTCTGTATAATAACAGTGAAAAAAAGAGGCCATCCATAAATTTGTAGGAGAGCCAGCAAGGATATATGGGAGGGTTTGAAGGAACAAAAAGGAAGGGAGAAATGTTATAATCAAATTATAATTTCAATAATAGTAACAAATAAATAATTTATCTGCACATGCATGCACCTGTTGAAGGGTTAAAACTCTTGACTCTGAGAGAAGTGTTTTCTAGATCCTTAATTCTAGAATTACAAACAGAAGCATAACTATTAATGGGATGAACCCCAAGAGGAACAAATATAAGTAATGGTGGTAAAGTAGTGTGTGTATGCAAAAATTAAGTGTTCATAGGTTTGGTGGCATAATGAATTTGTGTCCTAACACCAAAAGTAATCACAATGATTCATCATCATGAATGTGATTATACATTCATGTGAAGTTATTTATTTGTATGTATGTGTACATATTCACATGTATACATCTCAACACCTCCCTGTTTTCTGAGACAGAGTCTTAAACTGAACTTGGAGATTATTGATTGGCTAGATAGTCTGGCTAGCCAAACCTAGGAGTCCTCTTCTCTCTACCTCTTTAGCACTGGGATTACAGACCCACTCCACCATGCCAGCCTATTAGATAATGGATCTGACTGAGTTCTTTATACTTGCTTAGCAAGCACTTTACAGATTGAACCAGCTCATTATCTTTGTGAAATTTAATATCAATGAATACCGACAAGATTACAGGGGATGTTCTATGTAGAAAGAAGTGTAAATTAATGAACTTAGTATTGATGAAAATAGAAATAAATGGTTGGATTTAGATAGAAAGATAGATAAGATAATTGTTACAATTAGTTGTTGAGGGATGTTCATGATACCACTATCATGAAATTGGTAAGTATTAAATGAGACTTTAGCACAGTGACTTGTAGATGTAACCAACCGTCTTATGAAATAAGAAACACAGAACCAATGTAAAGAAGAAAGCCAAGAGATCAGAGCTAAGAGCCTTACCACCTGCTGCTAGCCTCTTAAGCCAAGAGATCTCTCCAAAAGAGAGCTACTTCCTGTGTACTTGTCTTTATATAGTCTTTCTGTTCTACCTTCTCATTGGTTGTAAACCCAAACACGTGACTGCCTCATCACTGCCTGAATGTACAGCCCTCCAAGTCTTCTATGGCATTGAGATTAAAGGCGTGTGTCTCTAATGCTGGCTGTATCCTTGACCACACAGAGATCTACCTAGCTCTTCTACCAAGTGCTGGGATTAAAGGTGTGCACCATGAACACCCATCTCTGCTATGGCTTGCTATTAGCTCTGACCCCCAAGCAACTTTATTTATTAACATATAAATAAAGTCACATTTCAGTACAAATAAAATACCACCATAGTGACTAGCACCAAATAAGTACTCATTAAATATTAAGTATGATTACTTATGAAATCTTAAATCAAATAGAAAAAGCATTATACAAGAAAAAAATTTAAGCATATAACTTCTTATAATGTATATGAGGAAAGACTAACGCAATCAACAATAAGCATCTAATAAACACCTAGGAACTGTACAAGCAAATTGAATACAAGAAGCAGAAAACACAAGCTCTGCCTGTTTGTTTGCCACAGTTGTCAACAAATGAAAACATCCCCTCCCATTTCTTTGTCCTATCTTTGCTTGCATCTAGTCTCAGCCCTTGACCTGAGGGCATACATCTACACTGATGACTATGCTGCCTCTGTCTTATTTTTGTCTGATCCAGGATTTGGGGATAAGCTACCTAACTTTCCTACTTCCTTATTTCAATTATCCCCTTCAAACTTTAATTTGTCATTGCTGACACACTCATTCCCTTTGGCTAAGATAAAGATCCACCTTTTCCCAAGAGAAGTTCAGAGAGTTTTAAAGAATTGAAGCAGCTTTCTTTTTTGAATTATCTTTATTTCAGAGCACGAAGTCTGGAAGCCTCTTGTTGCCAAGGTCTTATGAAGAGATGGACAAGAGCATTTTAAAAGTTGGAAGGAAGATGTTCAAATGTGGGAACTCATTTCAATGAGTATGCAAGGCTTGCTTCAGGCTTAGCAAAGATCCTGGCTGGATCAGCTTCCTTATCCCTTTTTAAGTGAGAAAAAAAAATCTTTGGGAGTTCCTAGCACTGTATTTTTAAACTAAAAGTTTAGCTTTTGTAGATTGTGAATCTAGGACTCAAATTTATGGCCTCATCTTTGTTGGATATCTGCAAGGGATTCAGCTAAGAAGAAACATTCTGTATAACCAACAAAACAGATATACTGAAGTCCAAGGTTAAATACTTCTGGGCTTTAAAAAATGTTTTTGGAAACTGACAATGTGACAAATATCTCCACTCCTATACATGTTCATGGTGTGGAAAGATGCCTGGGCTGTAGATACTCACCTGGACAGAGGTATCAGAGATAATTTGCTGTCAAAAGCTCAGCCTTGTGCTTGATAATAACATCACCATTATGTAAGGTATTCACGGCTATAGATGTATCTCAGCTGGAACAGAGACAAAGAAAGTTTGACGCACATAACCTGTCCCACCCTGACAGATGTTTGGATGTTTGTCTCACTGTTCTGTTGGGAGATCAGTGATGGTCAAGCTAGAGAAAGCCACTCTTCTATACTTTGGGTACAGCCCCAGGAATAGTTCAGCATTTAAAAAGACAAATTCACTTTTACCATGGGGTTGATAACAATAAATCTATATTTCTTCAGTGATGGAGGTCACTCCCATGGTACTGGAGAACCCTGACAAGTCAAAAATATTTTCAAAAACAGGAATATTTTACCAAGCTGATTATGACCACTGTCTCTTTCCACTACACTATTTCAACTTCCCTTTACTGTATTTCTCTTCAACCAGGGTAGTTTGGGATCAAAGGAACATGGAATTGAGGGCATATTTCTAAGATTAGTAAATTCGACTAATTTCCTTAGCTTTTTAGGACATGGGGATGACTTTGGGAATATTTGCATAGCCTTTTTTAGTTGTGAGAAAGTTAGACTACATATCAAATCAAATACCATTTACACTGTACAATGTCTAGCACACATTTGGAGAGTTGACAAGAAACAAATTTTTGAACTATATAGAGCCATTGACAACAAATGCATAAAACCAAAGTTATTCTATATTATGGTTCCTGTGACCTCTCTGGTAGTGTTTGCTTCACAAACTGTAAAGACTATTGCTTGCCTTTTCATTGCCATTTACCTTAGCTTTGCATGTGATTTTGAATGTACTTTATTTAAAAGGATTCCTGAATTGTAGGCCAGAAAATATATGAACCTACTTGTCTTGCCTGTGAAGTAGACTTCTCACCACTGTAACCAAATACCCAACAGTAGAAAATTTTAGGAGGGCCAAGTTATTTTGACACATAGTTTCAGACCATCATTGTGGAGAAAGCTTAGTGGAGAGTTTCTTAGCAGCTGGAGTATATAGTAGAAGCCCCCAAATTTAGTAGATCAGGAAAAGAGGTTCAAATGGAAGTATGGCTGGGCTATAACCCTTAAAACCATGTCCAGTGGGAGTAGGGCATGTCTCTGACTACTGCCTTTTCTTCCTAGTGGGTTGCCTCCTCAAGTCTGGATATGAGGGTTTGTGCCTAGTTTTACTGTAACTTGTTAAGCCATGTTCACTGGATATCCCTGGGAGGCCTGCTATCATTTTAAGGGAACTACGAGAGGAATTGATCTGGAGGAGAGGAAAGGTAGTGAGAGGGACTGAGAGAAGTGGAGGGAGGGGAAACTGCAATTAGTATGTAATGTATGGAGGAATAAAAGGGAGAAAATTGTCCAAAAACCTGCCTTTGCCAGCCTGCATCATGCCAGCAAAGTTCTACACCAAACAGCATCACCAGTCTGAAACTGGTGTTCAAGCACAGGAGCCTGTGGAATAAATTCCACATTCATTCAACCCATAACACATAGTAGAGAGAAAGATATGCGCTCAGCTATGTGCAGCACAAACTTACAGAAACAAGAAAAACTCAGGCAGTACTGAAATCTTGTAATTATGTTCATGGGTAATTTAAATAAAAAAATGGTTCCAATGATGGTAATAATGTATATTGTGCTTGGTCAAAATGAATATGAAACCATTAGAAACAAAGTATCATGATTATATTACAACATCCAATAAATGAAAAGGTAGGATATAAAGTAGTGTTTAAAAATTAGTTTCCAGTATTTTAAAATAACTCAAGGAGGCCCCCAGCTCCCATCCTGCCCCCGACTTCCCTTCTGAACCAGAGGTGAGTATCCGGACCCAACCTGGACCCCATCCCTGGGCACCAGCCTCTCTGGGAAAACCTGCCCAACTTGGCCCCAGGTTCTGGCCACCGGGCAGGTCCCCTTCTAGCCCCACCTGGAGGGATTCCCTTTTCCAAGCCCCCCCTGGCAGCCCCTGCAATCTCCATGCCCTGCCCCCACGCCCATCTGCCCGAGACCCCAGCCACTTCCTGAGACTTAGAGACCGGCCCCCAGCTCCCATCCTGCCCCCAGTTTCCCTTCTGGACCAGAGGTGAGTATCTGGGCCCAACCCGGACCCCAACCCTGGGCACCAGCCACTCCGGGAAGACCTGCCCAACTTGGCCCCGGGTTCTGGCCACCGGGCAGGTCCCCTTCTAGCCCCACCGGGAGGGATTCCCTTTTCCAACCCCCCCCCATAGCCCCTGCAATCTCCACACCCTGCCTCCACACCCATCTGCCAAGACCCCAGCCAATTCCTGAGACTTAGAGACAGGCCCCCAGCTCCCATCCTGCCCCCGACTTCCCTTCTGGACCAGAGGCCCCCAGCTCCCATCCTGCCCCAGACTTCCCTTCTGGACCAGAGAGACAGGGCTCCCATCTTGCCCTGGACTTCCCTCCTGGACAAGATCTCACATCCTGACCTGGACTTCCCTTCTGGACAAGAGCACACATCCTACCCCGGACTTCCTGTCTGGACAAAAGCTCCCATCCTTCCCCAGACTTCCGGTCCAGATAAGAGCTTTCATCCTGCCCTGGGGGTCCCATTTGGACAAGGGAACTCCCATATGGACAAGAGAGAGAGACTTCCTGAATCTGTCAGCTCTTTCTGAACCAAGTACACTGATAAGACCAAGAAGGAACCACAAGGAGATGGGCAGATGTCAAGGCAGAAGTACATACAACAAAATGAAGAGCAATACAGCATCACCAGAACCTAGCCCGCCTCCAACATCTAGACCTGAACATCAAAAACTGGAAGAAGCAGAAGAAAGTAGCCTTAAGAGTAACATCATGAGGAAGGTAGAGGCTTGTGTAGAGGAAAAGACAAAGAAATTGGAAGAACGCTGTAAACAACTAGAGGAAAGGGCAAAAAAATTAGAAGAAAACAATAAAGTCCTGGAAGAAAACAATAAAGTCCTGGAAGAAAACAATAAAGTACTGAAAGAAAATCATGAAAAAGCAATGAAACAAATAAAGGAAACAGTCCAAGACATGAAAAGGGAAATTGAAAAAATAAAGAAGACACAAACAGAGGGAATGCTGGAAATAGAAAACCTGAGTAAAAGATCGGGAACTTCAAATGCAAGTATAACCAACAGAATGCAAGAGATGGAAGAGAGGATCTCTGGCATTGAAGATACAGTAGAAGAAATAGTTTCATCAGTCGAAGGAAACACTAAAGCCAACAAAGTCATGAACCAAAATGTCTAAGAAATTTGGGACACCATGAAAAGACCAAACCTACGAATTATAGGGATAGAAGAAGGTGAAGAATACCAACTCAAAGGCACAGAAAATATATTCAACAAAATTATAGAAGAAAACTTTCCCAACTTAAAGAAGGAAATGCCTATGAAGATACAAGAAGCCTATAGAACACCAAACAGACTAGACGCCCCAAAAAAGTCCCCTTGACACATAATAATTAAACAACTAAATGTATAGAATAAAGAAAGAATATTAAGAGCAGCCAAGGAAAAAGGCCAAGTGACCTATAAAGGTAAACCCATCAGAATAACACCTGATTTCTCAATGGAGACTTTGAAAGCCAGAAGGACCTGGACAGATGTAATGCAGACACTAAGAGACCATGGATGTCAGCCCAGACTAATATACCCAGCAAAACTTTCAATCATCATAGACGGAAGGAACAAGACATTCGAAGACAAAGCCAGATTTAAACAATACCTATCCACAAACCCAGCCCTACAGAAAGCACTAGAAGGAAAATTCTAACCGAAGGAAATCAAATACACACTCGAAAACACAGGCAATAGATAAAGCCACAACAGTAAACCCCAAAGAAGAGAAGTACACACACACTACCACCAAAAATAACAGGGATGAACAATCACTGGTCGTTAATATCCCTTAATATCAACGGACTTAATTCACCTATAAAAAGACATAGACTTACAGAATGGATACGAAAGCAGAACCCAACTTTCTGCTGCATACAAGAAACACATCTCAAATTCAAAGACAGACACTACCTAAGAATAAAGGGCTGGGAAAAGACTTTCCAATCAAATGGTCTTAAGAAACAAGCAGGTATAGCCATCCTGATATCCAACAAAATAGACTTCAAACTAAAATCAATCAAAAGAGATCAAGAAGGGCATTACATCCTCATCACAGGAAAGATCCACCAAGATGAAGTTTCAATTGTGAACATTTATGCCCCAAACACAAGGGCACCCACATATGTAAAAGAAACATTACTAAAGCTTAAACCACATATAAAACCCCACACATTAATAGTGGGAGATCTCAACACCCCACTTTCACCACTGGACAGATCTCCCAAATCGAAACTTAACAGAGAAATAAAGGACTTAACTGATGTCATGACCCAAATGGACCTAATAGATATCTACAGAACATTCCATCCTAACAAGAAAGAATATACCTTCTTCTCAGCACCCCATGGAACTTTCTCTAAAATCGACCACATACTTGGCCACAAAGCAAATCTCAACAGATACAAAACAATTGGAATAACCTCCTGTGTTCTATCAGACCACCATGGTTTAAAGTTAGATTTCAACAACAACAAAAACTACAGAAAACCTACAATCTCATGGAAACTGAATAATGCTCAACTGAATCACCAATGGGTTAAGGAAGAAATAAAGAAAGAAATTAAAGACTTCCTAGAGATCAATGAAAATGAAGACACCACATACCCAAACTTATGGGACACTATGAAAGCAGTGCTGAGGGAAATTCATAGCACTAAATGCCCACATAAAGAAGTTGGAGAAATCCCACACTAGTTAACAGCACACCTGAAATCTCTAGAACAAGAAGAAGCAAAGTCTCCCAGGAAGAATAGACACCAGGAAATTAACAAAGTGAGAGGTGAAATTAATAAATTAGAAACTAAGAGAATAATACAAAAAATAATGAAACAAAGAGTTGGTTCTTTGAGAAATCAACAAGATAGACAAGCCCTTATCCAAACTAACCAAAAGACACACAGAGAGAGAATCCAAATCAACAAAATCAGAAGTGAAAAGGGGAACATAACAACAGACACTGAGGAAATCCTGAGAATTATAAGGTCATATTTCAAAAACCTCTACTCCACAAAACTGGAAAACCTAAAAGAAATGGACATTTTTCTGGATAGGTACCACATACCTAAGTTAAATCAAGACCAGATAAACTATTTAAATAGTCCAATAACCCCTAAGGAAATAGAAACAGTCATTAAAAGTCTCCCAACCAAAAAAAGCCCAGGACCAGATGGTTTCAGCACAGAATTCTACCAGATCTTCAAAGAAGAGTTAATACCAATACTCTCTAAATTGTTCCACATAATAGAAACAGAAGGAACATTACCAAACTCCTTCTATGAGGCTACAATTACCCTGATTTCTAAACCAAACAAGGATGCAACAAAGAAAGAGAACTACAGACTGATCTCCCTCATGAACATTGATGCAAAAATACTTAATAAAATACTGGCAAACAGACTCCAAGAACACATCAGAACAATTATCCACCATGATCAAGTAGGCTTCATCCCAGGGATGCAAGGGGGGTTCAACATATGAAAGTCCATCAATGTAATATACCATATAAACAAACTCAAAGAAAAAAAAACACATGATCATCTCACTAGATGCAGAAAAGGCATTTGACAAAATCCAGCACCCCTTCATGATAAAAGTCTTGGAGCGATCAGGAATACAGGGAACATACCTAAACATAATAAAGGCAATTTACAGCAAGCCAACAGCCAACATCAAATTAAATGGAGAGAAATTCAAAGCAATTCCATTAAAATCAGGAACAAGGCAAGGCTGTCCACTCTCCCCATACTTATTCAATATAGTACTTGAAGTTCTAGCCAGAGCAATAAGACAACATAAGGAGATTAAGGGGATAAAAATTGGAAAGAAAGAAGTCAAGCTTTCCCTATTTGCAGATGACATGATAGTATACTTGAGTGACCCCAAAGATTCCACCCAGGAATTGATAAAGCTTATAAACACCTTCAGCAACATACCAGGATACAAGATCAACTCAGAAAAATCAGTAGCCCTCCTATATACAATGGACAAAGAAGCTAAGAAGGCAATTAGAGATACATCACCCTTTACAATAGCCACAAATGACATAAAATGCCTTGGGGTAACACTAACCAAGCAAGTGAAGGACCTATATGACAAGAACTTTAAGTCCCTGAAAAAAGAAATTGAAGAAGATGTCAGAAAATGGAAAGATCTCCCATGCTCATGGATAGGCAGGGTTAACATAGTAAAAATGGCAATCTTACCAAAAGCAATCTACAGATTCAATGCAATCCCCATTAAAATACCAACACAATTCTTCACAGACCTGGAAAGAATAATACTCAACTTCATATGGAAAAACAAAAAACCCAGGATAGCCAAAAGAATCCTGTACAATAAAACAACCTCTGGAGGCATCACAGTCCCTGACTTCAAGCTCTACTATAGAGCTACAGTAATAAAAACAGCTTGATATTGACATAAAATCCGGCATGTGGACCAATGGAATCGAATTGAAGACCCTGATATTAGCCCACACACCTATGAACATATAATTTTTGACAAAGAAGCCAAAGGGGAACAATGGAAAAAAGAAAGCATCTTCAACAAATGGTGCTGGCATAACTGGATATCAACGTGTAGAAGGCTGCAAATAGATCCATATCTGTCACCGAGCACAAAACTTAAGTCCAAGTGGATCAAGGACCTCAACATAAATCCAGCTACTCTGAACCTGCTAGAAGAGAAAGTAGGAAGTAGTCTTGAACGCATTGGCACAGGAGATCACTTCCTAAATATAACACCAGTAGCACAGACACTGAGACAAACAATCAATGGGACCTCTTGAAACTGAGAAGCTTTTGTAGAGCAAAGGATATGGTCAACAAGGCAGAGCGACAGCCTACAGAATGGGAAAAGATCTTCACTAACCCCACATGTGACAGAGGACTGATATCCAGAATATATAAGGAACTCAAGAAATTAGACATCAAAACGACCAACAGTCCAATTGAAAAATGGGCTTTAGAACTAAACAGAGAATTCTCAACAGAGGAAACTCAAATGGCTGAAAGACATTTAAGGAATTGCTCAACATCCCTAATCATCAGGGAAATGCAAATCAAAACAACTCTGAGATACCACCTTACGCCTGTCAGAATGGCTAAAATCAAAAACACTGAAGACACTTTATGCTGGAAAGGATGTGGAACTAGGGGAACTCTCCTCCACTGCTGGTGGGAATGCAAGCTTGTACAACCACTTTGGAAATCAATATGGTGCTTTCTTAGAAAATTGGGAATCAATCTCCCCCAAGATCCAGCTATACCACTCCTGGGCATATACCCAAGAAATGCTCAATCATACCACAAGAGCACTTGCTCAGCTATGTTCATATCAGCATTGTTTGTAATAGCCAAAACCTGGAAACAACCTAGATGCCCTTCAACTGAAGAATGGATAAATAAATTGTGGCATATATACACAATGGAATACTACTCAGCAGAGAAAAACAATGACATCATGAGGTTTGCAGGCAAATGGATGGATCTAGAAAAAATCATCCTGAGTGAGGTAACCCAGACTCAGAAAGACAAATATGGTATGTACCCACTCATAGGAAGATGCTAGATGTGGAACAAGGATGACTGGACTGCTACTCACATCACCAGTGAGGCTACCTGGAAAACGGGACCCCAAGAAAGACACGGAGAAATGGATGAGATCTACATGAACAGCCTGGACATGAGTGGGAGCAATGAAGGGCGAGGGTCGAGGGAAAGAGAGCGGGAGATCCTAGCTGGATCAAGAAAAGAGAGGGAGAACAAGGAATAGGAGACCACAGTAAATGAAGACTACATGAGAAAAGGAAGAAACGAAGAGCTAAAGAGGCCCACAGAAATCCACAAAGATACCCCCACAAAAGACTGCTGGCAATGGTCGAGAGACAGCTGGGACTGACCTACTCTGGTGATGGGATGGCCAAACACCCTAATAGTTGTGCCATAAACCCCATCCAAGGACTGAGGAATCTGGATGCAGACATCCATGGCTAGGCCCCTGGTGGAGCACTGGGAGTCTAATTAGTGAGAAAGAGGAGGGTTTATATGAGCGAGAATTGTTGAAACCAAGTTTGGATAAAGCACAGGGACAAATAACCAAATGAATGGAAACACATGAACTATGAACCAAAGGCTGAGGGGCCCCCAACTGGATCAGGCCCTCTGAATAGGTGAGACAGTCGATTGGCTTGATCTGTTTGGGAGGCATCTAGGCAGTGGTACCAGGTCCTGGGCTCGCTGCATGAGTTAGCTGTTTGAAACCTGGGACTTATGCAGGGACACTTGGCTCAATCTGGGAGGAGGGGACTGGACCTGCCTGGACTGAGTCTACCAGGTCAATCCCAGTCCTCAGGGGAGACCTTGATCTGGAGGAGGTGGGAATGGGAGCTGGGCTGGGGGGAAGGGGAGGGGGGCAGGAAGGGAGAGAACAAGGCAATCTGTGGCTATATATGTAGAACTGAATATTATTGTAATATAAATAAAAAAATATAAGCCATGTTAAAAAAACAAAAAAATAATAATAAAATAACTCAAGGAGAAAATCAAGATGAAATTTACACCCCAGTTAATCTCTGTATGTATCCCTAAATGTTTAATATTAATAGTAAAATGAATCATCTTTTCAGCACCAGTCTTCTCCACATTTCTGTAAAAGAATTTTTAAAAATGTAACATAGTATTTATTAGAAAAAATCCTGTTCACTGTCTGATGATTGTATCAAAGATGGGTTCTAATGCTCGCTGTACTTGTTTCCTACTGCAATCACAAGTTACTATAATCTTCGTGACAAAGCAATACAAATTAATTGTCTTAAGTTCTCCAAATTGGAAGATTAAGCTGGTCTCAGTGGACAATGCCAGTACCTAGTGAGACCTGTATCTGCTCTAGAGATCAAGGGGTGAATCTGACTCCTTATTTTTATTTTATCAATTAATTGTGTGTTGAGTAGGGTTCCATAGACTCTGGATGTGCAGAAGTCAGAGGAGTCTTGCTGCTGTCTCCCTCTGTTATGGCTTGCCTTACTCCTTCAATTTAGGGTCTCTTACTGAATCTGGGATGACAAGACTAGCTGCCAAAAAAAACCCCAACTATTCTCCTGTCCTCCCACCCCTGCAGCTCTTCATATGGTGGCAGGGAGCAGCAAGCATCCTTACCCATCAAACCATCTCTCTAGCCTTTGAGTTCTTGCTTTTTAAAACGTACTGACATTTCTGCCAGTCCTTCTGTCTTTAAAGTCAGCAAGAGAAGGTTAAGATCTCTTCATGTTGTAACTCTGATTGATTCACCTCTTCTCCTTTTCCATATACATAGACCCTTGTGATTGTATTATACCCATTTATTAACCCAGTATAACCTCTTGATGACAATCACAGTTGTTACTTGTCATATAATCCAATATATTACAGATATAGAGAGTGGGACACATGTCTTTGGAGGGCTATTATTCTGTCTACCACAATCATTAAAGTTTGAACTTTGATTACTTAATTGGTTAAAATTCTCCTCTGCTTATAAATCTGATAACAAGGTACAAATCATCGTCCTTATACCAAAGGAAGTAGAGTACCTCATGTGATCAAAGATTTTCAAGAACAGTACAATTTCTATGTACTCACCACGAGTACAAACCATTTTTCTGCTCAGAGAAATCTTTGAAATCACATGATCTTACAACTCAGTGCTCTTACCTAATTGCCAGGAATAGTGAGTTTTGGACTTTACTCAGTCTAGACATCATTTATTAATTCAAAATTGATTGTTTTGTCCAAGTTTTTCAAATCAGTGTTTTCTACTAATTCATTTCAGTTTTTGTTTTCCTTTTTTGAGCTTCCAGGGAAAAACACCTATTTGTCTTAGAAAACATAACCTGAAGCTTGGCTAAATTCCACCTCGTCCTTAGAGAAATGTCCATATGTAGCAGGCCATAGTAAAATCAAACTTCTGACAGAGTAGAAACATCTGTGCCAGGCACTGCTGAGTGTATGGAGTAGGCATATGTGCATGATGGAAAGGACTGGAGAAAATGATTGGAAGTTATTTATATCCCTTTCTGTTCATGTGTTTGATGAATAACATAAATCATTCTCTTGTTTATGGTTACATCAATTGGAATTCTGCCACTTTCATTCTGAATGATGCTGTGTAATTTTGTATGTGCTGAGCATTGTAATTAATGGCAATTAAAAATACAACCAAGGAAGGTAGTTCCTTTAGGTCATAATAAAATAACAATTCTTTAGATGTCCAAAACTGGGCTTCCTAATAGAATAATCTGGTACCATCAAAACTTCAGCATTTTATTACTTTTAGTATTAACCTCCTGGATGCTTTCTATAGCTATCAGGCACAAAATATCATTTCTCTTGCTATAACTAGTTTATAGCATAGAAACCAAACCCTTGGCTTCAACTAGAACGTATAAGCATTATATGCAAAGAGGTAAAATAATAATCACTCAAATTATATATCCAAGATAATTGCAAAGAGTTTCTCTTGACTTTATTGCTGTTGTGATTAATTGTATCAAATGAATGAATAAGTAAATGAAAACATGTTGAAGAAATAAGTATAATCCCAGAAAATAACAACTGCTAATGCAACTGCTAATGCAGGTTCATAACCCACGAATCCATCTACACTATTTCCTGAGGTGATGTGCCTATCAGAAATTGTATTTAATTTAGTCATGTCTCACCTATTCCAAAGATCTTTTGAACATTCAAGAGCCAAAGATAAACACTAATAATGTGGCTTAGTTTTGATTGGAAATGAATTTATAGACTAGGTAATTCTACAGTTATATACATGTATCAAAACAGTAATTATTTTATTACTAAATGAGTATATTTTTAACAAAATGCTTTATTTTTAGCATAGAAATTTAATCTCAGTCTCTTCTTGTTCTTATTTTCTTAGCATCTTTAAAAATCAGGGTTATAATCATATGAGTATCCAGAACTTAAACTTTTATTAATGAAAAACACAGCCCTTCTCATAGGTAACATTAATACCCAAAGCCATAGAAAACAGTGAACTTCCTTCTCCAAAAACAGAGCAGCAATGGACTTTTTCCTTCTGACTGAACTTTTATAGTTTTTACAATTATCTGAATAAAGAAAAAACCTTAGTGACAAAGTCTCAGGACATATAATTAAATGATCTGGGACTTACTCTGTTTTCAATCTAACATCGAATCTTGTGCAGATATTTTTAAAAGACAGGATCAAAACATATATACAAAGCTATATTTTACAGGGTACTTCTAAAATTGCTTGTTATTTGTACAATTTACCAATTTAATCTATAAATTATATGAGGAATAATTAGAACTTACCTATCTCAAAATATGTCCCTTCATAATTTGATATGATACTCAGAGTTAGAGAGGCATCTCTATGTCCATGTTGTGCTCTCAAAATCACTGCTACCTTTGACTGATATTATGGGGTACTTTCAGAATCAGTAAAAAGGAACCATGGGTTCTTTTTCCATAAAAATACTGTAAAGCATGTGTGATATATTTGTAGCATGTTTAATGGACTTTTCATTCCTGATGCACATTCTCTAATGTTTCATGAATTCCAAGTTAAGAATCTTTGATATATGATATAAAAATTCTTTATTACAATACAAATTATTAGGGTCAGGAAATCATATCACAGATCAGCAGTGAGGAAAATATCCATAAAGGTTTAAATCATATATAAAGGTTTGAGCAATTAAAGACAATGAAAGGGCAATTTCGTGAAACATTTCCCTTCATCATGGACTGGAGGTTTGTTTAAAAATGCAGAATTCTACTCTCACCTTAGTTTGTGTTGAGAATTGAATGTGAAATGTCTCCCATAGATTCATGTGTTGGAATACTTGGTACATAGTGGATCATGCTGTTTGATAAGGTTGTAAAAAACCTTCAAAAATTAAGGTCTGACTGGAGGAAGTATGTCACCAGCCTGCTTCCTGTTCTCTCTCTACTTCTAGACTGGCCACACAATATGATATCCCAACTTCATGTTCTTGCCACCATGCCTTCTCCATCATAATGGGCTGTATTGCCCCAGAATTACAAACCAAAATACACCTTTCCCCATTGTAGGTTGTTGAATATATTTCCCAAAAGTTGTATGCCCACTCAATACAAATTTCAATCTTATTTGGAAATTGTGTTTGAAGGTGTAATTAGTTAAGGACTTGAAGATTGACAAACATGGATTTAGGATGCCCTAAATCCTATGATAGTGTGTTTATAATAAGAAGGGATTGGGACAAGGGTTTTTAATAAGATAGTCATGGAAACTAACCCAGTAAGAACAAAAGTCAAAATTGGAGTAATTCTGCCATCCATCATGGAACACTAGGAACCAATTAAAGCTAGAAAAAAAATAGAAAAGAAAAGAAAAAAAGGCAGGGATTTTCCTTCCACTCTGTGGAAGGAGTGTGATCTCTTAATTCACAATCTCTAGAATTATGAGAAAACAAATTTCATTACTGCTATCAAATTTGTTTCTAATAATTTCAGCATCCATAGGAATCTCATGTATAGGTGAGCTGGGGTATACCAGAAGCAGTCCACTACAACTAAGAGGGAAAAGGGTGTTGCTGGAGAATTTCTCTCCAGCTCCCGCCACCAAGTCCTGCAGTCCCACAACCCATGTATAAAATAAACACACAGACTCTTACATTATTTAAACTGCTTGGCCATTAGCTCAGGCCTATCATTGTCTAACTCTTACTCTTATATTTAGCCCATTTTTATTAATCTTTACTTTGCCACGTGGCTCGTGGCTTACCAGTACTTTACATCTTCCTTGTCCTGGCGGCGGCTCCAGGCGGTCTCTTCTTTCCTTCCTCCTTCCTCAATTCTCCTCTCTCCTTCTTCCACCTATACTTCCTGCCTGGTCACTGGCCAATCAGTGCTTTATATATAGAGAGGGATATCCACAGCAAGAGGGTACTTGGAGATAGACAAATCCAGGAGACCATGAGCATGGAGAGGGACTCTGGGAAGGCATTTGAGGACAAGCAGGGCTCCTCTAGGACATTTTCTTTCATGCACTGGTTCCAGATAGCCTTTGAACAATGTACACTGATACCACTGTGATCCCTAAGTAGGCTAACTGCTCTCATAAGCATGAGGATCACTTTGCAGTAGTGTCTCATGGTGTCTACAAAAACCACACACACACACACACACACACACACACACACACACACACACACACACACACATCATAGTTAAAAAGCTGACATACCCTGAAGCAAGCAGCTAACTAAATACAAAGGGTGGTCAGGGAATATCCCCAGGTGGATTGTTATGGTCAGCTGGTCACATCTTTGATTAAATAATGGAAAATGTGCTCAAAGAAGGCTTTACTCAGAATTATCCACAAAATCCTATTTTTATTAACAAAGAGAAATCATGTCCCTGTTCATAGCTTGAGAAAATAAATAGGGAAGAAAAACAATACAGAAACAGACATGAGCTTGTGAGTGTGTACAGAAGCAAACAAAATATTACTAATAAATATTACCATGCCTATTCCACAGAAGGAACAATTAAACACATTCCTCCACATACTTCTTCAGTTCTAAAATTACCACTGGAAAAAAATCCAAAGTGTCTTTCTGGAAAACAAAAGCAAAACCTATCAGCCCAATTATTTTCTCTATTGAAAAGTATCATCACTCTGTATGTTTGTTGTCAGATTTAGAACATGTCTGGCTGTTCATCATTCAAAGTTCTCTCTGTGTTGCTCTGTCTCTGTTCTCTCTCTCTCTCTCTCTCTCTCTCTCTCTCTCTCTCTCTCTCTCTCTCTCTCTCTCCATTCTCCTGACGCATTTTTGCTACATATTCAATGGAGCATGAGAAAAAGTCCCCACAACCCCCACAAGATATTAAATCCTATGCAACATTTACTCAACCCCTTAATCCCTACCGGCTCAATAGGAAGTAGGGCAAACAAGTCAGCGCCATCCCTGCAGAACCATCAATCAATAGAGGGGCATAGTACCATCACCCAGGGAACTTTAAAAGTCCTCACTGTCAAGGCAGCACAGCAGACCTAGCAAACCAGTTAAGACTTGGCCCTGATATCTTAAGAGTATTTCCTAAAGACTGAGTCCTCACATCCTTTATGAATTCTTTTCAGACAAAGTCCACATCACTTAGAAATCTTCCAGCAAGTTTCTATTACTTGAGTCTGAAATTTTTGCAAAACATGTTTTGTTTTATCCTCTGGCCACCTTCCTTTGGTTCCCTCCAGATAGGGTCTGCAGAGGGGTTCTCTGGTAACCCTTTCTAGAGCAATTTCCTAATTCTACTATGTCCACTCTATCATGTGATCTAGATTTCCTTCAATTACTTGTTTTCTATTAGAATTTCCTTGCACAACGCACACTTAAAGGTCTATGACATCAGTTACCATATATATTTTTCTAAAACCTCATCACCTAGTAGGATACTAATAAACATATGATAGCAGAAAGGTGAATGAGTGAATGAAAGAACATTTATCGTCTTACACTGTTGAATTCTGTCCTTGAGATCACGGGTATTTCATGTACTTGTACCCTTGTAATTCCTTACAATTGCAGTACTGATTTGAAGTTTGCAGAGAAATTCCATAGGCATTATTTAAATTGTAGTTGTAACAACATCTTAAAGGAAAGTAAACACCAGTTCATAGAATAATCTTTTGGAAGAGAGCAAGATTGAGGCCTCCCCCAAACATCAAAAATTGAAAAGAAAATGTCTATGGTCACACACGTAGTAGGTGGTGCTCTCAGAGGGCACCATAGTGCCCAGAATCCTTCTCCTTTGTTCCTGCCTCCTCTGAAGTAAACACCATTAGAACTGCAAGTTGGTTGACTAGGTTATACAATACTCATGTGGCAAAGATGTAGTACTGGCAATATGATGCAGGTTCCTTTTTGTTTGTTTGTTTTGTCTTGTCTTGTTTTTTACCTAAACTGGTAATTGAGACCTACAGACAATGTTTTCAGGGATCACTAGTGAGAACCTGAAGTCACTACCACTAGTGAGCAGAATAGGCCACTGTAAGCATGCACTGCATCACACTCTATGCAGATCTATAATCCTTCCAAAATCTTATTTGCTAGTATGACCTTAAGACTGCAATCCCTCTGGACTTCTCTCTTTAGGTAATAAAATTATCTGGAAGAAAGTGTCTGGGCAGGAGCACAAATTAGGTCACTTGAGTCTGTGCCTGTCTCTTCTATAATTACAATAAACTACACTCAAGAGTATAAGTCCTTAAATTCTGTCTCCTCATCACAATGGGAATGCTCACTCACATTAACCACATACAGTCTTCCTGCCTCTGTATAGAGGCAGCAGCCTGAAAGGCTTTTCAAGGTACTAGTGCAGAATACACTTTTTTTCATTTCATATCCCTATGTCTTTTGGATAATTATCATACAATGAGACTTTTAAGTAGAAAACTTGGCAAAGCTGTTAATGTGCTTGTCAAACTGCAAGGGACCTTGAGATATTTGCTGGAACTATCCAAGCTTTACAAGTCTGGCTGATGCATTATGCCAGGCCATTTACTATTATTTGCCAGAACCTACATGGCGTGAATATTCTGAATGGTAAAGAGGCTAAAATTGCCGGACAGTGGTGGCACACACCTTTAATCCCAGTGCTTGGGAGGCAGAAGCAGGTGGATCTCTGTGAGTTCCAGGCCAGCCTGGTCTACAGATCGAGTTCCAGGAAAGGCACAAAGCTACACAGAGAAACCCTGTCTCGAAAAACCAAAAAAAAAAAAAAAAAAGCTAAAATTATTTAAAATCTTAGATAGGAAGCCAAAGAATCCTGCCTTCCTCCAAATAATAGGCGACACAAATGAAATAAATATTTATAGAAAAGCTAAGTCTTATCTGTCTTAATTGTTATATTTCAAATAAAAGGGTGTCACACAAAAGAATTCATTACTCTCAACCCCAAATACTTGGTAAGAAGCAGAGAGCAGACACACATGTGGCTCAGACACATGATCCCAAGGCAGAGAGGTGGAGGATGGGAGGGCGGTTGTGAGCTCTCAGTCCCTCTGGCTAGCTATGCAAGTCTAGGCTTGCAGCTGACTCTGAAGATAAATAGGAAGTAACAAGCAGAGGTTCAAGGTGAGCAGGCACACAATCTAGGGGTCTAAAGGCCCAAACACAGAGCCAAGCTCACACACTGAGTAGAGAGGTAAAGGAGAAGGAAGGCCAGCATGTGGGCCAACATAAGCTACTTTAGCTACTTTAGTTCAGGCCTGACAGGGTTTGCATTTCTCTCATGGAGGATCCAGATTGAATTAAAGTCATATCAATCTCATACTAGTGCCCTATTATTTTACACAAATGCTATATTAATCTCCAATACGGAGATTAATACACAAAATACAAATCTGACTTCTAATAAAAAGAGTTCTTTCTCCTTTCCATCCTCTGTATGTGTGTGTGTGTGTGTGTGTGTGTGTGTGTGTGTGTGTGTGTGTGTGTGTATAATTATTGTTTGAATTTAAGGCCTTGTATGTTCTAAGCAAGTATTCTCCACTGAACCACATTCCCAGTTTCTTTCTTAAAAATTATTTTTAATTTACTTATATTTTAAAATCAGGCTCTCACCAAGTTGCTCCGGAAGGCCTTCAAGTTATTCTACAGTTCAGATGAGTCTTGAACTTGGGATCCTGTGGTGATATTTTATTTGTGAACTCCAGTAAAGCTTATCTAGGGGTCAGAGGAAAAAGCCAGCCACTATATTAAGCATAGAGATCAGGTACTGGCAGCACATGCTTTTAATCCTAGCATTCGGGAAACAGAGATCCCGGCTCTCTGTGAGTTCAAGGCCACAATGGGAACAGAGCCAGGTGTGGTGGCACATGACTTTAATCCTAGTGCTACGTAACCATAGAGGTCTGGAGGTCTGGACAGACAGACAGGAAGTGATAGAGCTGGGTGGAAAGAGGAAGTGATGAAGCTGGATGGAAATAAGGTGGCAGGGCACAGAAAAGTATATAGGTAAGAGTATACAGGAAGTAGATCTCTGGAGGCTGAGAAGTTAAGGTGAGGTTGTGTGACATGAACAATTATGTCTATAATAGTGGACAGGAGATACGTGTCCCACAGGACTAAGTTCCCTGGAGGTCCTTGGCAGAGTACCCGAGTTATGCCTCCTTGAAGAAGACATGCTTCATGGATCATGAGCTCCCTGGGCTATGGGTTCTATATAACTGCTTTTCTGATAATGTTCTAATTAATCTATGAAACACAGGCAACATTAATGAATGCTTGGGTTGTAAATGAAAGATCCTAACCCTTCAGGCTTACACCCCCCCAAGCCCCAGGAAAATAAAGAGCTAAAAAGAAAACTAGGTCCAAGGGCAAACTGAATCAATCATTACTCAATCACCCCTGCAACAATGTAACAATGTAAGAAGATTTCTGTTAAGAGATGTGCTCAACTGTGACTGGGATAGTTGCAAGTGTTCCAGGAAGGACCACTGTGACCTTTGTGTAAACTCCACTCCCGCCCTGATACCCCCCTTGAGGTTTTGGGAAAAATGTGCATATGGACGTGACTGTACTCACTCTGTGATCACCCTTTGATCAGGCCATGAAATTGTATGGGAATTGTAATCTTATGGCTTTTGTGGATTTTTCCTTTAAAATTACCCATGTGACTACAGTACGATGTGACTCTTGCTCTCTGGAGCTGAGTTTGCCTGACTGTACAGCCACATTAATAAACAACTCTTGCTGTTGCATCAACTGGACCGGAGTCTGGGTTCTTGGTGCACCCATTTGAGACCCAAGATTTGGGGGTCTAATGGTGAACTATGGAGGAAAGGGGAAGCTGGACATGGATCTTAATCAAATATAGCAGAATGAGCTATTTTTTAAGACCTCAAGCCGCTAGATAAAGAAAGTATAAAGGTTCAGGCACTTCCAGGAAATGAACACTCACCCACTTGAGGAATCCTTGAGGAATCCCAACTAAAGTGATTTATGGCAAAAGACATTATGTCATAGGAGGCAGATGGTGGGCCCCTCTGTTGAGGAAGTTCAGCATGGGAAACTTAAGGACTACAGCAGAATCCCTTCCCCTTACAGGTGTAAAAATATGAGTCCATATTCCAGCAGGTAAAAAGGTTTCATATTAAAAGAGACGTGATAAAAGAACTGAAGGAAGACTTAGGGAGGATCTGCAGCATCCAAATTGGCTAAGTGGGTCATGAGAACCAAAAAAGTAGAAGTACATAATAAACTAGAGAGCGGCTGAGATAAAGATGAAGGACACAGCTGCAACCGCAAAGAAGCCTACACAAGTCTAGGGACCGTACTAAGTTTAAATAACACAGACTGCTTTTTGGGTCATAAAGTTCTTGTGGGTGAAGGGTTATGTCTAGTGCCAATTAATAACTGTGCGCTTGCTTTTTTTAAAAGATGATGTGATTGAATTATTGCCTAGCTCTCATTGTTCCTTGTATGACTTGATAGTTTTCTTTTCTGTATATAAACTACTGATTTGCAGAAGTAAAATTGCAGCAGATTCAAACCACTTCTGAGTGTGTTGTCTGTCTGTCATTTGCTGAATCCTTGCCTTCCTGACTACCCAAGCCCTGGTTCCCCTACGGTCATGGTACCCTCGATGGGCCAGTCCGTGGCAAGGTTGGCTGTGGCTTGTCCTATTCTTCTGATCTTTCAGTTTTCACCCCAATATCTGGCTCCAGGTTGTTTTGTTTTTTTAATTAATAAGGCCATTTAACAATTCATCTTACAAGATCCTGCCTCAGTCTGTCAAGGAGCTGGGATTAACAGACCTGCACCACCAGACCCAGATAACAGTCATTGTATTAATAAACTGCTTAGGTGAATGACTTTCAAGAAAATAATTTTGTATTTTTTTTCACACATTCTGTCAACAGGAAGGCAGATATGATTTAAGATGTAAGAAGAAGAAAGAGGAGCTAAGTACCTGTGGGTTTTTTTTGTGTGTGTAATGGTTGGGAATCTTGGTGTTTCCATGACAACATTAGGCCAAAATCACAATGGGCATTTTTCTTACTGGCAAGGCCCTAAGAGAATTACCAGACCCCTAGATTGTACGTCTGTTCTAATAGATTCAATGTTTATTACTTCTGATTCTTCTTAGAAGTTAGCTTCAAGCCTGGATTTACACACTAACCAGAGGGAGTGAAAGCACTTAACACACTCCACACACACACACAAAGGAGAGAGAGGGGGGAGGGAAGAGAGAGGGAGAGAGAGAGAGAGTGATCCCAATCATAACATTATTTCCTTAGCTACTTCATAACTATAATTTTGCTACAGTTATAAATTGTTAGGTAAATATTTGATATACAGGATAGTCTTAGGTGACCCCCGTGAAATGGTTGTTCCACCTACGGAGAAACCCTACCTTATAGCAAAGAGGTAGCAGCTACATGACAAGGATTCTTTTCAATAAAACTTACTTTACAAAACAGAATATGAACCTACTAGGCCTCAATGCCTCACTTCTGGTTTAGTACAGAAATAAAAGGTCAAATGATGAATAAATGCTAGTTTGGTTTGACATGGCAAGCAGCAAAACTGTGAACATATGATTCATCGTTGTCTGTACTACAGAATACATGGTCTATTGAATTTCTGAATTCATTTTGCAAACCCAACACAGTGACTGGGCTATTAATTTTTAATAACATTGTGGGTAGCCAAGGAAGGGAATCACAGGGTCCTGACCAGCAGGCTGACCTAAAACTTAGACAAAGAGATGGTACACACTGCCTCATTGACTTTCTATTAAAGATAACATCTACTGAGGCTGGGATGTTCTCAAGACCATGAATGATAATCAAATGATTTTTTTTACCTACTGAAAATAATTAACTTGCCCATTTATACTAAATAAGATATCAAAAACAACTGTCAGAGTACTATAATCCAGCCCCCACTATGATTTTAGTGTTTTCATACAAATAAATATGTAAATATAGTAAGAGTGGTCGTGGTTGTCACACATTTCATTTTAAGCTTGCTTAAAGAAATTGGAATTAAATTACTGTCCAATTTTCTATTTTCATTTCAATAAAGTTTTGACATTATTTGCTACAATCTTTCCTAGAAATTTTATTAGCCAAAGAATTTCACAGGTTTTCAATTTACCATATAAAAATGATTTGAATTGTAATAAAAATCTAATTATTTGGATCAATTTCTGTCTTCGATACAAAATATTCTGTTGTCATAAATAAAACATTTAAGCAAAGATAGTGACTAGAACACTTACAAAAAATGTTCACACTGTTTTACTTGATAGTGGTATAATTTTGGGATCTATGGATTAAGAAAACCTCAGGTAATTAAAACTATTAGGTTTGATATTTGACTACTAAAGTATTTGAGATGGTTAATCTTCATTATCCAGATGACTCCTAGAATTATCTGGGAGGCTGATGATCCACAGTGACAGATATGTTTGTGAGGGTGTTTCCAGGGAAAACTAATAGAGAAGACGTCCCAAATATCACTATTCTGTGGGCTGAGGTCCAAATAAAAGGGAGAAAGAACAAAAGCTGTCTTGGCCACAGCATTCACTTCCCACTTCCTGGCCACCATGCAGTACTCTGCTTGGATCCACCATGGCATCTATGATGGATGGAGCTCTAAGAATAAACTCCTCCCTTAAATTCTTTCTGTCTGACATTCTTGTCATAGCAATGAGACCTAATACAGTGTTTTACATTATAGTTAAGACCATGAAAATGTGCTTTCTAATATCTTATTTTCCTCTCTGTTGTTTAGTATTAAAATAGAGAAAAAAGCAGGGCAAAAGAAAAGACAGAGAATAAAGAATAATAAATAATTATCACCTGAGAAAGGGAGTCACTAGATAAACACTTTGCCATATATTTTACATGAATCCTTTCTAATCTTTTTAGCACTCCATGTTCAGGTACATATATTATGCCTTCACTTTAGTAAATAATGCTTTATCAAATGACTGAGAGTTTCAATAGTGGATTTATCAGATCTTGCAAGTGGACTACCAGTTCTGAGTCCTTACTTTTGTCCATCTTTTCAAGATTATACAACATCTCAAAAGAGAAGTCCAAGTACTTTATAAAAACATAGGAAGGAGACTGAACACACCTTCTATAGTTCTTGTTAGGTCTTAATTTTTTTCCTTTTTGAATTATCTGATAATGTTACAATAAATAACAATTATATTCTCAGAGTTTCATAAAATATAGGACACATGCATAGCTTAAAGCTTGCTAATGAGTTCTTCTGGGTACAAACAAACAAAGAATAAATAGGCTTCTCTCTGCCTAGATACCACCAAATAGATCACTGCATGGTAACAGAGCATATATAACACAAAATAATATTATGAGTTCACTGCACTCAGCATTGTGCAGAATCTTCCTAGGTGGTCCAAAACTGATTTATTATCATTATTGTGTTTGTTATGATACAACAGAATCCAGATTTTGTCTTCTAACCACTGTCAGTACTTCCTTTTCTTTTCTTATCTACTAATGAACACTGAAAGTGTTAACCATTTCTCCTGGTAAAAAACTAAGAAATTTGTTTACCAGATTGTTTCTTCTTCATCTTTGACTACAGTTCATAGAGACTAGATTTGAAATGGCATAGTTTAGTGTATGTTTTCCATTCCAGTGTCCTTCAGCACTTACTTGTATTGCACATCAATCCTCCAGGGAACTCAAATAGAGTAAACTGGATCCTATTTGCTCTCTCTAGGTGTTCTAGCAGGAACACACACAAGCCCTTGTCACTTGGCCACTCAGTAAACTTCCTACTGCTGTTAACTTACAGCATTACTGTTAATTAAGCCACAGAGTAAATATAATCAAAGTCACTACATGTGGTATGGTGCTTAATTGAAAACGTTTGGAGGACTTCTAATATTGTAACTTTCTGTTCCAAATAATTAACACATCTCTAAACATGAATTTCAAAAGGAATTATTCAATGCTCCCCAAACAACATAATATACAAATCACATAGGAAAACAAACACAAACAAACAAACAAAAAAATGCCAGGTGGTGGTGGCACACACCTTTAATCCCAGCATTAGGGAGGAAGAGAGTGTTGGATCTCTGAGATCGAGGCCAGCCTGGTCTCCAGGACAGCCAGGGCTATAGAGAGACCCTGTCTTGAAAACAGTAACAGCAACAACAACAAAACAATAATGTTGCATGGATGCAACTCTGATAAATGAAGTAAGAAAATTTGAAGCTGTGGTTTGCTGGTAAAAGATAAATTATGACTTCAGTTGAAGAAAAATCTACAGATGGTGAGAATGTGGCATGTTATTATTCTTTGAAAGTGTGTTCCTAGGGTAGGGAAAACTTGATTAATTCATTAATTAAAGCATACTAATTGATAAAAATGAGGATACCATTTCCATTTTCTAGATGACAGAATATGAAATAAAATAACTACTTTTTAATGTACCATTTTTCTTATATTTTTCACCATTTCACATAGAGGTATGTGTTTATGAGTGTTTAAGTAGCCAAGGTAGGTAAAGTTTTAACAGTTCTAATGAAAGAGAATGAAGGGGCAAGGAAGTCAGGCAGGAACCAGAGGGGACTGAGACCCAAGGACGATGTGTTGTTGATGATCAAAGAGCAGACGCTGCATACACACTGAATAATAAGGCCTACAGATAGATAATGTATTTTCATGGTTATAGAAGTCAATACAAGGAATTTGATAAATGACAGAAGTTTATAACACAAACAGCAAAACATATAAGAAAGAGCTATCTAAAGAACCACAATTGGTGGGGAAGAAGAGCCTTTCTTATGCTCCCCTTAGGAGGGCCTGGTAGTACAATTTTTTTAGAGAACAAAAATTATTTGGCCATTTTTTTACTCAAGGGATTTTACTCAAAGGATTTATTTTCAATCATTCATATTTCTTTATCCCATAGTTAAGAAGTAGAACTAAAGATTTATATGCACATTCTGCTCCAAGAGTGTAATTTATGGCACAAGATAGAATAAACAGCCACATGTATTTCTAAGAAAAGATTAATTTTGCTACAACTAAAAATCATAATTGGTATAGAACCAGAAGGATACTACTGTATAACCAGACATAATTTTCAAGGTTATCATTATAACAAACAAACAAACCACCACATTTAGAACATATTGTTTAACAAATTAACATGGTAAGGGATTAAGCTATTTTAAACAACAGCTCTGGAGTCCAGAGCACTGTATTAAGAAGTTACATGACTCTTCCCCACTCCTCACTTCCCATTTTCCCCAGGAGATCTTATATGGGGGTTTGTTAGAGGAGCAGGGATAGGGATGAGAACATGAGAGAACCAGGAAGGTCAAGTAGGGGGAGAGCAATGACAGCGATATCTTGGTAGAAAAAACCATTATGGGATTAGGGAGAAACCTGGTGCCAGGGAAATTCAAAAAAATCCACAAGGATGACCCCAGCTAAGACTCCTAGCAATAGTGGAGAGGGCTCCTGAACAGGCGGGCCTTCCCCTGTGATCAGATTGGTGACTACTCTAATTGTCATCATAGAACCTTCATCCAGTGACTGATGGAAGCAGATGCAGAGGTCCACAGCTAGGCCTAGCACCTGGAGTCCAGTTGAAGAGAGGGAAGATGGATTGTATGAGCAGGGGAGTCAAGATCATGATGAGGAAACCCACAGAGAGAGATGACCAGGGCTAGGGGAAGCACATGAACTCGGATGGATGGATGGATGGATGGATGGATGGATGGATGGATGGATGTGGAACCTGCAGGGAACTGAACCAGAGGAATGTGGGTAACATTTGACTGGCTTGGTCTGCTTGTGGGGTTTCTGGCAGTGGGACTTGGATTTATCCCTGGCGCATGAACTGACCTTTTGGAGTCCACTCCCTATGGTCGGATACCTTGCTTGGCCTTGATTCAGTGGGAAGGGGCTTGGGCCTGCCTCAACTTGATGTGCCGGACTGGCACAGCCATAACTGAATGGAATAGCAGAAGTCATAAAGCCAGCACAACTGCTCGACAAAGATCCAGCAAAGCTGAGGCACATGATGGCTGCCATGTCACCTTTGGTTTTTATCTCCATCTGTTACATACTTGGGGCACTTTTCACATTTGTACATTTTGAGGATATTGGGCTAATGGAAAATTCCTTATGAATCAGTTATGCCTTCTCCAAGGAATGCTGCTTCTAAGCTTACCCAGGAAAGTCCTGAACACACTATTCCCCCCACACACTTTGAGGGAGATATCCTTATCTACTTGAAGGTCTTCATTACGCCTTGGACATAAAGAAGCCAGAGGTCTCTTTATGAGGCTATGAGACATTCTTGAAACATCTGTCCCTCTACTTACACAAGAACAAGATATTAAAAATAAAGCAAAATCAAAAAGGTCAACAAGATTTGGCGAGCTAGAGGAATTGTCCACAGTTCAGATTACAAGCCTCTTCCCACTGTACACTCAGACAATTACGTGGCATACAACTCTGCCCTACATAGAAAAATATTGATAAGTAAAGTATGAAGTGAAAAGATGATGAAAGTATGAGGTGTCAGGACCTCCCTCTCTTAGAAGTTAGCTCATGTAGAGCCACTATAATATCATATGACCAAGGAACAACAGAATGCCAGGATTAGACATATAGACAAATTCTATAAGGATATAAATATGAATATTGATTGTATTATGTCAGAATTTGAATAATAACTGCAGCAGCTTTAGCCTGAGGATTTTTCCTGGGCACTCTGACCACTAAGAGTTAATAATAAATTGCTTGAGACATGGCAAAATGCCCAGAGTGGTTGAAGATTTTTGTTCTGGTCTAGTGTGCTTGAAGCAACCAAAGCAACCAGCCTGAGCACAGGCTGTCATATGCCTTTAGATTCTCAAAAATTGGGTTATGGTGTTTATGAGTAAAAATGATAACTGTTTATTAATGATGTCAAAACTTGAGGGAAATGATTGGAAATGATAACTCTGTTCTTACATAGTTTATTAATGATGACTAAAAGATGAGCAAAGGGAAGTGAAACACATGTCCAAAAACAAAAATGATATGATCTTTGTTTTGGAACATCATGAATGTATCTCTGCTAACTAAATTCTGTATAAATAAATAAACACTCTGGCTACTAGTCAGTCAGGCTGCAAGATTCTCCCGACCACCATGGCCTGACTCACTTCCTTCTCCTGCTGACTCCTTAAACCCTCTACAGGACCCACCCACCACTGGGAATGGCTCCCTGCACCATACCTTATTGACACCCCATGGGAGGCTTTAATTTCTCTGAGGAGTGGATGGGAGGGCTGGGAGGGAGGGAGGGAGAGGAGGAGGAGAGGGAGGGAGAAGTGTGGTTGGTATGTAAAATGAAAAAAATAAAATAATATAATATATAAAAAGAACATAGTTTCTTATGAAAAATATAAAATTGTCTTGCAAAAGAAATAAAGATACATCATGATTTAAAAAAAAAGAAGTTATATGACACCCACAAGCTTGGAACTTACTATATAGTTTTACTCCACTCATTGTGAAATAGAATAGCTATATTTTTTTCCTATTTCTTTGTGTTTCAGGAAATTACAATGAAAAATGTATTCAATAGTTTTTAGCACTTTCTTTGTTTAAGGAAGTTCACATAACTATTTATAGAATACCATAAATATTTCATTTCTAAGATACATACATGATAATTGTATTTATTTTATTTTAAAGTTGCTATTGATGATAACACATAGAGTTATAAACCTTAAGCATTTGAATATCTATGCATTTAAGTTTATGTGAAATTTTGTTCTGATTATTTATTTATTTTGGCCAAGTTGTACTTCCTAAAGTTTGATTGGGGAAAACTATGATGGATAGGAGTTTAGATACAATAATAAACATGCCCCAAATATCAGTTACTTAAACAACCCAAGTTTTCATCCATGTTACACACCATGGGAGGATTAGCAGAGCTGACTGATAACCACCCTCACTCTGAGACCCAAGCTGAGGGACCAGCACCTGTCTCCAGCACCTCTTAGGGGAGAGTGGAAATGGCAAATCCTTCCACATCTCTCAAAGCTTATGCTTGGAAGGAACAAGCATTAATTTTCCTCTTAGTTTTTGAATAAAGTCAGAATCACACACACAAGGATCTCAATAAAGATAAAAATGCATTTTCAACAAAAGAAAAATTTTAAACTAATGTGTACCGTATCTTAAGCTGCTTTTAGTTTTTATAAAGAATATAGATAAAATAAATGAAAAGTGACTCCTCACTGCTCCCGAGATGCACAAACCAAGATGAATAAGCCTATGGATACATCAACTAAGGGAATACGTCTACTTGAGTGAAATGGCATCTAGAGGCAATGGAGAATAGAAATCAAGAAATTGCAAACTGCATAAAAATTTGAAGATCTTGTGAGACATTCAATCCTTAGACAGAACGACTCAGCTTATTAATCACCATCAAAAGCAAGAAATATCTGTCCCTGTGCGATGTTCTACTGGGAGCAGTTTCTCCCAGGTGGTGGGCCAAAGAGGCTCTCAAGCTTGAGAACTGGTGGTGCTTGTAATTGTTTTCTTCACTCTTGTAACCACAGCTGTGGTGGGTATTCATTCAAAACTGCAAAGCCAACCCTGTAAAAGCTTTCATATTAGATGTTTGCTTCAGAGATCCCAGTAGCAGTGACATGGCTCACAGACGTAGCCCGACAGGAAAGTACAGTGACCACCGATTCAAGTACTGCACAGGCTGCTGCTTCTTAGTTTTTGTTCTCAAACTCCCATGGGGAAGAGTTCATTCACCAATACTTCCATCACTGGTAAGGAAACTAGTGATGTGTATTATTTACTAATATGGTACTTCTAGAAGCTTAGGTGAATTTATGGTTTAGTCAGATTATACTTACATATTCAACATCCTTTTGATACAAATTATTTTAACTATATTCTGTTCCTCTAAAACTGTAGCTAAGCAGTGATGCTCAAGAAAGACGGAAAGTCAGTACGTATTTGAAACCAAACCTACTCAAGTTTATTAAAGATTAACATATAATTCCAGAATAACTTTCTTGTACTTGTCCTATGTATTAGAGTCTAGACAAATAAAAAACACATGCATAAATATAAAGTAAATTTTAGGGAGTGAAAAATAATTCAGGAGGTTTTCTTATTTTCCTATTATATAATTGGTCGTTTTAATATCAAAAATGGATATATTAATAATTATCCAGGTATTTGTTTGTTCATGTTCTATTTACTTCTACTAGTAAAAAATTATTTGATATTTTGATGACCTTACATAATGTACACTCTTGACTTAAAACAATTCTTTAAGTTCTCAATACACATACATACCCCGTCCCTTGTTTGGGACCTTAGGGCAATAGTAAAACTTACCTTAATTTTCTAGAGTGAAAACACCTGGAAAATGGTTCTCAGAAATAAAATCTATTTTGATATAAAGTTATTTTTTATTTCTGTCAAGATTTACCTTTGGAATCATCTCCATTATTATAATAAAGTGATACAAATATAAACATTTAAAAATAAATAACAGGAACATTACATGGGTTAGCCTCCCACACTCAATCCTGTCACAGATTTCAATGATGAAACTTTCACAAAAGAAGATGGTGAGGTCATGTAAGTACCTGGCTGCAGACTGAACATGTGGGTGACAGTTGTCTAAGGGATAGTACAGTTTCAACCCTTGGGACTCCACAAGCCTGACAGAGTACACATCTGCACCTGACAACATTTTAAATTGGATGGAGCAGAGTCTCCTATCTGGGTTATTGCTAGAAAATGTGGATATTTGGAAGTATCTCTGAGATAATATACTCCTACCCATACCTCAATAGCCTCTGCATAAAATTGTAGAATTAGTATTCATAATTGCATCATTCCATGATTATATAAAATGCCAGGGCTTTAAATACTAAAAAGTTAAACTTCATGTTAAATGAATTATATACTAATAAAAGATAACATTAAAAAAGAACAATATAACAGAAAATCACATTTTTTTCTTCTAAAATTAAAATCCCTTCCCATGTTCTATACTGAACCAAATTTCTGGTTGCCTCTACAACCAGTTCCTCTAAAAGCATGTGTCAGATTGACTTTGTTACTCTCAAGTGAGGAATGAATTCATAGCTCTTATTTTGACGGATTAAAAAGAATGCTCTTCCAGATGAGTTTTTCCTTATCCTGGATTTTTTTCCTGATCTGAGAGCAAAAGTACACCTGAGGCTAAAGATCTTCTAAAAGAGCAACTTAGTCATGCATGTTTATACAATGTTTTTCCAAGTGAACAATACCCAACAAATAATTGTATTGAATTTCATAAATGTCACTGGGCAATTAGATGCTCAAGTTCAGAAAGCTTTAAGCAAACATCTCAACTGTGTTTTTGTTGTTTTTAATGTATTAGACTGAATAAAGCTAAATTGGAATTGAACAACCTGAAATACAGAAAACAGAAAACAATGTGTGTGTGTGTGTGTGTGTGTGTGTGTGTGTGTGTGTGTGTGTGTATGTGAAGAGAAAGAAAGAGACAGAAAGAGAGAGACAGATTGTCTTTGTCCAGAAATTTCACTGATCTGAGTGGAGTTTACCAGTTTTGAAAAAGCAACAATCTTTCTTCTTTCAGTTATCTCAGCCACCTTCTTCGTAAGGTCCATGTGGATGGCATTCATTTGCCTCACACTATTAGGAAGTAATGACAAGACAAGACAATTGGCTTCACTTACCCCTTCCAGAACAAAGCAGGTCAGAGCCACTCTGGCACTTCTTGGTGCTCTCCTCAGCTGACAATGGGCAGGACCGTGGGTGCTCACAATTCTTCCCATACCAGCCTGCTCTGCAGTCACATCGTCCACAGTTACACTGTCCATGACCTTCACAGTAATAGGGAGGAGGAGACCACATGAAGATTATGCAACCAGAAATAGTTTATAGCTTTCATTCTAGCAGTGATTTTCAGAAGTAAGTCAGGACCTTAATTTATACACCATTAACCATTAAGTCAAAGGAATATTTTTTCTAAAATATTAAAACAACTGATGTGCATTAATAGATCAAAAAGAACAAAGAAAAGCAACAAGTATGGATAAAATAAATGGTTTAATAAGGTTTTAAATTTGAGTCTATAAGATTCTAGATAAGTGTGATTGTATTGGTCTAATGGGAAGTAAGTGGTATATTTGATGGATTTGCCAGTTAATTAATATGAAGGAGAACTATAGGAAATAGAACACAATCATTTTTTGAAGTAGTTCTTTTTCTTTCTATTGAATCACTCAACTGATCTATATCTACTTAAAAGAAATAAGGAGCCACAAACTGACAACCAAGCCATGAAATTGAGAATTAGGGAGAAGTTGAGATCCCCATTCATGAGCTTTACTTAGTAAAGCTCATGATATATATCATATATATATATATATATATATATATATATGGTGGAAGTGATTAGAGGAGTCAAACGATGTGACTATATTGTAATTTATTTTTTTAATCTATGAAAGTGTACATATTAAAAGTACATAGGAATAATGCTGTTCTTCACATGCTGACTGAGCAATGATTACCACAATCAAGCTAATGGCCAGATCTCTCACTCCACACAGGTGCCTATGAATACTCTAGATCTATCTTCCCCACAAATCTAAAGTATACAGAGGACAGTAATTATATTCACCATGCTGAATGTTATGACTTCTGAACTTATTTGTAACTTTGAAAGTTTATATGCTTTGATCAATACCTCCCACCCTTCAGTGCTTGGTAAACACCCTTCTGCTCTGTTTTTAAGAACTTAATATTTGGTAGCTGGAAAAAATGTCTCAGCAGTTAAGAGCACTTGCTGGTCTTCCAGAGGACCTGGGTTAGGGTTTTAGCAACAACATGATGGTTCACAACTATCTGTAATTCCAGTTTCAGGGGATCCAATGCCCTCTTCTGACCTCTGTCGGTACCAGAAATGCAAATAATACAATACATGCAGGCAGGCAAAACACTCACACCAAAAATAAAAATTGTGCAAATGTAATAAAATATAATCTAACATTCTTAGATTCTGTACAGTTATGTTCTATGTCTGCTTTCTTCACGGTTCAGCCATGTTATTGCAAATGCCAAATTTCTTTCATGGAGAACACTATTCCACCATATGCACCTGTGTCTACATATACATATATCCTTCATCCATTCATCTAGCCACAGTCCCTTGTTTCTAAACCTTGGCTATTATGAAAAACAGCACATAAGCAGGTAATGAAGATACCACTTCAAGATAATGATTCCATTTCTTTTGGAAATGTACTCAGAAATCTTTTCCTTCTGTTTCCTCCCTCCAAAGTTGCACATCCACCTGTCTCTGTTCTCTTTTGAATTCGTGGCCTCTTCTTTCCTTAGAAATGATAAAATTCACATTGTAGAAGTTTTTTAACCATATACTGGCCTGGTTCTTTACAATGATAATATTATGGGTCAGAGTGAAATGGTATAATAGTGAATATTAATTTATTAATTAATGGTTAATAATCATTAAGTGTAAATATTTTAAATAATAAATTGAACTCAATGAACATTTCTTGAGTCCCTGTTACATGATAATCTGTTCAACAATGTGCTTTCATCACTAATTCTCTATAATTGAAGAAGATATGTTATTGACAAATACTTATGATTTGTGAGTATTTAGTATTTTGATCATTTAGATCTTCCAACACAAGAATTTTACTTATTTTTTGTACTTATTGAAAGTTACATTTCATAAATCATTTAGTCCTGTGGCATTTTTGCAGTTTATCTCAGCTTAAGAAATTAGTTTTAGTTCTTAGTTTTAACTGTCAACTTTATTAAGTCTAGGGTCACCTACGAAAGAAGTCTCAGTTGAAGGATTCTCTAAACAGATTGTCTCGTGGGCATGTCTGTGGGGGGACTGTCTTGATTTTTAATTGATATAGGAGGTCCTACCGCACTGTGGGCAGCACCATTCCCTGGGCAAATTTGACCCTGAGCCAAATAAAAAGATAGCTAAGTGGGTCTGTGAGAGAGCTGGCAAGAACCCTTCCTCTATGATTTCTATTTCAAGTTCCTGCTTGAGTTACCACCATGATTGCCCTCAATGGTGGACTATGACCTGGAAATGTAAGCCAAACAAATCCTTCCCACCCCTAAGATGCTTTGATCATGGAATTTGTCACAGCAATCTAATGAAACTAGAATAGCATCCTTCTTCTCTGCCCTCCTAAAAATAAGAACAATCAGAAATGTATGTATAAATAATTACTTTTAAAATAAAAAGCTTTAACACTTAAAGTACAATTTATTCTGCTGCTTTATAGGAGCAAGTGTCTTTGAAGCACTTGGACACAGGCAAGAGATTAAGCTCAGGGACTGTTAAATCTGTACTGACACAATACAGGACATACTGCCATCCCTAGGCTAGTTGACATTCTTAGCAGTAAAATTGAAGGAATGGTTAGATTGGAAGAAAAGTCTTACTTATTCTTGGAACTTTTAAAATGGTAAAGTCTGAGCAAAACATCTAGTAGATGAAAATGTCATTATATCCCTAACTTACCCAAGAGGATAACACCTGCTGCTGTGACCCACAGGAATCACAGTCAGGGAGAATCCTCTCCCATCACACACAGAGGAAGTTCCTTTCCAACCCAGAGAGGACAAAAAGAAGCAGAGGAGAATATAGACTGTGATCTATATTCTGGTGTGCCTGCAGTACTTGGTATTACGAAGTTCTTGAGGATGACTCCTGTGAATTTAGATTTCACCCCGGGCATGTCAACCCTAGCTTTTAGCTATTCAAAAGCCTCTACAATCAGTCATTTACTCATCCATATGAGTTAAAAGACTGTGTCATGGGTGTGACTGGCTCTGAGATCACAGGCATTGCCCTTCAACAGGAAGTGCCAAGGTGGGAGAACACTCTCTGGCTCAAGATGACTGCTCACTCTCCTGAACCATCTGGGTAAGTATATGTGTTTTCTCTTTCATTTTCCCAAAAAGGATTCAATATTAGCCAAAAATGTTTAATCTGGAAGACATTAAAACAGAAGAGCAGTACCTAAGTCATACAAGATGTATGAAGTTCTCCAGAGCTAGTGAACATACAGCAGCTGGTGTAAATGATGAAATCTTAAAGTGGCATATTTTCTTTTTTTATTAATGTGGGGGAAGCAATATATCCTAAGTCAAATATACCAATGAGGAGCACACAAGAAGCAAATGCAGAATCATAGGGAAGTTTTTGTAAATCCAGTCTACACTGATGAAAGATGGAGTTAACACTGGCAATGCTAAACTGGGTGTGTTGCTTCGGTCTGTAACCCCAGCACTCCAGAGGCTGACACAAGATGACTTTTTCTAGCTTAATGTCAATCTGGGCTACACAATGAGCTCCAAGCCAGACCTGCCTATGGAATAAGACTAAATCTCAAAATAAATAAAGAAATAAGAGTACTCTTGACTAATTTAAACATTTATTTAAGATTAACTGTTGTAATTTTCAAACATGATTTTTACTTCTCAGTAGTAAAAGCTCTTCTCATGTCTTGATTTTAAGAAGTATGTTCTATGCTGTCAAAATAAATTTAGAATGTTAGTGATTTCATTCTAAATAAAACTGCATTTCCTACAAAAGATTTTTAATCCATATAGTCAGAAACTCATTTAGAAGTGTAAAGTATTGACACCAGATTGCCAGGAAGTGGCTGAGTCAGAAAAGTACTTGGAAGAACAAAGTATTGGTACTGAGTCCTAAAGAGGAAACTAAGAAATAACACTGTGGTCTCTTTTCTAGAGTTAATAGTTCCTCAATTCCAATCAAAAAGCCCAGCTAAAGAGAAAGGGATCATTGGGCAGAAATAAATTCAGGAATATAAAGGTTTGGTTTTCATAAAAACACGAATTTGAAGTAAAAAATCATTTGTCATGAGAATCAGTTAGTCTAACACACTACAACATACTATTAATTTTTTAAGGCAAATATGGGAGAAAAGGCTTACCATAAATAAAAATAGGTGTTTTACACTTGACTGAGATGTGCCACTGTCCTTTCCTAGGCCTCATCAGAATTTAATCTGTCTTTCAAGTAGACTGAACCAAAAAGAACTCTTACCATACTGATCAGAACATAATGCTTCCAGGCTAGTTTGTCAAATCTGTGTATGTTTAAGCCTGTAGGAGTTAGTCTCATTTCTTCTAACAAATGTTCTTTAAACTGCATAGGCAGATCAACAAAATTGAGATGAAAGATGTAGGATGTTGTTGTTTATCCCTGATCTCAACATCAAAAGTATTAAATTAAGAAAATCATTCTCAGATACCCTGTACACATGTGTGCATGGACACATAAACACACACATACCTGCACACATATATATGGACACACATGAATGGACACACACACATGAATACACATGTATGCATGTATGCAAACACGTTCACACAGAGATGAGTATGAGTATAATCTACCTACTCCAAATGTAACTGCTGCCCAGGCTATTGTGCATGGTCAAGAAGGTTCACAGAATGAGTCCTAATCCAGTAGCATGATGGCCATTCAAAGAAGGCACCACAAAGGCTATTCTAGGATGAATGTGACAGACAAACACAAATTTCAATTGTGAATTATGTTCTCTTGAGTTACAACATTTAATTCTAAAAAAAAAAAATCAGTATAAATTTAGCTAACTATATTTTAAATATTTTTTTGTCCTGGAGAAAAAAAAATTTTATTTTATTTTTTTTTTTTTTTTTTTGGTTTTTCGAGACAAGATTTCTCTTGTGTAGCTTTGGAGACTGTCCTGGAACTCACTCTGTAGCCCAGGCTGGCCTCGAACTCACAAAGATACGCCTGCCTCTGCCTCCGGAGTGCTGGGATTAAAGGAATGCACC
Source organism: Peromyscus leucopus (assembly GCF_004664715.2). Lineage (NCBI taxonomy): Eukaryota > Metazoa > Chordata > Mammalia > Rodentia > Cricetidae > Peromyscus > Peromyscus leucopus. The sequence continues at coordinate 529,275 of NC_051070.1, forward strand.
ACCACCACTTTTTTTTTTTTTTTGGTTTTTCAAGACATGGTTTCTCTGTGTAGCTTTGTGCCTTTCCTGGATCTCTCTCTCTCTGTAGACCGGGCTGGCCTCGAACTCACAAAGATCTGCCTGCCTCTGCCTCCCGAGTGCTGGGATTAAAGGCATGTGCCACCACTGCTCGGCCTCTTTCTTTTTTTAATCTAAAAAAAAATTATTTATTCTATGTGTTTTGTGCATCATGTATCTTGATCCCATTCATTCCCCATCCCTTCACATCTGTCTTCTGCCCTGCATACCTCTCCCCCAAATAAAACAAAATTCAAGAGAAAAAAAATGAAGAAAATAAAATGAGAAAAATTTTAAAAAGGGAAGGAATTAAAAAATCTCGTCAAGGAAGCTGCAGTACAAACCAAGTCGATTCATATACCCCTTGTCCATACATTTCCACTGCAAGTGTTCATCGCAAAGAGTCACCGGTCTGGTTTGAGGCCCCTGGCCTCCACTACATGTTCGCTGCTGGGCCCTGACTAGGACTCTTCCTGGACATCCTGCTGCTACCCTGTGTTGAGGAGATCCTGCAGCTTTGGGTCTGTGGGTCTGGTCCCTTCGTGTGCTCCAGCAGATCATAGATGAGGTGAATGTTGGGGCAGGCCAAGTCAGAACCCCAGGTCTGGGCCTGAGCAGCTGTAGGGTTGGTCTGCCGCATGGGAAATGGGATAGCTCTCTCAAATACACATGGATGTAAACCTTGATGGTTACAAGTAGCTGCTTAAAATTGACACAAAGGCCATCAACAGGGAAAAATTTAAGGGAATAAGGTACATATAGCTAATTATTTCTATAATTTTTATTTTTTAAATCTATTTCTCTATTTTTTTCCATTCGAGACAAGGTAAAATGCTATATTTAGTAATTTCCTTCTATGTTTTTTTTTGATGCTGTAGTAATCTACCTTTACAAAATTTCCCAAATAATATAGTTTTATCATACTATCCCATTTTCTAAACTAATGCAGCCCACCTTATGCTTCCATCAATTTGGTATATTGAACAAGGATAAAGGTTAAGGCCATCCTGGAGTATACTGTTCTAACTGAGAGGTTTGGGAAATAGAATGGTGGGGAGTCATTCAGAATCTTGGAGGTGGAGGGGTGACTCAGTAGTTCAGAGAAATTGTTGTGTTTTGAAATGACCCAAGTTCAATTCGTAGTGCCCATGTTGGGCAAATCATAACTGCATGCAACTCCAGTCCCAGAGGATACAATGCTCTATTTTGCCCTCCAAGGACACTTGTACACACATCACACACACACACACACACACACACACACACACACACACACATGAGAGAGAGAGACAGACAGACAGGCAGATAGACAGAGAGACAGAATAAAACAAAAGTTTAAAAAAAAAAACTATTTCAAAATCAGGAAAGAAACTGAGTAAAGCAACTAGCGTAGATAGTACTAGTATTGACATTCAGTTACACCCTTGTCAGCTCAGTCATATTCTCACATTCTTACATTGAAGAAATCTCGGGAGCATATTGATGTTGGGTTCTTTCTGTGTCATCTCACAAAGGTATTGGCATACTTGAAAATCAAATGTATACCATCTTTCCTATACTATGGTTGAAAGAGGTAATTAGGAAATCTGCACAATCTAATGGTACTCGACATAATACAAATAATTCAACAGGTACAGACAGAATTCAGAAATCCTCCAGCAACTGATGCCTGCCCTAGGTCATCATGAAGTTCAGAAAAAAAAAACTGAGCTTTGTAAGAACTTAGGCATCCATAGTGTAGTTCCTTCTCACCCAGTAAAATTGAATGACAGCATTTGCATCTGCTGCAGACTAAAATCACATGAGTGCTTGGGCTACCTGTATTTTTAGATAACAATGTCAGGGTGAATACCGTCAAAGTGCTTAATTCCCATGAAATTATTTCCTTTTCTGTTAAAATGTAGGTAATGTCTCCCTTCCTGAGTTGGTGCAAAAATCAAATGTAATGAGCTGTAATTGCAGAACTCTGTGTCTGACCAAGTAAGGACCTCTGCTCATGTGAGTTTCTTCTTTTCAAATTTCTTTTCTTAAGTGTGGAAGCCACACTGGCCATGTTCAAACACAATTACACACTGATATCTTGTGGGCCACATCACAGTAGACCACTATCACTTCTTCCTACCTCTGTCTGCACCCACAACATGAAACCACATATGAAGGATGAATCATTCTCTCTCTCCCACTTCCAATCCCACCAGCCATGGAGCCATAACTACTCAACCACCTTTCCCTGGAATCTACTGGTTAGAAAAGAGTGTGAAATGGGAGGAAAAAGGAAATGAGGCAGAAGGGAGTAAAGAGATTAAGTTAAGAAAAAATGAATTTCTGGAGACACTCCACCTGCTTAGCTTAGGAGGGTAGCTCTAAGCCTGAGCAACATACCACAGGACCTGAGTTTATGAAAGGCTAAAAGGGTCAACTATGGAATCATTTCTCACCTTCACCTATTGATCAATCTCCACAGAGTGTGGAGTGGACCAGCTCACAGTACAATGAATGATCACTACAATGCAGTAATTATGAATGACCAAGCCCATTCAGATATCAGGATCAAGATCATATGGATCTAACAAGGGAGAATGAAATCATGAAAAAAGAAGAGTGGCCATCATATCAGCATGTCATAAACTCTCTCTCTCTCTCTCTCTCTCTCTCTCTCTCTCTCTCTCTCTCTCTCTCTCTCACACACACACACACACACACACACCTTATTTAATCGTTTAATTTGTCTTCTCATTTTATATAGTCTATAATTCGTGTTTGCCTCTAGAAACCATTAAAAACTCAATGGTGTTTCATGAACCCCATTATAATTTAACTTCCAACTCAATGTTCACAACCTTAAATTCTCAATTTTAGCCTCTTCCACATTCAGTAGGATTTAAAAAGTTAACACCTTTGGCTTGCCGTTAGTCTCACAATGTCCCAAAACAAATGTGAAAATTTCCTTCTATAACCAACCATTGTAGATGGCACCAGCATTTGCTCGGATAACCAAGCTAGAAATGCGATGATGGTGGCAGCCTTCTGTCTACATACATCACAAGCTCCCCATTGACCATATAACATTATTGTTCTACAGCAAGCCAGCTTTCCCCTTGGTGATCTACTTCCTTCTCCCTACATTCTCGTCATTTCACTTTTGTCCCAAGTGAGTATTATATTCCCCCCTCCTGTCTAGGATGCCCTCTTTATATTTCATTATCTGAAGGCCTACATTTAAGACAGAATTCCACATCTGTGATCCAGTAGCACCTTGCCATGCATGCCTACCTCTGTGAATAGACATATCTCCATAATTAGACTGCTAAACAAGCTCTTGTCCCCACAGCCTCCATGTATGCTTAGCATATAAAAAGCACTCAGTAACTGTAAGCTTTTAAAAATAACCAATATAGTGACACTGATGATACAGGAAAGCACTCAGATTATATAATAAATAACAGAAAAATTCTCAAAAGACTATGAGTAAAATGTGCTCTGATGCTTGAGGGGTTTTCAGAGGAGGGAGTCCTGCAGGAGAATGTTCTGGAAGCAGGCTTTCCCCAGCCTGTGAAGTTACACAGTCATGATTATGTAGGACAGCTTTTTTATCTCCCTTTGCTGGCAAATGTTCCAGAAACCAGAGGAGTGCTTTTTTTTTTTTTTTACCTGCATGTACCAACCAAGCAGTCAGATTAAAGAAGCACACATATATAAAATAACTCTGTCTTCCAGATTATTAAGCAAAAGAGCTTGAAATCTTCAACTTCACTCTGGAAGAGTGCATACATGTGTATAGGTGCACACTCCTTTTCTTGTATGCATGGTGACCAGAAGAGGACATCAATTATCCTCTATAGCTCTCTGTCTTATTCTTTGAGATAGGGTCTCTCGAACCTGGAACTAGGCTGGAGTTACAGGCAGGCAGACAGCCATGTCTAGCTTTTTTTTTTTGGGGGGGGGGTTCTGAGAACTAAACTCAGGGTCTCTTGTTTATATGGTAAGTGCTGCTACCCACTGAGTCATCTCTCTAGTCCCCAGATATTTTCTTCCTCTTGGTCTGTATTTTGTGAACTCTGTGAAGTCCCAAGACATGTTTACTTCCTTCACTGCTGGACTCAGTACCCAAGACACAACTCACAAACTGGCATACAGTATTTGGTCCATAAATGTTTAAAATATAAAATGTTTGGGTCATTAACACATATTCAATTCTACATTTCACAATAGAGCAATTTTAGTAAAATTCCATCAGTTTATGAATATATCATCCCCAAGACTGGATTGTCCTAACTTCTGGCATGTGTTTCTCTTGCTGTCTCTTGCTGATGGCCAGCATGTCTGCTAGTTCTGCAGTCTCAGAGTTTAATGGAACAAATATTTGGAGCTAATGGATCTCCTCAGCAAGGGATCAGGCTAATTTTAAGAATGTAGGTGGGTTTCATCTTGAGCCTTTGCAGAATGTCTGAAATCTCTAGAGGTTGCATGTGGGATGACTCATCCCTAAGGGGCTTGAAGGCCAGACCCCCCAAACAAGTAAAAAAGATACTTTCTGAGAGCCAGCTTGGGTCTGCCTGATGGTCTTAGCAACAGCAGCTGAAACATGATCTGGAGATGACCTGGACCAATGAGAGGCAGCTGTCACATCAGCTGATGCATATTCATCAGACCTCCCCCCCCCCCCCAGCGTGGGGTGGAGGGTATATAAGGCTTGCCTCTTCCTGAGTAAACTGAGCTTGTTGTTTGACATTCTCGCAAAGTCTGTGTGGTTTGATTCTGCGCCTACTTGGCCCCCTCCCCTAAAGGGAACAACAGCAAGGACCCTGCCACAGTTGCATGCATCACTGAAAGGAGCACGGCAAAATACAGAAAGCCTAGAGATCCAAGTTCAGCTTCTCTGTATAGGTGAGATTCAGAATGATTCTGCGAGATAAGGAGAATCAGGAGCGACCTTACCTGAACAGAAATCATCAGAATACCGATCATAAACGGCTCTGCAGTCCCTTTCATCGCACTCGCACGTGTCCCCATGAATGTCTCCCCAGTCCCCAGTTGGATCAACATCATGGCAAGAACATTCACCACAAACACATGTTCCTAGATGAGAAGAAATTAATGTTATGGCAATCCAGACAAAACAAAAAGTATAAAGAAAGCATCTTCCATAATTATTATTTAAAATGTTGATTCTTTTATATTTCAAAATAAATATATTTAGATAAAAATATTCTAAGAAGGGGAAAACCATCTAAAGTTCATTGCAGAGGTTTCTTAATAAGTAAAAGTTATCTATAATTATGTGAAATTATTTGATAGGCCATTAGCATTGTGTTAATTTCTCTCAAAGTTAATATTAAAACAATTCATATTTTTGTCTGCAAGAAACTTAGAAATAATTTGACAAAAAGTGAAGGTAAAAGTAACAGAAGAACTAGCAAACTCAAAAATCATTATTACCAACATTTTGTGCAGTAAGATATAAATGACTTAAGAGTTGGAGAAGTGGTATATGAATGAAGTGTTAGGAGTAGGAAGTGTGGATATACCCGGAAGGGGAAATGCTTTAGCCAGCCCTAGAGTTAGAATCTAAGGAAACTGAGTATGATGACAAGTCAGGATGGTAGGGTCCTGGACACCTATGAAGGAAGACTATTCAAGTTTGTTAAGTCAGATGAGGCTGGATTAGAGAAGTAGCTTGAGACAGAACTGAGAAGTGTCACCGTGCAGGTGGGAGATTTTGTGTTAGAAAGCATTTAATTGCCAATAATATTTTCTTTGCATAGATTGTTAGTGTCAATCTTTAGGTAGGTAACAGGCAAATTATTTGGAACTAAAAGAAATAAATTTCTTCATTGCTTCTTTAAATAAAAATAAGTAGCAATTTGACTAAAACTTTAAATTACAAAATAAAGTCCTAAGATATGAACAAATTTGTTCTTATCCAAAATATCTGAAACACAATTATTAAAAGAAAAAAATGAAATATATTTAAATACATTCAAGTCTGAAATTTGTATTGGAACCAAAACAGCCTAGAAATGCCCAAAAGACTAAATGAGTAGAAGGGAGTTATCCATATGTATGCACGTAGAAAGCAAAAGTAAGCAAAGTAAAATAAAAAAAAAAGAAAGCAAAAACATATAATCAGTTCTTAGGTATTAACTCGTAAAGTGTAAATATACCTAACATAAGATAGGTAAAGACAGAGAATTAGTGATAAACATGACAAGGGCTGACCACGCAAACAAATATTACTAAGAGCTGGGGGTGAGACCATAAAAGTGAGTTAAAATTATTTTAGATGTTAGATTATCACTGACAATAAAGTATGATCTGGAGGCTTTGACGATGTGGGTATATACTACAAATGTTGGATATGAAGCCAATCAGATACAAAGAATTTAGGCAGAAGAGACATGCTTATGAACACAAAGTAAGTTATTGAGATTTGTAGTGGGAAGCAATTCATTCACGTAAACAGTGTTTCACTTGTTTTTTTTCTTTCTTGTTTGTGGTAAGCCCAGGATTTTTGACTTCCATCTTCTATAGACTCTTAACTCTTTCTCTATTTATCAATATTTAAGACACTGTGTCAATGATTTCCCTGTGAACATATGAACATAGTCTATTAAAATGACTTGCACCTTTATAGAAATTGAAAAGAAAGCTTATAGCTTTCTATTTTAATGGTTTTAAAGAAAGCAAAAAAAGCCACTTGTTTATCACTAGGTAGACAATGAAAAACTAGCATGGCTCTCTTTTATCAACCTCCACAGTGAAGGAAAAAATCAGGTATTTGCAATAAACAAACAAATGACCCCACTTAAACTGTGCTGATGAGAAGGTTCAGTGAGTAAAGGCATATACAGCCAGGTGTGGCACCTGAGTCTGATTGCAGGGCCCACATGGTAGGAGAAAACATGTTGTTCTCTGGCCTTCAGAGGCATGCCATGACAAACGTACACCCACACACATATATACACGAGCACACAAAATACATTAATAAAATGTTTTTATTTTGATTTTATGCCAGCAATTAATAACTATAAATTATATTTGATATGCATAAGTATTTAAAATTTCTGCTTTATGTCAGTCTACAATTCATGGAGCTATTTGTTACAAGGTTTCTATTATCTATTGTTTTCAATACATTTTTAGTATTGCACTCAGAAGTTAAGTTCATTTATACGAATTCTGCATTTCAGTCAAGCCTTCCATTACCAATAATTAAGACAGGAGGATTGTCTGACAACCCTCTGGATAATCAAACACTCATGCTGTAGATAGTTCTGTTAGTCAAGAAACATTAACACAGCATCTCCAGGAATTGCCTTTTAGCTGTGCTGTACCAGTTTTGGACAGATGCCAAAGAAATTCCAGTCCTCATGCTGACTATTTTCTCAGAAAAGCTTAAAGCATGACAGCAAATTTATTTTTCCTTATCTATTCAGTAAAGAAGAACAAAAAGACTGTTGGTGTCAATGTGGATTTCTAGCAAAGAAAGTGATTATGAATAATGATGCTCCCACACTGAAGGATATACATTGAGATGAGGTCTTAACAGTGATGAACTTTGTTCACCACCCAGTCACGTAGTAACATGTATGAGTGACACACCTCTGTTGCTGCAGATTTTGCCATCTGGAGATGTGCATCTTCGCTTGCTTTCCCAGGGGGTGATGTCACACTGGAATTCACATTTATCTCCATGCCAACCAGCCTCGCAGTAACAGTTTCCACAGTAACACTTCCCATGGCCTTTACCCAAAAAGAATTTTATACAGTGAGGAAAAAAGCAACTTTTCAAAGCAGCATTAACTTTCTATCTCTTCAAAATCATTTTTTGCCTTTGAAAATATCAAGGGCTCCCAGATCCTTACTGAAAATAATCAATTTATGTATTTTTCTCTCCCAGTTGAGCTTTTATATGTATAATTATACAAATAAAGGCAGCCAATGTATCTTTGCCTTAGCCTACAAGGAAAGTGATTTAAGAAAAAAAGCATTTGTAAAGAAATGACAAGAACGACTCTTGAAGTCCCTTACTCTACCATTTGAAGTATATGCATTACTTGAATGTATGTTAGCCTCATTGTATGGATGTTTCTTGAAACAGTCATTAAAATTGTTCATTTGAAATCAGCCATTAAGAAAGTAGTAGTGCATATTTACTTAGATATTCTTTTTTCATGGCTGAAGCATTCTCAAACTAGAGGAAATATTTCATCTTTTCATTCTACAGTGTCCCACAGCTGTTGTGTTGTGGAATATTATTTAACTAGGGAAAGATGTGTTTAATTTGTTCATGCTGCAGAATATTACTTTATCTGTGTAAAAGCGTGTTACTTTTGTTTATGCTGCATTTGTTTAATTACGTAAAGATGTGTTGCATTTGTTTCACCTTGCCTGCCTAAGGCACATATTGATCTAATAAAAAGCTGAATAGCAAATAGCAAATGGCAGGAGAAAGGATAGGCAGGGCTGGCAGGAAGAGAGAATAGAGAGGAAGAGAAATCTAGGTTCAGGAAGAATGAGAGAAGGCGGAGAGAGAGGGAGATACTAGGGGTCAGCCACCCTGCCACTCATACAGCCATGGAGTAAGAAGGAAAGACATATAGAATAAAGAAAGGCAAAAAGCCCCAAGGCAACAACATATAGATAAACAGAAAGAGGTTAAGGTAAAAGAGCTAGCCAGAAATGAGCCTAAGCTAAGCCAAGCATTCAGAAAAAAAGAAAAAAAAAAAAGTCTCCGTGTCATGATTTGGGAGCTGTTTGACACCCCAAAAGGAAAAGCCTGGTACACACATTATTGTGTTCCACCATGTAGAAACTTCCAAAGTAAATCAATAAAATACAATGCATTCTTGGCTTCACAATCAAACTCCCACTCTGGTGTCAAGAGAATACAAATGAGAGCTAAGAATGTGCCAAAATGCCACACTACAATGGCCACCTTGCTATAATCTTACGTGTTCTCTTGTACATCCCACCAAGCCATCTGCAACGAACTGCGATCACTACATTTCCATCCTGAATGTCTAGCTGACCCTCTCCAAACGGCTCCAAAATATTTACTTACCTTCCAGTTCATTTTCTATGTGCTCTTCTCTTTATAATTATCCCACTCAAACATGGATGAATGTCCTCTTTATTTTCTATTATAGACTTTTTTAATCATAAAAGTTTATATTTTGTGAGACTCTCACTAAAGCATTTATTCTTCATTTTCCTTCTTCCAGGGCCATAATTCTGGGATGGCCATGGAAACATGTCTACTTGGCTACTTTTTAATTGCTTACTGGTGTTTTTTTTTACTGTAATATTATGGTATCCTTTATTAATGATTTATTATTAAAATAAACGTCCATATGGAGGTTCTTAGAATATTTATGAAATTCAATATTCAAAAAGGGTTTGTATAAAAATAATCATTAAGATAAGGGGTTAATTGTGAAAAGAAACAGAGTGGGGGTAGGCCTAGGGAAGAGGGGAAGGGAAGGGAGCTGGAAGAGTGGAGAGAGAGGAAACTGTGGTCAGGATGCATTGTATGAGAGAAGAATCTATTGTCAAAAAAAAGGACAGGAGGTTAAGTAGGAAAGAAAACTCATGTAAATCTACACTTTAATGAAGATACGGAAAATAATTCAAATGAAGGGTGAGAAAAGACTTTAAGACAACAGAAGAATCTTAAAATAAAATGTAAGCTTCAGGATAACACATATCCTAGGCAAAAAATATAATGTATATATAAACGGATAGAGGAAAATCTCTTTTTTCTATGTAGTATCAATGATAGACTATAAAATCCTTTCTCAACAGATTGTTTTTATGTGAATGACACATGGAAAACTCCAGGATTCTGAGCAGCATCACTCCCACAGAGTGTTACTGGATGCTGGCAACTGTGGTTAGAGATGCTGCATGATGAAGTTCCAAACAAATGGAAACACCAAGTAACAAAGCTGAAAGTTAAACATATCCTATTTTATTGATTCAAATTATTTTTTAATTTGACTATACAAATAAGCTTTGCCTCAGAGATGTATATCAAAACTCATTGGTCCCCAAACATTTTCTCTTATACTTTTATGATAATCAGCTGAAAATAAAACATCCAGATTGTAAATACATCATGTCTGTGGATGTAACCAACTGTCTTATTAAAATAAGAAACACAGAACCAATGTAAAAGAGAAAGCCAAGAGGTCAGAGCTCAGAGCTAAAATCTTACCTCCTGCGGTGCTCCTACCTCTCTGAAAGAGAGCTACTTCCTGTGTGTATGTCTTTAAATAGTCTTTCTGTTCTGCCTTCTCATTGGTTGTAAACCCAAACACATGACTACCTTGTCACTGCTTATAAGTACAGCCCTCCAGGTCTTAAAGGCGTATGTCTCCAATGCTGGCTGTATCCCTGAACACACAGAGATCTATGGGATTAAAGGCATGTGCCACCACCGCCACACTCTTGCTATGGCTCTAATAGCTCTGACCCCTGGGCAACTTTATTTATTAATATACAATTAAAATCACATTTCAGTACAAATAGAATACAACCATAAATAAGCTTTGCCTCAGAGATGTATATCAAAACTCATTGGTCCCCAAACATTTTCTCTTTTACTTTTCTGATAATCAGCTGAAAATAAAACATCCAGATTGTAAATACATCATTTCTGTGGATAATTTAACTCCAAAACCTTTTCAAAAATGTTTTAAATACAGTCTGGCCTAGAACAGTGGCTCAGAAGAGTTTCCCTTGCATTTGTTTTAGCCTGGTTATGAATGCAGGTAACCAGAGACAAAGGTCATTCCAGTTTAAAATAAGGCCATTTGGATAACACTACAAGACTATCTGGAAGCCACAATGGTGTTAAGAAATTGGCAACCTGTCTTATGATTGTGATGGCTTCCCAAAGCTCTCTGATACCTCTGGTTTCTAGTATCCCTGATCTTGCTAGGATATGCCAGACCAGATTAAGTAGGATAAATCCTTTTGGAAACAGCAGAGAAGAGTTAATTTAGTTAGTGACTCTCACTCACTGCTGTCTACTACCATTTCATTGTGCCAGCCAAAATTGCAGATGGACATTCTGAGCAAGAGTTTGCCATGAGAGGAGCAGAAAGGAAACTAAAAGATAGGTGGTGAGAAGTAACTCTTCTCAGGGAGCTGGAAACTCTAGGGCAGGCATATGGTGTGAATGGTGAAGGGTCAGAAACACAGTTCTAGTGTTGACAGACACCAATCAGGAGGGTATCGTAGAGGTGGGATAGCCCTGGACATGTTGATCATGTTACCTATGTCTCTGTTCCCACTGTTTGAGTAGATACAATTGCAGAGTGATTCTTTTGTGTATCATAAGACATAATATATTGCATATAAAGTATATGTTACATCCCTTAACAATAAGGAATGGGAAAGAATTAATTCAAGAGAAAAAAATTACTGAATGATGGTGACACAGAAAATGTCAGGAGAGTATTATCTACATGTAGTGGGTGCTAAGAGAGGAGATAAAATAGGGCATGGAACTGTCTAAAGACTTTTGATTTAGAAAGAGAATAAAGTTAATACAGTTAAGAGATAAGGAAAAAATAAGACACAAAACAACAGTAGCTAATGTGAGCAAAAGAAATGCTGTTCTAATAGAACTACTTCAGAGTTGTGCTGCTGGCTTGTTGCATCACTAATGTTCACCTCTGGAGGCAATCTAGTTTTGCATTTAAATAGTTCTAGAATACTCTGAAGGCCTTCATTTAACTCTTCTTACATGACAGGTTTTCCAAACACAGGTTCAAACCAAATTGGAGGAGAAGTTTATATAAAGGAAAGTATACAATGAAATGGGTGAAAAACAGGGGCTTTTACATTGCACATACTTAACATACATACCTCCACATACTTCTTCCGTTTCATCATCTATGCATTCTCTATCATCACACTCACAAAATTGACCATAGATGAGTCCATTTCCATCTGAATTATCACACTTGCACCTACCACAGTGACATGTACCTAAAGCCATAAAACAATGAGAAGAATGTCACACACTAGAAGTGACAAGTAATGATGCTTTCCCATATTTCTTTCAAGGAGATAAAGAACTCAAACCAATTTAATGTTGCAATTAAACATATCTGTGGCTACGGTGAGGTAGAGGGCAAGCTACTTATTTTTAGATTATTGTGGCACAGAAATTATAATTTGTACTTCACAGTTATTACTGTTGACCTCTAGTAGTTTAATGAGCATCAGTGTGACCCCCTCAAAACATGGAGGTTCTTATATGTGTCTTTTGAAACAAGTAGTGAATGAATATTTTCTAATCACCTGTACCCAAGGGAACTAAAATACTTTAAGCTTCTGACTGAAGGAATCTTTCTCATCTTCTCCACCAGTATTTGTTCAATGTTTTACCTTATATTGGAGCATAGTGTTTATATAATAAATACTTAGATAAATAGTAAATAGCAAATATTAATAAATGTGCAAATGAAAAAATTATGTACCCTGATAATGTCACATCTCAGCATTAGCTGACATTTTTGTTCTGAGGATGACAGGACCACAGTGGGTTTTCTTAGGCACAGATTCTTGGGACTTCAACAGAATCTCAAAGCAGTTCAGAGAATGTTAGAGGTCCTGGAAACATTATATCTACCACAAGCCACATACTCACCCTACCAGAGTATTTAACTACATCCCACAAGATTGATTTTACTGAAAGTAACATTTTAATGAAACAATATTAACAAGTCAGATGTCTAACCGTTCTAATAAATAGTTTTCCATTTTGAATTGAGCCTCACAACAACTGACATATGAAAGCTAAGAATTTGTGAGTTATCAGGATGGCTCTAATCTCTGGAAATTCAACTGACAATCAAGTCCTCCATAGGAAATAAGTGTGGCAAAATAAATAGAGAAGTGCAAAGCTGCAAAAGCACGTAGCAAGGAAATTCAGCTGAGACCTGGAGGTCAGAGAGAGGGTCCTGAGGAAGTAGCAGAGAACTGAGAGCTAAGCTAAGTCAAATAGATAAATAGATGAATAATAAATAAATAAATAAATAAGACACAAAAGCAAAGCTTCAGTGGTTAAAGAACAAATACAATAGGACTCAAAAGTAGCATCAAATGAACAAAATTGCTAGATAGAAACTTCTAGAAACTATGTAGCTGATGCTAAGGATCTCCAACACCTGTGTTTTCACAAGGGCCACAAGAAAAGACATACATCTGGATTAGTTAATTCTTGTTGTCACATGGAACATGAACTGAAACTGGGAAAAATGGGTGCTGAGAAGCAAATGACAGAATTCTTATTTTCATGCCTTCTTCATGTTTCTGCTAACCAAATCACCTGTAATTTGCTATTATCTGTAAGGCCCCCTCTCATAAAATCACAAATAGCAATTTTGCAGAATCTGACTTTGTTGTTTTGTACCTTGAGGGAACGCCTATGAATCTGACATATATTAAACTCAATTCTCTTGTACTATTTTTTCCTGAAACTTATTTTAATTTATAAATATTACTTAAAATATAGTGTTATAATTTTTGGTACTGCTTCATTTGTTTTTTCCCTCATTATCACCTTTCTCTTTTACTTTCACATCTCCCCTTTCTGTTTCTCTGCCACCTACATATTTAGTCATTAAGCTTTCTTGTGACCTATTATGCTTCTGTCAAAGTACTATAGGAGATAATAAGATAAAGAAAATTACATAAATCAAAGATTTGCAGAAAGAAAATGCAGATGATATAAATGTACACCTCCATATTTTATAAATATACAATACAAACATATGAAGCCAGAAACTACACAACAGAAACACATTCATAACAGTTTCAAAGTAAGTGTTATACAAAAATGATTGATTCCGCAAGAGGAGAAAGGCATTAGGAAGAAGTCAATTCTTAAGTTATTGCTGATAAATGGAAAAAATTCCAATAAGTGAATTGAAAGGCCAAGAAGATTTGTGATGATAAGAAAAATTAGTAGATAATTATGGTGAAAAATAAAAGAATAGGTAAGAGTCTTATGGGTTTGGATGTAAGGGTATAATGAGTACATGTGGCAGAGATAAAGAATTGAATATTGGCTAAGGATTTTAGATTGTCCTAGAATACCAGGAGCCTGCCATGGTTTGGCAGCAGAGAATAGCTTGGTGAGAGATGCAAACACACAACTCATTTTCCGTCCAGAAAGATGGGCAGGAACTGATACTGCCTCCAAGTTTCATGACTCCTCACTGATGTCTTTTACTGGCAGGCTCATTCCCATCCACACATGTGAACCATTCTTCACCAGAGTGGGAAGTCTCCAACAGCTTAGAGACTTCCTGTCTCACCATCCAGCAGAAATCACATCTGAGCCTCCAAGACATGGCAGATGGGAGCCCAAGCAGAAGTGCCAGACTCCTGTGTTCCTGCTGTGTCATCCTACATCTCACTCTTGGTTGCCAGTCAATCACACGCTAGGACTGGTAGATTTGTACTTGATTATTTTAGCTCTAGTTTTTCCTGCTGCCTAACAAAGCTGGTTCTCTCTATGATGACTTACCAGAGTTGAATACCAATCTTCCCTCTGTTCTAAGGTGCTGAGGCTTCACCTTGCTCTGAACATTGTCACCTTTCTGGTTCTGATAAAGAGAAAGCTTCTGGAAGTTTTGTTCTTGGTTCCTTCTAAACATGCCTTTCAGTTTATGCCCCACAAGAGTTATCTCCCCTTCCTCTTCTATACCCAAGCTGCTTCCAGAGAACCAAATTATAAGAAAAGACAGAATTACTAAAGGAGATGTCTTAGTTTTCTATCTGTGTGATGAAGCACCATGACCAAAAGTTGGGGAGAAAAGGGTTTATTTGTCTTATACTTCCACATCATAGTTCATCATCACAAGGAGGTCAGGACAGGAACTTAAGCAAGGCAGGAACCTGGATACAGAAGGTCATGCAGAGGTATGGAGGACTGCTGCTTACTGGCTTGCTCCTCATGGCTTGCTCACCCTGCCTTCTTATAGAATGCAATGTCACCAGCCCAGGGAAGGCACTGCCTGCAATAAGCAGGAACCTCCCTCATCAATCACTAATTAAGAAAATGCCTTACAGCCAGATCTTATGGAAGAATTTTCTCAATTGAAGTTCCCTCTGTTCCAGCATGTCAAAACTAGCCAGCACAGGGAAGTATACAATCTGGAGTTGCTGGTAATGAAATAGGCTGGTGAAAATTATTGTTAAAGGAGAAGTGGGTGAGAACAAGATTGGCAAAGGAAACCAAGACAAAATGTGAAGGCAAGCATTAAATGTAAATTTGAGTACAACTTTTCCTTTTGGCCTATGAATCTCGCTCCTGATATTTATCCTGATAGTAAGATCTCCAAAAGGAAGAAAATGCAGATAAGCCAAATAATGCCATGGATTATTATTTATAACTTCCAAATAATAGAAGCTCTAAATGCCTAAGTATAGGAGGCAAACTGAGTAAATAGCATTGCACAGAAAAACTCAGTACTAAGCTGTTGAGAAAAGAATAGAAAAGACTCAAATACTCAACTCTCATGTGGAGTTGAGTGGCAGAGGCTGACTGCTAAATAGCAGTGGTCTTGCTGCCTTGTATGTGAAGGATAAAAGAAAAATCCTGGTTCTGGAGAGATAGCTCAGTGGGTAAGTGTGCTTGCTCTACAGGATGAGGGCTTGAGTTCAAATCCCCAGACAAAGTTTTGTGTGTTTATCACTTCAGCACTGGGAGAGAGAAAAAGGTGGTCCTAGGAGCTTACTGGACAGACAGCATGGTTTTATTGATAATCTTCCCAGTCAGTGAAAGATCCTGTTAAGGCACTAAGGCAAAATATCCAGCATATTGTTCTGGGCTCTATATACCTGCATAGGCACATACACTTGCATACTCCTGTGCATACACTGCCTGCACAAAACTCAACATCAAAAAATAATGCTTAAAGAGGGAGGGTGGCACAAGGGATGGAAGGGGGAGAAAGCCCAAAGTAGCAATTAGTTTCTTACAAAGCTAACACTTCCCAGGTGCGAGAGATTCTCTTTTGCTAAAGACTGTGATGAATCTCTGAGTATACCCTCTACATAGTGTTGACGTTGGACCCTCTTCATCCTCTATATTATAAACTTAATAATAATAAATGGAAGAGAGGCTAACAAAAAAGTCCTAAAATAAAAGTAAACAAATGAATAATCTCAATTGTATTTCAAGTAAGTGACATGAGCATCCTAAAACAAGATTAAAAGGAAGCCATGTAACATGAATATAGCTTTGACTAGACCCCTAACCTGAGGCATGGTCAGGGGGAGTTAGGGTGGGTGGATGTGAAGTTTAACCAAGTCCATTTTTGTTTTTTGTTTTTGTACATTTATTTTGTATAGTTATGTCTATGAACAATTCTTAAAAAATAATTTTAGATGTAGGTAGTATAGAATTGGGCAAATAAATAAATATATTTATGTTGTGAGAAGGCACCACAAAGGTCAAATTGGGCAACATTTCATTAAAGAAAATAGATAAATGGACAGTAGGTGTGGTGGTTTGAAAGAAAATGGCCCCCAAAAGAAGAGGCACTATTAGGAGGTATGGTCTTTGGGAGTGGGTGTGGTCTTGTTGGAGAAAGTATATTACTGTGGAGGCAGGCTTGAGTTCTCCTATATGCTCAAGTCACACCCAATGGGACAGTCCACTTCCTGTTGCCTTCTGATCAAGATGTAGCCAGCACCATGTCTGCCTGCATGTCACCATGCTCCCTGCCATGAAGATAATGAACTAATACCAAGCACCCCAATTAAATGCTTTCCTTTATAAGAGCTGCTGTGATCACCGTGTGTTTTCACAGCAATAGAAACTCTAACTAAGACAGTGAGCATAATGGCCCATTATGTGACCCCAGTACTAGGGACAGAGGCAGGAAGACCACACTAAGTTTGAATCTAATCAGGACTCTAGAGAGAGTTAAGCCAGCCTGAGCTACACAATGACACCTTGCCTCAAAAAATTCAAAACAGCAACAACAACATTAACCACATACACCTCAAAAAGAAAAAGAATAAGAGGATGGCTGTAGTATAGGAATGTGCCAGGAATGTTAATGCACACCTTTAATCCCAGCACTTGCAAAGCAAAAGCAGGCTGATCTTAGGCTAACTGAAATTAGCTTCGTCTGTATAGTGAGTTCCAGACCACCCAAAGAATAAGACTTTGGCTTAAGCCAGTGGGGGGGACAATTCTGCATATTTTCTCTTTCATGTAATATTAGTGTGCCAAGTCATATTTCCTCAAATATCTTCAGATTCAATAACATTCATTTGTGTGTGTTTGTGTATATGTGTTTGTGTGTGTATTTATGTATGTGTGTGTGTTTGTATGTATATTTTATTTGTATGTCTGTACGTGTGTGTGTGTGTGTGTGTGTGTGTGTGTGTGTGTGTGTTGGTGGGTGACTATGAGTCAAAGAATTACTATGAGCAAAGAAAAGACTGCAGTAGGCAGAGAGCTGAAGAGACTGTCTTGAACACAGTCTGATCTAACTGCTCAGTTTGCTCATTCTGGCCTAATAGATGCTAACACCCCTGGCTCTGCATACAGCACTGATTCCATTATCAAAATAACCTTACTGAGCTTAGTCTACACTAAGCAATTTGTCACAATCAAACTGTGGAAAAGTCCCCGCTCTGCTTACAATAATGCAAGCTTCAGGGGTGGGATGTATGTCTAAATAGTCAAAGGCTTGCCTTTACCATGTGGAACAAATCTTGTACCTCTGGATCTGATCACACAGATGGCCTCAAAACCCAAACCAACAATTAAAGTAAGGATGATAGGCAAATAGCTGCACTTCATAGCTGGTTATGCATATTTGCTTGCTGTGGAGTTGCTGAAAAAGCTTTCTGATTTGCAATACCTCTCTTGCTGGTGTAGAAACAAGAAAAAGCCATCAGAACAGAATATCAAACAAACTGACAGCAAACAACTCTCCACTAACTGAATGAAGATGATTCACACATTCACAGTCACTGAAAAATAAATCTTCTAGCTCTGAAAAAACAAAACAAAACAACAGCAACCAAAGCTCACACTATATCAAAACAGTTGAAGCTGAACCTCCAGGGCAGCACATGAGCACTGAAATTTTAGTACTTTCCTTTGGATGTTCAGGTTCAATATAGTTGAGAAAAAGTGACTTTGAGGTTCCATGTGCACATGTGCTAAGGCAATTTAGTTACAATTACAGCATCTAACTACCACTTCACTCTAAACTGCAACTGTTCTGTTTTATGAGGTTTTGCTAATATTTTAACAGCTTCTCTCTAACTCCTAAGCAATATTTCTATGTAACTCCTATGAAATACACAAATATTTAGCAAAACAAAAAACTAAAATCAAAACAAACAAAAAACTTTGCTATCATTATATCCTCAAGGAGGTTCATACTCAGTATCTGAAACTTCCATCAAATTGAAAATTCTAGCTCCATTGCTACTAAGGTGTAAATTCAAAGCACTCTTAATCTCTAATATAAAATAATTAAGTCAGTCATGTAAGTGTTAATCAACACTTTAATCCAGCACTCAACATCACTGCTTTCCATTCACACAAAACATCACCCAGCTTCATTTCTGGTGAATACCTTGCTTGAAGGATGTATCATAAACAGCTGGAAAGTATCAAACTAGTGAGACTCAGCAAGCAAGATGACATCCTTTTCTGTATCAATTTATCTAAATTTCACTTTTAAAATGCATACTGAAAAGTAGTCTCATTCAGATGTGTACCATTTCTACATCTATAAAATTCCATTAAAATCCAAAATTTGATTACTTTAATGAAGAACTGTAGAGGGATTTAGCTCTTACCTGCATTGGAGCAGATAACATCTTGAGAGTTCTTGCACATTTGGTTGCTGATTTTTTTTGTCAGGTCACACTTGGCTGGGTACTGGCAAGCTTCCCCAGACCAACCCACGTCACACTTGCACTTGCCGCAGTCACAAGTACCATGGCCTGAGAAATCAACAACATCTGGTGAGACTCAGATTTTTTTTTTAACCAAGAACTTTTAAGGGTGGTGTTGCTTCTGCTATACTATATATTAGGCCCTCGCTAGGACTCCTCTTGGATATCCTACTGTTGCCCTACATCATGGAAATTTTGTAGCTTTGGATCTGCAGGACCAGCCCCTTCATATACTTCATCAGGTCATAGATGGGATAGATGTTGAGGTGAGTCAACTCATAGCCCTGTTTCTGGGCCTGGATGGTAGCTGGGTTGGTCACCTCACCAGCTCTCCACCATCCTTAACACCAGTGCAAGCTCTCCAGCACTGCTCCTGGCTAGGTTACCCAGTGCTGCCCTCAGCAAGGGGTGGGGCCAGTTCTGCTCTCACACCCTCCGTTAGCTTACCTGCACCCACACCCAGCAGCTCTACTGTTTTACCCAGGCAAGGTGCAGGACCCACTCTCCTGAGTGTGGCAGCTGATAAGAGGCAGGACCAGGTCTCCCATCCTCATGTCCATAAGGCCAGCTCTTCCACTTGCCACATTGGTAAGAGGAGGTGGGTAAGGTATCTCTCCCTCACCCATGCCACCACAAGGCAGATGAGAGCAAGACCAGCTCAGCTCTCTTATGTTGACATTCTTGGGGTCAGTTCACCACCACCACCACCACTCCTGTCCACAGGGTCAGCTCTATTGTGCTGACCAGACAAGGTGCAGGGCCTGCTTTACAGAATACTTCAGCCAGTGAAGGGTGGGCCAATTCTGTGCAGCCCTATTCTAAAAATAGTCTTTGGTGATAACAGGAGTCATGGACATCAACCAGACATGGCCCTTGGCAGCAGCCCAGGCCCAGACATCATCATGGTCCCAGGTGATAGGCAGGCCTTATCATCCCTTTCCTTGCCACCTTCACCTCTTCAGATCTACCCCTCTCCACAGGACATGAACCATTCTGCCCCCTCTCTCTCCCACACCCCACCATATATTTGCACACCATAATGGCACCCAACCTATTGGCACCAGAAGGCATTGGGAAGACCCATGGTTTCTTCTACCCACCCAGGGCAAGTTGCCCCAGGCAAGCATGCGTGTGTCCTTCACTCACCTAGTTCTAATCCTGATATTTCTTTTATGCATATATTAATTATCACATGGAATGGCATAGACATTAAAGTGTGCATTGTGATTCTTATTTTAATTACAAATTTTTTATTCATTTCTACATACCAACCACAGATCCCCCTCTCTTCCCTCCTCACACCCCCCAGCATATCCTCCCCCCAACCTACTGCCCATTCCCTCCTCAGACAAGGTAAGGCCTCCCATGGGGAGTCAGCAGAGACTGGTATATTCAACTGAGGCAAGTCCAAGCTTCTCCCCCTGCATCAAGGCTGTGTGAGGCATCCCACCACAGGTAGTAGGCTGCAATGCATTGTGTTTCTTAATGAAGACATTTGGATCCATAGTCAAAAAGAGAAGAGCCACATCCTCATTAGTTTGTCTCAGTCCTCTCTGTTCTCAATCATTTTGCTTTTAGGCTGTGATATTTAAATGGTTATGAATACAGGCTTTATTAAGTCCTATTTGAGAAAGCATATTAATGTTTCTGTTGTCTGTTCATCAGACAGCCCTAAATTCAAATCACATAAAATTCTTTGTCCAAGGATTTACAGATTTCAAACTCAAGTGGATATGATGGAAATTACTGAGGTAGTCATCCATCAATGTTTGTCACCTTGTGTGGAGGACTATAGTTTATAACTTCTGGGAATAAATTATGACACTTTCTGACCTCCCTTGACCTTTAACTGGGCCTGGGAAGTTGAGTAGTTTTGATGGGTTGTAGGGAGCACATTCCTACATACTCAAGATAATAATAGCACTATGTCTTAATGTCTGAAATTATATAACCTCATATCAGCAATCTTTTGATGTGGTAGGAGAGCATCCAGAAGGTCATTCAGAATGCATTGATCAGGGGCTGCCCATTGTGTTCATCAGACTGTGAACCTATGACTGGCTGAAGATTAAAATTCCTCTTCATGGGATCCAGTCTATGTACATGTTTCTGTTTCTATCGAACTTATCCAAAATAATCTTCAGAAGAACTCTAATTAAGTTCATTTTATTCACATGTATCACTTTGTGTTCTTTTTTTTTTTGTATTTTTCTTTTTCTTTTTTTGGGTGGGGTGGGGTGGGGGTGGTATGCAAGGGTGGGAGGGTAGACCTGGGAGGAGTGGAAATCAAATGTGATTGATGTGCATTGTACAAAATTCCCAAATAACTAACAGAAGTATTATGTTGGGGAAAATTGTAATGAATCATCTTTCCAACTCAGAGTGGTTCCTAGCAGAGTCATTTCCTCTGCTATTGGTGCTCAGAGCTTGTGTGTTTTTTCTGTTTAGAATAAGAATTGCTTTCATATTGCCTTTGGATTTTAGTTGAACATTTTAGTTTTATTTAAGAAAATCTAACTTGTATCTATATTTAAGATAGTATTTATTTATTTATTTATTATTCATTTATTTGTGTGTGTGTGTTCTTGCATAAGAGATTATGCCTGTCCAACATCCAGTCTACTTATAAAACTGTTTGTTAGGTTTTAAATCTGGGACAAAATGCTGAGGTGGCTATTTAACATATCAAAGTGGAACTGGCTGCTGGTCCTCCCTACATCCCTCAGTCCCTACCTGTTACAGGGTCCTCCTGGCTAGCATACAACCCTACCCTAACCTTCTCCAACCCAGGACCTGGGCTGCCCTTCCACCAGCTGCCCTGCCCTGTACAATCCAACTATTTTGGTTTCCTGGTCCCTTTCACCTACTCTCTTTAGGCCTCCTAGCTGCTACAACTGATTTCCCCTTTTCTCTCTCACCTCACCTCCCCATCTCCTCACAGGGCTCAAGGACACATCTAGGGACTCTCCCAGATGTCCCTGATTCTGTCTATGCCCTTCTATCTATAAATAATCTTTCTCCTCCACAATATCTAGGAACAATCACATTCCTTTCCTTTTTATTTTTTTTCATTCAAGTGCTGAAACCCAGAACCAATCATGCTCTTTCCTTTTCTTTTATTTTCTTTTCTCATTCACTGTTAAGCTAAATTCTTGAAGTGGAAAGCTTTTTTCATTTGGTAAAGAATCTTATCATTATATTGACTTTTTAATGGTACTAATGTGTTAGGTGAACTTTATGTATTGCTACTTTTCCAGTTTCATTTGAGACATTTCTGATGGTTAATCACAATAAAAAAAATGGTGCATATCAACAGCAAAGGATGTAGAATTTACTCAGAAGCTAAGCTAAATAACTATGGCATTAGTGATTGATTCAAGAATAAAATGATTAACCCATGATTCTTTTACGTTGCATGGAACACCTTATATCCTAATTTAAAGATGTGTATGTGTGTTAGAGATAGCCAACATTTGATAGTTTTTGTGAGTTAAAAATACAAAATTTTAAAGAAGGATATTAAAAACAGAGAGAAATAAAGGAAACATACAGAATAGGAAGATATAATCTATGCCAAACTGACTCCAAGTGTCATCAGTGGAAGCAAAGTTCTAAGGAGTTTATTCCTCACAGTGGCCCTGGGAGACCCAAGTTCTATTACAGCATGATTTCTTCTTACCAAATTCCACCTTGAAGACATTATTTCCAGGCAAGAGCATGTCATGTTTATAGAAGCAAATGTTAGGACTTCATGTATTACATTGTTCAGAGAATCACCTCCAAACTTCTTTCCCATCATGATAACACATTTCTGTGAGTCAGAGTGTGACCCCTAATCCATGTGACCTAGAACCAGGTTCACATTTCTCAGGTCTAAAGGTGATTTTAGATAGTCCATGGCTACATCAAGTCCTAGCCAGAAAAGTAGCCTTCAAGCCTGACTCTACGGAATAGACAGTTCTGTTGTTTCTTTTCTAAAACTTAAATTTCCATAACTCTGAAATTCAATATTTAAATAAATAATTCAGCATATTTGAGAACAAGTCCATTGACCTTCAAATAAGTTCTAAGGAGTCAAGAGAAAACAAACACACGAAACAAAAATGTCAGAGAAGAGCAAAATAAGACCCAGCTAATGCAGTGGGAACAACATGTGCAAAGTTCCTTTCATTATTTGCAGGCTCAGCCATGGTGATGTCAGTTACAGAGAAAGAAGACAGCCTGCAGTGAAATATGAAATCAATACTTCTGTCCCGAGGAAGAACTCTGAGACCTAGTCTCCTGGGTGAGTTAACTCTTTACTCCTATGGTGATACAGAAAGGATTTTATGAAAGAGTAATCAAGCCACTGTCTCTGGCTCATCACTTCCTGATGGATTTTAGGAGGGCAATGTGAAGGGATTATCCTCTCCCTGAACTGCTGGTGAGTTCCTTAGAAAGTATGATAGTTTGAACATAATTGACCCCCATAAGCTCATAGGGAGTGGTACTATTTGGAGGTGTTGATTGTTGGAGTAGCTATGGCCTTGTTGGAGGAAGTATGTGACTGTTGTGGGGTGGGTTGAGGTCTCATATATGTCCAAAACACATCCTGTGTGGTGGTTTGAAAGAAAATGCCCCCCCCAAAGGGAATGGCACTGTTAGGAGGTGTGGTCTTCTTGGACGAAGTATATCACTGTGAGGGTAGGCTTTGAGATCTCTTGCTCCAGCTTTCCTCAGTGTGACTGTCAGTTGACTTCCTGTTGCATGTAAGATGTAGGACTCTCAGCTACTCCAGCACCATGTTTGCCTTCATACCACCATGCTCCATGCCGTGATGATAATGAACTGAACCTTTGAAACTGTAAATAAGCCACCCAGTTAAATATCTCCTTATAAAAGTTGCCATGGTCATGGTGTCTGTTCACAGCAATAAAATCCCTCACTAAGATAGAAGTTGGTACTAAGGACTGTGGTATTGCTGTGATAGGCCTGACCATGTTTTTGTTTTGAGGAATTTGGATTTTGGGAGTTTGTGTTGGGAAAGCAGTAAAGTACTCTGCTTATTGAGAAATACCAGTAAAAGCGTGGACGACAGTGGTGCTAAGAGTGATTTGAACTGTGAGGAGATGACTCAAGAGTTTCAGAAGAGAAGAATTTTAGTATGTTACCTAGAGATTATTCTTATGATATTTTGGTGAAGAAAGTGGCTGCTTTTTGCCCTTGTCCAAAGAGTCTGCCTAGGTTAAAGTGAAGAGCTTTGGATTAATTCTTTTGACAGAGGAAATTTCAAAACAGCACAGTAGTATATAGACTCTGTGGTGTGGTTATTAGTGTCAACTCTAATGGGGATTTATAATGAAAAGGAACAAGCTGAGCAAGGAAAAATATCAAATGTGTAATTTTTGCTTGATAACTGTTTTGTTATATGTAATTTTACTATGTTAAAGTTAAAACCTTCCTTTTTGATTAGACAGGAAAGGGGAAATGATATGGGACATCTTTCTGTATGCTATGAGTATGTGTTGCTCCCATCGGTTAATAAAAAAAGCTGCTTTGGTCTATGGCAAGGCAGACTATAGCTAGGCAGGAAAGTCAAACTGAATACAGGAAGAAAGAAGGACAGAGTCCAGAGAGACTCCATCCAGCCACTCAAGGAGCAAATGCCAGCAGACCGGTAACACCACAGCCACTTGGCAATACATAAATTAATAGAAATGGATTAATTTCAGTTGTAAGAGTTAGTAATAAGCCTGAGCCATCAGCCAAACAATTATAATTTTTTAAAAATGAGGAGAAAAGGAGCACCAGGAAGTGGAATGGAGCTAAGTCCTGTATTCAAGGAGATAAACAGATTAAGAGGTAGAATAAAGGAAGTAGTGACTTCAGGTCAAAATCGAACCTAGCTAAGGAATTAAAGAGACACTTAGAGCCTGGTGTGGTGGTGTACACCTTTAGTTCCAGAACTCAGAAGACACAGGCTGGTAGATCTCTGAGTTTGAGGCCAGCCTGGTTTGTAGAGCAAGGTCCAGGACAGCCAAGCTTAGGCAGTGAAGGTAACTATTGAGAACAAAAAGCTGGTGAAGATGTAATTGAATGAGGGGAGCATGTTCCAGCTCCAGTAAGCACCAGAACTTGGCAACTTTAGCCACATGGTTCTGGATTTAAGGATAGAAGAAAGAGGCTATAGAATCTCTCTCAGTGACTAAAGAAAACTCCTAAGTTCAGCCATGTGTCAGGGGTGTCTATTAATTGAGACCTAGAGATGCCAATGTTTGAAGCTGTGAATGTGAAGACTGGATTTCATTGGAGACGCCAAGATAATGGAGATGACAGAGATGGATGGAGCTAGGATACCTTCACAGGAAAGCTGCTAACAGGAAATGGAAACAGCCCAAGAGAGGGAAAGCTGAAAGGAGTTGGAGTTTTGAAGAGCATTTTAACATCAGACATGGAGATGCATTGTGGTGATATTTTATTTGTGCTTTAATAAATAAATTTTGCCTGGAGATCAGGGGAAAAGGCCAGCCACTTTAAGTAAACAAAGACAGGCAGTACATGCCCCTAATCTGATCACTTATCAGACAGGGTCTCTCTGTGTGTTGAAGGCCATACTAGGAAACAGATACAAGTAAAATAAAGTATAAATAAATAAAATAAAGTATAAAGTAAAATAAAGGAGATGCATGCCTTTATTACCAGTACCAACCATAGAGACCTGGAGGTCTTTACAGACAGGCAGTGACACGGAAGTGAGGTAGCTGGGCTAAAAGCCAATGAGAGGGCAGAAAAACAAGGCATATAAAGGAGTGAATAGACAGGAAGTAGCTCACATTTGGAAGCTGCAGAGTTGGTGAGGTAAGGTTGGCTGGTGGCTTTCCCTATTTCCCAAGTCTCTAAGGCTTTCACCCCTTTATTTGGCTCTGTGTTTTTTATTCAATAAGACCATTTAGAAATTCATCTACAATGCATAGAGTTTGGAATTTGCCCAGATGGTTTTTGGTCTTGCTTTGGTCCAGTATTTCCTCACTAAGCTCTCTTCCCTACATTTTTGAATGGTAATGTGGTAATGTATATTCTATGCCATTCTATGTTGGAAGTATGTGATCTGTTTTTTATTATTATTTTGATTTTCTAGGGGATTACAGTTTAAAGATTGCATGAATCTCAGAAGAGACTTTGAACTCTGGACTTTAAAACATTGTTGAGACTGTTATAAACTACGGAGACTTTTGAAGTTGGACTAAATACATTTTGCATTATGATATAGTTACAAGCTTATTGTAGGCCAGGGAGTGGAATGTGGTAGTTTGAATATAATTGGCCCCCATAAGCTCATGGGCAGTGATACTATTAGGAGGCATGGCTTTGTTGGAGTAGGTATGGCCTTGTTGAAGGAAGCACTATGGGGATGGGCTTTGAGGTTTCATATATGTTCAAGCCACACCTTGTGTCTCAGGCCACTTCCTGTTGCTTTCAGGATCAAGATGTAGCTCCTTCTCCACTCTCAGCTCCTTCTCCAGCACTATGTCTGCCTGCATGCTGCCATGTCCCACCATGACAATGATGGATTAAATCTCCAAAATTGCAAGCCATCCAATTAATTTTTTCCTTTATAAGAGTTGCCATGGAAGGGCCAGGCAGTGGTGGCACACACCTTATTCCCAGCACTTTGGAGGCAGAGCCAGGCAGATCTCTGTGAGTCTACACAGCGAGATCCAGGACAGGTACCAAAAACTACACAGAGAAACCCTGTCTCAGGAAAAAAAAAAATTGCCGTGGTCATGATGTCTCTTCGCAGCAATAGAAACCCTAAGACAGAAGGCATCCTAGAGCAATTCAGAAATTGGATGCATTTATATGTACGGTAACTATTTCCAACTGAAAATAAAAATGTTTTCAGTATTGAAAATATTTCTAAATCAATTAGGCATTTGTGTATATCAATGAAAAATTATTATACTTTCCTCTGCTTAACAAAAGGAGGGAAAATGAGGAAAGATAGCACTTTTCTTTCTTTCAAATCTCTTATCTTGTAGAGAAATTGAATCCCAAGATACATATCACAAGGTTCATGTCTACTGATAAGCAAGTATACCACACATAGGCCCAGGATTATGAACAATGACTCTGTGGCTTAGAACCCATGCAGCAATTGGGCTAAAGTGCCACAAAGAAGGCCCTAAAGAAGTAAAGTTTTTAGCTCTTCTAGGAATCAAATATTATCTCAGAATTCAATGTATAAAAACATAAACACTTCCTATGTGATGGAGCCTATTTCCTGGCTGCAACTCTTAGAACTAACTTCAACTAAAATGCAAGGTTTATTAGGTATTATATATTACATTTGTGTGAGTTTGGAGCATATTGATACATACTATATCAAAGGACATTGAACAGTAGCTGCTACACATATTTAAAGAGTAAGCCAACAAAAGACTTGTTTCAAGAGGAGGTATTTTATTGTCACTGTGAACAATTGCCTAATGATAAAGGGCTGGTTGTTCTGGTATCCTCTAATCAGTGATAATTCCTAAACTCTCCTTGTATTGAGAACATTCAGAGTTCTGAAATGTAGCAATACTTTCACTGTTGCTGTTTTTATACAATGAGTTTTAATTCGTGATTTTCAAACAGGTTCTCATGAGTACTTCAAGACTACATGTTACCAAAAGGACACACATATAGACACCTATGTTCACAGGTGCAGCTCATGTGACAGGGCTGAGTTTCTTGCACTATTATCCTGGATTTTGTGGTAATTCACAAGCACCTCAGTGGTCAAGTTTCCATTCACCTCCTTGCATATAATAAAGATTGAAAGAACATTTGGAGGTCTTGCAAGTGTCCTGCTTCTATCTAATGTTCTCACCATTATCTTCAGCTTTTATGTTGCTCACAACATTTTGTGCAATTTAGTGGCAATTTTCTATTTTGTTTATTCTCAACATTCAATTCTTTAACCACTGAATTGTTCCTTCCCTTCATTTATTTATAAGAGTTTTCATTTCTGTGTGTACTTTGTATATTATTTCACTTTCCATAGCAGATCTAATAATATTACTGTTAAAATTCAGCTATCTTTGAACATGAACAAATTTTCATGTTTCATATTGCTTATTTGGTGTATATATATATATATATATATATATATATATATATATATATAATATTCACATTTTTGCTTCTTGTATCCTGAAATTAACATTTTATGGAATTTCTAAGGATCTCTGTCTCTTTTCATCTAAGCAGAGCTTATTGTGCAGCTATTTCTTCTTCAGAGAAGTTTATATACTTTATTAAAGGGCATTGAATAGTAGCTGCTACACATATTTAAAAATTAAGCCAACAAAGGACTTGTTTCAAGAGATGGTATTTACTCCTCAAGGGGGAAGGGAGGCTCATCAGACTGAGGAAGCCAGACTGAGGAATCTAATGAAACATATAAGGCCAAAGAAGCTCATGAAGATCCCAAGATTCACAAGGCACATTTCTAGAATCATATGCATAGTAAGCAGATGCTAGAGAAGAGGAACCTGCTTGAAAGATGTGAAGGGAATTTTGGTGACACAGCTTTTGTGAGCTATTAATTATGCTGGGAAAGACTTTCTAGTACCTTTGAGTCAGCCATGCTCCTGGACATGACCACTTACTAATGCTCTTCTAAATAACCCATAAACTCATTGACCCACTGTGGTAGTATTGTGTTCCCCAAAATATTGTGTACCTTAATAAACTTATCTGGGGTCAGAGAACAGAAAAGCCACTAGTTAGGCAGTGATAGCACTCGCCTTTAATCCTAGCATTCCAGAGGCAGAAATCCATCTGGGATCTCTGTGAGTTCAAGGCCACATTGGAAACAGCCAGGCATGGTGACTCATGCCAGGAAGCAATCCTTTAATCCTAGGGAGTGATGGTAAAAAGCAGAAAGGTATATAAGGCGTGAGGACCAGAAACTAGAAGCATTTTGGCCTGGTTGAGCATTTGACTGGTTAAGCTTTCAGGCTTTAGAGCAACACGGTTCAGCTGAGATTCATTCTGGATGAGGACTCAGAGGCTTCCAACCTGAGGAAACAGGACCAGCTGAGGAACTGGCAAGGTGAGATAGCTGTGGCTTGTTCTGTCTCTCTGGTCTTCCAATGTTCACCCCAATAACTGGCCTCAGGTTTGACTTTATTAAGAACTAAGCTAGACGTGAGTAGAATAGTTTTTGATATCTGCCATTCAGTGCTTGTTTCATGTCTTCCCAGAAGTCACTAGCAAATACATTTAACATCAAGATATGAACACTAAGTGTGCTGACTTTTCTTCAGGTACCACTACTCAACCCTCTGTTGTATGATATTTTGTTTGTGTTCTGACAAATAAAGCTTGCCTGGAGATCAGAGGGTGGAGTTAGCCACTAGTTAATAATAGAGGATGGGCAATGGTGGCTTACACCTTTAATACCAACACTTGGGAGGCTCACACCTTTGATCCCAGCACTTAGAAGGCTCAAGCCTTTAATCCCAGCACACTCTGGAGGTGGGGACAAGAATATAAGGCAGATGGAGACAGGATCTTGCCCCCTTTTGGTCTGAGTATCTAGAGATGTAAAAAGTCATTAGTGGCTGCTCTTTTGTTTCTCTGATCTCTCAGACTATTACACTGATATTTGACACATGGTTTTTACTGATAAGACTAATTAGGACCACACTTCATCCCTCTCAATAAATGTAGCAAAAGAATACATGCTTATATATTAATACACATGTATGAATATGCATTTTCTGTGTGTATGATTATTTAACACATACAAATACTCACAAGCATCAACAAACAGTTGCTGTGGCATGTTCTGTGTGTCCTGTGGGAGCCCGTTCTTGGGTTCCTCAAGGCGTTACCCAGCAGGTCCGCATAGAGGATGATTAGGACCACGAGCCTGAGTGCAGGTGTCTGAGATGGTCTGCACTTGGCTGTGCTGTGGGATGGTCTGTATGTCAAGTTGCTCTGATTGGTCAATAAATAAAACCGGATTGGCCAGTGGCTAGGCAGGAAGTATAGGCAGGACTAAGAGAGGAGAAATAAAAGAACAGGATGGCAGAAAGAGTCACTGCAGGCCACCACCCTGACAAGCAGCATGAAAAGATGCCAGTAAGCCACGAGCCATGTGGCAAGGTAGAGATTTATGGAAATGGATTAATTTAAGAAACAAGAACAGTTAGCAAGAATCCTGCCACAGCCATACAGTTTGTAATCAAAATAAGTCTCTGTGTTTACTTGGTTGGGTCTGAGCTGCTGTGGAACTGGCGGGTGACAGAGATTTGTCCTGACTGTGGGCAAGGCAGGAAAACTCTAGCTACAAACAGTTCACACTATTTCCCATGAGGCATCAATTACTTCTACAGTAGTGAGAACCTTTGTTATATTTATCTCCAAAATACTTACAGATTTGTCCATTCTACATTTCAAATATTTTCAGATTTGCCTTCAAACAGATCATCTAGAACAAATGCTTGTACACAAATCTGTTTTTCCCCTCTGTAAAATGCTGTTTCGATGCCCCCTTAAACAGGCTGTCTCTCTCTCCTCCTCCCTCAGTGTGGTCATGGAACTACAACTAGATTCATTTGTCACACTTTAAACTCTTCTTGAATTCTACCTACATCCTGGGTGATTTGTTTTAATTTCACTTACAGCAAACTTACTTTTTGTGGGTTACAGCTCAGTGGATTTTGACAAAGAATAGAGATTCATAAACACAGTTCCTATATAGCAATACCAACACTCCATAGAGTGCTTCATAGTTCCTGCTAAAGAGCCCTCTTTCTATCCCTTGGCAATGGCTAGGCAAGTCTGCATTTCTGTCCTCCAGGCCAAGCCTGCTTTTCAGCACTAGATGAGTAGAATTGCTTCCTAAATATATTTCTAAGTTGGGATTCTTGTGCTTAGCAAGATGCATTTAAGCTAATCTTGTATAAGTATAAATCAGTATTCATCAGAGCTTATTTTTTTCTTTTTAAATTGCTGACTAATATTCCAATGTATGGATTTTTTTCATTTTTTAAATTTATTTATTAAATTTAATTTTACGTATCAGCCACGGATTCCCTTGTTCTCCCCCCACCTCCCCACGCCCCCACCTTCCCCCCATCCCACCCCCATTCCCATCTCCTCCAAGGCAAAGACTCCCCTGAGGATTGAGTTCAACCTGGTAGATTCAATCCAGGCAGGTCCAGTCCCCTCCTCCCAGGCTGAGCAAAGTGTCCCTGTATAAGCCCCAAGTTCCAAACTGCCAGTTCATGCACTGAGGACAGGACCCAGTCCCACTGTCTGGATGCCTCCCAAGCAGATCAAGCTAATCAACTGTCTTATTTATCCGGAGGGCCTGATCCAGTTGGGGGCTCCTCAACTATTGGTTCATAGTTCATGTGTGTCCTTTCGTTTGTATATTTGTCCCTGTGCTTTTTCCAACCTTGGTCTCAACAATTCTCGCTCATACAAACCAATTGGACTCCTGGACCTCCACCTGGGGCCTGACCATGGATCTCTGCATCTGGTTCCCTCAGTTATTGGATGGGGTTTCTAGCATGACAATTAGGATGTTTGGCCAGGTGGCCTTCGAATACTTCAGAGATCTATTCAGAGGGCCTGATCCAGTTGGGGGCCCCTCAGCCTTTGGTTCATAGTTCACGTGTTTCCATATCATGAGGTTTGTAGGCAAATGGATGGATCTAGAAAAAATCATCTTGAGTGAGGCAACCCAGACTCAGAAAGACAAATATGGTATGTACTCACTCATAGGAGGATACTAGAGGTGGAACAAGGATGACTGGACTGCTTCTCACATCACCAGGGAGGCTACCTGGAAAACAGGACGCCAAGAAAGACACCACGAGGATCGCCCAATGACGGAGAAATGGCTGAGATCTACATGAACAACCTGGATATGAGTGGGAGTAATGAAGGGCGAGGGTCGAAGGAAAGAGAACCTGTGGGAGCAGGAGATTCCAACTGGATCAAGAACAGAGAGGGAGAACAAGGAATAGGAGACCATGGTAAATGAAAACCACATGAGAAAAGGAAGAAACAAAGTGCTAGAGAGGCCCACAGAAATCCACAAAGATACCCCCACAATAGACGGCTGGCAAGGGTTGAGAGACAGCCAGAACTGACCTACTCTGGTCAAACACCCTAATAGTCATGCCAGAAACCCCATCCAAGGACTGAGGAATCTGGATGCAGAGATCCACGGCTCCTGGAGTCCAGTTAGCGAGAAAGAGAAGGGTTTAGATGAGCGAGAATTGTTGAAACCAAGGTTGGATAAAGCACAGGGACAAATAGCCAAACGAATGGAAACACAATGTATGGATTTAAAAGAGTTTGTCCATTTACAGGTTGAAGGGCATGTGTATTGGCTTGAAATTCATAACAGTTGTCAATTAAACTGATTTATATATTTGAGTCCTTTTTTTTGGCTACACATTTTTTTGGAATAGGACTGCAATATTCAATAACAAATAGAAACATAATTGCATTTTAAAAGTCATAAAACTGTTTTCCAATGTGACTATAACATTTCTTTCAAGTATGTGTATGTATTGTGTGGTTTGAATCTAAGGCTTCTTGAATTTTAGCCAAAATCTTAACTATGGAGTTACATCTACCACCTTCTTAAATCATGCATTTATCAAGAGTATGTGACCTAATTTGTCCCTATCCCACAACCACAAAGTACTTGGAATAGTCCTTCTATTCTTCTGCTCTTACCTCTCTTCCATTTTCTTTTAGATTTCAATAATTCTAATAGATTTGTAGTAAAACATCATTGTAGTTTAATTTGCATTTCTCCAATTATTCTGATATTGGGTATTTTTAAACGTGCTTTATTTGTAATGCATATATCTTCTTTTGTTCACTTTTGGGTTGTTTTTCTTTGGTATTAAAATTTGAAATTTTCAGATCTTAGCCACAAATTTTCTGTCATAAATGTGATTTGCAAATATTTCCCCAATTTTTAGCTTATTTTCATTCTCCTTAACAGATTCAAATAAACACAAAATGGATTTGATTTCATTTAAATGCATTTTATCAAGTTTTCTCTTTAACAACTACTTAGAATCTGTCTACAAATTCTGCCTAATACAAAGTTTATTCTCTTATTATCCATAAAAAAATCTTGGGCCCTTGTGGTGTACCCTAATAAACTTACATGAGGACCAGAGGACAGAGCCAGCCATTAGATTAGACATAGAAGTCAGGCAGTGGTGACACACACCTTTAATCCTATCACTCGGAGGCAGAAATCCACCTGTATCTCTGTGAGTTCAAGGCCACACTGGAAACAGACCCAGGCAGTGGTGGCACACATCTTTAATACCAGTACTGGAAAGCACACATGTCTTTAATCCCAGGAAATGATGTCTGGGCAGAGAAAGGTATATAAGGTATGAGGAAACAGGAACTCACTCTATTTAGACTGAAGATTTCATACAGGTAAGAACTAGTGGCTGGATATTCTTTTTTTCTGATCTTTCAGCTTTTATCCTAATATCTGGCTCTAGGGTTTTCATTAAAAGACCATGTAAGATTCAAACAACAGGCCCCAGAACCTGCAGAATTATAAAATAATTGATTTTATGAGACTTCCATCTATGTTCTTAAAAATGTTTTGGCTGCAGAACATAATTGCTTTGATTTTCTATGTAAAATATAGAATTGCACTGTTGATACATAAAAAAAATGCTTTCAGAGATGTTACTGGAATTTCACAGAACTTATGGACATGAAATATCTTACTATTATCCAGCATAGAAATATAATAAAATACTTTTCAGTTTTGAATATTGTACCAGTCTGTATTTTGAGACACATTCCATTTTGAGACACATTTTGTTCTCAGAAATCATATTTTGGCATATTCTCTTATAGCTTACACATATCTGGTAATATTCACTGATGATTTCTGTGTCTATATTCTTTTTTATTTTATTTTATTTATGTGGTGGTATTCTAATTGTACTGAAATGTGATTTTGATTGTATGTTAATAAATAAAGTTTTTTTTTTTTTCAGTCGTGGACTGAAATGCTGAAGAAACCCCTCCCCCTATTTTGTTTTTTGCAAAAATCAAGGTATATTCTAGGGTTTCCTGGTTGACCTCAACAGATAAACTGAGATGATAGTCTTAGTTCAGAAATGATCTGAATGTAGATTTACAGTCTACGTGTACAGCTGGCTAAGTGAGATCGCTTTCACAGTTCTGCATGTATCCCATCGGCTCCCCATTAGTCACTGAACTCTTAAAACTGGTATTGTAACATTATCACAATGTTTTGCGCCAATTTTATAAACTTTACAGTGCAATATGTGTTCCTTTTCTGAGGCAAACCAAAGGTATATTTCTCAAAGTTCTGCTGCTAACAGCAGCGTTGATGGAGGATTTTTTATACATTTGTAATAGATAGAAATAAACCAGAAAGAAAGAAGAAAAAAAAGTGGTGGAGGAAAAGGTGAACATTGCAAGAATACTCAAAAGGGCTGAGAGTTGCAAACGCCAAGAATGGCTTTGCATAATAAATGGAATAGAACAGCTCTGAACTATTGCTTGCTTTTCATGGTTTGGTCTGACAGAATGATTGAATGCTTTTGTACAAAAATCAGAGCCTTAAAAACAAGGATTTGGTGAGATTGTAAAATGGTGTGCCACTTTGGCAAAACAGTTTGGTGGTTGGTCAAAATGCAAAACATTGTTACTCTGTTACTCAACAATTCTACCCTTAGGAATAAATCCTCAAACTACTGAAAATGTGCACCTATGAAACATGTACATGAAAGTTTACAGCAGTGTGTTGTTAATAGTAAAAAAGTTAAAACAACTCAAATAGCTATCGAATACTGGAGAGAAATAAAATGTGGCTTATTCATACAATAGAATATTATTAAGACATAAAAATGAATGAGAAACTGACAGATTAAATGACTTTGGTGAACCTTCATAATTTCATTTGTAGATCTTTCCATTTCTAATTTATAAATACATTTGGGGTTATAAATTATAAAAAAAAATAAAATAAAATAAAGTTGCCCGGTGGTCAGAGCTATTAGAGCCATAGCAAGAGTGTGGCAGTGGTGGCACACGCCTTTAATCCCATAGATCTCTGTGTGTTCAAGGATACAGCCAGCATTGGAGACATATGCCTTTAAGACCTAGGGGGCTGTACATTCAGACAGTGACGAGGCAGTCACGTGTTTGGGTTTACAACCAATGAGAAGGCAGGATGACTGGAAAACTGACTTACACACAGGAAATAGCTCTCTTTCGGGAAGCTGGGACAGCAGGAGGAAGGGTGAGATTTTAGCTCAGAGCTCTGACCTCTTGGCTTTCTCTTTTACATTGTTTCTGTGTTTCTTATTTAATAAGACAGTTGGTTACATCTACATCTGGCGCCCAATGTGACAAGAATCCATTAAAAACCGCTTGGCTTGGCGGCAGGTCCGCTTTCCTGCAAGGGAGGCAGGTGGCGTCAGGCGGCTTCTTAGCCAGGGCCTAGGTCTGTGAGCAGCTTGCTTAAAGCCGGTGCTACAAACAACTCAGACCTGCTCTGCCGAACAGGGCCCTGCCTGTAAAGCCAACGCACGTGGTCGGAGCTTAAGGAAGCCAGACCCTAGCCTTGACTTGGCACAAGAGGGAACACGTGGCTGGATTTAAGCTTTAGCCAGCTACGCTTTCTTGTGCGTTCTCTCTCTCTCTCTTCTCTCTCTCTCTCTCTCTCTCTCTCTCTCTCTCTCTCTCTCTCTCTGGATTGACACCTGGGACACTAGGTGGCTGTTTTGAAAATCCCCTCGGATTTCTACTGTTCTATACAGATTTGGTAAGTCATAACATATCAGATATTTTAAAGGAAACTATCTAAAAGAGAATTTTTTTCCACATTAAAAAAAATATAGGTTACAGAAAGAAAGCCTGTTTTCACACAGTCACCCTTAATTTATCCTGTAACCGTACAGCAGATGCCTGATCAAATGGCTACACAAAATATTTGGGCTCCAATTGAAATGTTGGATTTAAAAAGGTTTAAGGAGGCAATAGTATCTTATGGCATGCATTCCCCATATGTAAAGCAAATGTTAAACTCTTGGTCAACATATAATAGAATAGTACCACAGGACTGGTGGGACCTTGCACAAGATGTTCTGGAACCCAGCCAGAGACTTCAATTTCTGACCTGGTTTAAGGAGGAGGCTAAAAACATAGAAAAACAATGGAGGGATAAAGGAATACAAGTTTGCCAGGATCAGCTTATTGGAGAAGGCCAATATGCTTCAGTACAAACACAATGTTTTTATGATGTCCAAACCCTAATTTTATGTCGAACGGCAGCCTTGAATGCATGGGACAGAGTTGAGGAACCAGGAAAAATATCTGAGTCATTTACAAAGGTGATCCAAGGCCCAAAAGAGTCTTTTACAGATTTTTTACAAAGACTGGCTTCAGCAGTAAAGAGAATGGTCTCGGATTCAGAAGCTGGTAAGGCAATAATTGAATCTTTGGCCTTTGAGAATGCGAATGCAGCATGCAAAAGAATAATCAGGCCATTAAGGACAAGATCTGCACCTATGGAAGATTGGATTAGAGAAACAATTAATGTTGAGGCCGATGAGCGTGATGATACATGGGTAGGAGAAGTAATTTCAAAAGGTTTGAGGAGTGTTAGATGTTTTGGATGTGGAAAGCAAGGACATTTGAAAAGGGACTGTAGACATGTCATTCCGAGAAACAATGTTTCTTCAAGGAACAATGGCAACAGAATGCCCCTTCCTTCTGGAGTATGCAGAAGGTGTGGTAAGGGAAAACACTGGACCAATGAATGTAGATCAACAAAGGACAGACAGGGTAATCCCTTGCCTCAGTCTTCGGGAAACTCCCAGAGGGGCCTCGCGCAGGCCCCCAGTGCAAATCCAGTTCAAACCTTTCCTGCAGCCATAGAGGAAATCCCTGCTCTGAGCGATTAAATAACCAAATGCCTATTGGAATAAATCATGCTGGTCAGGATGATGAAACAGAGAGAATAGAAAATTCAGGAGAAAACATAAAGAAAAATTTTTGGCAAACTTCTTTTAATGAACAAAGACCAAAATTAACAATAAAAATAAATGGTGTTTTGTTGTCTGGTCTGGTAGACACAGGTGCGGACGTTACCATAATTGCACCAGAATTTTGGCATCCAACTTGGCCTCTTCAGGAGGTTATCGTTCAACTGTTAGGAATTGGGACATTATCTCAGGCAAAACAGAGTGCAAGATGGCTCGAATGTATAGGTCCAGAAGGACAGAGAGGAAAATTAAAACCATATGTGACTAACATAACTATGAACCTGTGGGGTCGAGATTTGTTGCAACAATGGAATACTCAGATTAACATCCCTCCAATCTCAGAAACAAATCATAAACTAGCACAAGCTTCTGAGAGAAATATTAGAAGATATTGTTCTAATGAGTGGTCACCAGCCATCCATATTATATAAGAACAGTGCACATTAACTGATGATCTTCCAAGGACACCAACAGCTCTACCTTTAAAATGGTTAACAGACAAGCCTGTATGGGTCCAACAATGGCCTTTAACAACAGAGAAACTCCAGGCTTTAGAAGAGCTGGTAGAAGAACAGTTAAATGCTCAGCATATTAAAAAATCAACCAGCCCTTGGAATTCTCTTGCATTTGTTATTAAAAAGAAATCTGGTAAATGGAGAATGGTAACAGACCTTAGAGCAATTAACAAAGTAATTCAGCCAATGGGCTCTCTACAATCTGGAATTCCTTTGCCTACTCTATTACCAAAAGGATAGCTTCTCATAGTTATTGATTTAAAAGACTGTTTTTTTTTTTCAATACCCTTACAAGAAAAAGACAGAGAAAGATTTGCTTTTACAGTGCCTACTTATAATAATTCTCAACCAGTTAAAAGATTTCAATGGAGGTTCCTCCCACAGGGAATGTTGAATAGCACAACTCTGTGCCAATATTTTGTACAACAGCCATTGGAAGTGATACGTAAAAAATTTCCTAAATCTATAATTTATCATTATATGGACGATATTTTACTAGCTGACTCAAATGCAGATACTTTAGAAATAATGTTTGAAGAAGTAAAGAAAATTTTGTCTTGCTGGGGATTACAAATTGCTCCTGAAAAGATACAAAGAGGAGATTCTATTAATTATTTAGGATATAAAATAGAGCTACAAAAAATTAGACCCCAAAAGGTGCAAATTTGGAGAGATAAACTACAGACTCTTAATGACTTTCAAAGATTATTTGGAGATATTTCTCATCTACGAACTATTGTTGGGGTAAAAAATGATGAACTGACTAATTTGTTCAAAACCTTAGAAGGTGACAAAGACTTAAATAGTCCAAGAGAATTATCACCTGAAGCTGAGAAAGAATTGGCCTTGGTAAAAAAAAAAAAAAAAAAAAAAAAAAAAAAAAAAAAAAAAAAAAAAAAAAGTGCATGAAGGACACGTGGATCGTATTGATCCAAAGCTGGATTGCATTTTGGTTATTTTACATTCTAGGCGTTCTCCTACTGAAATATTAATGCAGAGAAAAGATATTATATTGGAATGGATATTTTTACCAAATAAACCAAATAAAAAATTAAAAACTTATGTGGAAAAAATCTCTGACTTGATTTACAAAGGAAAATTGAGACTTCGTCAATTAGCAGAAATAGACCCAACAGAAATTGTCGTACCATTAACTAAGGAGGACATAGATAGCTGTGGCTTGTTCTGTCTCTCTGATCTACCAGCATGAACCCCAATAACTTGTCTCAGGTTTGATTTTATTAATAAGAACTTTTAAGATTCCTGCTACATATTTACTTTGTTTTTTTAAGACAGGGTGTCTCTATGTAAGAGCTCTAGTGTCCTGGAACTTGCTTTTTAGACATGGCTGGCCTCGAACTCACAAAGATCAGCCTGCCTCTGCTTTCCAATTGCATTGGTATTCTTCAGTTGAGAGGCATCTAGGTAGTTTCCAGGTTCTGGATATTACATATAACGCTGCTATGAACATAGCTGAGCATGTGTCCTTGTGGTATGATTGAGTAATCCTTGGGTAGAAAATGTGGTACATATACACAATGGAGTACTACTCAGCAGAGAAAAACAATGACATCATGAAATTTGCAGGCAAATGAATGGAACTAGAAAATATCATTCTGAGTGAGGTAACCCAGATTCAGAAAGACAAACATGGTCTGTATGCACTCATTAGTGGATACTAGATATAAAGCAAAGGGTAACCAGGCAACAATCCACAACTCCAGAGAAGCTAACTAACAGGGAAGACCCAAAGAGAGATGCATGGACTGCCCTGGGAAGGGGAAAGCAATGTGATCTCCATGAGTAAACTGGAGATGAGGGGTGGGCAATGGAGGGTGAGGGATAGGGGATGAGAGCATAAGGGAATGGAATGCTTGAGTTGGAACAGGGAGGGAGGGGGAATGCAATGAAAGAGACACCATGATAGAGAGAGACATCATGGAGATAGAGAGAAACCTGGTGCTAGGGACGTTGCCAGGAATCCCCAAGGATGATCCCAGCCTGGGCTACTAGCAATAGTGGAGAGGATTCCTGAACTGTCTCACCCCAGAGACCAGACTGGTGAATACCCTAACTGTCATCACAGAACTTTTCTCCAATGACTGATGGAAGCAGATGCAGAGATCCACAGCTAATCACTAGACAGAGCTCCAGGAGTCCAGTCAAAGAGAGAGAAGAGGGATTCTATGAGCAAGTGCATCAGGACCATGATGGGGAAACATGCAGGGATGACCAAACCAAACTAGAGGGAACTCATGAAAGTTGGATCAATGGCTGTGGAGCCTGCATGGGACAGGACTAGGCCCTTTGCATGGCAAGACAGTTGTGTACTTTGATCTGCTTGGGGGGCCTCCTGGCGGTGGGATCAGAATCCATCTCTGGTACATGAGCGGCCTTTGTGGAGCCCACAATCTATGATGGGACACCTTGTGCAGCCTTGAGGCAGGAGGAAGGGGCTGGACTTGCCTCAGCATGGGAGGCTTTGCCTTTTTGTGGGTGGGAGTCAGGGGTGGGTTGGGGGGTAGGTTGGGGGTGGGAGGAGGGAAGAGGGGGATCTTTGATTATGTGTAAAATGCATGAAAAAAATTCTTATTAAAAAAAGTTAATTTTTAAAAAAATTACATTGGTATGAAGTTCTTTTTGATATAACAATGCTGTCTACTTTTAGTTTACAGGAAATCTTGACAAAATGATTTGAGATGTATTTTTCAATTTTCCATTTGGGGGATAGAGGTTGTATGGATAATCAGTATTATATTATCCACATAGTTATGATAGACTTTTCTAATGAAACCATTTGTTTATACTGTCTTTTGGTGGTAGGTGTTGTTGATGTTTTTTTCCAGAGTTTCTCTGTGTTGCCCTGGCTGTCCTGGAGCTATCTCTGTAGGCCAGGCTCTCCTCAAAATCAGAGATCTGCCTGCCTCTGCTTCCCAAGTGCTGGGACTATAGGCCTGCACCAGCACCACCATGCAAATATCTTTTTCCCAAAAATGTTTAATTATTATTTAATATCTTTATTCTGTAATGGGGCAATAAGGGCATCTTTTTCATTTTTTTATCACTTTGTAGATTGCACCTTTCATCAAATCAGCCCATTTCATTTAAGCTGTTGAATCTGGTTTATAACAAAGTAGATCACCCTCTTAACACTAGTAATACTAGCTATTAACCACCTTATTTTATGGGATGCTCACATTGACTGTCTTCTTGGACTTATTTGCTCTGTCAAGAATTCTATCAATCTTATTGATATTTTCAAAGAATTACCTTTTAATATTTTTGAAATTTTTCCTCTTTTAATTTCATTAATTTCTCCATGAATGTATTATCATCTCATCAGTTCTCCACTCTGATCTTAATTAGATCATCCTTTCTTTGTGCTCACATTTGTAACAATTAATTTTAAATATTTCAAAATAAAATTTCCATGCTGCAATTTTTTCTATAAGTATTCTTCCTGTACCTCACAAAATTTGCCATATGGTATTTTTATTTTCACTTAGGTTAAGATTTTAACACCCTATGAGGATTCCTCTTTGACCTATGGGTGACATAAAAATGTACTATGTATGCTGCAGATTTTTTAAGAGATTTTTCAGAAATGTTTCTGTGATTTTTATTCATTCCAGTACGATACAATACTATAGTATCTCTATTAAGTTTCTAGGGGCTTATTTTATGGCTCCGAGTTCCCATTATAT
Source organism: Peromyscus leucopus (assembly GCF_004664715.2). Taxonomy (NCBI): domain Eukaryota; kingdom Metazoa; phylum Chordata; class Mammalia; order Rodentia; family Cricetidae; genus Peromyscus; species Peromyscus leucopus. The sequence goes on from NC_051070.1 coordinate 570,555, forward strand.
TCAATTTCTCTTATGCGCTTCATCCTATGATGTAAACTAGATCAAATTGGTAAGGGTTTCATTTAGGCTTTTTATTTGTCCATCAATCTTCAGTCTGTTTGCTCTGTCGATTGCTGAGCAGGGAGTGTTCACATCTCCAACTGTGATTATTGATTCCCGATCTCCATTTCGGTTGTGTCATTTTATTCTTAATGTCTTTTAAGCACCACCCTAAGTGCACACACTTTGGCTTGCTCGACGTGCTACAGAATCATAACTGGTTCATTATGTGATGTCCTTACCTGAATGTTAAGTCCTGCCTTAGAGCCCACATTCTCCAAATCAGTAAGGCTGTTCAATCTTTGACTACACAAATATTTAAATAAAATATATTATTTTCATCCATTTACTTTTGACCTATCCATATCTTACATTTTAACTCATTTCTTACATGTGGCATGTACTTGGATCTTACTTCTTAACTGACAGTCTCCATCTTTTAATTAGCATTCTCTGATCACAGTTCAGAGTAGTTTTATATTGTTGTATTCATATTTATATCTTTTCATAGTTTCCATTAACATTCTCTGTTCGTATTTCCCATTTCCACTCCCTTCTCTTTTGTTAGTTGAGCATTATTTATGATTCTAAGTTTTCCTCTATTAACTAATTCTTCATTGTAGTTTATAGTGGATTCCCTAGATGTACACTATAATCCTTTAATTAATCAGAGTTTACTTTCAAATACTTTAGGAACATAATAGGGCAATTACTTAATTCCTCCTTCTCCTTCTCTATGCTATTTTGCTTTTCATAAACATAATTCACATTAACTGTGAAATAGAGTATGCTGTTCCTTAGCTTTGCATTAGACAGCTGACTTCCATTTAGATCAAGTAAAATGAGGTGAATGTGAGAGTGCTGTTTCATGGTAATTTATTTAATTTCTAGCCATCTTCTTCTCTTTGGTAGCCCAGGTAATTTCCAGTGTCATATCTTTTTGCCCGATGAACTTTATATGTCCTTAGAGTAAAGCAGCTATGATAAATATCCTTATATGTAAAATTCTTCATTTTGATTAAAAAATATTTATGCTAGATTCAGTCAATGTTGCCTTTTCATTCCTTTCAGTGCTTTAAAAAATGTCACTCCATTCTGCTCTGGCTCACATGATTTCTGACAAAAAGTCTCCAATGATTATCGTCTTTGTTCTTCTGCATTTAATGTATCTGTATTTCCCTGTCATTCCAAGTTTTTCTGTCTCTACTTTGAGCAAATTGAGTATGATAGAGCTTCCTTTTAAGAGTGTGTTCTTTATTTTTTTTTTCCATACTTTCCCTCAGGTTCCATGGGTGCCCTAGAAAATAGCATTTATTTGTCTTTCACCAAAGAGAGATGAAGGCTTTTGTTCTATAGGGAAATCAGGACCATGCATATGGAAGTTCTCATAATCATAGGTCTTCCTGAAGTCTCTAGTTCATAAATCACCTTGAAAAGCAATTTCCAATCTCTTCTGTAAGCACTCACTGTGATTTTATTGGAAAAAAAAGTGAGAGGATAGTATGATCCCCTGCCCCACACACATACACATACACACCACCACAGCATCAAATCTTAGGCCTTCCTACATATTTTCAGGGCACACCTGCCTTCCACTGATGTCCCATGAAAGCCTGGTTGTGACCCCCAGGAACATTAGTGCGCACTCCTTGTCTCCTCCCAGCTGCTCATCTCTTCCCATAATTGGACCTAGCTGCTTGTCTTGTGATTCCAGAGGAATTTGAGAACACATAGGAATCAGCAGTTTGTCCACTTTTCTCCAGTGCCAGGGTGTAAACTACACTTTCTAGCTCTCTGAATCTCAGATGGAAACTAAAATCATAATTTGCTTTGAAGGTAAGCTCATCAAAAGAACCTAGTAATTGGAGCTTGCTTTCCCAACTCCAACAAGGCTCTGTAGCTCATGTTTAAACAGAGATTATACATATGAACAAAGATAACATGAGTCACTTCAGTAATTCAGTCATTCTTTTTTCTTTTTCTTATTTTAAGAAAAATTTTTTATTCAATTCAGTCATTCTTAACCATTGTTGGTAATACTTGCTTGTTTTAAATTTGAAAAATCACACAACATGTATATAATGAGTAATTTGAAAGTATTTGTTCATGTGTACGTTTTTTTTAACTGGAATAAATTTAAAAAACTAAAATATCTGTTTACTTAAATTTGTAAAACACTTTCTATGATTTCTATTAAAAATGATCTTATCATAAGACTAGCTATAAACCAGATGCTCCTTAAGTGTTGAATAAATGAGGTATTGCTACAGCCTCAGAGCAACCTTGAAGGAGATGTTTTAATATGAATGCTTAGTTGGACCTTCCCAATAAAACTCATTTGCTTTTTGTTCAAATATGTAAATTCCCAAGATCTACATTGTGCCCTACTTTGCAGCAGATTCAAACATGCTCAATTTCTTCCTAGTGTTTTTGAGACACTGTTGCTTCCCTGGCTTTCTGTGCTTTAAAAACTTCAAGAATTAACTAACACTACAAAAGGTTCATTTTCTAATATAACAATTATTTCATAATTTGAAAGAGAAACTTGGCTGTTTTCACTGTTTTCAGCATAGGGTCACCAGCCATGGTAAGCTTCTCAGGCTAACAAAAGATGACCTTTTAGATATTTTTGCTTTTCATTTCTGAGAACATTTCAATGAAACAATGGAAAAACTCCATATAAAAAGTTTTTGTCTCAAAATTAAATGGTCGTAGTTTTAGTCTTGCCGTGACATTAATAAGCTGCATAATCTTGATGAGGAAAACGGAATAGCCAAGGAAAATGAAAGCAATAATTATTGCCTTCTGACACTGTGGCAAGTACTTTATGCAGGGTAGTCCATTTAATTGTCATAATGAGCCAATTAGATAGATTTCATTACTCGGTTTTACAAGTGAGGGGACCAAAAGCCAGTTTTAATGTAGCTCCTGAGCTCAAAATGCCTTTCTTCTCACTGCAGTCAATACCCTCTGCTTAGAAAGCAGAAGTAAGTGGGCTGAAGTGAGCCATTGTTCCTGGAAAGGTGGTGTGAGGAATGGCTGTCAGTTGAGGCTGAACACCACAGGCTCTGCTTTCCCTGGCATCACGCATAATCTTTCTGAAAGAAAAAAAACAACAACTATTCAGAGTATACTATTTACAACTAGGCTACACTAAAACGGGTAGAAATTTAGGAGGCTAGTCGTACAACTTCTCTAGATCTTGTTAGGCTCATCTGCAAAAATAAGAGATTAGACTTAATAACTCAATGCATTTGGAAAATCTGACTCTATAGATAATATAATTTTCTTTTCCTCATAACAAAGCAAATCAGACTCTTCAAAGCAAAAACTAAACAAAAACAAACAAACAAAAATCATGCAGTAGTTGACATTGAAATAACAAATAATTGTTATTAAGTCATGTTTGATACTCAAACAATTATGAAAAGGTTAAAATTCTATTTTGTAGTTAAAGCACATATTAAATATTAAATATGCCAATCAACTTGTATTTACAGTGGATTTGTATTAATCCTGATAAATTTGGGGCTTAAAATGGGAATTTTGGTAATTTGAGATTGAAAGATAAATATGTGTTATAGTAAAGAGAATATTTGGGCAGAGCTTAGGTAATATTTCACAAAGTCAAACATATTTATACATTAAATTCATTTATAAAACACAAATTCATGAGCATTACTTTAATAAGGATTCAGAAAACCTCCAGGTATTGGTACAAATTCTGTTACAGTTAATGGTGAACTTCAGTGGGTTATATAATTAACCCACTTTTCATGTCATTGGGGGAAGAGTCTGGTAAAATAAAAATAATGTATGTGTTCCTTGTTTATTACAACATGCAGGGAATGTATATTTGTGACTGTTAGAATTATCCCCTGGCTCTGCTTAATCCTTCTAAACCCCAAGAAGTGTGTGGCCCTTTTCCTACCTGGGAATCCATTGCAATAAGAAAGTGGCCTGTGCCTCAGTATTAAAGGTAGGAGACAGAGAGAGGAAGACCCAGGGATCTGGAAGTCACAGATCTCTGACCCTTCTAACTTCATCAGAAAAATCTAGGATTCAATGCATTTGGAAAATCTGACGCTATAGATAAGATAATTTTCTTTTCCTCATAACAAAGCAAAGCAGACTCTTCAAAGCAAGAACTAAACAAAAACAAACAAAAAACCAAGCAGTGGTTGACATCAGAAAACACATTTGTATAATGTATTTTGTGGGGAGTAACCTTGTCAAACTAATCTAAAATTCCCAGAATTGTCTGGAGAGATGGATCAGTGGGTAAAGTGAAAGTCACACAAGCATGAAAACCTGAGTTTAGGTCCCCAGAATCCACACAAAGCAAGACATTGAAGCATGCGTCTGTAATTTCAACACTCCCACCACATGACAGAAGGCAGAGATAGGAGACTCTTTCGAAATTTATGAGCTACCTAGCCTGGTGTGTACCGTGGTACAAAAGCGACCCTTTTAAGCCAAATGGAAGATGAGAAAGGTACCTGAGGTTGTTCTCTGATCCTAAAAGAATGCAGGTGCCATGACGTGAATGCATAAATATGTATATATCAATACAAATACATATCTCAGAATGTTGAACTTGAAAGAAATGAAATGAAATTTAATGGAACTGATGAAGCCCTGTAAGTATGCCTAGTTCCCTTTCCACTTTACATAAACAGATGTGCCGAGGAACCTAGGTAAAGTGAAATGTATCTGTATGATGCCTGTGTTTATGTAATCATATATGTATTTTAAATGCACATCTGTATTCACATGTATGAGAGCTTGTAAGGCTAGTAAGACACTCTGGGTGATGCAATAGTATACAGCATCTACCTATACCCAATACTTTAAAAAGTAGGCATTCTAACACAGCTGACCTGATAAACATGATTCTAAGCCTAAATAAGTACTTTTTTTTGTTTTGTTTTGTTTTGTTTTGTTTTGTTTTGTTTTGTTTTTCAAGACAGGCTTTCTCTGTGTAGCTTTGCGCCTTTCCTGAAACTCACTCTGTAGCCCAGGCTGGCCTTGAACTCACAGAGATTCTCCTAGCTCTGCCTCCCAGTGCTGAGATTAAAGGCATGTGCCACCACTGCCCGGCGAGAATAAGTACTTTTATAGACCTTTTTTAAATGAAATAAAGTATAAACATATTCACTGTCAATTTTTCCTCTTTGTATTAGGGCACACACAAAAGTGTACCTATCCAATTGGTAATAGTGTATGTGGTAGGCAATTTTTCTAGAAGATGTTTATATTCCACAAAACTAATGGGACAGCCTACAAAATAATTGAGCCATTAACCAATTCAATCTGGGTAACCACTTAAATATACTGGTATAGTGGTAGCCAGTATGCCAACAAATATATAACCATGTCAAATCATGTATGCATGTTTGTGTATTGTTTGAGGTTTGTTTCCAGAGCTACTTAAAATTCTTCTTTATTCATAATCAGCCTTAAAATCAACTGCCTTTTAAAATCCAAAAATATAAGATAGCCAAAACAATCCTATACAATAAAGAAACTTCTGAAGGCATCACCATCCCTGACTTCAAGCACTACTATAAAGCTATAGTAATAAAAACAGCTTAGTATTGGCATAAAAACAGACATATGGGTCAATAGAATCAAATTGAAGAACCTGACATTAATCTACATACCTAAGAACATCTGATTTTTGACAAAGAAGCCAAAGTTGTACAATGGAAAAAAGAAAGCATCTTCAACAAATGGTGTTGGCATAACTGGATGCCAACATGCAGAAAATGCAAAGATCTTTATCTATCACCATGCACAAAATTCAAGTTCAAAAAGATCAAAGACCTCAACATAAATCCAGTTACTCTGAACCTGATAGAAGAGAAAGTGGGAAGTAGCCGTGAACGCATTGGCACAGGAGACCACTTCCTAAATATAACATCAGAATCACAGACACTGAGAGCAACACTTAATAAATGGGACTTTCTGAAACTGAGAAGCTTCTGTAAGGCAAAGGACATGGTAAAGAAGACAAAAATGGCAGCCTACAGAATGGGAAAAGATCTTCAACAACCACACATCTGACAGAGGGTTGATTCAAAAATATATAAAGAACTCAAGAAACTAGACATCAAAACATCAAATAATCCAATTAAAAAAAAATGTGGTGCAGATCTAAACAGAGAATTCTCAACAGAAGAATCTCAAATGGCCAAAAGACTTTTAAGGAAGTGCTCAACATCCTTAGCCATCAGGGAAATGCAAATAAAAAGGACTCTGAGATACTGTCTTATGCCTGTCAAAATGGGTAAGTTCACAAACACTGATGACAGCTTATGCTGGAGAATATGTGGAGCAAGGGGAACACTCCTCCACTGTGGGTGGGAATACAATTTTGTACAGCCACTTTGGAAATCAGTATCTTAGAAAATTAGGAATTAACCTACCTCAAGACCCATTGATACCACTCTTGGGCATATACCCAAAAGATGCTCAACCACATCACAAGGACACTTGCTCAACTGTGTTCATAGCAGCATAATTTGTCATAGTCAGGACCAGGACCTGGAAACAACCTAGATGCCCCTAAACTGAAGAATGGATAAAGAAAATGTGGTACATTTACACAATGGAATATTATGCAGTGGTTAAAAAAATGACATCATGAAATTTGTAGACAAATGGATAGAATGAGAAAAAAATCATTCTGAGTGAGGTAACCCAGACCCAGAAGTACAAACATGGTATGTATTCATTCATAAGTGGATATTGACTCTGGTACATCTTTCTAATCATTCTAATTAAGATTCCTCCAATCCTCAAACCTTGTTGTTGTTTTATTTTTTGTTTGTTTGTTTGTTTGTTTTTTGTTTTTTTTTAATAGAAAACAAGATCTTTGTTTGGCTTGAAAATCAAGCCAAGTCTGTCCCACCAATTCTATAACACTTCTGCTTTCAATGGAGTTTTGGCCGTTCCATTCTACAAACAGAGCCTACAAACTGGGCCTATGAGGTAGGCATGCAATACAGCTTTCTTATTGCTGCTTAAATTATGACTCTCTTAGGAAAAAATCAAATACCATCATTATCTTAAAATGATCCGTCAACTCTTTATAATGATATTTTCTCCATCCACAACTACAAAAGAGCATATGACAACAATTCCTTTTCCTTTTCCTCTTCAGTTAAAAATTAAGCATTTATACATCTTGCATTAAATGTATTGTTAATCCTCTAATTCTAATGTCATTTTTGCTAACTCTAGCTCCCTAAGTGATGTCTACTATAAGCCTGCATGAATTTGGCAGCTAATGAAAGCAATCAACAGCTTGGATGCCTTGACTTTAAAAAAAAAAGGAAAAATCATTCCTTCCATGTTGGTAAGAAGACTTGAAGGAATACTGTTTCTGCAGTACAAAATCAGTCATCAGGAAAATATATGTGTGCAGTTGTCATGGAAACTAATTTGAGCTGGTTCTCATTCATTCTTAAAACTTGTTAATCACTTAAAAAATATTTCACAGAATTTAAGAAGCAACTCATGGATGAGATAAAACATATTAAAAATAAATTGTCACTTTTGATTTTCTTTTTGAAAAGATAAGACTTCCAGGTCAGTAGACAGAAAAATTAAATTAGAAATAAAGCCACATGGCAAGCAATGTGTTTTAGGATACAACATTCCCCCTGTTCTGATACATCCACCTACTTTCTTGAAAAGTAAAATCGGGATATAGGTCACTCAACAAGTAGAGTTCTAGAAATCACATGGAGTGGCAATAAGAGGAGTAGTCACGTGTGTATTCAGGTGATGGAAAAGGAAGGCACAGGTTGCCATAGTAACTGGGACACTCTGTAGAAATTATTGAAAGCCAGGACTCTTGGATATTGAAGAAAGTACATAGGAGAATTGGAGATGATGCTCCAATAATATGGACAAGTGGCAATATGATCAGTTTTCAACCACCCCAGCCCTATCTAAGATTCCTCCAATCTTGCTCGACTCCTGAGCTGTGATTTACTTTTCTGACAGCCCATACCTATAATACTTATAGTTTATGTTAGAGAACTTTGCCCTATTTTTCCATTTCAATCTCTCTCTCTCTCTCTCTCTCTCTCTCTCTCTCTCTCTCTCTCTCTCTCTCTCTCTCTCTCTTTGTTGTTGTTGTTTTTTCGAGACAGGGTTTCTCTGTGTAGCTTTGAGCCTTTCCTGGAACTCACTTGGTAGTCCAGGCTGGCCTCGAACTCACAGAGATCTGCCTGGCTCTGCCTCCCAAGTGTTGAGATTAAAGGCATGCACCACCACCGCCCAGCAATAAATCTCATTTTTTTTATATGCTAGATGATAGATTTATAACTTCCACTTTACCCCAGCATACTGATATTTTCTTTGGAAAATAGCTGTACCAAGTTTATAATGTGTGAAATAACACAAATACATTCCAAGCTACAAATAACTTGGATTCTTGAAGTGGTGTGCAAAATGAAAACCCACTTAACAGAAGAGGAAATGCTTCGAGACAGTCTAGAAGTGACTCAAGCAAATGCTTGAGCTCATTGCTGTCACTCAACAAATGGAGGAGGGTGAGGAGTGAAGTCCTTCACCACTATTCTTTCCTGTTTCCTTCTTCTCATCTCATGCCCAGGCCTTTTCTTTTGGAAAGATCTAGATTTCTTTGTCTCTGGTTCTTAGAGAGTCCCAATTCCTACCTCGCCCTCTACATCAACCCTAGTGTTTTTATTAGTGTCTTCCTTTACAACATGAAGCTAAGCAAAAGTCTCCTGTTCTTCCCTCAATGTGATCAAAAGCCTCTCTGTAAACACGATCCTTGCTTTTAGTCTCTATCTCAATTTAGTCCTAACTTTTCTGTTCAGTTTTGACTCTGAATTTTGCCTATTAATTACAATCAAGATTGAACATTGCCTTTCCACTGATGTTCTTCTGAAATGACTAATATGCTTTTTTTGTGGTGGTATTGTGTTCTCCAAAATATTGTGCACTCTAATAAACTTATCTGGGGTCAGAGACAGAACAGCCACAATATTAAACATAGGGGTTAGGCAGTGGTAGCACACACCTTTAATCCTATCATTTAGGAGGCAGAGATTCAACAGGATCTCTGTGAGTTTAAAGCCACACTGGAAATAGCCAGGCATGGTGACTCATGCCTTTAATCCCAGGAAGTGATGGCAGAAACAGAAAGGTATATAAGGCCTGAGGACCAGGAACTAGAGCTGGTTAAGCTTTTCGGCTCTTAGCAGCAGTTCAGCTGAGATCCATTTGGATGAGAACACAGAGGATTCCAGTCTGAGGCAATAGGATCAGCTGAGGAATTGGCAAGGTGAGGTGGCTTTGGCTTGTTCTTCTTCTCTAATCTTCCAGCATTCACCCCAATACCTGCCTCCAGGTTTGTTTTTATTAATAAGACTCTTTAAGATTCGTGCCACACTTTTTATCACTTGATTCCATTGATATTTAGATCCTTACCTGATAGGCTGCTTCTTACTCTGACATCCCCTCCTGTTTATCCCACCCCTCCCACCCTTCTCTGTATCCTCACCCTCCTCCATCATGCCTACAAAAAGAGTACAGCAGACTCAGACATCCCACTGCATCTCAGAAAGGGTGAAGTCAATCAAAGCAGTAAGACAGACTATGAAAATCATTTGGGAGTTTATTAAATCAAATGATAGCCTTTACACTACTGTACCACATTAGACTACAAACAGCCAGAACTTAAGTTCTATTTGTTTGTTTGTTTGTTTGTTTGTTTGTTCACTAGGTATGTACCAGCAACTGAAGCATAGAAAGCTCATGCATATCCAGGGATTTTTTTTAAATTAAAAGCCTATTTCCTTTGTCTATACACAGTTTCAAGAAAAACAATATTTAGTCTGTCACATACACATATATGCTATTTTTCATAATTTTACTAATATACCATGCACTCCATTTTTAGCCATGGTTTGTTTTCCCCCTTAAAAGACATTTTTAGAAGATTTTGCCAAGAACTGTAAAGGAAGACTGAAGTTATATTTTTATCCTACTTTTAAGCTAACAAATTTCACCTGATCCATATTCATCACAGAGAACAAGAGATGGTCACGGAGAGCAAGAGAATCTGGGACCAAAGTCAAAGGTACTAACAAAGGTACTAATTACACTCAGCAAGAATCAGAGCCAGGCTACACTTGTACAAGGACTTGGTTGTGTTACAGGACAGGAACCCCAGATCAGGGGTCCCAACCCCTCCTCATTGGGCAAGGAGTACTCTGAATCTTGACACAGAAGGAAACAGTATTTTGTTACGTTAGGCGACATGCATGCTTTTTTTCAAGGGAAGAACTTTTAATGTTCCAAGGTTGCTACATGCATAAGACAGCATGGGAACAGAAGATCAGAGCCTGTGTTGCCAATCATTATGGAAACCTAAGAGATCCATGGAGAATTTTATCCTATTACGGGCTCATAGCAATGTCGCAAGCCATGAAGATCTGCTTCATGCTATTACACATTGATGATGCTCCACAATACAAAGCTGCCATACATGAGCTGTCCTTCATTGATGTGCACTTATCTAGGTTCAGATTACTTATAGCTACAAATGATGCTGACATTAGTTTATCTGTTTGCTTCTTTGCTTTCATCACTGGGGATTGAAATGAGAACTTGAACCTGATAGGCTAGTATTTTACCACTGAGCTACAATCCCGAGCCTTTTTACTTTTCCTTTGAGACAGAATTTTAATAAGTTGCCAAGTTGACCTTGAACTAACTCTGCAGCTCAGGCAGGCCTTGAAATCTCATTCTCCCTGTCTCAGCCTCTGCATGGTTGAGACTACAGGTCTGTACCACCAGACTTAGCAAGCATCATTCTTTACAAGTGCATTGCAAAAATGTGAATGGATCTGTATGGTCAGTTAATGAAATGTACAGATTAAAAGAATGTGTAGCAATGCAAACTCATTGCCATAGGCAAATTCGTTGGCAAAGTTGCATTAAATACACTTTGCTGAACAATGTATAAGGACATGCTTGCCAATACAGAGCAGAACCTTATCAAACAACCTGAGTCCTTCTGCGTACTGAAAACAATACTGGATGGTCTCTATGGCATGTGAAGAAGACTCAACATCTTTTCATAGCAATCATCTTGAATAATAAGACAAATAATTTTCATTTTATATTCTTGAAATTTTCTGCTCATTTCATGCCTGTGTTTCTATTATCTTAATATTTGCATTGACCTGAGTACTGAACAAGATACTGGACATTCTCACTGGCTTGTGTTCACTATCATATCTTACTACATTTATCTTATTACTATTTCAGGCAGAAATGATCATAAATTATTTTCAAATGTCTCTTAGAGCTCATTGCATACTTTTCCTAATTAGCCTTTCGATATGATAAAGGATATTAGAGTACACTAAGGTTAAGTCACTGTCCTATTCTGCAGACACCAGGAATCATGAATCATACTCTTCTGCATGGCCTTCATTCCAATACTATGATATTATTTAACAATTTTGTAATCCAGTGAGTGTGATACCTAGTTTTAAGTGCCATAATTTGGTACAATGTTAAAGTTTTTCAGCTTTTAAGAATAAATTTTGAATTTTGAATTTTTGTTTGCTTTCTACAGTTTAAAATAAGGAGATGGACCTATCTTTAAAAGTTCTATTTTTCTCTGTGAAAGATTTTGTCTTTTTTAAGTACTCAAAAATGATAAAACATTAAAACATTTAGATTTTAAGTATAGCTAATGCAGTTTGCTTCATCTCTTCTTGTATTTTTATAAATCTTCCATTTTAACCAGGATTTAAAGTTTATGTGAATAAATATTATTTTGTTCAATATTATCAGATGCTAATGGCAGTAAAGGGAAAGTATGTCTTATTAAATATGTTTTAAAATGAACAAAGCATAAAATAATATTTCTTAGTAAATAGTAAAGATACATTTTAGACAAATCTAAAAAATTAATAACTGGAAAGCAGTTACACAAAAATGTGAGCCTAAAAAATATACCTAATAAAATGGGTGACATTAGCTATCATACTACCTGAAGATAAATGAAGATAGATGTTTACAAGAAAAAAAAATTCAATAATTAAAGAAAATCATTAGCTAGATGAATGGTACATTACTAAATGAGTTACATATGCACATACAGATATCTGATACTAGTAATCTCCATGCTCTTGGTGTCCTATAGTTTGAATTTCCTGTTTCTGTCAGAGTTCTGAGAAAATTTCAAAGCTTATCATATGTAGGATATTGTTTTGGTTCTATTCTATCTAATAGACATCTCTTATCTTTGAAACAACAGAAAACTATAATACAATATTGTATTATTAGATAATCAATTTTTATCAAATTTTTATAATATTTTAGCTTCCCTTGGTAGCATCTTTGGTAAAATATTTAAACAGCTGATAACCTTTGATCCTCATGCAATTGCATCAACTACATTGAGTCCTGACTCATTTACATGGGTCATATCACATCACATTTTTTAATGCACAATAAACAGTTTAACTTCACATATGATTCTGAACTTTTCAAACATGTTGTATAGAATACCCTCTGCCACTATACTAAAAACCAATGCTTACTTCATCATCACATTTCATACAGTGTTAACTTGATAAAATCCATGTAGCCTGCTGCTTTTCAATGCTTCTCAATCATTTTCATTTTAGTATGTCTTGTATACTCATCTTAAAATATAGGCCAAGCATGGTAGCTCACACCTATATGCCCTGCATTTGGGAGGCTGATTGCTGTGAGGTACAGACCAGCTTAGGCCACAAACTGAGATGACATATCAAAAAATGGAATAAAAGTTTGTTTCTTCTGATGGTAGAATTTGGGGACATATCTAGTGGTTGTGAATATAAAAAATATGAATATTAGACAGAGGTACAATTAGAAATATTTATGAAATTGAAACAATCTATCAGAACATATGGTGGACTACACTCTCACTGATGTTCTGTGTCCTCACATTTTAGTTATTAGACAGATCCCTAGGCTCAAGAATAGAAAGGTTTGATAATCTTGGAAAACTTGAGGCAAATCTTATACCAGTCATTTGGGAAGTCTTCCAATGTTAACAGCTGATATAATTCAGTCAGCATATGCCAGCTGGATATGACCCAGGCAATACATGATTTTGAATGCTTTCTAGAGTTTATTGCTGATTTACTTTTCTATAAAGCATTCTAGCTAAAGTTCCAATGCAATTAGAACCAAGACAGTTGTGCCCTATTAACTGCACCTAGATGCTTGTTAAACATACCCATGTTATGTAACCTCTCTAATAGTTTCTCCAAGGAATGCTTCAAATAACATAACAAACAATCTTTTACATGTGAAAACACCTCCTTTGTGAAAGTATCTAGTAAGAGGTAAGGATCTCCCTAAGTAAGTTGATCCTCTCTTTCAAGCTCACCAACTTTTTAGCACATTCGATTTTACTACTGGTTGATCTGCATTTGGGTGACAAATGGTTTTTTGCTTTCAATAGATTAAACTGCATATATTTTAAACAAAGTAATTAAAACAAACATCTCCAGAAATCATTATGTCCCATGTTTTCTTGTTTATACTATAAGCATACCAGTTACGTTTACTTTAACATTTTTCTCCAGATATCATTCTTTTTTTAAATTCTTTTCTCATATATTACATCTGGACCATAATTTCTCCTCCATCTTCTCTTCTCAGTCCCTCCCCAGTATTTCTCTTCTCTTGCATTCACTCCTCCTTTCCCTTCACAAATGAGAAATCCTCTTAGGTATATCAACCAAACATAGCGTATTAATTTATAATAAGACTAGGCACACCCCCTCATATTAAGCCTGTGTGAAGCAGCCCAGCACAAGGAAAAGGCTCACAAAAGCACACAAAAGAGTTAGAGACAGCTCCTGCTTCCACTGTTAGGAGTCCTCACAAGAATACCTGCTGTGGGATAGTCTGTATGTCAAATCTGTTGCTCTGATTGGTCAATAAATAAAACACTGATGGCCAGGCAGGAAGTATAGGTGGGACTAACAGAGAGGAGAATTAAGGGAACAGGAAGGGAAAGGGAGTCACTGCCAGCCACTGCCATGACAAGCAGCATGTGAAGATGCCAGTAAGCCACGAGCCACATGGCAAGGTATAGATTTATAAAAATGGGTTAATTTAAGCTATAAGAACAGTTAACAAGAAGCCTGTCACGGCCATACAGTTTGTAAGCAATATAAGTCTCTGTGTTTACTTGGTTGGGTCTGAGTGGCTGTGGGACTGGTGGGTGACTTGTCCTAACTGTGGGCAAGGCAGGAAAACTCTAGCTACAAATACCCAGTTACACAACCATAACATAGATGCAGAAGACCTATATAGGTTGTCAGTTCAGTCTCAGTGAGACCCTGTGAGCCCTGGATAGTTGATTCTATGGGTTTTCTTGTGGTGTCCTTTACCTCTCTGGCTCTCATAATCCTTCTTCACCCTCTTCTGCATGATTCCCCAAACTATGTTAATATTTGGCTGTGGGACTCTACAGCTACGCCCATCATTTGATGGATGAAGCCTCTGGTGAGGATTATGCTAGGCTCCAGTATACGAGTATAACAGAATATCATTAGGAATCATTTCATTGACTTTTATTTTTTCTTTTTTCTGGTGTGGGGGGGGGTCAGGTGTAATGAGTCTTTCTCTGTCCCAACTGCTGTGGATATCATTCTATATAAATAAAACACTGATGACCAGTGACCAGACAGGAAGTAAAGGTGGGACAAGGAGAGAGGAGAATTGGGAAAACAGGAAGAAGGGGGGAGACACTGCAGCCACTGCCAGGACAAGCAACATGTAAAGACACCGGTAAGCCACCAGCCATGTGGCAAGGTATAGATTTATAAAAATGGGTTAATTTAAGATATAAGAACAGTTAGCAAGAAGCCTGTCACGGCCATGCAGTTTGTAAGCAATATAAGTCTCTGTGTTTACTTGGTTGGGTCTGAGCAGTTGTGGGACTGGCGGGTGACAAAGATTTGTCCTGACTGTGGGCCAGGCAGGAAAACTCTAGCTACACCCAACAGTTCTCAAATAATGACATAAAGATTTCTTATTAATTATGAAAGCTTGGCCTTAGCTTAAACTTGTTTCCAACTAGCTCTTTTAACTTAAAGCAACCCAATTATATTAATCTACATTCTACCACATGGCTGTACCGTCTCCTCCTGTATGTCCTGCTTGTTCTGTGTCTGTTGGCATCTCTCTCTTGCTCTTAGATTCATCATCCTCTTCCCTTTTTTCCCTGGAAATCCTGCCTATATCTCCTGCCTAGTTATTGGCAATTCAACTCTTTATTAAACCAATCAGAAGGCAACTTGACAAAGACACATCTTTACAGTATAAACAAATATTCTACAACAGCCAGGTGTGTTTTATTCTATCCTAGGTCTATGGGCTGTCCAAACTCTTGTTTGTGGCCCTCCAGGCAGTGTCAGGTGTGGGCTTTCTCTCATAGCATGGGTTTCAATTTGGACTAGTCATTGATTGACCACTCCTACAAGTTCTAGTTCGTTAAATAATTCCATTTTCTTTTATTCTAATTATTTTCAAACCTCTGTTCTATATTTCTAATTGACGTTAGAAAATCTACTTTTCTATATCATTTGTACTAATTTTATTCTCCTGTATCCCTCATCCCAAATATTAAAAGGTCATTATTGCCTGGTTTCTGCAACTACTATTGTTGTGCATATGCCCACCATGTGGCTTTGGAATGGGAAAGTAGGCAGTTACTTTAACCTGTCGACCTCAGAATGCTCTTGTGCTTAATACAAGGAATATTTTTGCATTATGAGTCTTTTGTAAGAATTAAGTCAGGTTATAAATGTATGGTGTTTGAAGTTATCTGCCACATGATAACAATGATGCACATGTTCAGTCAATCATTTTATTAAAATGTAATTTTTGGCTGACAAGGTGGCTAAATTAGTAAAGGACTTACTGCCAAGCTTGATGCCCAGATTTGACCACAGAACCCACATGGCAAAAGGAGAGAACTGATTCCAGTAAGTTCTCTCCTGGCACCAGCATAGCCTAAACAGCTAGTTCTTGGACCCAGTGAGAGATTCTATATCTAAAAATAAGGTAGATGATCCCAAAAGAACAATTAACCAAGGTTGACATTTAGCCTTCATATGCATGCTCACACACATGTAGCCATACACATGTACCTATATCCATATGAATAATACACACAGAAAGAAAAATACATGTAGATAATTTTTTTCTGAATTATTGCAATTTCTTTGTTGGCTACTTGACATCACTCATCTAATCTCTTATCTTCTGGAAGCAGTATATCCATGAGTTTTACATGAAAGAACTTTAAAAAAAATTTTCACATCAAAAATTGGTACATAATTTTAATTGCCTCCTCACTATGATATGGGGCTTTGAATTTATCTGAGTTTAGCTTGTTGGATTCATGTTCTAGATTCTTTCTTGTATTACATTGTTACAGTAATTTTTCTAATTTTATAATTAGTATTTATCACTAAGTGGCCATGATTTTTCCTGGAACGATTATTTCTGAAATTATAATGTGGTGTATGACCAGATGAGCTAACCTCTTCTGAATTTTATTTTTCACATATGTGCAAATATTATCCCTCCAGTTTGTAAAGTTGATCTGATTTCTTAAATGTCATTTGTAAGTTTACTAGATTTGACTGTAATAGACTAAAATGTCTGTGAGAAATTTTCCTTTCTACCAACAACCACATCTGCTTCCTGACTCTCTTCTGCTTACTTCCAATCTATATGAACATCCTAGATTCTCAGTACATCCCATGCAAATTCATCTCTATTCATCCACAATCATGTCTTTGCCTGGCTCCCCCCTCATTAACCTGATAACCTCTTTAAGTTGGAGACTGTGTCTTCTTATATTATATCCTTAGTATCTGTCTATATTTTAGAACATGGTAATTAACAAGAAGAAATACATTTGACAAATATAGGAATAAGAAAGCAACTTAAAATTGCTTGCCTATGGCTGTGCTGATGACAAGTGGTCAAAGTAGAATCAAAATCCATTTTTTTTCTATCAACAAATCATACTTTCGCAATACTTAGTTACAGCAATATAAACTGAAAGAGTCAAGTCTAGGTCAAAAATCTGTTTTACATACTTTAAATTATAATTATCCTACAAATTACTTTTGCAAATAACTCTTATTCATCTTAGTACTGGGAAAATTGCAGTGTAGGGTTTACATAGACATTAATAATAAGGTTTAATTCGTGTGAAATTTTAAAGCTTGACTCAAATACAGTATATATCTATGTAACCAAAATTTGACACAGGATTAATAAATTCTCTTCAAAGTATTGCATAATTCTCTGACTAGTTGATTAAGCTGCATCTTACCAATTATAAATGATTAGGACTAAAATCCAATCACTCTTTATGCAAATAACTCATTGGTTTTGCCCTCAAATGGAGAAATAGGCAGTCTTTGGAGGTGAAGGTGAAGGTGACTGAGAATTGATTACAGTAATTTCATGGGGTATACATGAAAACTTTCATTCTCTAGGAAAGAAGAGGGCAGTTTCTACTTTATGTGAAAAATACATATGTTTAAAAGTTAATAATTTATCTTAATTGAGATTACTAAATCAACCTTGCTTGTAGAAAATTTAGTGATTTTAGACTGTTCTGTAGGCTAAGGAAAATAAATCTCTGGTCCACAGAGTTTATATTTTCCTGTTGTATTAGTTATTTTTCTGTTGTCATGAAAAACACCTAGACAAAATGACTTATGGACAAGTTTATTTGGGCTTATCGTTAAAGAGGAATAGAGTCCATCATGATGGGGAGGCATGGTGCCAGGATCAAATAGCTGATAATTGCATCTCAATCACAAGCATGGATTACAGAGAGAGAGAGTGAACCAGAAGTAAGGCAGGGCTACATACTCTCAAAACCTGCCCCCAGTGACTTAGTTCCTCCAGCAAGGCTGCACTTCCTAAGCTTCTGGAAACAGCCACCAACTGGAGGTTGAATGCTTAAATGCATGAGCCTATGGAGAACATGTCATTCAACTGGCATACCTATCAACTCAACTCTTGCCAACTACACAGAACAGAAGCATCCCAGACTGCTGTGTATCACCAGGCTTAACAACTGGGTCCAGAGAGTTAATTTGAAATGTTGTTTCTCTAAAGACTAAACTTTATTTAAAACTATTTTCATTTCATGTGTTTCTTTCACTGGAGACATACATCATGTTATAAATATTGTCTGAAATCTCTGGCCAAAGTTCTTTTCAGTTCTTGATCTTCCACACAAATGTCAGAATGGACCAAAATGTTCATGTCTGATAGCCAAGATGTGTCTTGGGGTAGTCCAAAGTGATTTCATTTTCATGTTTCAGGTTGGACCATGCACAATTTGACAAGAATATTATGAATTTCATATACCTCAGCAGTCTAATCAGAGAATGAATGAAATCATCCTTGTCTTACATTGTTACTTCTAAATCCTTCTACTTATTAAACTGAGATAAACGTTAAGTGTCAAGGTAGGTTTACAAAATAAGTTATTATGTTTTTCTATATGTACCAGCTCAACAGTGCTGGTACAAAGATATACTAACAAAGTAGTAAGAAACCACTACCATATCTCCCTTTAGAAATCATATTCTTAATAATTTTTTCAGGTTGGCATTCAAAGGAATGGGTATTGTTATGATATTTTCAAATAAATGTATTATAGTTTATTCTCATTAGTTTTCTACCACATAAATTATTTTAAAATAAAGTCATCATGGTACACAGAAGCATCCTCCTTTAAATGAAGATAAATGAAGAATATCTATGTATTAATAACATATATTATATAAATTTCAATGTTTTTGTACCAGTTAAAACATACTTAATTTTAAAAGTACAGTGTAGTAAATATGAGTGATTAAAATTAAATAGCCAAATGTCATTTTTGGGGTTCTTAAATGCATACAAATATCATTTGTCCTCTATATTTTCTATGGAACAGTTACTATATTACTAGGAGATTATGATAAAATAATCCAACTAGAATCCATCAACTAAGTTCAAGTTATTAGTCAATGGGATATCCATACTAGAATAATGAAGGATTTGTATCAATTTATGGAAAAGTTTATGTAAAGCAAATAAGGGTTTAAAACAATTACATTAAGAAAGGAGGACATTGACATTCAGTTAGTGCCTATTAGGGCCATGGCATTCGTTATCACAACTAATTGTTAACTACAACATTGTGTGTTGTAAAAGACAAAGCAACATTTAGACTAGAGAGACAAATTGAATTCTCTCAAGTTGTATAGTTTGGATTGAATTTTAACATTCATGACATCTCTTCTGGCACACATCTCAGTATTAGCAGCCTCTCTCAATTTTACTTCTTTCTGACATAATTTTCAAGAAAGTACATGGCTGTCTAGTTAGTTATCTTAGATTTGTATCTGTTTGGATGTGATGTTAAATACTCTTTCCTAAATTATTATCCTAAAAAATCTAGATGTCGTTCCCTTTTTGTCCTCTTCTGGAACCTTAATGCCTCTAGAATTTGAAAAAGCATTCTTTTTCTGACAAAGTCTGACTTTGGTGAAGATATGCAGTTGATACTGTTTTTGAAGAAACAAATATAGTCCAGTCTTCTGATTATTTGCTAGACAATCCTTTTAGATCAAGAACCACCAATATCCCCATGTATATATAATATGACAAGTAAAAAATCAAATACAAAATGCTAAAGTGCAGATTTAACCATGAGAAAAATCTTTTGAAACCCTATATTAATACTGACAAAGTCAACTGTCAATATTTGGCTTATAATTCCCAAACCAACTGAAAATATTCACCTGGAACTTTTAGTAGGTTGATTATGAAGAAGGCATTTGAATCAAGAACTCACATGAAAAAAAATGTTTTTGTAAGGCTCTATGAAAATTATGAGGAATTAAATCATCTCTGAGAATCTTAAAGACATGCTACTGTCCCTGTTCATAGAACCAATGACAACTAGTCTTTATACATTTACGGTTCTGGGAAAAAATATTAGGTGTTGGCAGAGGAGATGACTGAGCTAGTAAAGTGCTTGCCTCATGAGCATTAGGGCCTGATTTCAGTTCCCAAAACCAATGTGAAAATGCCAGTCGTGTTTTTAATAATGGGAAGGCCAAGAGGTGTGGAGGGCTGTACAGACAGACAGGAAGTGAGAGAGCTGGGCAGAGAGAGGATATGATATAGCTGGGTGGAGAGAGGAAGTGAGATGGCAGGGGACAGAAAGGATATAGTATACAGGAAGTAGCTCTCTCTTTGAATGAGAATTTTCTAGTGGTAAGAATGTGGCTGGATTCTTTCTGCTTCTCTGATCTCTCAGTTTTCACCTCAATATCTGACTTCTGTTTTTTTATTAATAACACCATTTAAGAGTCATCTTAAACAAAGTATATTTATATGAGTTGTAGTAGCTATTAAAAAAATCAATCTGTTTAATAATATTTTTTCTGAAAGTTTGACAGAGTCTATTCTAAGTATCTAGCCTTGGAATCATGTGTCAGATACTTTAATAATTTTTGCTTAATAAATAAGGGTGAATGCTAGGCAGTGGTGGCTCACACCTTTAATTCCAGCACTTGGGAGGCAGAGACAAGTGGATCTCTATGAGTTCAAAGCCAGCCTGGTCTACAGAGCAAGTTCCAAGACAGCCAGGGCTACACAGAGAAACCCTGTCTCCCCTTTGCCCCCTAAAAAAAAAGAGGCTGCATTGAGTTATGTAATCTATCTCTCATCAATAAAAAGAACTGAAATGGTGCTAAGGAGATGGCTCACTTGATTAAGTACCTGCTACACAAACATGAATTATGATATTGGATCCCCAGCACTGGCCTGAGAGCTAGGCAATGTAACACTTCTATACATTGGTAATCTGGTGCTGAGGGAGCAGAGACTGATAGCAGAGACTGATAGACCCAGAAACTCACTGGTCAGCTGGTCTAGCATATATATATCACATATAAGTTCCAGATTCAGGGAAAACCCTGTCTAAAAAAACAGAAGGCGGACAGCAATTAAAGAAGATACCAGGAGTCAATCTCTGGTCCTCACACCTGCACATATGTTCATAAACACACGTGTTCATAAAATGAACACACACATACACACAAAAGGAGTAAATTATTTCCTTTATAAAATAATTCTTAATAGGGCAATGTAATCTAATTGCATATAAAATGAGACATATCAATGACATTAATTGTACTTTGAAGGCTAGCCTTAGGAAGAATTTTCATCAGAGGCAGACCACAGTTGTTCCCAACTTTAAAGCATATGTAGGACAGGTCATTTAACTTGCAGTGCAGAAGAGAGCTAGTTTTAAGATGAAAACTGTTTTCCCCTTAATCTTATTGGGAAGGCATGTATTAATCACACTTAGCAGCAGTGAAAACGGTTCTGCCACCTTCTCTCTTTCGCCCACACTAGACCAGGGAATGACAGCTCATCTGGCTATCCTCCATAGCCCTCACAGCCATCGTTCTGCCCTGCCACAACAGACTTGGTCTGAGGAGCAGCCAGTGAATCTGATAGAAGAACCATTGTGGTCCACGCAATAGTTGCTAAGGGCAGCCTGTCCTTCCTACCAGCTGGTCCTGAATCACTGGAAGTGACACAGTGATTCTGCAACAAAATTGGGGATTTCTATAATGAAGCAATGTGTGAACACATGATGTTATTTTCTTCTGACAGTTACAAACCTTCTAGAAATTGTCTGATGCTCTGTTTTAAGTTCCAAGTATTGTCAAGAGAATAAATTAAGCAATCTTAAATGTGACGAACACATAATCCACTAGTGAATAAGCAGTCTTATTTTGACATTTTAGAGGTCACCTGCATTAATTAATAGGAAGCCAGTGATTTTCTAACATGAAAAACAAGCAGTGTTGGATTAGCATGACTCCAGAGTAGAAGACTCACTGTCACTAAAGGTACATAGTATTTTAGTCACAATATGTCACCTAGAGACTAAAAGCTCATTAATGTGACATTCACTTAGCAAAAACATTTTCAGCTTCCAATACTGTGGGTGGTAAGCTACACTTCAGGACATCATCTGAGCCAACACGAAGCTGAGTTCTTTATAAGAGGATTTGGCTGTTGAGCCAAGGAGAAGAGGAAGTCTTGGGGATAATGAAAATGCTACTTTGTCACCCATGCCTAGCTTTCTCACTTAGAAATAGGTGACTTAGGAGAACTGACAGATGGCTGAAAACTCTTCAGCTGTAAAATCATTTCACCAAGAAATCTTAGATACAGCACCACCTATTTATTTCAAGAAAAGGGGAGGCAGGATAGGCCATGAGTTTTGTTTCATAGGACAGGTGTGTTCTAAGCAAGGGAGCTAGAGTGAGTATGCAGAGAACAGTATCATTTCCACTGAGTGCACATTTTTAGCTTGCACAAAAGGGAAAACATTCCTGGATGACCTGAGATAAAATTGCTGAAGAAAATGGAAGAAAATGCACAGAGAGATGACGGTCACCCCACAGTTTCATCTGTAACTATATAAACAAGACTCCTCTCCTTTTAATATTTCGCTTTCCCCTCACTCTAGACACCACCATTCTTTGTTGCTCCTCTTTTCCACTTACCCTGCATCAATAACAGATAAATCTTCCTGTGTCTGTAGCTATGGCTTCTCCAATCTGATTTTACATAATTTTTGTTTAATACAAACATCATGAGTGAAAGAACCCTTATTTGCTCCTGACTTTCACAACTACACAACTACATAGATAAGGCACAGCAAATGCTGGCATATAACAGATGTTCAAGGGGAACTATTGCTCATTTAATACAGCTCTATCTATGTCCCACTGGAGAGAATCATCATTTGCAGAATTCTCTAAAACCCAGATGATTGGTCCCTCTGCTACAAATCTTCCTGCTTCTCACAAAGCAATTGCCTCTGTTTAGTTTTCTTAAATCATGATGAAATGCATGTCTTCACAAAAGGATCCAGTTGCTTCTTGCAGCTAAACTCAAATTCTTCCATAATTCCTGTTGGAAGTACAGAAATCATAATCTCCAGAGTGAGGATGATGGAACCAAATCAGACAAAACAGTACAAATACTCTTCCTCTTCTCCCTTATGCTACCCTCCCCCACTGCCTCTTCCTCTTATGCTATTTCTTCCCTGGAAAATACCTAGTCTGTGAGGTCTTTATCAGCATAATACAGATGTTTTTATACTACAAATTTGGTTGCCATGGACTGCACTGAGTATCCCTACTATCTGTTTGTGGAAGACTACCCCTCAGTATGGCTGTCTCTGAAGACAGGCTTTCTTATGGAAAGTAAGATTGAATGAGGTCACAAGTGGGATTCTGATCTGAAAGAACTGGTGTCCTTAAAAGATAAGGAAGACATCAGAGTTCTTTTTCTCTTCACATCATACAGAAGTGAGCAGGTGAGGATGCAGAGAAAAAGTACCATCTGCAAGACAATGAGTGAAACCTCACCAGAAACCAACTCAGACAGCACTATAGTCTTCAAATCAAGCCCCAGAGCCAAAGAAATGATTTTATGTTAAGTCACATCATAACAAGTGTGGGAGGGCAACTGCCATGAACACGGCATCTGATTTGGGGATTATATTTGAAAGCTCATCACAGATGAATAAAATCTGGGAAAGAAGCTCCTACTTGTCCCTGTGGGGTGACAAAAAGAAGACTTCTGAATACTATCTGCAGAGATGTGAAGTCTTCTGATTGACTTCTGTGAGACTCTGCTACCTCTGTAACCCTACACACTGCTAACTTGACTTCATCTGGTCTCTCCTTCTCCCCCCAGCCCAGTACCAGCACTCTTTGTTTTGTTTTTTCCTATGACAAAAGCAAGGTCCTTAGCATCTGCAAGTCTGCAGGCATCTTCTGCCCACCAGCTTACAGTGTAGCTCCCATGACAGCAATCCCTGTTCTCCTTGCAATGTAACTTTCCTGTTTTGTTTGTAACCATCTAAAACAAACATTACTTTTGGCTTCTTTTTAATTTATTAGCTGCTTGCCACTTGTAATGAAAGCTTTCCAGATGAGGAAAGGATTTTAACAGTTGTTTTGCTACTACCTCTTTTCCTAGAATAGTGCCTTGGAATGAATGAATGGAAGAATTAAAGAGTAGATAAATGAGGAACAGCTTTGCAATAATATCTCCAACCTGCCAGAGACTACCCTTATTGGATCAAAGTTCTGTATTTTAGAGTCTACTTGAAGTTTATAAATATACTACATAATATTCCATTCTATCATACATTATTATTCCTTCATTTAATGAAAGATTATTTCTTCCATTTTTTTTATCTACAATGAGCACTGGGTTTTTCTATAACTCACTATTATTGCACAAATTTCAAGGGCTTGGTCTGAACTTTTCCAACTGCACAATTACACACACAAAAAATGCTCTGTTAAAAATGCTTCTCACAGGAGTGTAAAAAAAGAAAGCAATAATTGCTTCTGGAATTCTTATATTAGTCAAACATATATGAATCTAACATATTATTGGCTTATTTAATAAGAAAATGTTATAATGGAGTTCTATCACAAAGTCCTTAAATTATTGTATTCAGGTTTTTCATATTATTAATGTAGAATTTATGCAGAAAAAGAAGTAGACATTAAATGAAAGTTAGATTTGGGGTGTAAATTCTGGGCAGTCTTTAGCAAATCCTTTTTTCACTGGGTTTTGATTTCATCATTAGCAATATAAGCTTAATACTTAAGTTCTGTCCACAATAATCATATGCACACACAAATGCTCAAGCCATTGCTTGTGTTCATAGACTATGGTCTACACTTGTGACTTTAGTAACAGCATGTGAAGTGTTACTACAGCAGTGAGTAAACAGAGATAGGGCACATGCAACACTGATGTGGAAATGAAGTCTCCCTTGCATCCCATTTGCTAAATCAGTTCACCATCATCATAACCATTATCCTCATCAACAGATCATCACTTAAAGCAGGTACTCTGCTAGATGCTTTTCACAGATTGTCTCATTAGTCCTAAAAATATCCAAAAGTACCTACTCACACATGTCCCATCAATCCTAAAATAAGCAACCAAATAAAGGAGCTGATATCATGTACTCTTTGCATTTAGAATGAGAAAACTCAATGTATTTCTAGATTGATATTATCAAGAATTGAACTTTCATGTGTCTAATTCCAAAATTTGTATTTTTTTAATTCAAAGAGAAAGAGAGGGCAGTCTATAATGTATAATAAAACAACAACTCTTCATATTTTGCTAGTTGAGTTTAAATTAATTGATATAATAAAAATCAAAACTTCAATTACTTATTTGCTGTGTCTTCATTCTGAGTGCTCCCAAAGCTTCCATCCTATACATTAAAATTAAGAATATTCCTTAGTTCTAGCAAGCAGACCTAGGTTAGAATATGATCAGATTAGCACAGTGTCCTACTTCTAACTCAGGTATCAAAACTTTTGTATAGAGACCTGGCAACTTCTTTTCATATCCCTCTCAAGTTATTTGCTTCCAAAATGTTTTCAAGTTTCTTCTACTTTTCCATTATGAATCTGAACACTTATTTTGAGTGCATAACACTCATTTTATTTCATCAGTTTAATGCCCATTAGGCAATGGGATATTGTACCACATGTGAGCATGTGTGCATGTGTGTGTGTGAGAGAGAGTGTGTGTGTGAGTGTGTATGTGTATATTCACAATCACCAGTTTCAACCACTGAGAACTAATAACTGCTTTCAACTCACAAGGCTTATTATAGTGATCAAGCATTTCATGCAAATCTTAACTGCAGATTACAAGCTAAATAAATTGGGGCAAGTTATTTGAGTAGCTTCTCCTATTAGTAAAATGGAAATGAAATAGCAAAACTCCTATAAGATTATTGGTTTACAAAAGCCAGTGTTAAGACTGGGGATATAGCTTGGTGTTAAAATGCTTGTCTAACATGTATAAAGTTCTAGGTTCAATCCATAGTACTGGAAAAAAAATTTAAAAGCCAAAAGATAGTAGACAATACTTGCACCTAGTACATTGCATAACATATAATAACTGTGCAAACAGCACCATAAATGCAAACTTTTTCTTCCCTTGAATTGGCTTCACATGTTCACTAAAATGAAGTAATTAATTCAAACCAATAATTAAGGAGAGATTCAGAATGGCAAGAATGATAGCAGTAACAGGATTAAAGTGACACATTGGAGGTGGCATCAGTGGGTACAATTTTGTGTGTGATTCATACTGCTTAGACAGATGACAAAAGCACCTGGAGAAGACAGAGACAAATTACATTTAGCCAGCAAAACAATTGGGCCTGAACAATTAGATTAATATACTTTTTAGTGATAAATGTGTAATCAAGCCTGCTGTGGGATGGTCTGTATGTCAAATTGCTCTGATTGGTCAATAAATAAAACACTGATTGGCCAGTGGCCAGGCAGGAAGTAGGTGGGACAAGGAGAGAGGAGAATTCTGGGAAGCAGAAGGCTGAGGCAGGGAGACACTGCAGCTACCGCCTGGACAAGCAACATGTAAAGACGACAGTAAGCCACCAGCCACGTGGCAAGGTATAGATTTATAGAAATGGGTTAATTTAAGATATAAGAACAGTTAGCAAGAAGCCTGCCATGGCCATACAGTTTATAAGTAATATAAGCATCTGAGTGATTATTTTATATGTGGATTGTGGGACTGCGGGGCTTGGTGGAACCTGGAGAGAAGCCCTCCAGCTACACAAGCCACTTCATGCTGAAGAAAAGTTGATTCAAGACCAAAGACATTACTCCATGGTTCTTTACAAATTTAAAGGGAATGTGAAAAGTTTCTAACAAAGAAGAGCAAGCACCAATTTTGCTGATTTCCAGCCTCTGTCAAAGGACCAGATCTGTTTCTGAATACTGAGGTCACACTAGGTATCTCAGAACAGCAAACATGTATCCATATGTTTTCCAAAAGTGGAGACAATGAGAGACAAGAAAATATTTAGTGAAAAGATTCTTCAAGGTCAGGTCAGTAGAAGGGAAGAGCTGTAGGGAGACAAGAGGAGCAGTGCCCCACCATGGAACCCATGTGTTGCTTAACAAGATTGGCTGACATAAAACATAGAGACCTGCCTGAGACAGTCTTCTCCAATCTCTGGCTGAATCCAAAATACTAGACCCTATAACTTCTTGGAATTTGTGATATTAGGGAAAGTCTTTTAGATATTGGAACATATAACTAATAACAACTGATAATAACTAATAAGAACTGAATGAACACATAATATCTTATACACAAAGACTTTCATACATTATCCATGCCATACATAGGTCCAGGGTTGAACCAGAAAGCTTCGAGTCTTATGTAACTTTGCATGAAATTGTTTATAAATATCAGTTTAAACATTTTAGAGTGTTGGTCCTAAGTAATATAAGTTTTAAAATAGTGTGAAAATCAGAAAAATTTTCCCTGAATGAAAATTATCCACTCCAGAAATGTTTCTTTTGAAGACTTCTTTTTAATTTACTTTTATTTTTAAATTATGGGTATGTGTATATGTCTCTGTGTATATATGCATAGAGACCAGAAGAGGGCTCCCCTGGAGTTGGAGTTACAAAGGTTTGTGTGGGCATATGGACTCTAGGAACCCAACTTGTGTCCTCTGCAAGAACAGTATGCACTCTTAACTGTAAACTATAACTCTATCCATAGATTGTGAAGACTTCTACAAGAAGCATAAAATAAAATGCAACTTGTGATATGGTATATAATCTGAGCACTACTAAAATTGTTTTTTTTTAGTCATTTATGTCACTGTACATGTTTTGAACTGGACATTAGGCATCTTTAAAAGTACTTAGTTGATAATTGAAATGCTTTGTGTTTCCTTTGAGAAGAAATGGAATTCATTTCTTGGTGAACATTTTTAAATCAAAATCCCAGAGAATCACAGAGACAGGTGTACTAAGCTTTTTCCCATGTGCCTGTGTGACTATGGATAAACAAACAATTTGAGTACAAAAACCAACTTAACAGTATGATTTTAAATTCATGTTTACATCAAGTATGGCAATGTGAAATGAAGGACTGGAGTATGTCTTAATTGCTATTGTCTATGAAAGTAAAAGTTGGGCAACAAGAGAATTTTAAACAGAGAAAGCCTTCAGGAGAAACACCACTTGAAAAACCCGGTTTAAAATAGAATTAAAATATTGCTTTAAAATGATTTAGATGAATACAAGATGCATGGTAATCTACTCTAACTCTATTGTCTTTGTCAAAAGAAAAGCACAGTCGTAATTTTCAGACCAGGAGAGCCTAATGGATAAAAGGGAGAACAGGGTGTTTTATTTTCACCTAAAATACAATATCTCAGTCTTATAGTCAAGAAGGCAACATCTAGGTGTGGGTGTATAATTGAGTTAATAGAGTCCTCCATGTTGCTACTCTCCTTGATACACATTTAAGTGCAGAAATAATAATATATTTTAGAAGAATGATAATTTGAAAAGGTAGAACAGCTAAATAATTATCTTCAATTGCAGTAACAAATGAATACAGCTTAAAGCTCATCTCAGAGATCAATCTGATGCTCCTTTGAGGAACTTCACTGGATTTTAAATGTTCCTAAAGAATCTTCTTTTCAAAATTTGGTCTGAGAAATGCACATTTCTCTTTGTTGTGATGCCTACTCTCTTCATTGTGGCAGAATTGCACCATGTATGAAACACTACAGAAGATATCTGGGTTGTCAAGATCAGACAAAATTCCACCCATTAAAAAAACAAACGGCAAGTGCCCTTGCTGCTTCTAGAGTTTTTCTTGTAACTGGGACTGTATTAACTCATCAAGAACTAGTGAGAAGAACCACAAAAGCAAAGTTGCTGTTGATCTCTAGAGTAGATCTTAGTTTGTGGCATCACTCCTCTTATGACCAATATGCCCACAAAAGAAAAGTTTAAAATCTTGTTCTATGAAGTTGTACGCCATACCTCCTCTCCCCCAGAATAGGCTGGGGATTGCAGAAACACCTAGCATTATAATGAAGGATTTCCTCCATACTTGACTGAAAAATAAATGCAACTACATTCTGCTAACCACAATCAGTTCTACTTCACATCATTTGTTCATAAGTTATAGAATATGGATGCAGATTAACTTTTACTTACATCAATAATTAAAATATGGAATAAGCTATTAAGTATAGTAGCTACAATAGCTCACGGAAACAAGATAAAATCAGCCACACAATTTAATTGCTTTATTTTAATAAAATAGTGTAGTTTCTTAAGCTTGTTATCTAAAAGTGTTTTTGCATAAGGACAGAGTGGTTTTAGAAAATTCCCCACTATTAGATCTATACCATAAATTACAATAATTCCAATTCAATGGAGAACTTTGTAATAGCTGTACCTGTAGTTTGATACTTAGATGGAAGGGTTATGAGAGCCCTCTGGTGGCCAGTATTAATTTGCTCGTTAGCACAGGCCAAATTTTCCTAACCTGGGAGCCTAGGAGCAAAGATGGGTGGAAAGAATGGATGTCTTCTGAGACAGGCAAGGGAGTGTATATACCATACCTCCTTCTTCCATATCTCAGTAAATTTACTCAGCACTTAGGTCAAGATCAAAGTAATTTAAATTCATATATTAAATAAGATGTTAAAAAGAGATAGCAAAAGAATTGAAATTTAGGTACTAAATAGGGTGAGTTTTAAGCAAGAATAAGGATGTAAAAATAGAACTTTCACAGCAATAGCAGACTTAATTATCAATAAATATAGTAGTTTTTATTTGTACCATAAATCTTTTGTGACAGGGTCTCACTGTGGAGTCCTGGCTGGCATGGAACTCACAAAGATTTGCCTATCTCTGTCTCTACCTCATACCCAAGTGCTGGGATTAAAGGTGTGCTCCATCATACCCAGCTGTGCCATCATAATTTTTGAATATTTTTATTTTCTTTCAAAGGGTAACGAGGGTGAATAGAGTCCTACCCCACACATATACGTGTGTGAGAACATCATTATAAAATCCATTATTTGTATGATCAACATATGCAAATAGAATAAAAATAGAATTTAAAAGATAAAATAACACATGACACAAAAAAGCATAAAGGAAAATAAAAGACCTTAGAAAACAATAAACTCAAAAAGTGATTTTCAAATAAAACTATAATAATTAGATGTACTTCATTAAATAACACCTTCCTGACCTGGACAATTTCATGCACTTTTAGAAGTGATTATTTTGTCCATGGAAGATATTTACATGCCCTGGGTTATTAAGTAGCAGCATTTTAAGGATGAAATCTAACAGAATTTGAACAGATGCTGACATTTGGAACATCTTCAAATCCAAGTTCTTCCACCTTCACTCCAGCAATGAATATAATTACTAAGCTTGTAAACAACCAACCATCTCCTCAAGTGATGATGACATAGATGATGGAACACTTAAGTTATAAATCATTTTGTCTCTAATTATATATTATCATATGAAAATACAGAGTTTCTGCTAAATATTAAAAATTCTTGAATCTCACCACACAAAGCATTAACAAATAATGTAAAAGTTCCAAGTTAAAGCATTAATTTCATGTGTTTAAATTCACATTGAAAAGATGAATACTATATATAGCATTATATATTATATTAAAAATGTGTGTGGTATGTTTTTATATATCATCCTTAGTTGTAGTAGAAAAATCAATTATTTCTACATTATTCATTAATACATTGTGCTCCAAGAACAGAACTATTTATTATATATAAGATATTTTCCAACATCATCTAACATAGAATATTATTAGCCCAAAATAATGACCACAGACATGAGTAATATATCCTTATTAAGAACTCATTACTGTAGGTCAATTTGAGAACTTGATTTCACAGGGTCAGTGGTTCTTCATTAATTTGAAGTATAATTATGAATGACCATATTAAAAGGTTTAGACTTACAAGAGAATTATAAAGGCAGAGGGATTCTAATTACTCTCTGCATGCTAATTTTGATAATAAAAACAATTTTGAGATGCCTATGTTTTCTATTTTTAAAATATGTTTTTCTTTTCAAATTATAAGAAGCTTGGAAGAAATGTTTAGTATCTTTTTGTGAACAATGTTATCTTGAAACCAGGTAATAATATCCTCAAATTTTGGCGTGCACAAAAATGACTGGAGAGGCTTACTGAATTTCTATGTTATATACACATGATTCTAATTGAGTTCTTACTTCTCAAGCAGTTGTGAACCCACCCAACTCAACAGCTTCACCTTCACAGCAAGCCTCTCTTTGCTATCTGGGTGGCTCTGGTACACACTGTGAAGGAAACTCTACTTTTTGTCTTTGTACCCACCCATATCCTTCTGTACATCATCTGCGATATCATAATTATTCACCAAATATGTATTAAGTAAAAGAACGCAAGAGCTTTAATGAAAGAAGTCTTAGACAAAACAATTTCACCAGAACAAATAAAAGTATTTCCACTTATTTCCACATAAGTGGGCAGAACACCAAACCATTTCTACACCCTGGTTCAGGAAATACTCAAGAATCTTTTTACTCTGTGGTCTCATGTAACATATTCTGAATCCAAAGCTTTGGAGAGATGGCACAGATGTTAGAGTCTGTTTGATGCCCTGGCACAAAGATCTGCTTGAAGAAAGGTCCTCATGGATTAGTAGCCATGTATTCTACAGCATAGTAGAGAAGATGTCCATTGGCCAAGAACATTAGATTCTTTTCATGCAATAGCCTTGCTCAAAACAAAGCATTGCTCATTTTCCAGGAGGGGCCCTCATGGTTATTCACAGCCTTTAAGAACTAGCGCCACAATCCTCTGACTTGGATGACACAATTATATGTGATCTGTATTCAGTCATGAACATTTCATTTTCCTCCAAAGTTACAAATCAATTTGTTCACTCAAGCAAAACAAACAGGAACCCCACAAAGGAAGAAAACAAAACCCGTTTTTTGTTTGTTTGTTTGTTTGTTTGTTTCATTTGAAACTTGAAAAACATAACATGGAACTTTTTAAGAATTTTCTCTTAAGGGAAATTAAAGTAGTTACTTGGATGCTGAGTTAAAGGGGGAAGATGCAGCAATGGATGATCAAAAGTGATCCTGAACGGGAATGAATGGGGAAGTACAAGCTGAAATAAGCAAGAAGTGGACAAGTACAGAATAGGCCAGGCAAAGACCAGGAGCAAACAGCACAAAGGACAGATCAGACATTGTGTGCAATTCAAGTGGAAGAGTGTGGTTGTAAAATGACTATGATTAAAATAAGAAGAAAAATAGAATCACAAGGAATATAAGATTTGTAAGAGTACATACTAATATTAATCAAAAAGAATATTATTTTAAATTTTCTTTTTATTTACAATTCTTTTTTTTTTCCCTTTTATTTTATTTTACAATACCATTCAGTTCTACATATCAGCCATGGATTCCCTTGTTCTCCCCCCTCCCGCCCCCCTTCCCCTCCCCCCAGCCTACTCCCCATTCCCACCTCCTCCAAGGCAAAGCCTCCCCCAAGGACAGAGACCAACCTGGTAGACTCAGTGGAGGCAGGTCCAGTCCCCTCCTCCCAGACTGAGCCAAGTGTCCCTGCATAAGCTCCAGGTTTCAAACAGTGAGCTCATGCAATGAGCACAGGACCTGGTACCACTGCCTAGATGCCTCCCAAACAGAACAAGCCAATCAACTGTCTCACCTATTCAAAGGGCCTGATCCAGTTGGGGGCCCCTCAGCCCTTGGTTCATAGTTCATGTGTTTCCACTTGTCTGGCCATTTGTCCCTGTGCCTTATCCAACCTTGGTTTCAACAATTCTAGCTCATATAAACCCTCCTCTTTCTTGCTAATTAGGCTCCCGGAGCTCCACCTGCAGGGCCCATGGATCTCTGCATCCAGATCCCTCAGTCATTGGATGAGGTTTCTACCACGACCACTAGGGTGCCTGGCCATCCCATCACCAGAGTAGGTCAGTTCCGGCTGCCTCTCAACCATTGCCAACAGTCTATTGTGGGGGCATCCCTGTGGATTTCTGTGGGCCTCTCTAGCACTTTGTTTCTTCCTTTTCTCATGTGGTCTTCATTTACCATGGTCTCATATTCCTTGTTCTCCCTCTCTGTTCTTGATCCAGCTGGGATCTCCCGCTCCCACAGGCTCTCTTTCCCTCAACCCTCGCCCTTCATTATTCCCACTCATGTCCAGGCTGTTCATGTAGATCTCAGCCATTTCTCCGTCATTGGGTGATCCTCGTGTCTTTCTTGGGGTCCTGTTTTCCAGGTAGCCTCACTGGTGATGTGAGTAGCAGTCCAGTCATCCTTGTTCCACATCTAGTACCCTCCTATGAGTGAGTACATACCATATTTGTCTTTCTGAGTCTGGGTTACCTCACTCAGGATGATTTTTTCTAGATCCATCCATTTGCCTGCAAACCTCATGATGTCATTGTTTTTCTCTGCTGAGTAGTATTCCATTATATATATGTGCCACATTTTATTTACCCATTCTTCAGTTGAAGGGCATCTAGGTTGTTTCCAGGTTTTGGCTATTACAAACAATGCTGATATAAACATAGCTGAGCAAGTGTAGGAAGTAGTCTTGAACGAATTCGCATAGGAGATCACTTCCTAAGTATAACACCAGTAGCACAGACACTGAGAGAAACAATCAATCAATGGGACCTCTTGAAACTGAGAAGCTTTTGTAGAGCAAATGATACAGTCAACAAGGCAAAGCGACAACCTACAGAATGGGAAAAGGTCTTTACCAACCCCACATCTGACAGAGGACTGATATCCAGAATATATAAGGAACTCAAGAATTTAGACATCAAAACAACCAACAGTCCAATTGAGAAGTGGGCTTTAGAACTAAACAGAGAATTCTCAACAGAGGAAACTCAAATGGCTGAAAGACATTTAAGGAATTGCTCAACATCCCTAATCATCGGGGAAATGCAAATTAAAACAACTCTGAGATATCACCTTAGGCCTGCCAGAATGGCTAAGATCAAAAACACTGAAGACACCTTATGCTGGAGAGGATGTGGAACTAGGGGAACTCTCCTCCACTGCTGGAGGGAATGCAAGCTTGTACAACCACTCTGGAAATCAATATGGCACTTTCTTAGAAAATTGGGAATCAATCTCCCCCAAGATCCAGCTATACCACTTTTAGGCATATACCCAAAGAATGCTCAATTATATTTACAATTCTTATATAATATACTTAAACATGCTTTCCCTACCCCCAACTCCTCCTAGTTCCTCTTACCACCTTCCTACCCACCCAACTCCACATTTTCTCTAGCTCTTTAAAAAAAAATAAAAAAACAAAAACAAAACAGTGAAACAAAAGATGCCAAAACAAAACAAACAGAAAGAAAGAAACAAAGAAACAAACAAAGAAACAAACAAACAAAAAAGCCCCCCAAAAGCCATCGAGTTTGTTTAGTTATGGGATGGATCACATGTCCACATCCCCCTTTCAAGGCTGGGACTCCATCTGGCTTAAATCTGTGCAGGTCTTGTGTGTGCTACCACAGACTCTTTGAGTTCATATGTGCATCAATTCTGTTATATCTGATAGACTGCTTCCTTGGGCTTATCCATCTCCTCTGGCTCTTACAATCTTTCTAGATCCTCTACCACATAGCTGTCTGAGCCTTGAGGGGAAGGTTTTTATGAAGTCATCCCATTTAGGAATAGGTGCTCCCAGGTCTCTCACTCTCTGCATGTTGTCCAGTTGTAGGTTTCTGTATTAAATCCTCATATACTGCAAGAAGAAGCTTCTTGGATGAGGGATGAGTAAGGCATCAATCTATAAATAGCAGTATGTCATCAGGAGGCATCTTATTGCTAAATTCCTTTAGTATTTTTATCAGCATCCTAAGATTTAAAAATGCAATAGTGAATGAATATTATGGAACTAACCACTCTCTGAATGGTTGTAAAGCATGATCCAGGTGACAGAACTCATAAGTGGTACCATAAACTGGGCCAAATATCCACATCGTGCTAGGTCATAGACCCTAGAGGAGAGCCACAGCAGTAAATTGTCCATTAAGTTCTCATCATATCCTCATAGATCGGTGAATCTCTCAACCCTCATCAGAGATGCTTCTTTCTGCAGTATATGATAATTAATATATGTAGCTTCTATATTAATTGATAAATAAGCAAAGAATAAGTGACAGCATATTATTCAGCTCTAAATCAGACATTCATATCATACCATTTCCTCCAAACTTTGGGCATCATCAAGGAAGTGGGGGCAAAAAGGTAAGGACCAGAGGGAGTGAATGTCTACAACAAAACAGTATTTTCCAGACATGACACACAGTTGTACACATGAACTCACAGCAGCTGTTACTGCATGCACAAGACTTGTACAACATTAAAAACAGCCCAAATACTAGGGGAGAGGCTAATGACGTCTCAAACTTATCTGAAGATGTATCTGCAATCAGTTGCTGCTGGGGTAGTAACGAGGGCCCTGAGATGCTTCCCAGCCTCCAGAAAATGGTCCTACACTCATGGACATATAAGCAGCCCAAAATGGATTCAAAAGAAGAACACAATTTGGAAGGGAAAAGTGGTGTGAGATTGTGAGATTGTGAGATAGGGAAAGAATTGGGGGACAAGGAACAGGGTATGGATTTAATAAAAACATATTATATATGTATGTGTGTGTACAGATAGATAGATGATAGATAGATGATAGATAGATAGATAATAGATAGATAGATAGATGATAGAGAGATAGAGATTAGATGATGATAGATAATAAATATTTCCAAAATTTACAAAGAAAGAAGTAAAGGAAATATAGCAGTTCTTCAGAATGAATACAGTGTAAATTAGAAAGGCAATATACATATTGATGGCAGGCTGAGATGGGAACTATTATTTGGGCATGTCTGAGAGAAGGAATCTGCCTTTTCACCACTGAGGCCTTCAAGGAAACAGCTTGATTTGTTTTCTATTGTAGCAAAACAAATCATTTAAAATGCTAATGCTTAAAATAGCATTCATTGTGTATCTCACAGTCTTATGAATCAGAAGACAGGACACAGCCCAGCTGGGCTCTTTGCTCGGTGCTAACACCTGACTATATTCTCACCGGGATGTTCATACAGAGATGGAGTCCTGGCCAAGCCTTTGCCTCACTTCCTTGTGGCTGCAAAGTTCATGGAACTCATGTCTTCAAATACAGGAAAAGAGGGAAAAGGTCTCATCTGCTTTGAAGCCTAATTTCAGGAAAGGTATGGGAGCATTTCTCTAAAGGAATCACCTGCTTAGAAATGCCCTGCTTGGTGCCTTCTCTCCTCCAACAATCTGAAAACGATAACCAAGTTTACATATAAACCTGTTAAGTATTTATGACAGAAAAAAAAACACCTCTAAACGTCCATGGGAAAATCAACAGATTTAAACATGTGCTAGTGATAAGATCAGAGTTCTCACAAACCTCAGGCAGGAAAATGAACAAGAGCAGTGTTCTTATAAGGCAGTTTAGAAAATTCAGGACAGAAGAGAGCCCATTCCTATTCACCTAGGAACTCCTCGCTTGTCATCTTTCCTGGGAAAATTGTCAGAAATACAAACAAAAGAAAAGAACATCATATTCTTTGGTGGCAGTTAATTCTGTAAATCACACGATGTGGGTATTGGGAACAATAGCTGAGACCTCTGCGAGAGCAGCAAGAATTCTTAATCATTCATCCATTTCTCAAGCCCCAGAAATGACTTTTGTACTTAACTTGAAGCATGTCAGTAGGTCAGTTTTATGGCCAACTTTAGGAAGAGTCTTCTCAAGGAGAGGAAATAAAAATTCAGAAAATACACAGGAAAAAGTTCTAGATGCCAAATGCCTCGTCCCACATTCCTTTGCAAGCAACACTCCAGGCAATGTGTATTAGATAAAACAAGTTTGGAACCAGAGCAGGATCAATGTGAAGTTATCCCAAAAGTTCATCCCCAAAACCCTTTCTTTTAGCTGTACCAGTGACTTTGTAAATTCAGTATGTCTGTCCTGTCTTGAAACATTAGCTAGAGGCAATGATAATAATTATAGTTATTTTTCTGCCACAAATTTCGCTACTTTTAAATATATCTATGAGTGAATTTTATTTTTTATAATTATTAAAAGTAAAAGGTATCCAAAATAGATTATATTTGAGGTGGGACAAGAAATTCTATGCTCAGTAGAATCATAAAACTAAAACCACTTATTTGAAAGTAAGTTATCTGTTCACAAATTTAAGTAGGTCTAATTTCACAATAGACAAAAGAGAAGATTGTCTGAAGATTTCACTCTGTTATATAGAAATACTTTACTGTGAAGAGACATGGAGAAAAAAAATGTTCTTTAATATATTCTCTCTTCACCAGTAATCTTTGCTTCTTCTTTTATACCCTTGGCAGTGTGGAAAGACCTTCCCACTGTCCTTGCACTTGCCCTTCCTCTGGAGGAAATCTTGTCTTACATTTACATCTTTAAACCCACTGTCTCTACTTTACTAATAACTTGTTAGAATCCGCAGTCCTTAGAAATTGGAAGCATTTCACTTTTTCATGTTGTACTGGGTAGGCAGTTCAGAGTCAGAGCCTCAGGAGACAAGAATCTTGTATGTTATAAAAGTCAAAGGAAATCAAATGCAAGACATAAGAAACAAGAAAAAGACACCTTTATGCTGAAGCAAATTTGATCTCAGTTAATGTCTCCCAAACACATCCTCCAAGGTCAGGAACTACTTCTGCCTTAGAAATGTTCTGTATAGCCTTAAGGTCAAGATTGAGTGAAGGGTGTGAAAGCCAGCCAGGGTCACATTCTGGCACTGTCTGAGCATGTCCGTTTTGTGCATTTATTCATATCCTATTTCACCCTGAATATTTAAAACATCTTCCACAGATGGTTGTTTGGCTCGAACTGTTTGGGGGGCACCCAGGCAAGGGCACCAGAATTGTCCATGGTGCATGGGCAGGCTTTGGGGAGCCCTGTGCCTGTGGTGTGACGCCTTGTACAGCCTTGGTGCAGTGGGGAGGGGCTTGGACCTGCCTAGGCTCAGTGTGCTGAAATCTGCTGACTCCCCAATGGGAGACCTTGATTTGGGGGATGTGGGGATGTGGGGTGACTTGGGAGGGAGGACTGGAGGGTCTGAGGAGGGAGGAGGGGGGAATCTGTGGGTTGTATGTAGAATGAGTAGAAAATTTCTTAAACAAAAATGAAAAGAAAAAATAAAAATAAAACATCTTCCACATATTTCAGTACCTTGTTATGAGTGATCTTTCACAATTACAATGGAAGGGCTGGGGCTATAGCTCAGTGATAAATCATTTGTCTAACATCCTCAAGGTTCAAGGTTTCATCCCCAACATTGAAGTGGTGGTGATGGGGAGTTGCTATGAGAAGAAAAGAACTTACATTCAAAACCCTATTGCCACACACACACACATCTAGAAATTCATCCTATAATGAAGAAAATGAAAAAATTAGTTCATAGTGATTGACATTTTATCTTTAATCATCTTATTTATCATGTCCCTTCTCTTCAATGCCACACATACAATGAAAAAGTAGAAAGCTATGCCTCCTGGTATTTTGTCCTGAAAGAAACCAAAGTCTAAAATTCAGCACTTTAGGGCTTCTTGTTTAGCTCAGCAGTGCTCTGTCACACTTTAGGACAACTGAAGTGTATTCAAATGTCCTTAGGATAGTTCAACATTGAGCACATTGTAGTAGGCCAAGCATCAAAGGAAATTCGCTTGGTGGGAAACCTCACCTTCAGAGTCCCTTGTTAATAGATCTCTTTCTCATGCCACTGCAGTACTGTCATGCCTGACAGATGCTGTTGTTCAGTCACCTGAGTAGGTCTCTAATCCACAAGCCCCTGTTTTCTTCTGTTGTTAGTTGAATTACTTCCAAAAAATAGAAAACCTATTCCCCAAAGCTACTCATCCAGTTGTTTGGGGGTCCACTTAAGTCATGCTGTCTTTGCTTGTGAGCATTTACAGGCATAAGAACAATTACGTTCAAATGCTGACCTTTCTTTTGCAGATCCAGGGAAACCCAGAGCTGATTAAGGGGAAATTCTTAAACCTTTCTCATTTCTTGACACTGTTGTGCTTCATCAATGCACGCCCAATGCCAAGTGCCTGGCAAATATTAAAACACTTGGAGAATTTGTTTATTGACTTTATTGCTCTTGTTAATCCTCTCATCTCCTTTGCAGAACTAGCTACAACCTGCTTTTAGTGCCCAGGGAAAACACATCACCCTTCTTCCAAATATTTCATTGCATCCTATAGTAGATACACATTTGGTTATTTTTATATCCTGTTAGACCATGAACTCTTCAAGACATAGATACTGAGTACACAATGGTACTTAAGGAATTATAATAAAATGGGGGAAAAAAGTCATATAAGTGCACAGTTCTACTACAGGGGTCTTCCTGTTCATGAGTGCCAAGGCCAAATGCCTTTCATGGAGGCACAAAGATCCTTTCAGACAATTCTACTGAGTCCATCTCATGGTACAGAAACCCCATTCAAATATATTTTCTTTGTGTGAATGCATTCACTCTTAATTTTGGCCTTTTGTGAAGGTCTCATGTGGTGGTATTGTGTTCCCCAAAATATTGTGTACCTTAATAAATTTATCTGGGGTCAGAGAACAGACAGCCACTAGATACAAAGGCTAGAAAATGGTGGCACTCATACCTTTAATCCTAGCATTCCAGAGACAGAAATCCCTCTGGATCTCTGTGAGTTCAAGGCCACATTGGAAATAGCCAAGCATGGTGACACGCCTTTAATCCCAGAAAGCCAGCCTTTAATCCCAGGGAGTGGTGGTAGAAAGCAGGAAGATATATAAGGCGTGAGGACCAGAAACTAGAGGCATTTGGCTGGTTAAGCATTTGGCCTGGTTAAGCTTTCAGGCTATGGAGCAACACAGTTCAGCTGAGATTCATTCTGGATGAGGATTCAGAGGCTTCCAGTCTGAGGAAACAGGACCAGCTGAGGAATTGGCAAGGTGAGATAGCTGTGGCTTGTTCTGTCTCTCTGATCTACCAGCATTGACCCCAATAACTCGCCTCGGGTTTGATTTTATTAATAAGAACTTTTAAGATTCATGCTACAGTCTCAGCTTTAAATGTTTATAATAAATAAGTCAGCAAACTAGAGAGTGGATAACAGCTTAGAACACAGCGTGGGTACCCCCAAATGCCTCAGCATTAAATACTTCATGGAGAGATGACTCACTGAACACTCTCTTTTGCCCTTCTTCCTCTTAGGCAGAATTATCTCTAATTGTGCAAAACAACTGTGAGATGGGAGGTTTCTTTTTTTTTTTTTTTTTTTTTTTTT
Organism: Peromyscus leucopus; assembly: GCF_004664715.2. Classification (NCBI taxonomy): domain Eukaryota; kingdom Metazoa; phylum Chordata; class Mammalia; order Rodentia; family Cricetidae; genus Peromyscus; species Peromyscus leucopus. Next base: position 611,048 of record NC_051070.1, read on the forward strand.
TTTTTGCTTTGACATGAGTGTATCATTTTCTCTGAGTACAGTACAATATATATTAGAAGAATCTGTCAGGTCTGTTTTCTTGATAAAACAAACAAGAAAGAGCAAGAACCAAGGCAAATGAGTCAGCCAGTCATCATTTGCCAGGTACTATTTCAGCTTCTTTCAAGTACAGTATAAAAGGCTTCCAGATAATATAGGATTCTCATATAATACTGCTGCTTCATTGTTTATGTTAATGCTTCCATTTAATGTAATACGTGTGTTACACTTACATAAAACTCACACACAGACATGTACATACCCACACATACATGCACTCACATGCACACATTAGTTTTGTAAGGTAATAGCACCTTGCATTCTTTGTTTGTTTTTGTTTTTTAGTTTTTTTTGAGACAGAGTTCCTCTGGGTAACCCTGGCTATTCTAGAACTCACTCTGTAGACCAGGGTGGCCTCTGCTTCTCCAGTGCTGGTATTAAAGGTATGCACCACCACCAAGCACATTTTGGGATCTTGATGAGTACTTTAACAAAGATATTTAAGAAAATTCATAGAACATTTGTTTTAGTATTAGGTAATGCTGTTCTACCTGTGTGTAAAGTGACAGCACACACATTACCTTATTTAATCTGCAAAGCAAATGTGAGTTGCAAGATGTAGAGAGTCAAATTACTTTCCAACCTCTCACTGGATTATGACTCAGTAAGAAGATACAACTCTTTTCCATCTACTTTGTGTGTCTAAAACTATGTATGAAATGGGAAGTATGAAGTGCAATCATAAAGGTGGGATTTCTAAAATGTATCTATCCTAACCATGATGTGTCTGATACCTCCTAGGCATATAGGTGCTGTGAAGATTTAAAAATTATTATAGTACCTAGCAAAATTATATTTTCTTTCATAGTATATTTTGTAATTTCACCTATCATTTACAGGTAATGGGAGTTCCCATATTTCATCAGGGATATAGATGGTTCAAGTAATCCATCCTTTATCAGATTATGTTAGCATGAGATTTACAGATTCATATACTCCAGTCTAATTCCTCTTCCAGTGACCATAGACTCCAACTTATCATGTACTGCTTTTTATTGGCTAGATTCCCTGGCACCAATAGAGGCTGTTCCATCATTTTAAAGAAGGGAATCTCAGCTCTACTGTTGATCACTTCACTAGCTTTAGTTGCTGAGACTGAGGAAAAATTCTTTCCTTCCAGGGACTACACATGCCCTAAAAAACTAATGCTCTCAATTTTAGTGGTTATTTAATTTTTAGAATTCTGGATTGCCTGCTCCAGGGGCTGTGTTGGAGGTCATTTCAGAGCTGTCCATCAGCATCATACTCAAAGACAAACATGGTGCTAACCAAGATGAACATAGCACAGATCTAGCCCAAGGGTGAGGTCCTGACTCACCCAGCCATATTTCTTTGTTCTTAGCCTAAAGGTAGGAATGTGCTATGTTTTCCTTGTTAATTCAGAATGCTATGCCCTGTCCTCCTAAGCTGGATTCTCAGCTCTTATTTTTGTCACCATTTCTTCTACAGGTACAGGTGCCCCAGGGTGTTTGATGTGGTCCCAGAGATAAGCTCCTCTGCTGTAACTGTATTTCAAATAGCCTTAAGAAAGCTGACTATGTCCACTATTCATATAAATATTTAGATATTTGGTAATACATGCAACTAGATGTGTTGGTTGGTTTTATTTGTCATTTTGACACAATCTAAAATCACCTAAGAAGAGAACCTGGAGGGAGGGCTGCCTAGATGATGTTGGCTTGTGGGCATGTCTTTGAGCAACTGTCTTGATTATATTAGTGGATGTGGAAAGACACAGCCAAAAAGTGGGCTGCATCATTCCTTGGGCTTTAGTTCTGAACTCTGTCAGAATGGAGAAAGCAAGCTAAGAAGACATGCATGCATTCACTTCTCTCTGATCTTGTCTGTGGATGTGATATGACTAGTTGTTTCAGGTTCTACCCTTGACTTCCTCACAATGATGGACTGTAACCTGGAATTGTGAGCTAGAGCAAACTCTTTCCCTCTTAAGTTGTTTTATATCAGGATATTTATTACAGCAACAGAAATGAAACCAGAACATCAGATTTCTTCAGGTATCCCATATTATTCTGCCTACATACTAATCTTAACTTTTCACAGAACAGAAAGACTTAGAGGGCTTTTAAATCAATCATCTCACTTTTTTTATTACCTCTGGCTGAGGAGAAACGTAACTTACTTCAAATTTTGTGCATTTTAAAAACAACACCATCATGTTATGGTTGTTTTATTGGGTACATACAAGATAAGTTCCTAGGAGCACTACATTTGAATTAATTAGAAGGCACAGCTGTAGATTCAAGGTATAATGGGAAAATACTGTAGAAATTCAATTCATCTTGTTGCATTCTTTCTTTTCTCTGAGGAAAAGAAATATCCAGATCATTTCCTCTCTTATCTCAACCACAAATAACATATAACCAGACATAAAATAACTGAGGGAAACATAGCCTTTGAAATTGTTAACTAATAACATTTCAACTGCATCATGTCTTCACAAAATACAAACATTGTAGAAACAAAGACTGACTTGTTTACATCTGTGTCTTTCCTAATTACCAACATAAAACATTACAAATTCTCAATAATAAACTATTTATTTGGCAAATACATGAATGAGGCCTATCTGGGTCATGACAATCAGAACATCCATGGAACAGAAGTTTTAGAGAATGAATTTGTCAATGACAAGATTCAAAGTTATTTAGAATGATGCCTTGTTAATTAAGATCCAATCATAAATATATCAGATGCAAGAGAAAAGACTGGTCTAGCCTAATCATTCTAGAATGCATGCCAAGTAAGTGAGTTAGTGAATAAAAAGACAAGTACTTTTGATGGGAAAGGTTAGGGTCAGATTTGAGAAGGAACATGTGACTTCTGGAATGGCTTGGCACAGAATTCAATTTCTTGGTCCTGAAAAATGGACACAAGAAAGAGTTAAATATTTTTACTGTTTATAGAATAATGAGTCTATTATTATAAACCCAACCCCAATATATATTTGATTTAACAACACAAAATTTTAGAGGATAAAATATAAATGTACCTACACTAATAACTATTGCTACCTTTAAAATGTTTCATACATAAACACTAGGTTTAAAAACAATTTAAATAGGCATATTATCCCTAAGGAAATAGAAGCAATCATTAAAAGTCCCACAACCAAAGAAAGCCCAAACCCAAATGGTTTCAGCACAGAATCTACCAGAATTTCAAAAAAGAGCTAATACCAATACTCCTAAAATTGTGTCACACAATAGAAACTGAAGGAACATTGTCAAATTCTTTTTATGAAGCTACAGTTACCCTGATACTCAAATCACATGAAGACTCAACAACAACAAAAGAGAGAATTACAGCCAAAGCTCTCTCATGAATATTGATGCAAAAATACTCAATAATATACTGGCAATATGAATCTAAGAACACATCAAAAAAATCATCCACCATGATCAAGTAGGCTTCATCCCAGAGATGTAGAGGTGGTTCAATATATGAAAATCTGTCAATGTAATCCACCATATAAACAAACTGAAATAAAAAAACCCACATGACCATCTCATTAGATGCTGAATACACCTTTGACAAAATCCAATACCCCTTCATATAAAGTTCTTGGAGAGATCAGGGATACAAGGCACATACCTAAACATGATAAAAAGCAATATACAGCTAGCCAACAGCCAACACCAAATTAAATGGAGAGAAACTCAAAGCAATTCCACTAAAATCAGGAATGAGACAAGGCTGTCCACTCTCTCTATATCTATTCAATATAGTACTTGAAGTTCTAGCCAAAGCAATAAGACAACATAAGGAGATTAAGGGGATACAAATTGGAAAGGAAGAAGTCAAACTTTCACTATTTGCAAATGATGTGATAGTATATATAAGTGACCACAAAAATTCTATCAGGGAACTCCTATAGCTGATAAACACCTTCAGTAATGTGGCAGGATACAAGATTAACTAAAAAACAATCATTAGCCCTCCTGTATACAAATAACAAATAGACTGAGAAAGAAATCAGAAAAACAACACTATTTACAATAGCCACAAATAGGATAAAATATCTTGGGGTAACTCTAACCAAACAAGTGAAAAACTTGTATGACAAGAACATTAAGTCTTTGAAGAAAGAAATTGAAAAAGATATCAGAAAATGGAAAGATCTCCCATGCTCTTGGATAGGTAGAATTAACATAGTAAAAATGTAATCTTACCAAAGGCAATCTACAGATTCAATGTAATCCCCATTAAAATCCCAACACAATTCTTCATAGACCTCAAAAGAACAATACTCAACTTCATATGGAAAAACAAAAAACCCAGGGTAGCTAAAACAATTCTATACAAATAATGAACTTCCAGAGGCATCACCATCCCTAACTTCAAGCTCTACTATAGAGCTATAGTAATAAAAATAACTTGGTATTGGCCTAAAAACAGACATGTGGATCAATGGAACTGAACTGAAGACACTGACATAAATCCACACACCTATGAACACCTGATTTTTGACAAAGAAGCCAAAATTATACAATGGAAAAAAGAAAGCGTCTTCAACAAATGATGCTAGCATAACTGTTTCATGGCTTGTAGAAGAATTCAAAGAGATCCATATCTATCGCCATGCACAAAACTCAAGTCCAAGTGGATCAAAGACCTCAATGTAAATCCAGTTACACTGAACCTGATAGAAGAGAAAGTGGAAAGTAACCTTGAATGCATTGGCACAGGAGAGTATTTAACACCAGAAACACAGACACTGAGATTGGCAATTAATAAATTGGACTTTCTGAAACTGAAATGCTTCTGTAAGGCAAAGGATGCTGTCAATAAGACAAAACAGCAGCCTACAGAATGGGAAAAGATCTTCACCAACCCCACATCTGACAGAGGGTTGATCTCCAAAATATAAAAAGAATTCAAGAAACTAGACAGCAAAATAACAAATAATAAAATTAAAAATGGGGTACAGATCTAAACAGAGCATTCTCAAAAGAATCTCAAATGACCAGAAGACATTTAAGGAATTGCTCATCATCCTTAGTCATCACACAAATGTAAATCAAAGTGACTCTGATATATAATTTTACACCTGTCATAATGGCTAAGATAAAAAATACTGATGATAGCTTATGTTGGAGAGGATGTGGAGTAAGGGGAACACTCCTCCATTGTGGGTGGAAATGCAATTTTATACAGCCACATTGGAAATCAGTATGGCAGTTCCTCAGAATATTGGGAATTAATATACAACAAGGCCCAGTGATAATACTCTTAGGCATATACCCAAAGGATGCTCAATCATACTACAAGGACACTTGCTCAACTATGTTCATAGTGGCATTATTTGTAATAGCCAGAACCTGGGAACAACCTAGATGACCCTCAAGTGAAAAATGGATAAAGAAAATGTGGTACATTTACACAATAGAGTATTACTCAGCAATTAAAAAAATGACATCATGAAATTTGCAGGCAAATGGGTGGAACTAGGAAAAAATCATCCTGAGTGAGGTAACCCAGATCCAGAAAGAGGAACATGGTATGTACTCACTCATAAGTGGATAGTAGATGTAAAGTAAGGGCTAATCATGCTATAATCCACAGCCCTACAGAAACTAGGTCATAAGGAGGACCCTAAGAGGGATACATTGATTGCTCTGGGAAGGAGAAATAAATGATATCTCCTGGGTAAACTTGGGTGAGGGGAGGGGCTGAGTGATAAGAACATGGAGGATTGGTATGGTTAAGTTAGGGGAGGGATGGAGAGAGAAAACAACAAAAGAAATCTTGATAGAGGGGCATTATGGGGTTAGGAAGAAACCTGGTGCTAAGGAAATTCCCAGAAATCCACAAGGATGGCCCCAGCTAAGACTCCAACAGTAGTGAAGAGGTTGCATGAACTGGCCTTCTCTTGTAATCATATTTGTGACTACCCTAATTGTCATAATAAAACCTTCATCCTGTAACTGATGGAAGCAGATGCAGACATCCACAGCCAAGCACTGGCTCAAGTTCCAGGAGTCCAGTTGAAGAGAGGGAGGAGGGATTATATGAGCAAGGGGGCTCAAGATCATGGTGGGGAAACCTACAGAGACAGCTGACCCAAGCTCATGGGAGCTCGTGGACTTTAGACTGACAGCTGTAAAGCCTCCAAGGGACTGACCTAGGTCCTCTACATGTGGGTGACAGTTGTGTAGCTTGATCTGTTTGTGGGGCCCCTAACAGTGGGAACAGCATTCATCCCTGGCACATGAGCTGACTTTTTGGAACCTATTCCCTATGATGGGATGCCTTGTGCAGCCTTGATGCAGGGGAGAGGAGCTTGGTCCTGCCTCAACTTGACATTCCATGTTTTATTGACTCCCATGGGAGGCCTTACCCTTTCTGAGGAGTGGATGGGCAGGGGTAGAAAGGAGATGGGGGGAAGAGAGCCAGAGCAGAAGAAGGGGAAACTGGTTGGTATATAAAATAAATAATGGATAACACTGATGAAGCTAACCCAGGTACCCCTTTCTGGCTGTTTTGGTGAAAAGGAATATATTTAGAGTATGAATGTACTGGCTCATATTTGAACATCTGGCCCTCAGGTTTTTCATCTTTATGACATGAGAATTACAAATATTAATAACAATATATGTGAGGAAGCTGATTGGGCACCAAATGTCTCATCAGCTATGGTTTGTTCACTACTGGTCCAAATGTTTATCCATCAGGACAGACTTTGGAGAAATCTGGACTTTATGGGAACATAATGACAACACAATGTATAATGTTTGAAAGAAGCTTACTTCACTGGCACAGGGAAACTTTGAGGATATGTTAACCAGAAACATCTATGGCTGAGGAACTTTAAAAGCTATTGTGGTACATTGTGACTCTCTGGAATCATAATCTAATATGGTTTGTCCTCTGGGTAATATCAAGGATACATTTTTATATGATTTCATTTTGGTCCACTGAAACCAATATATTTCAAGCAAGAATGTTATCATCAGACAGCTGAACCCTTAGTGGAAAAGCTCTCCCTAGAAATAGAACCATTTGAAGAGTGAAGGGTACAGCATGCCATGACTGTGCACCTCAGGCCACCAAGAGCTAAGGGATAAGCTGGCAGAATAAATCAACAGCAGTGGAGACAGATCACTGTCTGACAGCAGCATGCCACTCTATAAGCATGCTGTAGGGAGCTGTGATTCAGGAGATCTCCAATGGTTGGTCCACCACACAAAGACCAGAAGTCATGGGGAAATTCTCTACCATTTGCTCATTTTGTCCTTCCTTTCTCCAGAAGAAGAGACACTTTAAATTATTCAGATTCTCAGGAACAAATAATAGAACTTTTGGCCATATAGGGTCAAGCCTAGGACATCAGACACCAAATCAAGTCAGGAATTAACAGTCAGGAATTAAACATCAAGTCAAAAACAAACAAATATTCCCAAACAAGCAAGCAGAACCCTCTACCCACTGTTCAACATAGCAAAAGATATGACATAAGAGTTGGCATGTGTGGTAATTTAAATGTAATTGGCCTTCATAAGCTCATAGAAAGTGGCACTACTAGGAGGTGCGGCCTTGTTGGAATTGGTATGGCCTTGTGAGAGGAAGTGTGAGGTTTCCTATGCTCAGAATACCAACAAATGTCTCAGTCGACTTTCTGTTGCCTATGAGATCTAAGACTCTTAGCTGCTATTCCAGCACCACATCTTCTTGCACACCACCATGCTCAGTCATGATGATAATCGACTGAACCTCTGAAACTGTAAGCAAGCCACCCAATTAAATATTTTATTTATAAGACTTCCCATGGTCATGGTGTCTCTTCACAGCAATAAAAACCCTAAGACGGAAGTTGGTACCAGGGACTGGGGTGTTGCTCTGATAGGCTGGTCATAGATTTTGGGAGTTTGGTTTAGGAAAGCAGTGGAATGCTTTAAGCTCTGCCCATTGGGCCATACTAGTGGGAATATGGAAGACAGTTGTGCTGAATGGGATTTGATGATCTATGGGGGCTTGCTCAAGAGGTTACAGAGGAGAAGAATTTTAGTGTGTTGCCTAGAGATCATTTTCATTTCTTGTGATATTTTAGTGAAGAATGTGGCTGCTTTTTGCCATTGTTTGAAGAGTCTGCCTGAGGCTAAAATGAAGATTTTTGGATTAATTCCATTGGCAGAGGAAATCTCAAAACAGTCTTATATAGAATCTGTTTGTGGTTATTAGTGGTAACTCTAATAATGACTTATAATAAAAAAGAGCAAACTGATGTGGGTAAATTACAAGATGTAAAATTTAAGGAGAAAAAGAGCACCAGGAGCTAAATCCTCTGTTTAAGGAGATGACAGATTAGGAAATGGAATCAAGGGAGTAGTGATCTCAGGATACGATCCCACCTGGTTAAGTTTCCAATTTTTGGAAAGGAACTAAAGAAAATCTTAGATCATAGTGTGGTAGTGTACGTGTTTAATACCAGCACTGGGAAGACAGAGTTTATCATATCTCTGAGTTTGAGGCCAGTCTGCTCCACAGAGCAAGTTTTAGGGCAGCCAAGCATAGGCAATGAAAGCTGGTGAAGATGTAATTGAACAAGACAGGCATGCTCCAGCCCTGGTAAGCAGAAGAACTTGGCAGCTTTGGCCACGTGGTTCTGGCTTTAGAGTTAAGGATAGAAGAAGCAGGTTACTGAATTTGCCTTCAAGCCTAAAGAAAGCCACCAAGGCCCGGCATGTATCCCTGAATGGAGGTCTAGTAGAGAGGTCATTGAGTGAAGCTGTGAAGTTGAAGCCTGAATTTCATTGGAGAAACCAAGATTAACATGATGCTAGAATCCTGAGATACCTGCCAAGGAGAGATGCTAACAAGGAGTGGAAACAGCCCAAGAGAAAGGAGTGTGTTGTACTCAATAAAGCTGAATTGAGTTGGAGATTTATGGAGCATTTTGATATGAGATATAGAATTTCCCTGCTATGTTCCCTTCCCTGCATTTTGGAATGGTAATGCATATCCTGTGCTATTACATGTTGGAAGTATGTGATGTGTTTTTTTTTTTTTTTTTTTGATTTTTACTGATAATTACAGTCAAGAGATTGCATGACTATCAGAAGAGACTTTGAACTTTGGACTTTTAAACATTGTTGAGATTGTGATAGACTATGGGAACATTTGAAGTTGGAATAAATGAATTTTGCATTGTGATAATGTTACAAGTTTATGAGGGCCAGGGAGTGGGATGTGGTAGTTTGAATGTAATTGACACCCATAATCTCATAGGAAGTGGCACTATTAGAAGGTATGGCCTTATTGGAGGAAGTGTGTCACTGTGAGAGTCAACTTTGAGGATTCCTATGCTCAGGATACCACCCAGTGTCTCAGTCAACTTCTTGTTGCCTGCAAGATATAGGACTCTCAGCTACTACTCCAGCACCATGTCTGCCTGAATGCCACCATGCTCCCCATCATGATAATGATGAACTGAAACTGTAAGTAAGCCACCCCAATTAAATGTTTTCTTTATAAGAGTTAATATGGTCATGATGTCTCCTCACAGCAAAATAATAATAATAATAATAATAATAATAATAATAATAATAATAATACAGTACGAGAATGGCAATCACTAAGAAATAAGTATTTATATGTATGTACTTGTGCTGTATATGTGTTTTTTTATGTACTCCGCATGTTTACATAAACAGATTAAATGATTGATGTCAAATTTCTTCTTCAATAGCTCTCCACCTTGGTCTTTGAGATGTTTTCTCAGTGAACTTAAAACTCACTGATTCAGTTGGACTAGATAGCTAGGAAGCTCCAAATATCTCCCTATCTCATCCCTCCAGCAACAAGAATACAATTGTATGCTGCTGTGTTGCAGGATATTTGATCACACTGTGAACCATGAGATTGCATTATTTACTGGAAAAAAAAATGCTTCTAACTATGGTGTGGCTCAGCCCTAGCACACACCTTTAATCCAAGAGTTTTCTGCTTGAATATTGTAAACAGGATTAAATAAAATCAACCCTACATCAAGAGTTAGAGCAAGCAATGAGTTGACAGGAAATAACCATAGAGAGTAAGAGGAAGTCAGAGGATGGAGAGAGACACACACAGCAAGTAGAAAGGAGGGGCATCCAGTTGGAAGAGATTTGTTTTGAGATGGCATAGGAGTGAGTGCTTTTTCTGGGATAACAGCAGAAGAGGAAGCAGCTGGGTGCTTTCTCTGCCTCTCTGAGCTAGCAGGCTTTCACTTCAGGTTCTGACTCCTGAGTCTTTATTGATAAAATTGAATGATAGAGACTTAGTTAAAAACAACAGCCATGCACAGCTGGGAATCTGAACTCATGTCCTCATTAATGCACAAGTACTCTACCTACAGAGCAATCTCCCCATTCCAGAAACTTAAGGTTTTATTGTTAAGAAATAACTTTTCAATGTCACTTTATTTATTGTCAAGAGAAATTTGGAAAAATAATGAAGTTAGATACATTGCTTGTTACTCCAATGGGTAATAAAATTGGAGTAGGATTCCAAGTATGATGCCTTTTTGCCCTAGAAGGTTTTAAGGCATTTCAACTAGATACTCAAGATGACTCTGATATTTCTGCTAGATGCTATACACAAAGGACTTAGCATGTGTACCCCAAGAGTTTTCATTATTACTCAACAGGAAAAACCTGCTTGAAGCCTATAAAATGTTATTTCCTGTTAAGATGCCTTAAGTGGTTAACCTTGATTGTCAACTTGACAGAATTTAGAAATCACCTACAAGACAAACCTCTGGGCATATTTGTGTAGGTCACTGCATAGATATTTAAATTATATATGATAACCCACCTTAGATATGGATGGTACCATTCCAAGAACTAGATTTACAGAGTGAATTAAAAAGAGAAAATCAACTGAGCATCAACATCCACTTCTTGACTACAGATGCAATGTGATCAGCCTCATACTACTGCTATAATGCCATCTAATAATGATGGATTGTGCCCTCAAACCAAACAAAAATAAACCTGTGTTCCTTACATTGCTTTTCTTTGGTAATTTGGTCACAGAAATGAGAAAAGAAACTAATACAATGTCTTTGTGCACCCATGACCTATTTACATACCAATTAGTATGAGAAAATGTAATTGTGTGGTTAATAACCAACCTACTGTTGGAAAGGAGATGTATTCTTTACCAGTGGCCAAATAGTTCAGGTTATCCCTACTTCTAAGAAATTAAGAGGTTCAATTAACAATTGATTGTTAAATTTGATGTAATTTAAAAAAATCATAACCTCATAAATATTTTATAGCAGTTGGTTAATATTCAAAAGGAACACCAAGTTCCTTAGAAGAAAAGATCCACATAAATATAAGGATAGAGCAAAATAAGCCTCCCTGACAAAGAGCAACATGACATTTTTAACATAGCAGACTTTAATTGCATCCCTATAAAAGATGCTTTTATTTCCAACATTGTTCAGCAGGATTTCTACTACATTAATTCCAATATTATAAAAAGGAACCCAGTGGAGGCTGCTCATAACTATTGAGGAATACTGTTTAAAAATACTTTGTGACACACCTTATTGGACTTTTTGCTAACTTACTGAAATAGGCAACTATCAAAAATACTCCTAACTGTAAGACATAAAATAAAGGTTATTTTGAATATGCAGGGGATTGGTTTCAAGACCTCCCCACCTGAGAATATGAAGACACACAGATACTAGTCCCTTATGTGAAATGGCATAGTGTTTGTATATAATGTGTGAGTATCCTCCTGTATACTTTCAATCATCTCCAGATTATGTACAATAGTAATACAATGTTGATGCTACATGTGTAGTATTGCATAGAGATTAATGACAAGGGAAGGGGAATATGTATATTCAGTACAAAGTTAGTATTTTTTCAAATTTTTTCTATCTTGGTTGGATCCACAGGTATTTAACCAATGGATATGGAGGGTTGGCTGTACTGCACAATTCTGAGGACAGAGAGAATGTAAGAAACAGTTTTTCTAAGCCACACTTGTGCAACACTGCAGACTATAGAGGCAGGGAGAGATGGGACTGGAGGGTGACAGCTGTGACAGGATGATAGGACTTTGAACCAAGTGGTGACCAGCCCAAGAAACCAAACTGAGAGGAATGGGGATGAAGTGTCAAGTGAAAGAAATTGAAGCTGCAGAATTGGGAGTGTGTTCCAGACTTCCAGCTCATTCTCAGGAGCAAATAAGGAGACACAGTAATCCAAGCCATGACCTACATCTTTGGGGTGTGCCCCCACCTTTTACAGGGTTCCTATGAGGAGGGGAGAGGAATAAGGAACTTGTAGATAGAATGATAGGCCTAGTTGAGAAGAAAAAAAGGACAGAAACACAGGACAGCTTCAGGAGCACCTGGATCAAAATCCATTCTGTCTCTTCTAAAGGGCTTTTTAGAGAATGCCAAGGGGTGGTGCAAAATACCTCCCCCTTGCTAGATCAAAGCATACTGCATATCCAAGTGCAGACCCTTCCAAACCTTCCAAATACCTACTAACCGTGCACTTGGTCAATCCATCCCCTTATACAGCCTTGCTGGGTAAAGCAAGCTCAGATCTCACTAGGAAACCTCTGTGGGCTCCCACACATCTTGTTCCTTTTTTATTTTATTTTTCACTCTTTCCTCCATTATTATTTTAATAATTCAGATATAGGAATATTTTTCCATTTAAAAGAGTCATCAAGCTTTGCTCTCTATGGAGTTATCTGATTGCTAGTGAAAGTAAAGTGTCAAAGTCTATTCATTTCTAAGTGACCCACATAGAGGGGACAGGGAAAACATGAGGAATGTCTTGCCCTAGCCAAAACTGGCAACTCCATACTTTTCTTGTTACTTTGATCCTATTCCAAAATTGAGCCCAGGCAATTTCACAGTGGAAGTTAGACAGGGAAAATTAACATAATAAGAAATAATTGAATGCTACCACATAGTCTCCTTTTTCTGAGAGTAAGCAAAATTTCTGTAATGTTTTCCATAGTAAGACAATCAGAATTGCACCAATCTAAGATGCTGGCACAATATATTTTACACAAAATACATTTTTCTAATTATGCATATTTAGATATGAGACAAGACTTGACAGTGTTAAACAGAAAAGTGGGAATCTAAGAAATATCCTTTCCCCATGGCTGAGAAAAAGTTCTCATTCACAAAAGCAATATATGGCCAATGTATGAAGCTCCTTGTAACAGATATATTTGTATTTGTGAGTTTCCTGGTGCTGTGATAAAACACTGTGACAAAGGCACCTTCAGAAAGAGACAGTTTGTTACCGCTTAAGGTTCCAGAGGATGAAGAGTCCATCATGGTGGGGTAGCACATGGCATGCAGGCATGATGACAGGAACAGGAAGCTGAGAGATCACATCTTTAACCATAAGCATGAAGCAGAAAGTGGGGTAAACCTATAACATCCCAAAGCCAACTTCCAGTAATACGCTTCCTCCAAAAGAGCTGCATCAATTCTCTAAACAGTGCCACCAACTAGGAACTAAATGTTCATATGCCTAAGCCTACAGGAGACATTTCTCATTCAAACTACAACACCAGGGAACAACTTACATGAAATTACAAAGATAACAAAAGTAAGGTGGTATTGGAGAACAACTAGAAACCACGGAGAGACCCCTACCTTTGGCTTTTCTTGCTACTGGTTCAACAAGGCAAGATTAGAGGTTCAATAAGCTAACTTTTAGAACACACTCTTATACACCAGTACATACCTAACTGCCTCTGTATTTTTAACACTAAGTGATACTTTACAATGTATTAACTGATTCTTTCATTTGTTATATAATCTGAAAGCCTTAATGAACCATTTTTTTTAAAACTAAAGAAATCCCATTATAGATTTCTAGGCATATGCCATATACAAGTGGTACTGCTTCCCAAAATTCCTAAGTAGGCAAATCTATCTGTGGAAGGTGTTCCACACCTATATTCAAACAAATCATTGTAATTCACGTTTCTATGGGAAAATATGTCAAAATTTCTACCCTAAAACATGACATAATATATAAGATTATTCTAATAGTTTCAGATATGCACCCTTCTTGAGACATTAAAAATAAAAAGCTCATTCACATTTGTCAAGGAAAAGCAATAATTAGGCATGAAGCAAGGCCATTCCCATTATCCCTCATGGAAACTTGGGCTGGCTACTGAGATTTCCAGGGAAATATAAGTTGACAGTGAAGACAGCTCCCAAGGAAACTGTGCGGTCCCAGTAGAGAGGCTTTTTCTTTTACGAAAAGGGAAAAAAGAAGTGCAACAAAAATCTGAAGTGTCGGATGTGTTGAATTCCTGCATTCCCAGAGCCCCCACTCATCAGACTGACCAGACTGGAAAACCTTACAAACTGTAACCTTGGAAGAATCTCAGGACCTCCCTGCTGTTGGACAATTGCTGACCAGAAGCTGGCATCAAAACCTCTCTCCACTCCCTTGGAAAATGTCAAGGTATTAAATCTCAGAGAAGGAAGACTTGTGTTTGAACCTGACAACAGGGGATTTTGTGCTTACCCAGAAGAAAAAAAACGATTTCAGCTGAATTCCCTAGGGGAAAAAAAGGAGATGCTATTTGTTTCAATGGCTCCTCATCCTTAGAATCAATTCACAGGCGATTTCTAGAGACCACTTTGTTACCACAGATGGATTTCCCTGAAGGAGAGCTGCATGGCCACTCAGGAAGTAGAGACACAATGAGGCTCTAACTCCTGAGGAAAAGTATCAGGCCTCTCCAGAAACTGATCTCTTGTTTACAGAAATTCCACATGACTATTTTAAGTTCATACACATCAAGTGAAATCAGTTTGTCTTTTTGGCTTCACTTTTTCATTAGCTTGCCCAACTAGAAAGGACTTTCAGAGGCTTAGTGCCTTCCTATGTGAAGTGTCTGGGCCCACTAGCACAGGAAAATATTGCATGTGATCGCATATTTTTAGGGAAGAAGTAAGTATAAGGGGAAAGAAAATTTTTATCTCTTTGTACTTAAAGCTGGCATGAACCCTGATACCTACATCATTGGGACCAAGTCTCTAATTTTAGGTGTAAGATATATGGACATATAAAGCATTTGCCTCTGAGGAATCAAGTAAGGAGTAAAACAATCCAATGGCCATTTGGTATTAGCATAAATAAGAAATGTGTTGACTGTATTGTCAGGTTAGATCCCTACAGAGCCAGTAGGGTGCTAATCTAGCTTCTCCCACCCATAAACTTATGGTCTTTTTCTCTTCTGTCTCACACAATCACCACTGTTGGCAAGGTATCCCCATAGCCTTTCTCACTGTGGAATTTTCCCTCAGCTGTGGTCCCTAATCTGCCTGTCCTAGACTTCCCTTAACTATGAGCTAGGTACTGATATTATAACCATACCTACCTGCCTTCAAACTCCTGGTTTTTAGATACCCCAATTCTTGTCTTTGGATTTTTTTAAGTATACCTTTGTTCAGGATATAATAGTGCACCCTCACTAATAAGGCAATTGCTATAATAGAGTAAGTGTCTCTCAAAGGTCTGTGCATTACAAATTTGTACTAGTGGTAGGTCCTTAAGCACTCTAAATATACACTTGAAGGGGATTGTAGGAATATAGTTTCTGCTTCTCATTTTTTGTGGCTTCCTGGCTATGAAGTGTGTGGCTTCATCCAGTCACACGTTCTGTCTATATGCTGTCTACTGTGGACATAAAACAGTGACATCAACCAATCAGGGATTGAAAATTCAAGAATACAAGCAATACCAACTTATATAACATCAGATATTTGATACACTAATGAAAAGCTGCCTAATGCAGTAGTCCATCCTCATGTCAAAACAAGGAATGTTCAGATGAGTGGGGATTAAGATTCAATATTATAGTATTTACTTTGTGGATTTGTTCATATGGCCCTGCAATAAGAGAGAACAATGACAAGAAGAAAGTAAAAGATGCTGTCAATAAAAGAATTTAAGCTTTCAAGGGAAAATCAAAGGCCATTTATACCAATTATGGATATAATAAGTAAATTATAAAAAAACCTTAAAATATACATTTTCTTTGTAGAAGTAAAATCAAGTACAGACATTCATATCAAGCCACTTGTCATTCACACTTAATTATCATGCAGAAAAGCACAATTATGCATATTGTTAAACATCAAAATCACAGAACCAGAAGAGACTTCAGAGAACATATCAATTAGGGCACTCCTGTTACTGATGCTCTAACAGAAGGAATGCCAGCCCAGGCCTCCTGACTGCCATCCCAGAGGGAAGTCCCTATGGACATGCTATTCCACCTGTGAGTTAAATTATACTCTGAACAATGCTTGCTCTTTTGAAGCATAAATAAGCTTTAATCCTCTCTCTCTCTCTCTCTCTCTCTCTCTCTCTCTCTCTCTCTCTCTCTTTCTCTCTCTCTTTCTCTCTCTCTCTCTCTCTCTGTGTGTGTGTGTGTGTGTGTGTGTGTGTGTGTGTGTGCACGTGCTCATGAATTTTCAGATGTTAGCAGATTCCCTCAAGTAAACACACTCTGAGAAATGTAAACTCTGTATAATGTAGATTGGAAAATAAATGTGAGCTGAGAGAAATGGAGAAGACCAAGGAAGTAAGAAGGTGTCTGTGTGTAAGTCAATCACGGAAATTGAGATGGGTGAGTAAATAAAATGGTTTTTAAAAAGCTAACATAAGACAAAGGTATGAAAATAGCAGTCACATTTATTATGTAATATATAGTGCAAGATACATGACAGTAACGTTTATCTCAGTGAGTTATTGTTACCTAGAATCACTGCATTCCTTCTATTGTATGGCAAAAAGCATGGTGAGGTTGTCATGGTATCTCAATACAAAGACCTGTCATGATAAAGAGAAACTATGCTGATCACACGAACTCTGAGTTCACCAGCTAAAATGAGAAAGACTAACCATGTGCCATTCAGACAACATGAACTTGTATATATCTTCTTGGCATCTCCCAGAAAAGCACTTCATGATCCTCTCCTATCTTTTATCCAAGTGCTCTCATATAAGGTTAGGCACTGTACACTTAATGTATGGTTTGAGACAACCACAAATCAAGATTGAAAAAAACTCTTCACACTGCTACTTCTGCCTTGTGACAAAGAGTGGTTCTGTGAAATATTGTTATACACACTGAAATCTCACTGTGGAGAAGCAGTACCCAGGCAGAGACTCAGGCCTGAGAGTTAGTTCTCTCTTGAGAGGATGAGATGAGGACAGGATGTTCCAGCTCTAAGATGAACTCTAGGATGGCAACAGAAAGCATGCTTGTGTTTATGTCTCTGGGATGGTGTGCTGGCTAGTTTTGTGTCAACTTGATACAAGCTGAAGTCATCTGAGAAAAGGGAACCTCAACTGAGAAAATGCCTCCACAAGACTGGGCTGTAGGCAAGCCTGTAGGGCATTTTCTTAATTAGATTGATGGGGAGGGTCCAACCTACTGTGGGTGGTACCATCCATGGGATGCTGGTGCTGGGTTCTATAATAAAGCCTCCAGGCTCCTGATCTGTGTGAGTTCTTGTCCTGACTTCCTTTGACATTGAATAGTGATGTGGAAGTGTAAGCCAAATAAACCCTTTCCTCCCCAAGTTGCTTTAGTCATGGAGTTTCCTCACAGCAATAGTGAATAGTGTTTCCTAACTGAAACAGATGGAGATTGAACATCATTCATCTAGGAACTGGTAAACAGAAGTGACCTTCTCAGTGACAGCAGCAAACTACTGCCAACATCCCCACCACTTCCATCTCACAGGTTTCTCAGTGACACATACTAGAATTTTCTATCAGTCATCATTCTTTCCACAGATGTACCTAAGAGAAATTAATTTGGACTTTATAAATAAATTTACCATAAGAACTGAAAATGGTAAGCACTTCTTATGCTGTTACTGGTCAACTTACTGACCTGAAGGGTCAGAAGAGAAATATTGAAAACCCTCTCTGACTGGTTATGAATTCCCATAATGAGAAGCAGAGAAGGACCCCCTGAGTTATGTAATCACCACCCCACTTCAGCTAATGTACCCCTGCTTCCTCACAGTCCAGATCACACTGCTACAGTCATGGTGTATCGCAAAACTGATATTAATTTACAAAAGGAATTGAGTACAAAAATCACTCATAATTTCACCAGTGTTACAGCATTTCACAGAGGCTTTCACTGTACTCTGTTATATGCTATTTTATAGTATAGAGTGGGTATACAGCAGGGTTTGGCGATTTTAAAACTTGATTATATATATTTCCATATACTAAATCATTGTGCATGTTGTCTTAACAACTACAAATGATGTTTCAAGTTAATGTATTATAATTATTTATTCTGCTGCACAAATAATTTGCCTACAACATTTTTCTCTTTAAAAAAAATGCCATATGGGTTTTGGGGAAATGGCACATGGTTAAGAGTATTTGCTGTTCTTCAAAAGGATCAGACTTCAGTTCCCAGAACCTACATTGGGCAATTTATAGCAATCTGTAACTCCAATTTCAGAAGGTGCAACATCTTCTACTGGTCTCCATAGGCAACTGCACTCACATGCACAGATACACACACACATACAGCATTTATTTAAAGTCTTAAAAAATCCCTTACATGTGCAGTATTTTTCTCCTCTTAAATTATTTACAACAAGAATGATTTGAGAATAAAGCTGTATATAAAAATGTATATGAATATGAAATAATATATTATACATTCAATACAGATTCACTTTATGGAGATGTGCATGTACACAGTTCTGTGTGGTTACACATTCTGATTTCAGTGTTATATTTTTAATTCTTTTCAAATTCTTAAATTTTAAATATTTTATAGGAATTATTTTGAGATTATATTACTAGAAATTAATTTATCCTTTTAAAAGAATCATTAATGAACACAGAAGTTATAGAGTATTTAGAGAATAAATTACCATAAAAAGTTTAGTGCTATAATTGATCTAAAAATTGAAAGAAAATTTCACCTGAAATTTTAGGCAATTTTGAGAATTTTTTTAAGAAAAAAACACACCTCCTTTAGATTTCAATAAAACAAAGGGGGTCTCTAAACGGCTGCCGGCACTCTATCTCAATCATGTGATATGATTTCACAGCATCTAATAAAGACATGTTGGATATTGTGGCATCACAATAAAGGCCATGTGAACAGCATGTCCCTTCAAAATGGCTGATTAGAGAGATATTTGTGTAAGAAAAAATGGAAGATCAAATTTAAATATGTATTCTTGGGTCAAGTTCAAAGAAATGCAATTAGTTTTAATGTCTATATAAATGAACCTGGAAAATCTAGTAAATGGTTCGGAGATTAGAAACTAAGCAACAGATGGCAACACTCTTTGCTCAAGGCCAAGTTTCTCATAACCTTGAAATTCTGAAAGGTCTCCAAAGAAGAAAAATAAGATAGGCTTTTAGCCTGGATTGTCCTCAAGACAGATGAAACTAATGGACTTGTGTCAAAAGATAGAAAATGAGATCGATGTTTACAGGCTTGGGTCCCCAGGGGAAGGACATTTTGCCATCAGGTCTGTGGAATAAATCTTCAGACAAAGAATGGCAGATGTGGAGAGTGTCTGGGCCAGAAGCACGGGTAATATGGGTACAGGGCACATCACTCAGGAATAGAGCATGGTGCAGCTGAAGCATGCCAAGGACAAGGTAGTTCTTGACAGGTACGATTTTCCCGCCACAGATCACTCACTCCAGATTATGACAGAGAATGCCAAATGCTACCTGAATCACACTCTCAAATAGGATTGACTACAATACTAAGGATCAAAACGAGTATGGGACATGAAGATGATTGGAAATGTTTAATGAGGCTGTGAAATTAACTCAATGGGTAAAAATGCCTTCTGCCAGATCTGATGGCTTAAATTCAATCCCAGGATTCCATGTGGTTGATGGAAGAATTGACTTTACAAGTTGTCCTCTGACCTCCACATATATATCCTGGTGTAACATGAATCTTAAAAGATCTTATTAATAAAAACAAACCTGGGAGCCAAGTATTGGGGTAAATTCTGAATGATCAGAGAGACAGAACTAGCCACAGCTGACCTCACCTCACTTCGCCAGCTGCTGTAGAATGTTCTGTATGTTAAATGTGTTGCTCTGATTGGTTAATAAATAAAATATGGATTGGCCAATAGCCAGGTAGGAAGTATAGGTGGTACAAGGAGAGAGGAGAATTCTGGGAAGTAAAAGGCTGAGGCAGAGAGACACTGCCAGCCACCCCCATGACAAGGTACTGGTAAGCCACAAGCCACATGGCAACTTATAAACTAAAAGAAATGGGTTAATTTAAGATATAAGAACAGCTAGCAAGAAGCCTGAGCCATTAGGCCAAACAGTTTAAATAATATAGGTCTCTGTGTGTTTACTCGGTTGGATCTAAGTGGCTGCAGGACTGGTGGGTGAGAGAGATTTGTCCTGACCATGAGCCAGGCAGGACTGGAGAAAACTCCAGCTACAGCCAACTTCTCAGCTGATCCTGTTTCCTCAGACTGGAAGCCTCTGAGTCTTCATCCAAATGGATCTCACATCATGGTATAAGTATACGCACATATGTATATACAAACACATGTATACTCATAATAAATAAATAATAAAATGGGGGCTTTATTGTTTCTTTGTTCTGAGACAGTGTGTAGCTAGAGTTTTCCTGCCTTGCCCACAGTCAGGACAAATCTTTGTCACCTGCCAGTCCCACAGCCGCTGAGACCCAACCAAGTAAACACAGAGACTTCTATTAGTTACAAACTGTATGGCCGTGGCAGGCTTATTGCTAACTGTTTTTATATCTTAAATTAATCAATTTCTACAAATCTATACCCTGCCACGTGGTTCATGGCTTACCGGTACTTTACATCTTCCTTGTCCTGGCGGCTGCTGCAGGCAGTGACTCCTTTTCCCTGTTCTTTTATTTCTCCTCTCTGTTAGTCCCGCCTATACGTCCTGCCTAGCCACGGCCAATCAGGTTTTATTTATTGACCAATCAGAACAATTTGACATACAGACCATCCCTCAGCACAGCCAAGTGCAGACCATCTTAGACACCTGCACTCAGGCCCATGGTCCTAATCATCTTCTATGCGGACCTGCTGGGTAAAGCCACGAGGAACCCAAGAACAGGCTCCCACAGGACATACAGAACATCCCACAGCAACAGCGTCTCACTATGCAGCCCTGGCTGACTGCAACTCCCTCAAACTCACAGAAATTCATCTGCCTCTGTGTCCCAAGTGCTTGGATTAAAGTCTTGTGCCCCACTATGCCCTACTAAATAAAATATATTTTAAATGTATGATGAAATAGCTTTATTTCCTACAGGAAGTAACACTGATGATATCTCACAAGAGTTTCTTCTGCTTTTCTGTAGTTCATTGTCCTTAAATAAATCTTTGGGCCAAAAGTAAAAGATAGAAAGCAAATCACTCTGTTCTGCCAAGGAAGGAAGTCTTCCTGCTTGGCTGCACTTACAGCTGAATTCCTAGAAGTTTCTCACCACCTCTTACATCAACTCCAATTAATATAATCCTGTCAATACCACTGAAATATCCCATATCACAAAAATCTACAATTGATATATGCTGTTCCAACCATACACTTGTTTGTTTGCCTCTATCTATCTATCTATCTATCTATCTATCTATCTATCTATCTATCTAATCTATCATCTAGCTAGCTACCTGTTTATCATCATCTATCTAACTATTATCTATTTATCTACCTATCATTTATATCTATCTATCTATCATCTATCTATCTATCTATCTATCTATCTATCTATCTATCTATCATATACCTATCTGTATAAATGTACTTTTTAATTTATAATATATTTATGCTGCCTTAGAAGATTCTTCATAAACTCTTCATAAAAATGTTTGTCTACCAGAAGCTTGAGGCATCTTCTCTCGAACTTGGAAGAAGACAGCATAGAAGGCTATAATTATTATAGATACAAGGCAAAGGGAAAGAAAGAGCTGATACTCAGCTTCTAAAATTCAAAATAGGACTACAATGGAAGAAACTGAACATATTGAAGTGTCAGGCATTGTTCAAAGGGTAAAAACATTCTAAATTCCTCTCATAGCCACCAGTTAACGCAATAACAGCCAAGGGTGATGAATTACATCCCAATGAGTCATCTAATTGAATTCTTAGGAGAATCAGGAGAAGAAACAAAATGGCATTATACCATTTCAAACACTGGAGAGTTGGGGAAGAAGAAAAACCAAGGATAGAGGGGCTAAGATAGGGCAGGGCAGAGACCCACAGAAGGGAGACTAAACGTCCTCTCTGGGACCCCACAGGATGCTGCCCAGTCTGTCTCATTTCAAATTCACTACTAGTTACCATAAGAAAACTAAGCAGGAAATTCACATCCATTGAAATATAAAGAGGCCCTAAAAACTGCAATAATGTGTCAGCTCCATGGAGCCAAATGGCTTCCTGTATTCTAAAAGGATATTCTCTTACTCCATTTCCCTCTCAAAAATAGCAACATCAGCTCCTAAGTGGGTAACTATTGAGCATGTCATAAACACAGACATGTTTTTATCTGAAGCACCTAAAATCCCAAAAGAAGGAACAATACATATTCAATTTCTTTTCTGTGAAAAACGATGTCCATTTGGATTGCAGATTTTTGTTCTGATAAATCAGCCTAATAAAAAAATGAAATATTTGATATCATCCAAGAAAGATGTACTGAATGGCACACAATAATAAAACACACAGCATAGACTGCTAGGGGAAGAATGCCATAGCTCTGATGACTAAAATGAAGGATACTTCTTTCTTCGGGTTTTGAAGACTGGGAAATCAGTGGATTGGGTTCTGGGTAAAGAATTGCTTCCTAGCTAGGTAGTGGTGGTGCACACCTTTAATCCCAGCATGCTGAAGGCAGAGGCAGGTGACTTTGGTGAGTTCAGTGGCCAGCCTGGCGTGCAGAGGAAATCCCAGGACATCCAGAGCTATATAGAGAAACTCTGTCTTGAAAAAAGAAACTGCTTCCTATCCTGCCAAAAGCTACTATTTTGATGTTTTTACATGGCAAAGAGGCATTTCTGCATCCCTCCTCCCTGTCCCCATCCTTCTTCTCCTCCTCTACTTCCTTCTTTTCCTCCTCCTTCTTTTCTCCATTTCACAATCATGACCTTACCTCATCTGAATCTAATCATCTTTCAAAAGCTTCATCTACAAATACCATCCAGAAGAGGTGAGGGCTTCTGCACAGGAATCTTGAGAGGACAGAACTCAGCAGTTACAGAGTGCTGGCTGAATTGAATACTAAGGCTGCTGCTCCTTAAGTGGTTCCATCCCTACAACTAAGCTTCTGAGACAAAGTTAAAACGAAAACATTTTGTTTTTTACTTGTTCTGAAAGTTAGCAGTCATCCCACCAAGACTTTAGTCTACTTCTCAATCATTTCTATTTTTTTTTCAGCATGAATCAGACAGACTGTAGGCTGTGTTTTCCCTGTGCATCAGTATTACAATGTTCTTTGATATCAGTGACCTCATCCCTAGCAGGACATTAGATGTTTCTCCTCAAGTGTGAGAATTTTTAAAGTTCTACTACTAGTGGCTTTTAGAATGTGTCTTAACAGGAAAAAAAGCATGCAGCCCTAACATTCACATACTACAGAAAATTAACTTTCTTTGCTACAAATTCTATGACAATAAACTACATTTACAAAGAATTAGTTAGTACATTGTCATTCAAGTAGAATTTTCTCTTAAAATGCTTTTCAGCTGAGTCAAAGTAACATAGGCTTGGTCAACTTGAACAGTTTTATACCCTGAATGTCTCTAAAAGACAAAGTTAAGTGTTAGTGAAACCCATGCTGGTTCCAAAGTCTGTGACCTCCAAACCCTTTTAGTGCCAGCATTATTCCCATCAGAACGATGAGCATGGGTAAAATAAGCAGTGACTTATCTGAAATAAAAGGAAAGTCATGAACCCTGAGAGCGACACATCCTCTGGGCCACTGTTAGAAGCCAGTTAAATGTATATGCCAAACTAAAAATTATATTCCCTTTAAATTTACAATAAAAAATGCAGTTTGGGCCAGAAAAGTGGCTCAGAAGGTAAAAACACTTGCCTCCAAATGTGATGTTCATTCCTTAGGACCCACATGGTAAAGAGAACAGACTACTGCACGTTGTCCTCTGACCTCCACATGTACTCTGTAGCACACATGCATGTTCCCAAATAAACAAATGCTAAAAAAAAATATAAAATATGGGCCATGCTCTGAAGCAGGCATGTCCCTGAAACAAAAAGAACATTCCCATTTGACTCCAGCTTCATTTGATACTGTGTATATGTTCCCAGATGTCAGACTAAGGCTGGATTCATGGCCAGAAATTCACGCATTGTTTAACCTGGACATTCTCTAGAAAATATACATGTATCTAGTATGGATACCCAACCATGTCTCTGTTCCCATCACAAGAGAGAATCACTGCTCTCTTCCTCCTGAGAACCCTAGGATTTTTATTACCAATGCCTTGTTATCTTTGCTCCTGCATAATTGTGTGCAGCAAGACACTCTGTACCAATTTCATGCTAGCACCAAATCTAGTTAAAGTTAAATTCTTCACCTATTTTCCTATTAGGGAAGTTAATCTTCCTTCTGACTTTAAGAAACTATGGTACTAAAACCTACATGATAAGACTGGGTATAATCAAATGATAGCCCCATATCCAGTTCCTGAAACTGCAAGAATTCCTTACTTGAGGCCAGTATGTTGACATATACCTGTACATGGGAAGTACTGGGGACCCTAGTTATACGTATGCATCTGCAGATGCACTTCTCCACAGTCCAGGAAATCCAAGACATTTACTAAGATCACTTAATCTTGGAATACTATGTTCTAGACCATCACTGCAGAATCTCTCTCCCTGATACAATTTATTATACACCAAATAGGCTTATTTTTTAAATTGTATTTTGGGGATACAATTTCAATTCCAATTGCATCTCACTTTATGCTGCCAGTATATCAACAAAACAACCATTGTCTTTAATTATAACTTTCCCTTCTTGGTGATATCAATGTAAGTCTCCAATGTAATTCATACATTCTTATATCAGGGATGGTAATTGGTCAAATAGGTTTATTTTATGTCACCATCAAGGATGAGTTAACAGCAGTCTCCATATATATACTTCCTGTATCTATGTCTGTTTCAGCAACTGACCTGATGTGACTTAAAAACAATCAGGTAAAATCATAATAGCTCTCTCTTGTGAAATGTCAGATACTCAGCTAATCCACCAAGCATAGGCATGTATACCTAAACATGTAGCAATGAGAATAATACAGGTTATCGAGACCACTGTGAGAATATACAGGCAATAAACTGCTTTCAAGGTTCAAGGTATAGTAAGAAGAATCTGTTACAGAATAGTGAGCTGTATTAGTCTAGGTTCTGAGCTAATCACAGATCCAATCAAGTTGACATCTGAGATTAACTATCAGAAATCTGGGGAATGTATTTGTTATTCCTTCACATACTTTCAGAATATTTTTCTCATTTTAGTGATGCTGCTAAGAATAAATTTTTAAAAAGTCTCATGGATAATAGTTATAAGATAGTATTTTCTATATAAACCAACTAAAATGGGTACTATTTAGACCTACCTTTATATCGCTTGAAGTATTATTAAACACACATGCACTTACTAAATAAATGAATGACAGCCACAAGAATAACAATTAACACTAATGATTAAAATTGCTGTGATTTACAATGCTAAATATGACATTCAAATAGCTTCATAAACTTTAGTGTTGTTAAGAGTTCCAGATTTAAAGTATGATAGCTTCATTGCATGTTTGCACAACTTACCACCTCTGCTCTCAGTCTATTCTCCTAGTGACTGCCTGTCCTGAATTTTCCCCAATATATCTACATTTTTAGTCACGTTTAAATCCTGTTCTTCCCCTCTGACCTGTTTGAAACAGATGTGACCTGAAAGATTGTGTAACTAGAGTTTTCCTACCTTGCCCACAGTCAGGACAAATCTTTGTCACCTGCCAGTCCCACAGCCGCTCAGACCCAACCAAGTAAACACAGAGACTTATATTGCTTACAAACTGTATGGCCGTGGCAGGCTTCTTGCTAACTGTTCTTATATCTTAAATTAACCCATTTTTATAAATCTATACCTTGCCACATGGCTGGTGGCTTACCGGCATCTTTACATGCTGCTTGTCCTGGTGGTGGCTGGCAGTGTCTCTGACTCAACCTTTCACTTCCCAGAATTCTTCTCCTCCTTGTCCCACCTATACTTCCTCGCGCCTAACTACTGGCCAATCAGTGTTTTATTTACTAACTAATCAGAGCAACATATTTGCCATACAGAACATCCCACAGCACTTCTCCTTTTCGTTTTTTTTCAAAAAGGAAGGTTTTAACCTTAACAAAGTAAAATTACATATAATTTGGGAATTTGGGAGTAGCTTCTCTTACTACTTCCTGCTGGAGGGGGGGGGTGCTGTATCTTATGGGGACACAAAGAAAATTTTAAGATTATAGAATAGTCCATGAGGCTGTATTGTCTGAGCCAGTTGCCTTCAAACCATTCTGGATGTTGGATCATCTGAGCCATGGTATCATCAGAGACCTTTCAGGGGGTCTTGGCTGGTCAAACCTGATGTATCTTAATCTGGAACAGATCCATAGCCTCTGGCTTTCTGTGGGAACAAAAGCAGAGTTTCCTTTCCAAAGCAACACATCCTTATATCCAAATTTTGAAGTCAAGGTATCTTTAAAATATACATATTTGTTTAACTCAACATCTTTTACAATCAAATGTTTTGCTGCAGTTAAAAATCCCAAAGACAACACAATCCAGATTCTCTGTGTAATATTCATCTTTATGTGGCTTATTTTTTATATTAATTTTACTGTCTCTTTAAAGACTTTATTTTTTAAAACTATGTATTTATTTATATAACTGTATATATCACCTTTTTTGTCTCTTTCAAGCCTATGTATATTTTACATACATTGTAAACTATTACATCTGAATCTGTCTTGTTGTGAATCTATTGCTTTAAACTGCAGCATTTGTAAGACTGAAAGGGTGCTATGGCTGCTGGCTCCACCCACCTCAGCTTCCCAACATGGTGGTGATACGTTTACCACCAGCTCTGGGAGCTATCGTGGGTCTATACTTTTATCCAAGCAGCATGTAGCCCAGAAACCTCTTTTGTTTGTTTGTTTTTATTTTTTTGTTTGTTTTGTACTAGCAAAGGCTAAATCCACCATGCTGCTTAATGTGCCACTTGCAGAGGTCTCATTCCCGCCATATGGCAGATCCGAGCACGCACACTAGGAACCCACAAGTAACCTAAACCTGCAGCTGCCGCTCATTTGAGAGAGACAATTAGGAAGCTGTTTTTAGCTCTGTTTTAGAATCTTTTCTCAGGCTTTAGGTAGAAACTCTTGCCAACTCATTGGATGCCATTTGTAGCTAGAGTTTCCCCCTTTTCTTTCTTTCTTTCTTTTTTTTTTTTTTTAAGAGGAAGGTTTTAACTTTTACACATCTCCAAAGCCAGCTTTGTGTTCAAGTCTCTTATCAGTTTTCTGCAGGAAATCACGGCCAGGCCTAACATCAACTGAAGTCTCCAGGAAGAAGATGAAGCCCCACAACAACAACAATTCCATGTGGTCAATAATAATATCACTAAGCTGACAAACATCATCTACAGATCAGCTTTGAACTACAAGGTGCTCAGAGCAATTTTGAGATGACTAGCTGAGATGATCCAGTCTCAAAGACTACTTGAATAAGGACTTGAGATAAACCCTGAACTTTGGCATTATACACAGACTGGATAATGAAGGATATAGTTACCTTTCCTAGAATTTGACAATTAACCTAAAATTTTTCTTTCAGGATAAAGATAACTTTGCCCATACCCAGCAGGAAGCAATTTTAAGAAACGATGCCCACATTCCCAAAGAGGTGGTATGGGGCGGGTGGTTTTTTGGTCTTTTAAATGGGTTTCGGGTCTGGGATAATTTTTATTGTATAGGGGGGTTGGTTACAAGTTGTTGTCAAGGGTTAGGAAAAAGGCTAAGCAAAGGAGATAAGATTTAAGGTTCTTGTTTTAAAAAAAATGAAAAGAAGAAAAAGACAATTACTAGTTTTAAATACTTTACATTGGATTGGATTGTTTTATATTGTATACAAATTATACATATTGAAATTGATATTGTTAGAAAATGCTATATGTATATTTCTAATTGTACTTATATTGTTCATTTAACAATGTAATGCAATTTTCTGATCCTTGAATGTTATTAATACCAACTATTAGGATATGAAGAAATGAAAGTTAGTAGTTAGACATTACAATAGAAATTGTAGTCATATTAGATATGTTTTTAAAATTAAGCAGATACATTTTAGATAGACAGGTCATCTTCAAACCCTTCAGAGATCTACAGAATATGGCATTTAAAATGTTTTAATAACTCAGAAAATTTTTCTTTTTTGAGACATGTCGGCTCCTGGCAGTACCAATCTACTTCGGAGAAAATATGGGCATTGAAGAAACTGCATATGGATTTAACTTTCATTGTGGCAAAAGTTAGCCACTGGACAACAAAGTATCCTCAACTCAACAGGACAAAATGGACAGACAGAACACGAAACAAAGGACTACCGATTCCTGCCAAAACAAGTGTGGCTATGGCTTTATCAAAAGGCATCTTCTGAGGCCAGGACAATATGGCACCATCTCTGAAGTGGCCTTCACAATTCTTCGAAGGCAGTTGAACAGGCAGTGGGCCGATGGCTTCTGATGTGCAATGGAACAGCAGCTGAAACAGTTATTCTTGAAGAGTAACTAAGCTCATGCCTCTCAATAGTAGACTGGCATTTGATAGAGGGATGTGGAGAAGAACAGGATGCTGAGATGAAGCCATATATACACAGCCAAGAAGAATGGACAGTTGAATTAAAAAACCAACAATTTCCAGAATTTAAAATCCTGAATCATGACGTGACACTAGTGGAATTCAGGTGTTTCTGGTACTTGGACTGCTCTCACCCAATGTGAGGTTGAACTGTTGACCTTGTGTACATCCTGCTGTGGGATGATCTGTATGTCCTGTGGGAACCCTTCTTGGGTTCTTTGTGGCGTTACCCAGCAGGTCCTTATAGAGGATGATTAGGACCATGGGCCTGAGTGCAGGTGTTTGAGATGGTCTGCACTTGGCTGTGCTGGGGGATGGTCTGTATGTCAAGTTGTTCTGATTGGTCAATAAATAAAACCTGATCGGCTGTGGCTAGGCAGGAAGGATAGGCGGGACTAACAGAGAGGAGAAATAAAAGGACAGGAAGGCAGAAGGACTGGCTGCAGCCACCGCCATGACCAGCAGCATGTGAAGACGCCGATAAGCCACCAGCCACGTGGCGAGGTATAGATTTGTAGAAATGCGTTACTTTAAGATATAAGAATAGTTAACAAGAAGCCTGCCACGGCCATACAGTTTGTAAGCAATATAAGTCTCTGTGTTTACTTGGTTGGGTCTGAGCGGCTGTGGGACTGGCGGGTGACAGAGATTTGTCCTGACTGTGGGCAAGGCAGAAAAACTCAAGCTACAACATCCTACTTCACAAATGAGTCTGTCAGATACGCTAAGCCTATAGGCTGAAGATGATGCCCCAGCACTGCGGAGAAACCTCGGGGGACTATCCAGGCAGCTGGCTGTTTCTGTCAACTCACAAATTTTTTGGAAGTTGCTTGCATGCACTTCCTGTTTTTATTTTTGTTAGCTAATATTATTTCCTTCTTGGGTCTCTGAGGGAGTTGAAGATTAGTTAGTTATAGTTGAAGGTTAATTAGTTATAGTTGAAGATTAATTAGGATAAAAAGTGAATTAGATACATTTTGGACTTACCAAAATAGGATAGATAATGAAATTATCTTCTCTGAATTTGTCAAATACAAATGGGCTAGACATTGTTTGGTATTTATTACTTGTATATATTGTATACAGTTATTGTACTTTAGTATATAGTTTTTCTTTTGTTAGTTATAACCTTTTGCTTTTTTTCTTTTTATTAAAATAGAAAAGGGGAAATATGGTGACATTTTATTTGTACTGAAATGTGATTTTATTTGTATGTTAATAAATAAAGTTGCTTGGGGGTCAGAGCTAATAGCAAGCCATAGCAGAGCTGGGCGTTTGTGGCATATGCTTTTAATCCCAGCACTTGGTAGAAGAGCTAGATAGATCTCTGTGTGGTCAAGGATACAGCCAGCATTGGAGACACATGCCTTTAATCTCAATACCATAGAAGACCTGGAGGGCTGTACATACAGGCAGTGGTGAGGCAGTCATGGGTTTGGGTTTACAACCAAATAGAAGGCAGAACAGAAAGACTATATAAAGACAAACACACAGGAAGTAGGTCCCTTTCAGAGAGGTCTCTTGGCTTAAGAGGCTAGCTGCAGCAAGCAGTAAGGCTCTTAGCTCTGATCTCTTGGCTTTCTTCTTTGCATTGGTTCTGTGTTTCTTATTTAATAAGACGGTTGGTTACATCTACAAGATAGTTTGTATCCCACATACCTACCCATATAGTTATTACATCTACTCCTTTATGTTGCCTGTGTAAACCAATCTTAAGTCAAACAGTGAATTTTTAGCCTTTGTTAAGCCTGAAAAACATTTTAATTCACATTTTTTGAAAGATACTTCACTAAGGACCAGTAATGATATCTTAGCACTTCCAAATATTTGTTCTGCAACTCTGACAACCTGAGTTTGATCTCAAGAACATCACATGGAAGGAAAGAACAAATTCCTGAAAGTTGTGCTCTGAATTCTACATGGGTGTTATGGAACATGCATTCTTACCTACATTAAAAACATCATAAACACACACGCATACACACACAATATACTAATGACAATGATAATAATGATAATGATAATAATAATAATAATAATAATAATAATAATAAAATTCTATTTAATTTTAAAAATAAAGACATTACTGCTTCACTGAGTATAAACCACAGGTCTGTGCTACTTTGTCTATTTATTGTATCTTTTGACACTTTGAAGTACACTGCAACTGTCTTCTGACAAAGAAATCTTCTGTTATCTCATCTCTGTCCTCTGTATGTGAAACACACTTTTGCTCTGAATAATGTTAAGACTTACTCCTTATTATTGATCTCTTGTGATTTGGTTATGGTGTGTATCCATGGAGTTTTCTTCAGATTTGCTTTGCTTTTAGATTTATTGTGATTTATGTTTGTGTGCATGCTGTTTTCATCAAGTTTGAAATGTTTTCAGCCATTATTTATTCAAATACTTCATCTACTGCCCACTAAATCAGACACTTGTAAGCCTATGAGGTAATTTAAAATTGCCTTACAGATAACTATTGTTTTAATTTTTCTTTTTAAAAAGTACAATTTTTAATTCAGACTGTTTCTGATGCTCTAACTTAAAATTCACTAACTTTGTTCTTCTGTGATTTAATCTGCTATTAATTTCTTGATCTATTTTTTTTTTTATTTATGACATGTTTTGGTTTTCATGTCTAGAAATGCAACTTGAGCCAACTGGCAGCATTAGCAAACCAAAACGACTAAAATTTTTTAGAAATTAAAGAAAACATGACTCTTCAGTTAAAAACAAAACGAAACAAAACAAAAAATAAAACCTACCCCTACAAATACTAAGCCTGTAGCATGGGATATGTGAAACAAGAGATTATTGTCTTTTGACTGTGGATATTTTCTGATTCTTTTCATGTTTTCCTTGAACATTAAAGAAGACAATTTAATGTGTATGTATTTTTACTTATCTACTTTGCCATAAAAAAGAAAAATAAAGTTCAGAAAAATACTTGAAGCAAATTAGTTGAAATGTTCCTTAGGAAATCCTGCAAATTTCTTTGTTTATTTGCTTTTACACTTCCAAAAATATCCATAAGTGGCACATAGCTAGACAAAAAGAAGGTAACAATAAACACAAATGTGCCATTTTAGAAAAGAATAGTGATTGATGAAGACAATCACAGGGAATCTCCTCAGAACTGCAATCCACTGTCCATTCAGAAAGTCTTGCCAGGTGAGGCTGGGCTATGGAGGACATAGAGTTTCTCATTTATCCCAGCTCTCTTTTGAAAAGGAGGTGATGAGGAAATGGAATTATGATAAAGTGGACAGTTAACACAAGGACCTTCTCATTTTCTCATTTACCTGCATTTCTAATTTCCCACTTCTTCAAGAAATCATCTGGGTAAAATGATCACTTACTATCTTAAGAATATCAGCATCATTCTACTTAAAGGAATATGTAAGAGGAATGACTTTGGTTTTCAAAATATGTAATATTAATAAGTGTTGTGTGAATTCTAATTGGTCTTAATAATAAAAACCCAGAGTCAGATATCAGAGTGAAAGCTGAAATATCAGAAAAGCAGAACAGCCAGCCACTAGAAAGACTTCTTACCTCTAGGAATCCTCCGACTGAAAGAGGCTGAGCTACTGTCTCCACCCCTCCTTATCACTTCCTCTCTCTGCCCAGCCATATCACTTCCTGTTTCCTCCTCCCAAGGCATTAAAGGCATGAGATTCCCAAGTGCTGGGATTAAAGGTGCATGCCACCATAGCCTAGCCTCTAGTGGCTAGCTCCACACTCTGATCTTCAGGCAAGCTTTATTTGTGAGAACACTGTAAGATGAATTGCTAAACAGTCTTATAAATAAAAAATTTAAAGCCAGATATTGGGGTTAAAACCAAGAGATCAGAGGAATAAGACAAGCCACAGCCAACCTCACCTTACCAGCCCTCAGCCTCCAAAAAGACCTACTTCCTGTATATCCATGCCTATATGCCTTTCTGTCCCTGCCATCTCACTTCCTCTCCCCACCCAGCTACATCACTTCCTCTTTCTGCCCAGCTCTGTCACATCCTGTCTGTCTCTACAGACCTCCAGACTTTTATGGTTAGTGCTGGGATTAAGGGCGTGTGTCACCATACCTGGCTCTGTTCCCCAGTGTGGCCTTGAACTCACAAAGATCCAGATGGATCTCTGCCTCCCAAATGTTAGGATTAAAGGCATGTGCTACCATTGCCTTACTTCTATGTTTAATATAGTGGCTATCTTTTTCCTCTGATCCTCAGATAAACTTTATTAGGGTACACAATATATTAGGGGACACAATATATCACCACAGAGCACAAACACTGGACCAGACCCTCTGGATAAGTGAGACAGTAGATTAGCTTGAACTGTTTTTGAGGCCCCCAGGCAGTGGAGCCAGGACCTGACCTTGGTGCATGAGCTGACTTTTTGGAGCCTGGAGCCTATGCTGGGACACTTTGCTCAGCCTTAGTGTAGGGAGGAGGGGACTGGACCTGCCTTGGCTGAGTCTGCCAGGCTGGACTGACTCCCCAGAGGAGACCTTGCCTTGGAGGAGGTAGCAGTGGGGAGTGAATTGGGGGAGAGGGCTGGAGGGGTGGGAGGAGGGAGGATGGGGGAATCTGTTGCTGATATGTGAAATTAAGTTAATTATAAAATAAAAATATTATAAAAAAGCAAAAAATGTCATCTTTAAAGAAGGAAAATAATAATAGAAAAATACACAAATTCATTTCTCATTTTCACCATCAAGCCTCTCCTCCTTTCTAGTTTGTGTTGTCACAGTATTGAAATAGTTGAAACTATGAAACTAAGATTTCTTTCTGGGTGGTAGGGGCCTCTGAGGTAAGGTATATGCTTTATGTGAAAGTGAGCATTTTCTTATTCTTTTGGCAAGTAATTGGCTCCTATATCATCTTCAAATTTTTGTCTCTTCAACATTTTCAAATAAAGAATCCAGCCTTGAGCTTCTCTCTTGGAATAAGAGACAATTATGTTATATTTGTGACCCTCTACCTGAACATTACCCACTTTGCTCCTAGGTCTTGTCCTTATCTTGACAATGTGCCTATATTAAAAGACTTCAGTCTTGGGATCTATATGTTGATGATATGAAATAAAATTAGAACATTTTATTTATTCAATATTGTGACTGGCTCAGAAAAGAGATGGTCTTTGAATAAGACTACTTAAGGGCAATCAGATGGTTCTAATGAAGATCATTTTGCCATCAACTGAACAAGGTATTAATATCTAAAGCTGTATTAGTCAACAGGTGAGAGCCAGAAATGAAGCTATCCCAATATTTAGTACAGCTTGGATCCTGGTACTGCTTGAGCCTTAAGATGATAAGCAAAGACAAACATGAATGTGTGTGTGTGTGTGTGTGTGTATGTGTGTGTGTAGTGTGTGTAGTGTGTGTATTAATACTCATATGGACTTCCAATCAAAATGTATTTAAAAGTTCAAAATCAATCAAAATGTATGGAAAAACTAATCACCAAAGAATCTTCTTGCTCTTTGCAAAAACAGAAAGAGCTTATTTTATGTGAGTGAAAGCTATGATACCAAAGAGTTTTTATAAGGATTAACCAGCCAACCAATGGTTTGATGACATTTTTTTAAGGAATATGAATATGTTGTTCAAAACTCTGAAAGACAGAAATCTACATATTACTTCATAGAATAACTGATTCCTGTGGTTTTTTTTTTTTGAAGCCTTCAGAAGAAAGCTTAAAAATAACTTATTCAAAGAACTAAACACATTTTCCCCATAAAATATTCACTTAAGGCAGAAAATATGTGAAAATTCAACACTTCATTAAGAAGGAATACATGATTTACTAAATGGCATCTGGAAATAGGCAAATATTGAACCTGTGTCTGACGTGTGCCAGTAATTGGCATGATTTGCTGCTCTACTTGGTGGGATCTTCAGCACATTTGTAGAAGGATTATTTAGAAGGTACATAAATGAGAGACTGGGTGTATCTAAGCATAGTTCTGTTGAATTACAAAACCTTTTTCCTCCTCCAACTTCTGTCTTGCCTATCCCCATCTCCATGTCAAACACATGACCTCATCTATAATTAATATTGTTTTACACACACACACACACACACACACACACACACACACACACACACACACTACAGAGTCCATTTAATGTTGCTGACCACTTAGGATTGGATAAACCTATCAGGGGGCCTGTTGCTGGATAAAGACTATTTCTCCCTTTCTAAATAGCTATCAATTGCCAGCATCACTTTATCTAAGTGAATGATGTAATACTTACTTGAGCCATGCTCCTAGACAGAGGACAGGTATCTGGATTTATCTTTGTCCATGGATATGACGTTGTACAGTGAAGGTTAGGAGTTCAGAGTCAAAGGTCTGAGACACCACACATATTTCTTCCTACTTTGGCCTTTCAGTTATCTGGCATGACAAAAGCAAGCTGTGCAGAATACGGAAATCACATAGTGCAAACCCGAACCAGCCTGAAGCCTGGACTCTGGCTTCATTATAGTTGCACTGCTTTTCAACACTGAGAAATAAATGTTTATTAGAAGCCACTGAATTGGGAGTGGTTTGTAACACAGCATTCTTTCAGCAATAAAGCTATAGTCCTCAAGCACAATACTATAGAAAATATTACACTGCTCAAGGAATATACAACATAATTGGATATGAGAATAAGCTGATAAAACTGACAGTAAAAGTAGCTTCTGTTGAGCCCTCATTTCATGCCAAGGATTTTTTCCTATGTCCTTATAATCACAATAACAATATGAGGAGGAAATAGATGCACAAGAAAGCCAGTTTACTTCCTCAAATCACACAGTCCAAAATAAAAAGAACCAACTTTTCAACCCAGACAGTTCTCTTTCCATTTCTTCACTATTCTGCCTCTTAAACTTTCACACATGAAAGAGTATTTAATAATTGTAGCTTAATGCTACATTTTGTCATTCAAATTACAGAAAAAAGATTTAATATCTTCAGGGAAATGCAGATACCTGTGCCACATCTCCTAATCCTTCCCAAATAATTCCACCAACTTGGGAACAAATATTCAAACATACAAGTCCATTCTTATTCAAACTACCACACTCCATATGAGGCTGTCTTTTAACAAATGCTGGCATACAGTACCCTTTATCTCTTGCTCTTCAAGTTCAGGATTCACATGTTCTTACCCTTAGTTGTCCCTTCCATGCAATAAGGAATGCAGGCTATTTGGTTTTTGAAAACCACATGGCTACAAGGTAAATTTTGTTGTGTTGCCAATGGGCCATCTGTGAGTTGTTGGGAAATTAAGGACCCAATCTTATAAAACAGTGTTGCTTCTGTTCAATAAAATGTAGGCACTGGGAAGTAATTAAATATAGTCTTCCTTGGCATCTGTCAGTTGTTCCAAGAGCTTCTGTGGACACAACTGAATGCTCAAATCTACACATGATGAAAAAAGAGTGAATATGGATATGATAAGATAAAAAGGGAGATTATGAAATCTACTTTTAAAAAGGAACTACTTGTTCTAAATAAGATAAGTAATGAAAATTTTTTGGTCTGAGTTTATCAGATGTTACTGGACTGGACATTGTTAATATATATAATGGAGTTTTTATCTGAATCTGACAAATGTTAATGGACTAGACATCATTAGTGTAATTTTTAGCTGTATATATTATATATACTTATTGGATAGTTTTTCTTGTATTAGTTATAAGCTTTCTTTAATTTTAGGCAAAAAGAGAGGAAATGTGGTGGTATTGTGTTCCCCAAAATATTGTGTACCTTAATAAACTTATCATAACATATATACATATATATATATAGGATAACATATACATAATATACATATCCTTTCATAAACTTTAGAATCTTTCTATATTGTATATATCATTATACAATAAAACAAATACAAATGATACATAAATAGTGATTGTACTGTATTGTTCAGAGAACAATAACAAAATTCAGTATTGGCATGCCTTTTTCCTGAATATTTTTTGGATCCTTGGTTGGCTAGATTCACAGAGAGAAAACTGAAAGACACAGAAAGTAGTAATTATTTATGGAAGAAAAGTTCTTAAAACCCTCAAGGAAAGTAGAGCTTTCAATATAAGCTGAAGTTCACAGGATCTCCCTCTTCAACACTCAGCTGCAGAAGAGTGAGCACTTTGCACTACTCTGTGGAACCCAGGGTCACTGGAATCAGCCATCCTCAAATAGCTCCTCTGTTTCCAACAATGCTCAGTCCAAACCTAAGCTACTCCTGTCCTTCTCTAGATAACCCATGATAAACATTTAAAAACTGCTTCATGATTTTAACTCAACTGAGACTCAAAGAAGTTAAGTGACTTCTTAAAGACCCACAGTAAGGAACAAATGTGGTGGAAAGAGAGAGTGTGTTTATTTCCTGTTCCTGTGCCTTAGCCAGTGCAGTCTGCTTTGACATTTCTGTCCCATCCAAACCAGCCCTTCAGCTTCCCAAAGGAGGGGGATCTTACTCAATTCAGTGAAGTTTGTGCTATGCTAGGTCAGTATTCTGCCACTCATGTCTTAAAATATTATGTCACCTATCAGTAGAACAATCTGAAATGCAGGAATATAATTTCAGGAATCCATGGCAGGCTGATAAGTGAATGTCCCCATAGCCTTCATATCAAGACCCAAAGTCCTTTACGTCCATCTAAGGGATAAATCAAACCCCCATGAAGAGTCAGTGTTCAGTTTTCTGCGGATGTCCCTCACTCTGCATTTCTCTGGGTTCAAATTGCTTTCATCTCAAAAGGACCATACATATATTTAAAATGGTGTAATTAGATTTTTAGAGTTCCCTTTATGATTGTTTTAATATTATAAGAGAAAAAAAAAGACAGGTTTTCTATTGTGACATCCAAAAACCCATCACTGACAAAATGAGGAAAAATGTTCATGAGAACACCCTGTCTACATTTTATTTTATTTTAATTTTTCATTTTACTTTTATAGACAAGAAGAACTGCAGATTGCAAGGTTTTTTCCATTGATGACTCAAGAGATTTTTCTTATTTGGATAACAGTTAATGCAGAATGCATTCCCTTGAGGGACTTCAATTATAACTAAGAACAAAGCAGTCTGTCTTGATATGCCACATAATTGTGTACCAGTAATTTCTGTAATTGAGACTTCTTTGAACATTATTTCCAGAAGGTATTACTTCTCCAATATTTAAGCTTTCATGTACATTGACTAACTACGGGCAGAAATGAAAATCAACATTTGATTTTCTAAGCAAAAAAGAAACATTTTATCTTAAAATGAAAAATGAGGCCCCTTGAAAATTATCTATTTCAGTTCTTCAAAAATCTATGAAAATATTTTCCCAAAAAATGTAATTTCACTTTCATATTGTGCTTCAAGATAATTCTCATATTGACTTTAAGAAGGGCCAATTTCTACTCTGGATTTCTCGGTGTGACTGACAGAGAATTATATCCATTAATTCTTAAAACTCATGAAAATTGAATTCATATATATGAAAATATTTCCAACAAAGCATGTGGAAATGTAAGTTCATTATTCTCACTATTCTTTTGTGTTAGTAACTAAGCATTAAATCTAAGGCTCCAATCCATCCAACCAGGCAATTGAGAGAACTTTCTCCACTAAATCAAATATTTTCTTTCTTGAAACAAATTAATTATTTTCAGGTCAAAACAGGTGTTAGAGCTTATGTAACTACTGGTGTTGACTGAGAAAATAAAAGTCTATAACTTGTGCTTTGTATTTTGTGGAGTAAAAGACTTCACTGTCCAAGTCATTTTCCTTGGAAAAATAACTGGTTCTGTGTAACTGTTCTGCCCAGCAGATAATGGTAGCTTTGAGGGCACATTAATGATCAATTAGGAAATACACTTACTGTGTTTCAATTTTCTGATTTTGGCTTCTCACTCTTCCCCATGAACTTAGTAACAAATGTTTCATTACCACTTTGACATAAGAGAAATGTGAAGTAATAGCCAGACTCATCAATTTCTTAATTTTTTTAGCCTATCTTTCCCTAAGAAATTTCCTGATAAAATAATGGATCAGGAAATTCAGGTGGGTAACTATCTACTTAAAATAATTTGGCATTTGGACTAGAAACTGTTCATAGACACTTACTATGATAGGGCTTGGAGCAGTGACACTTATTTTACAGCATGAGCGAAAACTGGGGTAGAGCAAGGTCAGGCCACTGCTCTTATAAAGTCCTTATTCTTCTCTTCCTTTTATAAAGCCGTCATTCTTCTATCCAACCCTAAGTAAGATGATTTGGAATAGACGGAAGAGTGAGCTCTATTACAAGATACAGTTTCTTATTTGCCAGGAAATGTGATTCTTGAAAAGACAAAGTACTCTTTTTCCAGAGAAAATGAGATTTGCAACCTTCTTCCAGCTCTCTATTTTTATCAATTTAAGAGTTAATGGAAAATAGCTTGAGAATTCACCTGTGCAGAGGCCTAAAATCATCACAGAAAACCCTTTTGGCACACCCAGTCCTAAAAGTACAAAACTTTATTCTCTCAGGTGTGATCTGAGCACTTGAATCTCACACTAACCTCAGGAGCTGAATTTCCTAAAAGGACAAAGGCTATTGCTCTGCTAGTTCCACTGATCTGAAGATCCTTCTTGCCAAGATCAGAAAACTAGGAAGGCAGCTTTGCTATCACTTCCTCGTAGCTTGGAATTCCCTTGTGCATATCTGCAAAACTAATTCATGCTAGTGGAAATGTCAGGCATGGATGTGCAAAAGCCAGTGTGCCAGAAAGCTGTGTGCACTTCTGTGTAGGGAAGTTTGCACTTGGAGGTGTGGATAATTTTTACTGGAGCCCAGAATGCAGAGTTATATATGAAAACAAAACACACAAGAAGATAAAATAATATCACCATGATGTAAACCCTCTAATAGTCTGATAAATAAGCCAAGCTACTATTCAGTGAAATTATTTTACTAGTATAAAGTGAGGGTCATAATAAGATTATTAAGAAATTAAGAAGGAGGGAAAGAGACTTATGTGTGTGTGTTTGCAATGACAAAGGGAAAGGAATGTAAATTGTAACATAAATAACATGGAGAGTTTGTCATTGCATTCAGTAGACAGAGGTCCTAGGTGGGATGTGGGTAGAGAAGACCCATGCTTTTATGAGATTCCTCGCATATGTTTCCTAGTGCAAGCAAGTCACTAGCCTGAGTGACTACCAAGAATAATCCAAACAAAATTCATCTCAAGCTCAGAAATTTAAAAAAAAAACTAATATCAGCAACAAGCAAACAAACAAAATCATCAAACTTGTCTTTGTGCCATGGGAAGAACACTTAGGATTGAGTTGATTTAATAAATTTCAGCATTAAGTTTTTCCTAGAGACATAACAGAATGATGTTGAACTTCAAAAGGTCTGAACCTCAGTTGGAACCTGTTCTCTACATGAAATATAATAACCTCTATTGATTGCTCCTTTATCTGTTTAAATTTACAGATACATGGCATGTTTCACTGTATATAACATTATATATTATATTTTGTTATACATATAATATACATATATATGTATATACTATATTATAGGTAATAGTTATCATATTATACTTTACATGGTTATCATTTCTGTGGTGAGAACACAACACTTACACACACTGTCTGCACTGATCCTCTCATAACAAATATGCATTGTTTTAATAAAACTTTGGTAATCAGATAAATTGAGGATTTTTAAGATTTAACTAAGTTTTCAGTAATCTTCCCCAAAGTGAAAATTATGTCTGTTTCAGAAATAATCAAACTGG
Organism: Peromyscus leucopus; assembly: GCF_004664715.2. Taxonomy (NCBI): domain Eukaryota; kingdom Metazoa; phylum Chordata; class Mammalia; order Rodentia; family Cricetidae; genus Peromyscus; species Peromyscus leucopus. The sequence continues at coordinate 651,901 of NC_051070.1, forward strand.
TTCTTCCAGGGCTTGTCCAAGCTGATAATGGCTATAAATCATGTGAACTAATATGGAAATGGATCTTCCAGGTCTCCTGAGATTAAGGTCATCATTGCATCTGTCCTATACTTTCTCCTATTCTGACAAACATTTTTAATACAACCATCATTTAAAAAGGGTATAAATAAGATAAAACTTTATTTCTAGGGCTAGAGATACAGCTAAATGGTTAAGATTTATTTATTTTTATATTATGTGTGTGAGTGTTTTGCTTGCACATAGGTCTTTGTACCATATGTGTTCCTGGTGTCCATGGAAACTACAACCCCCTAGAACTGGAGTTTCAGGTGGTTGTGAGCCACCACGAGGGTACTAGTAATTGAACTGGATTATCTACAAAAAAGTGTTCTTAATCTCTTAGCCATATCTCTAGCCCAAGGAATAAAAGTTAATCTTATTTATACCCTTATTAAATGATGCTTGTATAAAAAAAGCACAAGTTTGTCAGAATAGGAGAAAGTATAGGGCAGATGTGGTGGGAGGCCTTGATCAGCCTTGATGCAATGGGAAGGGGCTTGGACCTGTCTCAACTGAATGTACCAGGCTTTGTTGACTCCCCATGGGAAGCCATACCCTTTTGGAGGAGTTGATGGGGGGTGAAGGGAGGGCAGAAGGAGGAATGGGAGGAGGAACTGTGGTTGGTATGTAAAATGAAAAATAAATGAATAAAAAGGAACTGCCTCTCAAAAAAAAAAAAGAAAAGAAAAGAAATTAAAAGAAAAGAAAGAATTTCCTTCGTCATATAAACAAAAGCAGTCCTGAGTCATACCGCCCAGGAACAGAGGGGCTGATCAATGGAGCCTCTGAGATACTAGATCCTGTGTCTTATAGGTATCACATTGCCACATGTGGTCACCTTGTGCATCTCTTGATTCAAAGTGTATATTCCAGGCAATATAAGAGATGCACAGTACAAAACAGCCCCCTCTGCATCGTCCCCTGTTGATCTACTCACACCTCTCCCTACATATCTTCAGCCAGAATAGTAGAGGAATATCCATCAGCACTTGTTTCCTACTATTATACTCACTTTGTACCATCATTGACTCCTTTGCACAGATAAGGAAACAAAAATTATGACTAAGTTGCAATGGCCAAGTGAAGATACTAAATATTGAAAACAGCAACAGCATTAAAAACACAAACTTCTAGTTTTCTTCAGATCTGTACTAGAAGCTTTGTGCTATTCTATAGAGGTTAGAGAAATTGAATCATGTTGCTAGCTCTAGGAAAGAAATAGAGGCTCAACAGTGATACACAGGACTGAACTGAATAGCAGTAGGTGTTGATAGACATGGGACCTCTTCACTGCCATTTACATGCACAGCAATTTACAGCAGGGTAATCACCTACTGTAGACCAGAAAGTCCTTAGAAGTATCCACTTCCTTGTTACTGGGACTTTAGATTACCATACATGACAAAAGGAACTCCTGTGGTTTGGTTAAGGGAATGGATCTGGAGATGAAAAATTCACCTTGGGTTATTAAAGTGGGTCTGGCCTAATGGTCCTTAAAAGCAGAGAACTGGCTCAGTATAAAGAGGAAAGAAGAGTGACAACAGAAGACATTCAGAAATGGCAGCATGAGAAGGACTAGGTGTCCTTTTGATGATTCTCAGACATTGCCAGGAGTAAGCATAAAGACTAGAAAACAGACACTCATACACAAAGTGGACTAGTTGCAGAAAAACAGGCATCTTAGTCACAAAAGCACAGGGAACTAAATTCTCTCAACACCAAATAACCAAGAAGCAGATTATCTACAGAGCCTCCATAAAGTGAGAGTCTGTCCATAACTCATCCCTGGCAGGTCCTGGCCAGCCCTCTAACATGCAGAACTATGAGAAAATTCACTTATGTTGTTAAAACCATGAGACTTTTGAAATTTGTTATGACCACAAGAGAAAACAGATACAAGGAGATGACATGGGATGTAGAAATATGTCCTGTTTTCCATTATAAATCCTCAGAAAGAATCTTCTAGGAAAAGAAGGCATACAAATGAGGGGCACAGGGGACTCTGCTCCTATGGTATTGGTACTGGTCACTCATCTCAAGACCGTGAACATTGTGGCTCAAGATCCGATAAGACAGCATGTGACTGAGACCAAGAGAGCAGGAAAGTTTGGGGTAGGGGTTGAGTTACAGCACAGTAGACATGGGGGGTTGGATTTAGCTTTACATCTCAAAATGCATTGAAGACTTTTGGAAATCTGTGCAGAATGTATATTCTTTGCAAATTTAAGAGGTATCACATAAGTGCAGTTTTCTTTCCTTGTTTTGGGGGAAATCATGTAAAAAAAAAGCAGACCTTGTCATAATTTATATTATTTGATTTAGATTATAAATATAATCTTCTAAGTTTTCAAGAGCAAGTAATAGGTACAGCCAATGTGTTGGGGTCTCCATGGTAGAACTTCAGAGTGCTACCCACCTCACCTGGTAAAACTGAGTAAAATGATCTGAGTGACTGGTACTTTGTATAAGAGAAAAACCTTTAACTTTTATATATCACTTGGGGTAATATGCAGTGCATTTGCCTAAAACAGATAAGTCTAAGAGAATTCTCCCAGATGCTCATGTAAAATAAGCAAGCTAGTACTGGTGACTCCTAATCCAAAATTACAAGCAATTCCAAGACCATGAAGGAAAGGCATAAAGGGTAGCAATGTACAGAGACTGGCTAGTATGGTGCTTCAGTGGAGAGGAAGATTAAAGACTGGCAGCGATCTTAGGTCCTCCATGCCTTTGACTTGAATTCACAGAGAGGGGAAGAGGAAGTTAAACACAAATGTGTGGTGATATTTTACTTGTGCATTAATAAATAAATCTTGCCTGGAGATCAGGGTGGGAAGGCCAGCCATTTTTAGTAAAAAACGAAGTCAGGCAGCACATGCCCTTAATCCCTTAGCAGGCAGGCAGATCATTTTTCTCTGTGTTCAAGGCCACACTAGGGAACAGAGCCAAGCATGGTGACACATGCCTTTAATCCCAGTACCAACCATAGAGACCTGGTGGTCTGTATAGACAGACAGACAGTGACAGAGCTGTGTAGGAAGAGGAAGTGAGGTAGCTGGGCTAAGACAGCCAGTGAGAGGGCAGAACAGCAAGGCAATAACGGCGTGGGTAGACAGGAAGTAGCTCTCATTTGGAAGCTGCAGAGTTGGTGAGGTGAGGTTGGCTGGTGGCTTTCCCTATTTCCCTGATTTAAGGCTTTCACCCCATATTTGGCTTTGTGTTTTTAATTTAAAAAGACCATTTAGAAATTCATCTACACAAATGGGGCTAGACAAAGACAAAATAAGGCTTGAAGAAAGGAAATGGAGAATAGAAAAGGACTAAGAGAGGAAAAAATTTGTTAGAAAGAAGAAACAATTGAGCAAAACTTCAAGGATAGGGAATTGCTAGTTAAAAAAAAAAAATAAAGACTTGGAATTACAAGAACTCAGGCACCATCTGAGATTTGGGAAGGCCCGAGTTTTTATAATTCCAAGTCTTTTTAACAAAATTTTAACCATAATGTTTAATACCTGGCTCAATGGAATCCCCACTGGAATTATACCCACACTGCATTATAGGTACTTGGCAGTTCTGGTAACCTCGTATCCCATAGTTGGCCACCACACAGCCCTAGCTTCCCAAGCACTTCAACAGCAGAGAGACTACCAAACACACAGTACTTTGTGTTACCTAAATTGAAATCAGTAGTTGTTCCCAATTATGAATACTACTTAAAAAACAAAACCTGGAGCTTGAGTTACAAGATGATGTGAGCCATTTGCCATGGGTTCTGGGGATTGAATTTGGGTCCTCTATAAGAACAACAAGTGCTCTTACCCATGAACCACCTCTCTAGCCCCCTATTTTATTTTTATTATATTTATGTGGGGCAGGGGTTCTGTGCCCATGAGACCAACACTGAACTTTTTTTTTTTTTTGGTGCCTTTTTCAAGACAGGCTTTCTCTGTGTAGCTCTGGTTATCCTGGATCTCAAGTCTGTAGATTAGGCTGGCCTCCAGCTCACAGAGATCTACCTGTCTCTACCTCCTGAGTGCTAGGATTAAAGGCACATGGCACAACCACCTGGCTAACACTGATTAATTTTAAGGGACACATTTCAAAATCAACTCTAAAATCTTTTTAGGAAACCAATGTTTTCTTTTAAGTGCATCATTGCTGTTTATGGGTTTTATCCAGGGATGCTTTAGAAATATCAATCTAAAGTTTGTTTTCATGCAAAGAAACATGCTGCTGTTCTCACAGATAGAATTTACCAAAATTAGTTTGTCCCACAATAAACCACCACATCACACCCCCAGGAATAGTTACTGGCCAGATCTGTAGCCTGCAAAAGTGAGAGATAGATTCAGGTACCACTAGAAGAAACATACTTGTGATAGTGTGGACATTTTCAACCAGCTCAAATTAAAATAAGTACAGTTCTTATGAGTCACAGTGTAAAAATCCTAAATGACTACACTTTAAAAGGGCACAGTGTGCATAATGCAGATGTTTTGAGGCTAGGCCAAAATTGCTGTCCTTGCTTGACATTTTGAGCCTCAAATCAGTAACAGGCCCCAAATACATGAAGAAAATTAAACTGATCTCACAGTCACAACATAAGGCCAGGCCTCTTACTTATCTTTCTACCTGTGCACCCATACATACATCCGTCCATACATAATAATGTTAGACACATCAATACATTAGTACACATTGAGTACTCACTTCATGTCAGATACCACATGACATATTTTACACATATTAAACCTCACAACAATTCTATAAGGCTGTTACAGTTAAGATGTCCATTTGGGGGAGCTGAAGAGATGGCTGTACAGTTGAAAGCAATTGTTACTCTTGCAGATGACCTGGATTGATTCCCAGCACCACATATGGTAGCTCACAACCATCTATAACTGTAGTTCCAAGGGACTGGACTCCTTCCTCTGAGATGTACAGGAACCAGGCACACATGTAGTACAAATAATACATGCAGGAAAAAAAATTATATACATAAAATAAAATAAATAATAATTGTTTAAAGATTTATATTTTTCAGATGAAGAAATGCTTAGAAGTTTAAGTAACTGTGCCAGTTCAAATAGCCAGATGGACTAGGATTTGAAGTCTGAAATTTTCTGACAGGTTCTATGCCCTAACTAGTTTGTGGTATAGGAGGGCAGGATTTGTTTTCTTCAAAATGGAAAGGAAGTCTCTGGCAATTACTGTGTTTCCACAAAAGACTTACTGGGATTTATCAAGGCAAATGTCAGATGATTCACAAAACAAACAAAAAAGAACAAAAAAAAATCATCTTGCTATATTTTCCTAGTAGTTGTGAAATTGAAAATAGGATGGAAAAGCTAAATCTGAAACACAGAACAGGAGGATGAGCTGGCAAGGCCGCTCTGTGCTCCCTGTGAGGAGGACTCCTGAGGCTGGCAAACGTGCTCACAGTAGTGTCAGGGGCAGATACCAAAGAAGACTCGAAAGGGAAATCTCAGTGGCCACCGGTCAATGTACATGCTTCAAGTAAAAGTGTCAGATGAGCACAAATATTCTGCTCAGTTGTGAACAAACATATAGAAAGGCAAAAACAACAACAACAACAAAAAAATGTGACTTGGTCCTGCATTTAGTATCAAGAAGGAAGGAATTCAGTGACTAACATGTTTTAAGTAAACAGCCAGTTCCCCCCAAGGAAGGAGAAAGGACTCCAAAGCCCACAGCATCACAAAGCCAGATTCACAGCAAGGGACCAACCAAGGCCCTTAGCAGGAAAGCTTATGGGATGGCACTCAGCCATCGCTGCTAGTTTTACTAGCTAAAGGCTATATCTCACCACTTTATTTTCTAATCAAATAAGAACACTAAAAGCCCTAAAAATATTGCTCAAAACTCATACCTTTGTGGAGATCTTGCCAGAGACAGTAAAACCAAAGGGACTGGGTGATAGCTGAATTTGGAATGAAATAGCAGATAAAAGATTGCTTTCATTCCAAGCAGCTACTCCAATAATTCAAGTTTGAAACTAATGTAGTTAAAATAACAAGGGTTGAGTCATAGTCCTCACAGGCTTCACAGACAAACCACCTAGAAGCACCTGTGCCCCTCTGAGTTACCTCTAGGACTATTTTTTTCCATATCACACAACCTAAATATTAGAGCTGTCCTAGTGGACTCTTGGGCCCAGGCACTAAGGAAAAACATTGTTATTGTAAGTTTGGTTTTGATCTCTTGATGTTATTGTTGGACATCTTAGTCTTAGCAGCCTCGAGGGTAAAATAACTTGCTTTGTTTTCCTGCTAATCGGCCAAACCCTGCTTGGCATACACTGTGCTGGCTTTTGCTGGTGGAGTTCCTGCGCTGGTCGGGGAAAATTAACTGAGGCTCCTAGGAAAAGACACAGTTACTTGAAGTTGTTAAAGAAGTTAAAGGTTCTGACTTTTTCCAATATTAGAACTTGAATTATACTTTCAAGTGTGCAAGGGAAACAAATATACTTTCACTCCCCCCTTACAAGATAGTACATTTTACTGGAGCTCAGAATTTCAAGCAGTTGAAACAAAATGCATCCAAGTAAATATGTGCTTTTTTTTATTCCTTTCCCTACCATGATTTTAGATATGTACCTCTCTCTGTGAAAAACACCCTAAGAGTAAAAAGGTAATTTCAAGCTCAAAAATACTGCCTCCTTGATTTTGCAGAAAACAGCACCCCTCCATATTACCTATAAAATGAGGATCACAATCTTCAGATAATGGGGGCAGGGAGACCCTCAGGGTATCTCCATTTGTGAGGCTCTGAAGAATCTAGTTCATGATAAAGAGCCACAAGAGAGGAAGTGAAATTTATAATGAGGTCAATGAAATATCTGTATACACAAACATACATATATATTTATAATTTCCACTTAAGTGAGGACCAAAGAGGAGGAGAAATATTGTAATAAATAATGCCAAAACTGCAGAGAAGCATGGCCTTCTCTGACTGCAGCAACTTAACCCAGTGCCTGTCTGGAGGCAGGTGACCCCACAAGGGAGACAGCGCCTGTGCCTTACCTGCGCAAGTTTTCCCGTCGTAGGTCTCACACACCCAGTCGTGGCACTCACACAGCGGCCCGAAATAGGTGCCAGGTTCCGTCACTTGACAGATGCAGACCCCGCACTCGCACCGGCCACGGTCATGACACAGGGCGCCCCCTGGGGGCTGCCCAGGTGCACGACATCTGCGCTCGGACTCGGCCCTAGACAGCCTGCAGGGGGCGCCGGACAAGCTTCTGCATGAGATAAGAAAGGCCCCAGGCAGGCCAAGGTCAGACACAGGCCCCGCCCCTTCTTCTCCCAGCCCACTCTCCCCCTCAACGCCTGAGAAGAGACCTCCAGCCTCATTGTTTTGTGGGCCAAGCACGCCTCTGAAGAGCTGGGTTTTAACCATGACTCGAAACAGGACCTTCCAAGTAGACAGAGGTGAAGGCCCCTTGCTCCTTGGTGGAATGCCACTTAATCTTAAATGCACATTTTGATTAAATGCAAATTAGTCTGAAGTATGATACTTGGCTGGCTTTTTGTTCCTTCTTTTTAAAAATGCCCCGTTATTATCTGATAGCTAGATGGAGATTATTTCGTGAAAAAGAAGAAATGACGGGTGAATGTTTAGAAAAAGTTTTATGTATCAAGTATAAGATAGGGAGAAATGCTTTTAAATTGTGTATGAAACAGGCCTTAAGAATTCTACTTTTCAAAAGTTGAAATGGAATTCATTGTCTCTTTCAAAATGCAGTACAAGATGCGGCAGGGCCATGCAGCATGTTAGAAAGTGCTATATTAGAAATTGGAAATAAAGCTGCTTTACAGACTGGGGGGAACACAGGTGTGCATAAGTACATCTTTGACTCGAGGTAAAAAATCCCCCCCCTACACATTTTTGCAAAGGGGGAAATGATATTTGATTCAATGAGTATTTTTCCAAAGAAAAAGTGAAAGAACAGATATGAAGCAACACCAAGGCAAGATAGAAGGGGAGAAAATGCAGAACAGGTTGAAAAGAGTTTATCCTGGGTCCAACTTGGTAACTGCTCTTGGCTTAGACAGTCAGTCATCCGCAAGCTTGAGTTATGCCACGTACAGCACAGCAGGTCTGTCTCAAAGCATAATAAACCAGACTTACCTCAGAGACGGTGAGAAGCTTTGAGGACCAGCTGACAGCCCAAGGACTAGAAGGGAGGACACCAGCAACAAGAAGTTCCTGAAGCCTGGGGGATGCATGCTGAGCTGCAGGGCTGTGCAGGCAGGTGGGCAGGCCAGCTGCTTGGCCTGCCGCAAGGTGGGGCTTTCACAGGAGGCAACGGGAGGGGGAAGTGTCACCAGCAGATGTCCAGCAGAAGGACTTGGGACACCCGAACTTGCAGGCTCTGGGCTCCTCCTGGAGGCTCAGTTGCCTGCGAGGACTTGGGCAGTGGAAGTGCTCTGGGCGGGGTGCAAGTGCCAAACTCCTCCAGTGGAGAGTCTAGGAGGGAAGTAATTAGAAACAGTTGTACAAGCAGATGGTTTATTTTGACATTTTAAAAAAGTATCCTGTTCACAGATTTGAAAAAAAAAAAATCACTTCTTTCTGCAAGTACAGGGCCCAGAAATATTTAACAAGAAGATATTTGGGTTAGCTGATTTAAAAAAAAAAAAAAAAAAAGTCACCGTTAAAATAATTTCTGAATTGTGAAAATGAAGGAGGGGGAGGACGGGCTATGGGTGAACACAGCAGGGAACTGCTTTCACCAGCTTTATAAAAGATGCCCAATGGCAGTGTGAGTGATTCAGGCAAACAAAGCTAGCAAACACAGTTCTGTGTATTTATTAAGCTTTGTTTTTAACCATGGGTATTTTGTTCCTTAAGTATCTAAAAAAAAAAAAGTACATTTTTCTTCCAGTTATTCAAGCCAGTTTCTTATCCTAGCCACATTTTTTTTTCCTAACTTGGACAGTCCAAATTAAGGTCGTTCCAAATCCACTCCATTTTCTCCTGTGATATCAGTATGCAGAAACAAAATAAAATATCTGACTACAATGTGATTTGCACTAAAAAGAAAACAATCAGTGACATTTCTTAGTCACCTACTCAGTGCCAGCCTCTAATATTAATTCTGATTGTGAGAATGATCACACATTGTTTGCTAATTACACTTCTACCAGGCACCAGTCTCTGTGCCAGATGGAAGAAACATGCAAAGGGCAAAGGGGCATACTCCTTTCTGGGAAGGCAGAGGACTAGTAAGTTGTCAATCAAAACAAAAACACCAATTCCAAAGGACCAGAGATTGCCATGAAAAGTTACTTCCTGATTAGATACAGGTGCCAATGACAACAAAGAAAGAGGGCAGGAGTTGAGCTGAAGTCTGAAGAAAAAAGAATTAACCTCGATAATAACATTGGGGTGGAAGAGACTAAAGATGTAATTTTATTTTATTCCTACTTTAAAATATAAAGATGAGATGAAAGAAATAAACTGACTCACTGAAATTCACAGGGAAGTTACAGTGGGATTTCAGGTGAAAACTGTGGGACCCCTCAGTGGTTCACACATGGTCATCTATGTTGTATGGCCAGCTGGAAGAGTATGTAGATAGAAGAAAGTCTTCATTCACCCTATAAAGAGCACTTTGTGTATAATGGCTCCTCCTGATACTGATGATCCCTAGGAGCATCCATGGCTTTGTAAACCTTAAAGTTAGGCACAAGCTCCTGCAGGTTAGAATTTCCCCTGGCATCTATACAGGTGGGTAAAAGGACAATACATTGCAACCCTTGTAGCTGAAAGTTTTCTTGTGTACTGCTCAGTTCACAGCGGCTCAGACCCAAGTAAACATACAGAGGCTTATATTAATTAAAACTGCTCAGCCATTAGCTCAGGCCTACCACTGACTAGCTCTTACACTTAAACTCAGTCCATTTCTGTTAATCTGTATGTTGCCACATGTTCCATGACTTTATCTGTGTGCCATTACATGCTGCTCCCTGGATGGCAGGCTGACGTCTCCTGACTCAACCTTCCTCTTCTCAGAATGCTCTTTGTCTGCTTATCCCACCTACACTTCCTGCCTGGCTACTGGCCAATCAGCGTTTTATTAAACCAGTGTACAAGAGCATTATTCCACAGCATATCCTGCCTGCTGGAGCAAGAAAGAATAGAAATGTTCTTTAATCCCTTGCCTATTTCCCCCTCTGCTTCTATCTGTATGAAGAGGAGCTTTGCATGGATGTCTGCAAATAGCTGACCTTTGTCAGTCCTTAGGTCCATTGAGGGACAGACTTGGAATAGGTGTGCACCACAGGGAGTGGTATTGGAGGCTTTCTGAGGAGAGAATTCTGAGATATTGGTACCAGAGTGTGACACAGGAAGAAGAGCCTGGGTTCCAAGTTGGTAGGTTTCCTGGATAACTGCTCATCCTGTAGAGAGCGGTTTGTTTGAAACAGAGGCTCATGTGAGTTCAGTGGTTGAGAGACAGAATGAGAATCTGGTTCTGAAGTGTGTGGTTCATAGACCAGAAGCATCAGCACCACTGGGGAACTTACTAGAAATGTGCGTCTTCAGACTTCTTCATCAAACCTGCTGAATCACAGAGTATGTTTCAGTGGTACCCCCAAGAAATCTACTTTCACAAAATGAGTAGAGAAGCCTTGCAATGCATTGGACCCAAAGCTGAGGCTAAGGTGTAGTGGGTAGCCATTCCAGCTTGGATCTGGAAGTTCCAACCCCCATTGAGACTCTGGCAACTGTCACACCTATGAGGCGGGGCCAGGGGAGGCATCTGGAGATCCAAGACCTGGATGGGTGAGCGCTCTCTCTGTTCCTGGACCCTAGATGGTGGAGGTTGACTGAGCAGAGCTCCAGAGAACACCGCTGGACTGCGATACACCTTCCCCAGACCCCGAGACCTACCTACCCCTTCATTTGTAAGTTACCCACTAAATAAATCTTCCTTTTAACTACGTGGAGTGGCCTTAATAATTTCACCAATATCTGGCGAAGATGGGGCCCCAACGACAACAACTCTACCCAATCCAGAATGATGCCATGGTAATCAACATTATACTACACTTCTTGCCAGAATTTCAGACAATCTTACCAATTACTCTAAGACTTGCTGCATAACCTACAGTTAGTCTAACTGAGATTTAACTATCTGAGCTTTCTCACAGTACCGTCTCCCCCTTAGGTTTCATATTTCTCGGGGTTATGGATAATAGTTATAGGGTTGGGGGTGGAAGAAAATATTAAACTCAGTATTCTCCTTTAAAAAAAAGGAAAAAGAAGAAATGGAATGGATAGGTATAAGATATTATGGTAGATCATTGTATATACTAGTAAACAAATTTAGTAAAATAGCAACCTTAGATAATTTGCACTGTAACTTGTACTGTTATGGATTCTTATATGTTGATACAAATGTAAACTATTTTTATATTCCTGTTTAAGATAATTTGTATATTGATACAAATACAGAACCATATTTGTTATAATGTACATATACTTCTACTCTTATTTGAAATATTTTTATATTGATACAAATGTAAATTTATATCTGTCATACCTTATGTATGTTCTACTTCTGTTTAGGATATTCGGTATATTGATATATATTTAAGATTATTGTCATATTGCATATCACACTATATATTCCTACCTCTGTTATAAATATCTTGTGTATTGTCACAATTTTGAAGTCATCATTCTTCACCATACATTTGCTTATAGACTGTTTACCTTGTTTACATGAAGCCTTAGTCCTTAGGTTATTTCGGCAGATAAGACTTACAGATTTATAGTCACCTATGCCTGTCATCTCTATAGTTACATTAGTTAGGTTATCCAGATTTACAGATACATAGGTCAGATGGACAGGTAATCTTCAAACACTTCATAGACCTAGAGAATATGGCATTGAAATAACTTAGAATTCTGTTGACATGAGACACAATTGCTCCTGGCTACACCAATTTGATCCCGAGTGAACGTTGGGCTTTTAAGACATTTCCATTTGGAAGTTTGTCTTCTTGGCACAAAATGGCCTACTGGGCAAAGAACTGCCCTTGCCTTGATGGCTGACAGTACGAATGCAATGCTGTCCTTCCTGGACAAGCGGGACACAAGGAAAGCGACCACTGTACTCTGCCAAGACAGGGTAAGATGGTCTTTCAGAATTCCTGCTTCTGAAAATGGTCTGTCAGATACTCTAGGCCTGTAGCCAATTTGAATGCACCAACAATGCTGAGAAACATAAGGTGACTGTCCAGGCTGCCAGCTGTCTCTGTCTACTCTTGCAAGACTCCCAATAGTTGCTTGAATCCATCTTCCATTTCTCAGGTACCATTATGTTCCTTCTCAGGTCTTTGATGGGACTGAAGACAAGTAGTTATAGTTACAACTTAGTATATATAAAACATATAAAGTATTAGATTCAGGTTCTTTAGGATAGGACACCTTTTGGAATGATCTTTATAACATGCCATTTACCTATGCTCTATACTTCTCTGGATTTTAGTATGTGTTTCTTGCTTGATATTGTCTGCATTGGTTGTAGTTCCATCTTATCTAGGTCATTATCCCTCATTATTCCTAGGCAATATTTGATAACCATTCCTTTGTATATAGTCTTGTACTAGTTTAGAACCTTCTTATTTAGACAAAAAGGGGGAGATGTAGTGGGTAGCCATTACAGCTTGGATCTGGAAGTTCCAACCCCCACTGAGACTCTGGCAACTGTCACGCCTACGAGGTGGGGCCAGGGGAGGCATCTGGAGACGTGAGACCTGGATGGGTGAGCGTTCTCTCTGTTCCTGGACCCTAGACGGTAGAGATTGACTGAGCAGAGCTCCAGAGAACACCGCTGGACTGCAATACACCTTCCCCAGACCCCATGATCTACTTATCCCTTCATTCTAAGGGTGTCTGGATATGCTCCTAGTACAAGCTCTAGCATTGCATTCCTTCCCATAGCAATGGAGACATGTGGATAGGCTTTCCAGCAAACATCAAAGAACCTTGGTGATGAAGGGAAGATGAAAATAGTAGAAGATAAGCCTCTATCTCAAAGCCCAAGTAGGAAATAGCAGTGAAACATGAAACTTTAATATTAATCATGTATTATTTACCTTTTATGCATTTTTTTTCCTGAGGGAAAAGACTTGCTCTAGAATAGAGAACTGATGCCTGAACATTTTGAATATTTATTTTGTGGATAAAAAGGTGTTTTGAGGCTATAGTTTTCTCACTCTCATTTGGTGTAAAATTCAAGAGTGTGTGTGTGTGTGTGTGTGTGTGTGTGTGTGTGTGTGTGTGTGTGTGAATTATTATAAATACAAATTTCCAGGTTCTTCTCCCGGAGCAGTGAAGCCATTAAGTAAATTTAAATGATATCCCAAGAAATTTACTTGCACCTAATACTGAGAATACATATGATTGAACTTAGAGCCTTAAACATACTATGCAAAAGCTCTGCTCCTGGGTTACATTTCCAGCCCTCTTGTTTTGAGACAGGTTCACAAGAAATTGTCCTGGCTGAATTCATTTTACAACCCTGACAGGTTATAGGAGAAAGATAGCTGATAGGCCCAACTGGGCTGTAGCCATTCAAGCTCCATTGAGCATGTGCTATAGTAACTTCCCCCTTGGGCCAATCAGGAGTCTGCCATGGTGGCTTGATTGACAGAGCCAATGGAGAAAGGACAACACATCTATAGAGGCTTAGAGGATAAATGGGGTGCAGGGAGGGGGACATAAAAGCAAGTCTGATTTCTGCAATAAAGGAGTCTGCAGCATGCTGTGCTACTCACCTGACTCACAGAGTCTGTGTCATTGACTCTGAGCTCCTTGCCCCCTGCCCCAAGGGGTGTCCATATAGGGCCACCCAAAATACCAAACAACAGGACTTGCATGTGATGCTTCTGCATTAGCTCCTATGTAGCTGGAATACAGGCCAGCGTCATTGGACCTAACCAGTTTTTCAGAGTGTACAGCTGTGTAGCAAAGACAGTATGTACTAGGTGACTGAGAAGATTTAAACTTGGATCATCACATAACTGGGCTTCAAAAATTTTATTACCTCTAAGTTGAAAAGCTATTTTATGGTTGACTAGGTGACTCAGCAAAACGTCTTAGAACCACAGAAACTTGGTCAAAATAAAACTAAGTTTAAGTTTGCTTTTGGTTTTAAGCAAATTTACTTTTCCTTTTTCCTACTCAAGTATTAAATGCCCACTTCCTTGCCCTTTTTATTTTGTACAAATGTTCTGTGTTTCTCAATTTTTTGAGACATGAAGAAAGACCCTGAGTTAGCTAGGGGACAAAACAATAAAGATGGAAAATATACTCACTCATGTGCAACCACATTCAAAGAAGTTGAAAGCTTCTCAGTGCTTGCCTGTTGCTCTTAAATCCTTGGGCCATAAAACTATAGACTTTAGAATTTCTTAAATTCTATAGAATTTAAGGAATCTATAATTTTCTTAAGACTATTTGCTTCAAAATTAAATGTGCTGACAACCTATTTGCCAAACAATTAAGCTGAATTGGCAAGAAGACAAAGAGCTAGCAGAGCATGCCTTTGACTGAAAGCTGCTCCTGGGCCTTTACCCTTTAACTCTAGGTTATTTGAAGAGATCATCAAAACAATGCCCTGACTGACAGGCTGGGTTCAAATATTTGAACTTATGAAGGTGTCTTTCCCTGGGCCACTGCCTACACATTTATTTCCCCAATAGTTATACACTTCTTGAAAACAAGTATTCCCATTTCTTTCATATATTTCTTGCATATTACAGCTTCAGGGCATTAATACTCTAACTTCTATAAATAAAACTGAAGACCACCCAATTCTTTTGATAGTCACAATCCTTCTACTTTTGCATGGGTACAGTATATTCCACAAACACACTTACTTTATAAAAAATTTCACTAGTCTCAGTTCTTTACCCAAACAGTAAAAATCACTGTAGACATTAGTTTAATATTTTTCTCACCTTTCCTGAAGTATAAAGAACTCACCTGTGCATCACTTTACAAATAATTGATAAAATTGCTGGGGGATGTCTTTCTGCACACTGTGAATATATGTTGTTCTTGTTGGTTAATAAATAAGCTGCTTTCGCCCTTGGCAAGGCAGCTTAGAGGCAGGTGGAAAAGAGACAGCAAAGAGAAAGACAGAGTGGGGAGATGCCAGATTGCCATCCTAGGAATAACATGTAATGGGATTCAGGTAAAGTCATGGAACACGTGGTGATACATAGATTAATAGTTATGAGTTGAGTTAAACTATAAGATCTAGCTAGCAAGAAGCCTGCCGTAGACTATACAGTTTGTAAATCATTAAACTTCTGAATGATTATTTTATAAGTGGCTGTGGGACCATGGGGCTAGGCATGACTGGAGAAACTGACTACATTTTGGTGCCCATACATGGTAGCAAGAATTTCCACCCAAAACCTGAGAAAACTTTAAAAGAAGATTCTAAAGTGGAGCTAAAAACCATTTCCTAGTTGTGTCTCTTAGGCAAGCAGTGATATAGAAATGACACAGTGTGGGCTTGACCTACACCATGGCATATTTCTGCCATAGTAAACAGAGGTATTTCCAAGCCACGATGTGCACTGCAAGGTGAAATTAGCTTTTGCTAGTACAGATAAATAAATAAATAAATAAATAAATAAATAAATAAATAAATAAATAAATAAATAAATATAAATAAATAAATAAATAATAAGATTTCTGGGCTACATGTTCCCTGATGGAGGCATAGACCCACTGCTTCCCAGAGTCAGCAATGAGCAGGGCTCCCAGAGCTGGCAGTAAATGTACCTCTGCCATGCTGAGAAGCTAAGCAGGGGTGGAGTCAACAGCCAGGGCTGTGGCTTTCATCTTAGCCATGCAGCTTAATGGTTTAAAAAAAATCTCTCCTGGCCAGAAAAGAATTGTATTTTCACAATAAGGCACATTCATATGGACTAAAACTTTAAATGATTTACAATGTGTGTAAAAATATACATAGGCTTGGAAGAGAGAGAAAAATGAATATAGACAGTTATATAAAGAAATAAATAGTTTTAAAAAATGAAGTCTTTAAAGAGCCAACAAGAATAATATAAAAGTTAAGCCACATAAGGATGGAAATTACACAAAGAATCTGGATACTGCATATTATTATATTGTCTTCAACATTTTTCACTGGAGACATTTGATTGTAAAGACTGATGAATTAAACCAACATATATTAAAGGTACTTGACTTCAAAATTTTTATCTAATGGTACATTGCTTTGGAAAAGAAGTTCTGCTGTTGTTTTCACAGAAGATGAGAAACTGTGGATTGCTTCCAGGCTAGTACGGTTTGATCAACCAAGACACCCTGAAAGGTCTCCAATGACACCATGCCCCAGATGAGCCAACATCCAAAATCAGCTTCAAAGCAACTGGCTGAAACAATCCAACTCGCAGACTACTACAGTCAAGATTTAACTATAATTCATAATTTTCTCAGGATCCCCATAAGATTGCCAGTGCCACCAACTGTAGTGGGTAGCCATTCCAACTTGGTTCTGGAAGTTCCAACCCCCATTGAGACTCTGGCAACTGTCACGCCTACGAGGCGGGGCGAGGGGAGGCGCCTGGGGACCCGAGAGCTGGATGGGCCAGCGCTCGCTCTGGGCGCTCTCTCGTGCCGGGACGCTGACCAGTGCAGATTGACTGTGTAGAGCTCCGGAGAACACCGTTGGACTGCGTTACACCTTCCCCAGACCCTGCGACCTACCCATTACTTAATTTGTGAGTTTCGCCATTAAATAAATATCCTTTTAACTACGTGGTGTGGCCAAAATA
Source organism: Peromyscus leucopus (assembly GCF_004664715.2). Classification (NCBI taxonomy): domain Eukaryota; kingdom Metazoa; phylum Chordata; class Mammalia; order Rodentia; family Cricetidae; genus Peromyscus; species Peromyscus leucopus. Next base: position 668,811 of record NC_051070.1, read on the forward strand.
ATTTCTCCAATATCTGGCGCCCAACGTGGGGCAAACTCCAAAGGCCTGGGCGGCTCCCGCCGTCTCCTCCCTAGCTGGCGGGTACCTAAACCCGCCTGCAAAGTTCCATATAACCAGGGAACACCTACACGGTTCCATTCCCGAAAAAGGGAGCAGCTAGTCCTATCTCAATTCCCTAGCTTAGCCCCAGACCAGCGAAAGAGGCAGGAGAGTGCTAGCTCCGATTTCCGCCATCTCCGCCATTCCGCCATCTCCCTCCGACCCCAGCCAAGATCGCCAGCAGGCCCTGTTTCGGAGCTGTACCAACGCCACCTGCTGGCTGAAAAGGGCTACTACACGAAAGGTAAGCATATTGTTTCAAGTAAAGGTACTTGATAATTTTACACCTTAAAATTGACTAACAAATTTTGAGTAATTCGTGTAATATGGCCGACAACATTACCTCACAAGAATTTAAAAAACTTTTTGCCTGTATGATGAATGACATCTTCCTGGAAATATACGACATTCCTAAGGCATATCTGGGCTATACCATTTTGGCATTCATCATAATAATTCACACAGTGTTCAAACACTGGTTTAAGAACAAAGATGAGTCATTATTGGGACTGATACAGGCTTTAAAAGATAGCAATGAAGGCTTAGAGAAAAAGATTCTCTCTCTGGAATCTGCTTTCAAAGATAGCAATGAAGGCTTAGAGAAAAAGATTCTCTCTCTGGAATCTGCTTTCAAAGATAGCAATGAAGGCTTAGAGAAAAAGATTCTCTCTCTGGAATCTGCTTTCAAAGATAGCAATGAAGGCTTAGAGAAAAAGATTCTCTCTCTGGAATCTGCTTTCAAAGATAGCAATGAAGGCTTAGAGAAAAAGATTCTCTCTCTGGAATCTGCTTTCAAAGATAGCAATGAAGGCTTAGAGAAAAAGATTCTCTCTCTGGAATCTGCTTTCAAAGATAGCAATGAAGGCTTAGAGAAAAAGATTCTTTCTCTAGAATCTGCTAATCAGGATGTACAAAACAGGCTTGTACCCAAAATTGATTTTATTGATAATAAATATGAATATTTAATGGATAGAACACTAACTCTCCAGAGTGAAGTTGTGGCTACTCAGACAGTATATAAGGAAGAAAGATTATCGTTAATTGATAGGATAAGGTCCATGGAATCATGTGTTTCTGAGGAACATAAAAACTTCTATGATTCCATGAGAAATATGGAGTCCCTTACAAGAGAGGAGGTTCACTCCCTAGAACAGACCCTAGGTGCTCGTTTGCAAGCCCTAGAAGAAACTCTCAGTAAACATGACAAGGGAACTAATAAGCAGAAGGTCAAGACCATAGAGGTTGTAACATCTCCAAATGGCTCTCATACAATGGCTTATCCTGTTATTGTCCATGAGAAGCCAGCAGATGACACACACCCCGAGCCATATATGACATATACATTACAACCAATTTCAACAAGGGACTTTAAAAATATAAAGGAAGCAGTAGTTACGTATGGGATACAATCCACATATATAAAACAGATGTTAAATTCGTGGTCTACCTCACATAGAATCATTCCAGATGACTGGCATCAGTTAATTTCAGCTGTTCTAGAATATAGTCAGCAGTTACAGTGGAAAAGCTGGTTGAGAGAAGAGGCAAAAAATTTAAAACAACAAGGTAAAATCAGAGGTTTTGTGATCTCCCAAGATCAAATACTTGGTGAGGGATATTATAGATATGATAGGATAAGAGGATATATTATTGAATCTACTTTTAAAGAGCAAAAACTTGGTTAAAATATTTTACATTGCTATGGATTTCAGTTTATTGATACAAATTTAAAGTTAATTTTCTTAAGCTGTATGTTTATTTTTACTCTTTAAGGTATTATGTTTATGCAACTCATTTAAAAATATAATGTATAGTTAAGAAATACAAATTAATTGTCAAATTTTAGTCATGTTAGTTAAGTTTTTTAGGTATACAAAGATACATTTCAATTAGGTAAGTAATCTTCAAACACTTCAAAGACCTACAGAATATGGCATTTAAAATGTTTTAAAAACTGACTTTATAGACAAGGAGACATGTCTGCTCCTGGCAGCACCAATTTGCTTCAAAGAGGAAGATGGGCATCAAAGACACTCCATATGGAGTTTATTGTCTTCTTGGCACAAAATGGCCTGCTGAGCAAATACCTGTTTTGCCTGGACTGCTTGACAGTATGTTATATAGACTGGACATCTGCATGGAAAAATGACCACTAAATTTTGCCAAAACAAGGTGAGATGGTCCTTCAGGTTCCTGTTTCACAAAGGAGACTGCCAGACACAGAGAGAAGTGCTGTGGGATGGTCTGTATGTCAAATTGCTCTGATTGGTCAATAAATAAATCACTGATTGGCCAGTGGCCAGGCAGGAAGTAGGTGGGGCAAGGAGAGAGGAGATTTCTGGGAAGCGGAAGGCTGAGGAGAGACACTGCAGCCACCACCAGGATAAGCAACATGTAAAGACGCCAGTAAAGCCACCAGCCACGTGGCAAGGTATAGATTTATAGAAATGGGTTAATTTAAGCTATAAGAACAGTTAGCAAGAAGCCTGCCACAACCATACAGTTTGTAAGCAATAGAAGTCTCTGTGTTTACTTGTTTGGGTCTGAGCGGCTGTGGGACTGGCGGGTGACAAAGATTTGTCCTGACTGTGGGCAAGGCTGGAAAACTCAAGCTACAGAGAAGTAACTAAAAAACTCTAGGCCTATAGGCTGAAGATGAATGCTCCAACATTGCAGAGGAATTTTGGGTGACTGTCCAGGCAGCCAGCTGTCTCTGTCATTCTAGATTTTTGGAAGCTGCTTACAATACACTTCTTGTTTACTTAGGTAATATTATATCCTTCTGGAGTCTTTGATGTAGTTGAAGACTAAATAGCTATAATCATAATTTTTCTTGGTTATGACAAAAGGTAAATTAGAGATAAAACCTTCGACTCACAAATACTGGATAGATGATAAAATATTTTCTTTAATTTTGCCAAATACAAATAGACTACATATTGTAACTGTAATTCTTGCTTGATCACTGTTCTATTATATAATTTTTTTTACTATATTAAAGCTAAAACCTTCCTTTTTATTAGATAGATGGGGGATGTCTTTCTGTATGCTGTGAACATATGTTGTTCCCATTGTTTAATAAATAAGCTGCTTTGGCCCTTGGCAAGGCAGCTTAGAGGCAGGTGGGAAATCCAAGGAGAGAAACAGCAAAAAAGAAAGGCAGAATGGGGAGACACCAGACTGCCATCCTAGGAACAACATGTAATGGAATGCAGGTAAAGGCATGGGACATGTGGTGATACATACATTAATGTATGTTGAGTTAAACTATAAGATCTAGCTAGCAAGAAGCCTGCCATAGGCCATACAGTTTGTAAGTCATAATAAGCCTCTGAATGGTTATTTTATGAGCAGCTATGGGACCATAGGGCTGGGCAGGACTGTAGAAACTTCTGACTACATAAAATAGTTGGAGAAGTTGGTGGGAAGGCCACACTTAGATGATCTCTTCTTTCAAATCAACAGTGGCCTTCAAATAGCATACATTAAATGAGAGTCTCTCCAGTTACTGGCATACTGACTTAATTTTGATCAATTTCTTTTAATGAGAATTTTCTTTAAAATCTGTTACTTATCATGCCATTTTTATTTTAGCAGATGAAACTTGTTTTTCCACACTTTTATTACCACCATAAAAACAATTTCCCAATATGCATTACCTATCCAATATACAATTAATGCACAAATACATTAAATATACATGACTTGACTAGTAGATTTGAGAATTTAGGATGAGGCAATAGTGTTGATTCTGGCTCATGACATGAAGAGTGGGAATGCCATAAGCAGAGAGCATACAACTTAGGGCTGTGTATCCTAGAATTCCTCTAGGGACCTGCACCCAGGTATAGATGGAAATTTTTGTTTGGTTGGTTGCTTTGTTTTGGGCATGTTTGGTTTTAATTAAAACTATTTTGTACAATATGCTTGATCATGTTTTCCCCTCCCCACCTCCTCTCAGATCCTCTTACCTCTGTACTCACCCAACCCCATGTACTCTTCTCTCTCGCTCTCTCCCCTCACTCTCCTTAACAAAAACAAGTAAAAAATTGTAACATTACAAAAATTAACATCAAACAAACATGCAGAAGACCAATAAGACAAAAGATGTCAAAACAAAACAAAAGTCCACAATGTGACAGAGTTTGTTTTGTGTTAACCAACCACTCCAGAGTATGGTACCTGCCCTTGGAGTAGATATTATCTAATTATTCCATTACAGAAAAACAGATATTCCCTTTGACTGCAGGTATCAATTCCAGATACCACCAGCACCACTACTACCTCCTCCTTTTTGTTTGTTTTCTGAAACAAGGTCTCTATGTGTAGCTCCATCTTGTTGTCCTGGAACTCACTTTATAGACCAAGCTGGCCTTGAACTCAGAAACTGCCTCTGCCTCCCAAGTCTGGTATTAAAGGTATTCACCACCTCTGTCCAGCTTGCAGATAGCTTCTTGACTAGGAGTAGGGTCATATGTCCACTGCTCCATTTCAGTGCTGGGACTCCATCTAGCTTTTGTGTAAAATGCTGCAATCTCTGTGAGCTCATATGTGCAGTACTTCTGATGTGTTTGGAAAACACTGTTTTCTTGGAGTTATCCAGTACCTCTAGCTCCTGGTTTTTCCTCTTCCTTTTCCCTACAGATTCTTGAGTCTTGAGGGGTGGGCTTTGAGGGAGACATCCCATTTAGGAATAAGTGATTCAAAGTCTTTCACTCTCTGTACATTGTCCAGTGGCTGGGCTTGTGTTAACTTCTATCTACTGTAAGAAGCTTCTCTGATGAGGATTGAATGAGGCACTGATATATGGATATAGCAGTATATGGTTATGAGTCATTTTATTTTTATGTTCCTTTAGCAGAAGAGGATTATTAAGTTTTCTCCTAGATCAATGACCTATCTAGTCTGGGGTTCTTGACCATGTTAGCAGTGCCAGGTATGGGTTCCATCTCATGGAGTAGGCCTTAAGTCCAACCAAAAAAGAAGTTAGGACACTATTGCACCAGAATATCTTGTAGGCAGTTCACTGTTGTAAGTTGCAGGGTTTGTAGCTGGGTGATAGTAATGATTATCTTTCTCTTCCAGTGTGCAGAGTACCTTTTAGAATCATGAATGCTAGTCAAAAGGGAGTGAAGCTTGTATTTAGGCATCAGCTCAAATTCTCTGTGTTCAGTGACATAAATAAATGTTGTCTTTAGGTTGTGGAAAGCTAACAATAGCTTCAGCAATATCCTGTGATGTTTTGGACCCTCCACAGGACCCTTTAGGCAAACAACTCAATAAGATCCAACCCTTTCCTGTCACTGGGCATTTTATTTGTGGCATAAGATTTCTAACTGGAACGTTTGTAGATGTAATGGTCTTATTAAATAAGAAACACAGAGCCAAATGCAAAGTTAAAAGCCCAAGAGGTCAGAGCAATAGCTAAGAGCTGAGACTAAAAACCCTTTCTTATCCTTTACTGCTGTTGCTGTCCTTCCCCTGAGAAAGAGACCTTCTTCCTGTGTATCTGTCTTTTTATTGACTTTCTGTTCTGCTTTCTCATTGGTTATAAACCCAACCACATGACCTCCTCATCGCTGCCTATCTATGCAGACCTCCAGGCCTTCTATGGTTGGTATTGAGATTGAAGGCATGGGTCTCCATTGTAGTAGGAATCTTAAAAGTTCTTATTAATAAAATCAAGCCTGAGGCCAGTTATTGGGGTGGATGCTGAAAGGTCAGAGAGACAGAACAAGCCACAGCTAACCTCACCTGGCCAACTTCTCAGCTGATCCTGCTTCCTCAGACTGGAAGCTTTTGTGTCCTCATCCCAATGGCTCTCAGCTGAACTGCTGCTTGAAGCCTGAAAGCTTAACCAGCCAAATGCTTTTAGTTTCTGGTCTTCATGCCTAGTATACCTTTCTGCTTTCTACCACCACTCCCTGGGATTAAAGACTCGCTTTCTGGGATTAAAGGCATGTGTCACCATGCCTGGACATTTCCAATGTGGCCTTGAACTCACAGAGATCCAGAGGGATTTCTACCTCTGAAGTGCTAGGATTAAAGGTGTGAGTGCCACCATTTTCTAGCCTTTGTATCTAGTGGCTGTTCTGTCTCTGACCCCGGCTAAGTTTATTAGGGTGCAATATTTTGGGAACACAATACCACCACACTACATGCTGGTAGTGTCCTTGAACACACAGAGATCTGCCTGTCATGTGATCAGGATTAAGGGTGTATGCTACCACTGCCAGACTTCTGCTATGGCTTGCTATTAGCTCTGACCCCCAGGCACTTTTGCTTATTAACATATAAATAAAATCACATTTCAGCACAAATAAAATATCACCACAAACGTTGTATCCCTTATTATTTTGTGACACCATTTAGACCATATATGTATTTTCCTTTCATATAGATACATATATTTATGAGTGCACATATATAATTTGTGAACCTTCTATATTAGTAGATTTCCAAATGGTTTTTCAGATAGTCGTTAGTGTTAATGGTCTCTTGCCACATTCCTTCATTTACCCTTTGATCACACACCGCCTTATTAATTCTTCTATTATAATTCTCACTTTATCTCACCATAACATTACATTCTATTTCTACTTTCTAGGGACATCCACTTCCCACCTGTCCCTGACTAGATACCTAACCTCTAAGGTTATTTGGATTATAGGTACATATCAAAAGTTTAAAAGCTAATATCCACAGATAAGAGAAGAAGTGCAGTATTTATCTTTTGAGAAGTGAGCTATTTCACTTAGGGTGATTTTTTTCTAGTTCCATACATTTACCTGCAAATCTCATTTTTTAACAGCTGGATAATAGTCCATCATGTAAATGTACCTCATTTTCATTATCCATTCATCATCAGTTGATGAAATTAACAACACACTTGAAAGCTCTAGAACAACAAGAAAAAGTAATATCCAAAAAGAGTATATAGAAAGAAATAATAAAACTAGGGAATAAAATCAATGAAATAAAAACAAAATTTTCTTTTAAAAAATTCAATAAAATGAAAAATTGATTCTTTGAAATAATCATCAAATTTACAAATCTTAGCCAAATTAAACAAAAGATGGAAAGAAAGGATTCAAGTAAATAACATTAGAGAGGAAGGGGGGATTACAACAGACACAGAGGAAATTCAGAAATTCAGGGAATTAGAAGGACATACTTTAAGAATCTATATTCCACCCAACTGGGAAACCTAAAAGAAATGAATAAATTTCTTAATACATTTTTTAAAAATATTACTGAAAGAATTTTTTTCATATTCTATTTTGATCATGTTCTCCCTCCCCCCAGTTCCTTCCAGATTCTCCTGCCCTCCCCACCCACCTTCACCTTGTCTCTTTCACTCTCCTAAAAATAGACAAAGCAACACAAATAACAAGACAACATGATAACAATAAAAACAGGAGACGCAAATTCCAACACCAGTAAAAATTATAACAAGCAGAAGACTGATGAGACAAAATAATCCCAAACAAAGAAAATGAGGCAAAATGTCTATGAAACTACTGTTGAACTTATTTTGTGTTGGCCAACTGCTTCTGGGTTTGGAGACTGCCTGAATGTGTGGTTAATATACCTAGTGAGACTCCACTGAAGAAAACTTATCTTTCCTTTTGCCACCAGATATCATTTTAAGGTAGCTTCTGTGTTAGTGGTGTAAAGCCATGTCTACTTCCCCTCTCAGTGATGGGATCCATTCTGACTTGGATCTATGCAGGTCTTGTGCATGCTGCCAGTCTCTATGCATTCATATGTACATTTGTTCTGATGTGTCTGGAAGACAGTTTTCTTAGAGACATCCATTACCTCTGGCTCTTACAGTCTCTCCTCCTCCTCAAATATCTCTGATTCTTGAGGGGAAGGCTTTGATGAAGACAATCCATTTAGGACAAAGTGTTCTAAATTCTCTCACTCTGTAACATTGTCCAGTTATGGATCTCTGTGCTAATTCCTATCTGTTCCAAGAAGAAGCTTCTCTGATGAGAGTTGAGTGAAGCACTGATATATAGGTATACCAAAATGTCATTAGGAGTCATTTTATTGCTATATTCACTTAGCAAAATAACAGTATTTGATTTCCTCCTAGGCTAATGACCTATCTAGTCTCAGATTAACAGTGTCAGATATGGGTTTGATCTCATGAAGGGGGTCTAAAATCTGCACATCTGACCTACCAAAGTAAATTCAAGATAAAATTAGCAATTTAAACAAACCCATAACTCTTAGTGAAATAGAAGCAATAATTAAAAGTCTCCCCACCAAAAAAAGTCCAAGGAAGACATATTCAGTACAGAATTCTACTAGACATCCAAAGCAGAATTAACACTAACATTTCTCAGATTATTCCACAAAATACAAACTGGAAGGAACAGTACCTAATTCTTTTCAGGAATCCAGTATTAACCTAATATCAAAGACAAGAAAGAAAGAAAGAAAGAAAGAAAGAAAGAAAGAAAGAAAGAAAGAAAGAAAGAAAGAAAGGAAGGAAGGAAGGAAGGAAGGAAGGAAGGAAGGAAGGAAGAAGGAAGAGGGAAGAAGGAAGAGGGAAGAAATAAAGAGGGAGGAGAAGGAGGGAGGAAGAAAATTAGAGAACAATTTCTCTCTCAAAGACAGATGGGATCTTGACTTATGCAGCAGAAAAGAATTTCAACATGAATCAGGTTAAAATTAAATTGAAGTTTATTAAGAAAAGGATGGCAGTGTACAGTTAGGGCATAGGTTCAGACTTCTTAAGGAAGGGGAGTTTAGCTGTGTATTGCCTGTGTGACAGGGGCATGAGTCATATAAATTTTTTTTTTTTTTTTGGTTTTTTCGAGACAGGGTTTCTCTGTGTAGCTTTGCGCCTTTCCTGGAGCTCACTTGGTAGCCCAGGCTGGCCTCGAACTCACAGAGATCCGCCTGGCTCTGCCTCCTGAGTGCTGGGATTAAAGGCGTGCGCCACCATATAAATGTTTTATATTGACTTTTTTGTTTCTTTACAAAACCCATATTTGATACTGGAACAGCCTCAATTTAAAATCAATGATTTTAAGACTTCTTATGTTAGAGAGCATAGTAAATAGTCAGTAATTTTATAAATAATCAAGTTTTTTAATTGTAGTCATGCTAAGTACTGATGTAATTAATTACAGGAATAAGCTTTACTCAGTCCCTTGAATATGTTTTTAGGGTTGAGCTTAAAACAAGTAACTAGAAACAAAGTTTTGTTTATTCAGATATACCTGGATAGCCCTCATACTTCAGAAATCTGCAGACTATGACATTTAAATTTTGATCTAAAAGCTTATTATATCAGACAGACTCACATATATAGCAGTGACCCACAGTCTCCAAAGAAGATTACATATGGGCACCACAATATCTCTGCCTGGGTTATGGCAAAGCTAACCACAGGGCAAGATGCCCCCAATGTGAGGCCTGCTGCAAGGACCTAGCCAGACTGTGGACAAGCAGCAGGACACAAGGCAAATTGATTGCTCCCTTTTACTTAGACAAAGTAATATCAGTCTTTCCTGTGCCCCTCTCTCTTGTGCCTGATGGCCAAAGAAGACTGATGCTGTTCTGATTGTGCCTCCAATGCAATGGAGACCTGGGTATGGACTGGTCCTTGTCATTCATAGAATTGGAATCTGCTTGGTCTGTACTCAGATATAATTTATCCTTTTCAGATCTCTGATAGTACTGACAGCTAGGCTAGCTATAACTTCATCAGCTTGGCAGCATCAGACAACCAGTTTCTTTCACAAGGCTATATAGCTAGCTTGTTAGCTTATTTTTAAGAAAATGTTTTAAGATATATAAAGGGCTGAGGATATGAAAGCTTATAAGCTTTGAGGATATCAGAAAATGATTTAAGATATAAATGCAAGTTATAAAGAGTTAAATAAATGATTTAGATTATGAGAAATGTTTCAGATTTCTCTCCCCTTCTATGATATAACAGTTCAGAGCTTAACATTTAGTAGAGTTCTGATAAGCTGGTAGAGCAATGACTACTTACTGTTCAATAACAAGCTCAAGCTCAACATTTTAGATTTATTTTGGTTGTCATCTAAATATAAACTTAAAAGTGCTTCTCATCAGGCTAAAAAAAACTCTGTCCAATTTATACCTAGCTCTCTGGACAAAAGAAAAATGCACATGCTTTTAGCCAAAAATCTGTAGTTCTTGCTAGGTATTGAAAGTATGAGTCAACTTCTGCTGTTTTACAGATACCCATCACCTGCTTTGTCTATGATGCATATTTTATTACAAATTGGTAATACTAATTTATCTAAAACTTCTATGTTATTTTTAAAAATAGTTTGTGTAGGCCTCAGAGGATTAAAAGAGTCAAAAAACCTGGATCTACTTCACAGGGCTCAGAAGAACTCCAGATAAGTACAGCTTAAGTTTTCCCCATTTGTCTATTCCTAAGGGTGGTATTTTTTTCTCTTCTGGTCTTGGGACTCCTGCTTTTCCCAATTACTAAAAATATGTGCCTAAGAATTCCAAATAAGTTTATAAATTTAACTTCTGTTTCTAGTTTAAACTTGTCTCAACAGGTTTCCACTTGGCAGACATCTCTAAGCTTTGGTTGCTGACTACACTGCTCTGGATGACTATGAGCTCTGGACTTAGTAAAAGCTGACATGGACCAGCACAGCCAATATGATATGTTCCCTGTCTCTACAGCTGGGTCAGATAGCTATATATTTCTGACAGATGCCCCATTGCCCAGCCTTTGACTAGCCTTTCATCCTTTTTGGGACCCTGACAACAGCACCCAAATGTCAGCTTGAAGCAGTTCCAGAACTTTCATCCCATGTTCCCTGCCCAAAATAGGTTGAAACCCTGGGTCAAAGGGAAGCTCCCTGGCATAGGGGCAAGATGGTCAAGTATAATGCCCATTGACATACCAGGAAAATAGGTTCAGAATTGTCAATTGATAAACTAAAATGGCTCTGCAGTAAGATAAGACACTTGACCTTCTTTGTGCAGAACCAAACAAGTGTTATATAAGATTATAATCTAATTATACTCAAAGATTAGAGCTACAGGGCCTTAAGAATGGTAGTAGATACAGTTTTCACTGCCCTAGAAAAAAAGTAATATAAAAAATAAGGCATGTAAAGATGGATATCACACAGAGAGTCTGGTTTATATTGTCTTTGGGATTTTTAACTGCAGAAAGACATTTGATTGTAAAGACTGCTCAGTCAAATAAATGTGTATATTTTAAAGGTATTTCAATTTTGAAATTTATGTCTAAGGATGTTTTGCTTTGGAAAGGAGACTCTGCTTTTGTTTCTACAGAAAGCCAGAGGCTATGGATTTTTTCCAGATTAAGATACATCAGGTTTGACCAGCCAAGACCACCTGAAAGGTCTCTGATGACACCATGGCCCAGATGATCCAACATCCAAAATCGTTTCAAGGCAACTGGCTCAGATGATACAGTCTCACGGACTACTCCATGATCCTAAAATATTCTTTGTGTCCCCATAAGATACAGCGCCCCCCTCCAGCAGGAAGTAGTAAGAGAAGCTACGCCCAAATTCCCAAATATACCAAGCTGACTTTGGAGATGTGTGAAAGTTAAAACCTTCCTTTTAAAAAAAAAAGAAAGGGGAAGTGCTGTGGGATGTTCTGTATGTCCTGTGGGAGCCCATTCTCAGGTTCCTCGTGGCTTTACCCAGCAGGTCTGCATAGAGGATGATTAGGACCATGGGCCTGAGTGCAGGTGTCTGAGATGGTCTGCACTTGGCTGTACTGGGGGATGGTCTGTATGTCAAGTTGCTCTGATTGGTCAATAAATAAAACCTGATTGGTCAGTGGCCAGGCAGGAAGTATAGGAGGGACTAACAGAGAGGAGAAATAAAAGAACAGGCTGAGGCAGGGAGACACTGCCAGCTGCCACCATGACCAGCAGCATGTGAAGACGCTGGTAAGCCACCAGCCACATGGCAAGGTATAGATTTATGGAAATGGATTAATTTAAGCTATATCACAGTTAGCAAGAAGCCTGCCACGGCCATACAGTTTGTAAGCTATATAAGTCTCTGTGTTTACTTGGTTGGGTCTGAGCGGCTGTGGGACTGGCGGGTGACAAAGATTTGTCCTGACTGTGGGCAAGGCGGAAAACTCAAGCTACAAAACTCTCATCTGAAACACCATTACATCCCACCAATTAGAAACAGCAACTAGTATTGTTATATTAATAAAGCATAGCCAAGCCATGATGCAGTGAAATTCGAACTGATTTACACACGAACCTGTTACACATGCTAGGGTGGGTCATCCTGAGTATAACTGAATTACTTTCCCGCTGCTGACCATAATATTACCACCATGGTTCTGGACCAATCAGGGCACGACATGCTCTGATTAAGCTCATACTTAGAAAAAGTGTGATATCGTAGTCTAGTTCAGTTCTAGGAACTGCCCTGAAACTTCCCTTCAAAATCTGAATCTGTGTCATTCTAATGCCTGTTCCTAGACTCCTTCTTCCCTCTCCTCTTATTTCTCCATCCTTCCCCCTCTCCTTCCTCCTGCTATTGCATTTCTTCACAAATTTCTTTTAACTCCGTAATTTCGAAGTCCTATAAAGCCCTGTATAGAGAGGCCTTTGCTGACCAGAGTCTAAAAACATAGCCATCCTAGCATCCTTTATCCTATTCAGTTTTTAGAAGCACTTGCCTAAGATCTAACATTATTATTTGTGTTTCTTTATCTGCTTCAATGTAGTTCACCGCCCTCTATTTCAATACAGGTTTCATGAGATTTGAGGAATTTTTTCTTTCTTATCCTATGCTGAAACCCAGGATCTTGACTAGAGAATCCAAAAAAAGATTTGCTCAGAAAATGAGTTCTAAATTTTTAATGTACCTTGATAAAAATCAGCAGTTTAAACTAAAGCATAGTTAGTAGAAGAAAGACATACTCATACACACACACACACACACACACACACACACAAGACGAATTCAGATAACTATAATTTAAAGAAAAAGTAAGAAAATTCTACCATGCAAACATCAAGAAAGCCCATCTCAAGTTTAATTATGTGTGTGTGTGTATGTGTGTGTATGTGTGAGTGTGTGTGTGTATGTTTGTGTGTATGCATGTGTGTATGTGTGCGTGTGTGTGTATGTGTGTATATGTGTGTGTGCATGTGTATGTGCGTGCGTGTGTGTGTGTGTGTGTGTGTGTGTGTGTGTGTAAAACTTCTTTTCTTTTCCCCCCTTTTATTCTTCTCTCATACATTGCATCCTGGTGGCAGTCTTCTCTCCCTCCACTCCACCCTCCCCACCACCTCCCCTCTCCCCCAAATCCATGCCTCCTCCATTTCCCTTTTTTTAAAAAAAGAGCAGACCTACCAGGGATATCAACTGATCATGGCATAACATGTTACAATAAGACTAGATACAAACCCTCTTTTCAAGACATGATGAGGCAATCCTGCAGGAAGTAAAGGGAAGAGTCAGAGACATGCCCAGTCCCACTGTTAAGAGTCACACAAGAACATCAAACATCACAACTGTCACATATATGCAGAGGACCTTACTCAGACCCATACAGGGTCTGTGATTGTTGCTTCAGTCTCTGTGATTCCTTATAATCAAGTCTAAAATTTTAACAGCACTGATTGAACTTCCTGTGCATGTACAGCCCAAAGAACCATTTCCATCACTTAATGTAAAGTTCAAAATTGATGAAAAGAATTTTGATTTTATTCAAAGCCCACTTGGATAATATTTTTAACTGAAGGCAACTTTCAAAATTTCAAGCAGTGGATTATATACAGGAGCATTCAAAAAGGCTAAATATTCCCAAAGCAGCAATAAAAATAAGCTTGTAATTCCAAGAAAAAAATAGAACTTTGTACCAGGCCAGAACTGTGGAATAAAAAAAGGTGTGTGGTTAATATCTTTTCCAGATGTAAGCCCAAGACTGGAGGGTAATTTTTCCCTCCCACATGGGAAAAACACCTGGAAATATTAGTATACTCTGGGATAAGAAATATTCTTTTACTCTTGTGAGTACTTTTGCAGTTCTACTTAATACTGAAGGGCGATATTAAAAAAAAATTAGAAGTCATTTTCTCTAATTTCATATGGCATATCACGAAATATGATTTTTATTCCAAATAATAGATTTTTATTTCTTAGCTGATAAAAGTTGGCCAACCCAGAGCAGGCAAACAGTAGACAGAGGACTGTTTATCCAGTGATGCAGTGATGGAGGCTGGTTCAGGATATTTACCTTTATGACCTTGTCAAGTCTCCTTCCTTCCCTGAATCTGAGCTTTCACAATAGCAGAATGAAAGGAGTCTTAGTTCATTATAATTCTAAACTTCTATGATTACAATGTTCAGTTAAAATGAGTGGGGGTGGTACAGATAAATATGAGTAATGGAAACATATTAGAGGTTTAAATGGTAGAAGTAGTATTTAGTCTACTGGCTGTAGGCATCATATAGAGCCCTTTTATAAATTCCCAGAAGTGAAACAGTTACCCATTCATGTCTATTTCTCTTTAAACTCTGAGCCAAGGCTTTCCACACTATGGAGCCTTATCCACGAAAGCTACACTCAGGAATTGCAGCCCTCAACTCCCTCCACTTCGTAGCTTTTCTGGGAGGTTTTATACAGTGCACCACACACTGCCATGGTTAACACTTTCCATTCATTGTTATTTTGGTGGTTTCTACTATCATCCCAGTTATGAATAAGATCCACTCTATCAAATCAGGCTGTGAAACAGAGTATAAAGACAGGTTATATTGTGGAACAGAAGCCAGGCAGGTTGTGTATCATTGCTACTTGGCTGCTTTGTCCTAAATTATATAGTCTGTCTGAGACACAAGTCCAAGTTAGGAATATTAAGCATATGTAAGAGTTTACTACTGTGGTGATATATTATTTGTGCACCCTAATAAAACTTATCTGGAGATCAGAGAAAAGAACCAGCCATTATATTAAATGTAGAAGTGAGGCAATGGCAGCACATGCCTTTAATCCTAGCATTCAGGAGGCAGAGATTCATCTGGATCTCTGTTAGTTCAAGGCCACACTGGGAAAAGAGCCAGGCATGGTCGCACATGACATTAATTCCCAGCACTAACTAGTTAACCATAGAGGTCTGGAGGTCTGTACAGACAGACAGGAAGTGATAGAGCTAGGCAGAAAGGTGAAGTGATGTAGCTGAGTAGAGAGGGGAAGTGAGATGGCAGGGCACAGAAAGGATATAAGCATGAGTATACAGGAAGTAGCTTTCTTATTGGCTGAGGACTTCTTAGCAGTAAGAATGTAGCTGGCTTCTTTCTGCTTCTCTGATCCCTCTGTTTTTACCATAATATCTGACTCCAGGGATTTTTTAATTAATAAGACCATTTAGCAATTCATCTTACAGTTTGCTTCAAAACCAAACAATACTACATAAAATACATGTGCTATAAACTGAAAAAAAAAATCCCAGTTCAGAGGTATTTTCTGAGCTTGGATGGAATGGGTTTGACTAGACAACATTGCCTTACACATTGTCTCTTCACAAAGATTGCTAGCAAAACACAGGTTTTCACTTAATGTAACAAGATTATTGCCTCTTCTTTCTCCTTCTGCTTCTCTAAGATGAGCAACACCACAAATCACATTCACCTTTCAAGCTTTGACTGAAATGCTCAGATGATGTGTTCCTTCAGCCTATAGGCCTAGAGTCTCTTAGTCACTTTTCCCTGTGTCCGGTAGAATGTCTGGCAGTCTCCTTTGTGAAGCAGGAACCTGAAGGAGCTTCTTGCCTTGCTTTGGCAAAATTCAGTGGTCATTTTCCTATGGGTTCTGTATGTCCAGTATATGCAACATATTATCAAGCAGTCCAGGCAAGAGCAATTTCTTGCCCAAATGTCTATTTTTGCCATAAAGAAAGCAAACTGCATATGGAGTTTCTTCAATGCCCATCATCTTCTTTGTAGTAATTGGTGCTGCCAGGAGCAAATGAGTCTCATTGTCCAGAAAAGTCTAAGTTCTTAAAACATTTTAAGTGCCATATTCTGTAAGCCTTTGAGTGTTTGAAGATTATCTCCTTAATTGAAATATATCTTTGTATACCTAAAAACTTAACATGACTATAAATTTGAATATTAATTTGTACTTCTTAACTATACATTACATTTTTAAATTAATTACATAAACATAATACCTTAAACAAGAGTAAATATATACATATAATATAACAAAATTAAATTTGTATCAATAAGCCAAAATCTATAACAGAGTAAAACATTTCAACCAAGTTGTTGCTCTTTAAAAGTAGATTCACTAATCTACCCTTTTTCCCTATAGTATCTATATCCCCCTTTTCTTCTTCAGAAAGAGATTGCATTTATAATCAACCTCCTTTAAATGAAAGTAAACATTTATAAACAATATTTTTGGAATTTGGGTGTAGCTTCTCCTACTACTTCCTACTCATTGGGGGCACTGGCAATTTTATGGGGATCTTGAGAAAATTAAGAATTATAGTTAAATCTTGGCTGTAGTAGTCTGTGAGGTTGTATTGATCTTTCAGAGGGCCTTGGCTGATCAAACCATATTAGCTGGAAGCAATCCACAGGTTCTCATCTTCTGTGGAAACAAAAGTATAACCTCTTTTCCAAAGCACTGTACCCTTAGACACAAATTTTGAAGTCAAGATACCTTTAACATATGCATATTGGTTTAACTGAGTAGCCTTTACAATCAAATGTCTCTCTCCAGTTAAAAATCCCCAAAACAGTATATTCCAGACTCTGTGTGATTTCCATCTTTACATGGCTCAATTTTTATTTTACTTTTACTGTCTCTTTAGAGACTTTATTTTTTTAAAACTATTTCTTTATATAACTGCATATGCTCCTTTTTCTCTCTCTTCCAAATCTACGTTCATTTTTACACACACTGTAAACCGTATAGAGTTTTACTCCATCTGAATCTGTCTTATTGTGAATCTATAATCCTTCTCTGACCAGGAGAGTTTTTAAACTGCTAAGCTGCATGACTAGGACCAACATGGTATCCATGGCTGCTGACTCTGCCCAGCTTCCCAACATGGTGGAGGTATGGCTGTTGCCAACTCCCGGAAGCAGTGGGTCTATGCCTCCAACTAGCAGTGTGTAACCCAGAAACTTTTTTTCCTGTTCTAGTAAAAGCTAAATCTGCAATACAGCTTTCTGCATGGCTTGGAAACACTTCTGTGTACCTTGGTGGGAATCCACCATGCTGTAGATCAAGCTCACATGCCGTGAACCTGCCATACTGTAGCTCAAGCCTGCATGCCATAGCATCTCTGTGTCACAGCTTCCCTGAGAGACACAACTAGAAAGCTCTTTTTAGCTCCATTTTAGAACCTTTTTTAAATCTTTCTCAGGTTTTGGGTAGAAATTCTTGCTACCATGACTGGTGCCAAAATGTAGTCATAAATTTCTCTGGTCCCAACCAGCCCCACAGTCCCATGTTTCACTGGTCCTGCCTGGTCCCACAGTCCCATAGCCACTTATCAAATAATCACTCAGAGGCTTAATATTAACTTCAAATTCTATGAGCTATTGACTCAGGTTTCTTGCTAGCTAGCTCTTACAACTTAATTCAATCCATTTCTATTAATCTATGCATTACCATGTAGCTTCATGTCTTACCAGTACTTGTACATCTTGCTTCTCCTGGTGGTGGCTCACAGTATTTCCTGACTCTGTCCTTCTTCTTTCTAGCATTCCTAGCTTGCTTGTCCTACTTATATTTCCTGCCTGTCTATTGATCAATTAATATTTTATTAAACCAATTTGAGTGACAAATCTTTACAGTGTACAAGACCATTACCCCACAGCGCTTTTCAATCTATCCCAACTATTTGTGTGTGTGTGCCCTGCAAAATCTTTCTTTTTAATCTGCTTAAAATGGCATAACTTCTTCTCATAGTTAAGCCTTCACATCTTTAAAGACCAAGTTAAGTTTAATGGCTTCCATAGATCTCTTCAGTGACCTTCAGTCCAACAATCTCAACTTACTCTGCTCTTAAAATGGCAACACTTTCATTGTATTCTGCTGTAACTGCTTTATTGCTGTTGGCTATGCTTTCCCGTGATTTGAAGGCATGTCCCATAGTGAGTAGACATCGGTGTAACCCTAATCCAGTTTCTTCAAATTCATAGTTTCCCTTAGCATAAATGAAGCAATGGCCTTCAATGTACTTTCAAAAGCCATCTCCTGAAAATCTCCAGTCTCCAGGACACTGTCCTCAGACTTGTGGGGCTGCTTTGGCATCCTAGATATTACGCCTATTCTTAGACCCTTACCTTCCCTCCCCGTTCACTTGATCTGCTAAGCAAGGGTAATAAATTGATAAAATCCAGCAACTTGTCTGAGACTTAC
Organism: Peromyscus leucopus; assembly: GCF_004664715.2. Taxonomy (NCBI): domain Eukaryota; kingdom Metazoa; phylum Chordata; class Mammalia; order Rodentia; family Cricetidae; genus Peromyscus; species Peromyscus leucopus. The sequence goes on from NC_051070.1 coordinate 687,312, forward strand.
AGAACTCCATAATATAAATTGTAATCCAAAAGTCCCCTACGTGTTGTCCTAAACCTGCTTGGAATCATGTGCCATCTGAAATTGCATAATTGCTTATCCTCTTCACCTCTGTCATTTCGCGGCTTCTGTGTTAGTCTTTCTTGGAAACACATATTTTAATATTAATTGCAAAGATAAAGAGAGATATTTATCTCTGCGTTTGATTCTGGGAATTCTAAACTATGAGAGCATATCAAATAAGAAAACTATTACCTGTTTCCAAAAATATAGTTATAAAGATTCACTGAATCAAGTGTTTTACAAAAATAACAAACAAAAGACAAATCATGTATATGTTTTTATTTTGTTATAGAGCATCATAAAAGTTTACAGATAAATCATCTTAGGAATAATTTTATTTTAAAAAAAGACAACTATTTCTGGCTAATTCAGGATATTTCTTGGAAGTCAATCCAGTGTTCTCTTGAGACTATGTGAGAATGTTTTGAAGACTAACAAGGACATTCTTATTCAACATCACCTTCCATTTCATTTTCACACTAAAATTGGAATCCTTAGTCTCCTGGTGGTTTAGTAATTAGACATTATCATAGCTGTGTTTTGAAACTGAGTTTTGGCCTGGAAATGGAAAATTTTCAGTTCCCAATATAAAAATATTTGTTTGCCTCACTAAAAATGTCCATTGTCTCAAAAGGATGTAATGTTCATGCAAAGTGTTTAAATCTTAGTCTTAAACAATTGAAGTTTTGAACTAATCAATGTTTACTTAATTTATTAAATAAATACTAATTGAATAGCCTTCTAGATAAAAAACGAATAAGATACAACAATGTATATGAATACAAGATTAGGTAACTTCAAAGGATTCAAAATCTGAATAAAATATGTATTCATAAACAATTACTAAGAGATAGTGCTAAATGAAAAAGCCAGATTTTCCCCATAGGAAAGAAAATGTTAATGTGAAATAATATCTGAGGTGAATAGTTTTCATATCTTCTAGAAGTTTCTTCTCAGATATTAGTATTCTCCAATAGTTTTAGTTTTTGTTTATGCTTGATTCTACCTATAATCCAATTGTGCATCACAAAACCAGTTGTGCATATTACCATTCATATTACTAGAGTTAAAGAGCTGTGTAAAACACACACACACACACACTGTATTTCTTGAGGAATCCACAAAGAGGCTGAACAGTCCTTCAAACAGTCTGCTTGCTTTTCCTCTTTTATAATACATTTAATCTTTACTGTTTTTTCTCACAGACATATCTCTCAACAAATCCTAGAAGATTCTGAATACATTTCACCATTTCTGCTGTTGTCACTCGTCACATCAACCTGTTCTCTTGCCAGAACTGCAAAAGGCAGTAAGTCAGGCTTCCTTGGTTCTTCCCTTATTTAATGCACCTTAGCCAACACCTTGGCCAGAGCAATCATTAAGGCACAAATGGTTTATTTCACTCTGCTGCTGACAAATTTCTTATTTCAATAACCCACAAGCTCTTACATGATCCACATGCACCTGCTTATGTGCCTCATCCTTTTCTCTTCTCTCATCTGCTCGCTCTCATTTCCAGACACATTGAACTCTTTGTTCTTCCATAAGGTTGCCATGTGTAATTCACTTAAATTCCTGGGCATGCTAAGCTCTTACCATCCAGTATATTCTTCTGCCACATGTTATTTTAAAAGAATATAAAACATATAAAATTATTTTATATAGTGCACCAGACTATTTACTTAATTTAGGTTAACATGAACTTCTAAAACTCCTTTGCAGCAATGGACTCACAGTATGCATACATCCCACAGTTAGTAACTGGAAATATAATAATAGGTCATATAAATATTAATGCACAGCACGCTAACACTCTAGGTTGGGAAATTTAAGGTCATTTCAGAACTCACTAGTGGCATCTTGAATCCACAAATCTTCCTTTGTTTTTACTTCATAATCCTCATGATGTTGGCTATAGACTTGCCCTATGTCAAGTGCGAACTGCAACAACCTTGTTTACAAGTGTATTGTTAGGCAGGAAGCTGTCCATGCCTTTGCCTGGGCAACTACTAGACAAGGGAATGGAATTAGTCCTTTGCCAGCTGGAGTGTGTGATTGGCTCTCATGTGGAGTAATATATGCCCAAGATGAGAGAGAACATGCACAATGAAAAAGTAGGCATTATTGGCATTTACTAATAGAGAAATTTGGATAAGTCTAAGGTCTACAGATTTGTTTGCTTTGACATTAGTTTATTTTTCTCTCACAGATATATATATCTGCAGTTTTTGTTTTATTTAATAGCAATCAAACATATTTGCTAGGTGTTGCCATTTGGCAATCTTATTTTAGGTTCTGAGCATACAAAAATGAACAAAACATCCTTAATGTCTTCCCCTAAGAAACTGACACAAAATAAATTGAAAACTTGTTTTTTCTAAAGTTCAGTTTATTTCTGATAACCTTTCTAGGTTAGAAAACTGAAATCTTACACAATTTCTTCAGTGGAAACAGTTCACTAAAACTTCCTTTTTTTGTTTTTGTTTTGCTTGCTTTTCAAAACAAGGTTTCTCAGTGTAGTTTTGGTGCCTGTCCTGGAGCTTGCTCTGAAGACCAGGCTGGCATCAAACTCACAGAGATCCACCAGCCTCTGCCTCCTGAGTGCTGGGATTAAAGGTGTGCACCACCACCGCCTGGTTTAAAACTTCCATTTTGATACTCCTCAGTTGAGTAATTTATAACAGACAAGAAGATGGTAACATAGTTTCTGTCAATCATTCCAAATTCGAGGTACATGGAAGTCTAGGAAAAACTAATGTGGAATACTTTTTTACATGAATTACATTGAGTTAGAATCACTTAAAGGAACAAATAATTGTTCTTTTGTGCATCAAATTAAGTTTGTAAAAATAATAACATATTTGAAGGCATTAATATTTAAAGAATTAAATGTTAATGTAATCAATGAAAATTCAGAAATACAGCTATATATGAGGGAGCCTTTCAAAACCAGGCAATTTTTCCTATGAATGATGATAATGAACTTGGACATAAATAATAGGAACACTCATAAAACCAATATTATCCAATAAATTTAAAATTCTTAAGAATGGACTCTGCATGAAATGGCATGAAAGCTATTTCAGAAAAGAATCCATAAATTTATTGCTAACTATTAAATTAGACATCAATGAAAAAGCCTGTGTCACACTCCTGGATAAAAAGATGAAATATCACAAAGATGTCAGCTGCTCACAGAGTAACACTAAAGCTTAATGGAATGCCACTCAAAATCTTCATGTGCTACATTTTTGGACAACATAAAATGGTTCTAAAATTAATTTTCAAAAAATAGAAAAGGGCATTAATAATTGAAGTTAGCAGATGGACTTTTTCTTCCAACTATTTGGCATGTTTTATAAGGAAAATAGTTAAAATAGGATGGATTTTATCCAAGAGTAGACATTTTTGTCACACCAAAGAAATGATAGCACCAAATGAGAACTTCCATTCAAATTTTAATCCATTCTAGTGTAAAGCTGAATATTTTGTCAACTATTTCTAAAAATAAGAGAAAATGACCTTACATCATTTCAAAAAACTAAAATCAAGTCAGTAAATTCTTCACTTGATAACTAACTAAATTCTAGCTGGGACAAAGACAGATCTAAATTTATAAAGATGGCTAATGTGAGAAAATTCACAAGAGGAAGGCTGATTGGATAGGATTCATTTAACCTTTTTTCCCTTGAGATAGGGTCTGCTATGTAGAGTGACACTGAATTTATTATTCTCCTGCCTCATCCTCAGCCTCCCAGTGTAGGGATTATAGATAAATGTCACTAGGCCTGGTTTCATTTCATTTTGATACATCACTAACAATAGAGTACTGGGAAATACATATAATTTATGAAAAAATTATTAGTAATCTCTTAAGATTTTTAAATTTTGGAAATAGTTCCATTATAAGAACCTACAAGTGTTAAAATCATTAAAGACAAAAGTTATGTATTCTTATGTTCATTATATTCAACTCCTCAAAACCATCATATACTGTAGCAGCATACATCTCATCAAGCTTTACAAATCAATAAACAAATGCTAATATCCAATAAAATTGTACAAATTTTAGTAAGATAAAAGTCTTAAGACATTTAATAAGAACTATGTACAAAGATAGCTTATGGGTATAAGACTGCTAAGTAAGGTAAGAAGCTAAACAAAGTGGCATGACTTCCCATCATTTGGTTTGGTAAACTCTGTAGACAGTGATGGGATGGGGCAGGTGCATCTGTACACTATTAGTGAGTACACACTCTAAAATTCTTGGAAGCAGCCCACACCCATGACCCCATGTGTGATAGTGCACACTGTGTTCTTTCTGCACAAGGCTCCTGGCTGACAGAGTCGTGGAGCTGACTGACATTCAGACCTCACTCTCAGAAGCATCCCTGAGGAGTACTAAGTCATAATTCTATAAAAAGGATGTTATATTCCTCACAGAAAATTTAAGCTAAGAGTGGCTCTATCCAAACACATATCAAATATCCTTTTGCCACATTGTGTGATATGCGGGGACTTTTTCCAAATTATGACAGAGACACAAAGTCTCAAGGATGCTTATATCAGCAGCAGCCTTTACACTGACACCCAAATCAGTTTTTCTATATGTGCTGTTCATTGATGGTTAATTTTAGCAACCTATGGGATATCCAGCTAGATCACAGATTTCTGCTGACTAGCTCACAAAAATATTTTGCTGAGTAAACCATGCTTTTATTGATACCATAACCATATCCATCATCTAATTCAACAACAGTAGCACTGTCATATTTACCATATTATTTATTAAAAATATAAATATTTAATATAACAGTAACAGGCTCTATTTGGAGACAAGGTATACAACAATGAACTAAGAAGGGAGAAATTGTGATTTCAAATACATTTTGTATTAAAAAAAAAAAACTAAGAAGTAGAGGATAAATGTGTTGTTGTTTGCTCTTGTTCTTTTTGGGAGGCCTGCCACCCAGATTGCAAATAAATTACACAGTCACACATGAAGCTTTTTTTTTTTTTTTCTTCAAGACTGGGTTTCTCTGTGTTGTGTTTATGCCTGTCCTGGATCTAGCTCTGTAGATCAGGCTGGCCTCAAACTCACAGAGATTCACCACGTGGCACCACCACCCGGCTGGGGGCTTATTCTTAATTGCCAGCGTTCCTTAACTAAAATTATCCCATCTATCTTTGACTTTAGTTGTTTCCAGTCCTCTTCTGTAAATCTTACTCTTACTCTGTGGCTTGCTGTGTAGCTGAGTGGCTGACCCATGGTGTCCTCCTCCTTCCCTGGCTATTTCTTTTCTCTTAGATCTCACTTTCTATTCATTCTCTCTGCCTCTCAGCCCTACCTATCCTTTCTTCTGCCCTGTTATTGGCCATTCAGTTCTTCATTAGACCATAAGGTATTTTAGACAGGCATAGTAACACAGCTTCACAGAGTTAAACAAATAAAACATAAACAAAAATAATACACCTTAAAATAATATTCTATAACATTTCCCTCTTTATGTCTAAAAAGAAAAGTTTAACTATGGTATCTTATAACTTCATACAACAAAAACAATTATCAAGTAAGAACTAATTTATAATATTCAGTCCATTTACATTTAGCAAATTCAGAGAAAGCACTCCATCACCCATATATCTTACTGACTCCAACTCTGATCTTTCAGCTTTCACCCTGATATCTGGCTCTGGGTTTTTTATTAAAAGACTATCTTCTACATGTTGACATCCAGTTATGCCAGCACCATTTGTTGAAGATGCTTTCTTTTTTTCATTGTAGAGTTTTGGCTTCTTTGTCAAAAATCATACATTCATCAGTGTGTGGATTAATGTCAGGATCTTCAGTTTGGTTTCATTGGTCCACATGTCAGTTTTTATACCAGTACCAGGCTGTTTTTATTATTGTAGAGCTTGAAGTCTTCTGTGGATATTGCTCTGTATAAATAAAATGTTGATTGGCCAGTAGCCAGACAGGAAGTATAGGCAAGACAAGCAAAGAAAAAAATTCTGAGAACAGGAAGGCTAAGTCAGGGAGACACTGCCAGCCACCACCATGAGTACCAACATGTAAGATAAGGTATAGATTTATAAAAATGGGTTAATTTAAGATGTAAGAACTAGATAGCTAAAAGCCTGAGCTATTAGGCCAAAGTGTTTAAATAATATAAAAGTCTGTGTGTTTATTTTATAAGTGGGCTGTGGGACTACCGGGACTTGGCGGGAGCTGGAGAGAGGCTCCCCAGCTACAGAAGTCTTGGATCATGATGCCTCCAGAGGTTGTTTTACTGAACAGGATTCTTTTGGCTATCTGAGGTTTTTTGTTTTTCCATATGAAGTTGAGTATTGTTCTTTTGAGGTCTGTGAAGAATTGTGTTGGGATTTTGATGGGAATTGCATTGAATCTGTAGATTGTTTTTGGTAAGATTGCCATTTTTACTATGTTAATCCTACCTATCCATGAACATGGGAGATCTTTCCATTTTCTGACATCTTCTTCAATTTCTTTCTTCAGGGACTTAAAGTTCTTGTCATACAGGTCCTTCGCTTGCTTAGTTGTCCTTCAACTGAAGAATGGATAAATAAAATGTGGTACATATACACAATGGAGTACTACTCAGCAGAGAAAAACAATGGCATCATGAGGTTTGCAGGCAAATGGATTGAATAGAAAATATCATCCTGAGTGAGGTAACCCAGACTCAGAAAGACAAACATGGTATGGACTCACTCATAAGTAGATACTAGATATAAAGCAAAGGATAACCAGACTGCAACTGACAACTCCAGGGAGGCTACCTAGTAAAGAGGACCCTAAGAGAGACACAGGGATCACTCAGTGATAGAGGAATGGATGAGATCTACATGAGCAAACTGGGGGTGAGGGGGGGTGGGTAATGGAGGGCAAGGGTCGGGGAAAAGAGAGCTTAGGGGAGCAGGAGATCCCAGCTGGATCAGGAACAGAGTGAGAAAATAAGGGAAGAGGTACCATGATAAATGAAGACTCCATGGGAATAGGAAGAAGCAGAGTGCTAGACAGGTCCCCAGAAATCCACAAAGATGCCTCTACCATAGACTACTGGCAATGGTCAAGAGAGTGCCTGAGATGACCCACTCTGGTGATCGGATGGCCGAACACCCTAACTGTCATGATAGAACTTTTATCCAGTGACTGATGGAAGCAGATACAGAGATCCATGACCAAGCCCCAGGTGGAGCTCCAGGAGTCCAATCGATGAGAGAGAGGAGGGATTATATGAGCAAGAGATATCAAGACCATGATTAGAAAAAGCACAGGGACAAATAGCCAAACTAGCAGAAACTCATGAACTGTGAACCAATAGCTGAGGAGCCCCCATGGAACTTGACTAGGCCCTCTGGATAAGAGAGATAGTTGATTAGCTTGAACTGTTTAGGAGGCCCCCAGTCAGTGGAACCAGGACCTGTCCTTGGTACATGAGCTGGCTTTTTGAAACCTAGTGCCTATGTTAAGACACTTTGCTTAGCCTTGGTTCAGGGAGGAGGGGATTGGACTTGCCTCAGCTGAATGTACCAAGCATTCCTGACTCCCCAGGCAAGACCTTGCCTTGGAGGAGGTAGGAATGGGGGTGGATTTGTGGGGGAAGACTGTGGGGTGGGAGGAGGAAGGACAGGGGAATCTGTGGCTGATATGTAAAATGACTAGAAAATCTCTTATATAAAATTTTTTTAAAAAAAGAAAGAAATACATGGGGCATTAAAAAAAAGATCATCTAAGAGTCGAACAACATAAATAAATCATATAATACCAATGTTTTTGGATAAGGCTTTTCAGCATCTTGGGAAGATTCAGATATGTTGCATATACCAATAATTAACTGTTTTAAGTACATCTCCAATTTCTTAGACTAGACTAACTCATTTAGTAGAGAATTCTTATTTCCCAAGCAGATTTGGTACAACTAGTTGGCATATGTGAAGTTGTTCATTGTTTTCTAAAAACAAAAAACTTAGAGTGGAGATTTGGATTAGTCATCACTTATGAAATTATACCTCAGGTTTTACAGCATTAATTTATATCCTTCTGATATCTTAACAAAGAGCACATAGCATTTACTAAACCATAGCTCTAGTTTGTCACCCTGCTGAGCATTATCTTCATTGTTTTATTGACTATTTTATTTCTAGTATTCTTTTTTGTTTTGCATGTGTATGTATGTGTTATGTATGTGTTTGCATATGAGTCTATGCATAAATGTGAAGGTGGATGTAGACATGTATATGTATGTATCTCAGAGGCCCAAGGTTGGCTTTGGGAGTATCTTCATTGGTCACTTTCTACTTTTATATATTGAAGCAAGGTCTCCCACTTGAACCCAGAGCTAGGTTTAACCAGCCAGCTTTTCCCAGGAACCCTCTATCTCTGCTTCCTGAGCACTGGAATTACATCAATTTTGGAAATACAAACTCTAGTCCTCATATTTGAGCAACAAGTGCTTTATTCTTTAAGCCCTCTCACTAGCCTCTCCAATCTATCTTATTTTTCTTAAAAGAAGAGGAAGAGAGGAAAAAGTAGATGCACTCTTGAAAACAGCACAAAGTTTAGGAGCCTCTTGACAGCAAGGATTGGGTCCCATTTTCCAGTGAGTTTCCCCATTCTAAGTAACTGCAGGGACTGATATAAAAAGGCTTCTTTTTGATTGACCTTCTCTAGCTCTTCAGTTTGAAAGATAATGAATTGTTTAACAAACTTTTGACTGCAAATACTTGAAAATTATAAGGAATTAACACTTGCATTCAGAAGGTTACCTCAGTATTAGGACATGACTGTGCCAAGGCTTGCCCCTTTCTCTAGGTCTGGGTGTTCTTTGAATACATTTCAGGGAATCAGAATAAACAAAGAACAAAGTCAAGATGTCCCAATTTCAGGTTCTATGATGAAGATTCTAATGTCTACAGAGAAGCAGTTAGTACATAGACAAGTTGAAAAGTGATACATAAGGAACAGCCTATTCTAAAAACTGTCTTCTAGTGTCCCCAGATTGATTTCTTTTTCCTGAGCACAAACACTTTACTTCAGATGACTTTGTGTACATCACTATGCCTGATAATTACTCTTAATAAACTAATCAGATGATTTTATCTTTAAAATAAGAGGCATAATATCATGTTTTGATCCAAATAAGTATTTGCTGGTCATTGTGAAGAAAATTCTTTTTAAGCTTGTTTTCTCTAGCTGTCTATTTGCACTTCTGTAGCAGGAATCTTAAAAGTAGTTATTAATAAAATCAAACCTGAGGCGAGTTATTGGGGTCCATGCTGGTAGATCAGAGAGACAGAACAAGCCATAGCTATCTCACCTCACCGGATCCTCATCTGGTCTTGTCTCCTCAGACTGGAGGCCTCTGAGTCCTCATCCGAATGGGTCCCAGCTGAACTGTGTTGCTCCAAAGCCTGAATGCTTAACCAGCCACATGCTTAACCAGCCAAATGCTTAACCAGCCCAAACCTTAGCCAGCCAAATGCTTCTAGTTTCTGGTCCTCACGCCTTATATATCTTCCTGCTTTCTACCACCACTCCCTGGGATTAAAGGCTGGCTTTCAGGGATTAAAGGCGTGTCACCATGCTTGGCTGTTTCCAATGTGGCCTTGAACTCACAGAGATCTAGAGGGATTTCTATCTCTGGAATGCTAGGATTAAAGGTGTGAGTGCCACCATTTTCTAGCCTTTGTATCTAGTGGCTGTCTGTTCTCTGACCCCAGATAAATTTATTAGAGTACACAATATTTTGGCGAACACAATACCACCACATTTCCCCTCTTTTTGTCTAAAATTAAAAAAGCTTATAACTAATACAAGAAAAACTATCTAATAAGTATATACAATATATACAGACAAAATTACATTAATGATGTCTAGTCCATTAACATTTGACAGATTCAGATAAAAACTCCATTATATATATTAACAATGTCCAGTCCAGTAACATCTGATAAACTCAGACCAAAAAATTTTCATTACTTATCTTATTTAAAACAAGTAGTTCTTTTTAAAAGTAGATTCCATAATCTCCCTTTTTATCTTATCATACCCATATTCTTTTTTCTTTCATAATACATTCAGTAGTCTACCTTTTGTCATTTTTATATCTTCCCCTTTTCTTCAGTGTAGATTCAATGATCTACCTATTTATCCTATAATTTATCTTCTTTCTCAGAGTAGATTCAATGATCTATCTCATATCTTATTCTCTTTTTCTTTTTGCTTTCTAGGGGTGAAGATATCTTTAGGGAATCTTGAAAAGAAAATTTTGGGGTTAATTGTCAAGTCCTGTATCATTTGTCCATTCTCTGCATAAAAGGAAAGTTCAGGATGGACTCTAGCTTGTGTCAAGTTGACACACAAAACACACAGTACAACTCAGTAATTTTTAATTAGAGTAAATTCCTCCTAAAAGTCTCAAAAAGCTTACAAGATAGCAAGCAAATAAAGGACAAGAAAGAACTCAGAGATTTGAACACCCATGGAAGGCATCTGTCAAATCCTGGTGAGTGTAAACTGTGCTTTCACAGCTTGGGAAGGAAGCAGAAGCGCTGCCATGGTTCCATTAAAGTCCACAACCTGGGGAGTCAGAGGCTGTAGGGAAATCTGCCCAGGAGCTGGGTGAGAGAGCTTATACCCTGAGCCTGCACTGATAAAGGCTTCTAGACAAAACTCTCTCAGGAAGTCAGAAAAAAATGGAAACCATTAATTAGTCAGACTTGAACTATAAATTTTTACTGTCTTTAGATGTTGCATCCTATCTAGAAAAATCATTTTGATCTTAAGCCCACAACAATTTTGTGAAGAATTTTTTTAGAGATTTCCTAAAGAAAGGAGAAGGGGAAAAAAAAAACAGTCCAAGAAAAATAAAAAGACACTTTTTGTGACAATATACAGGAAGGATAACAATAAAAGATAACAAAAACAAAGTCTTCAGATATTGGAGATGCCAAATGTTAATATTCAAACCCTGGACAAAAGGCTGAAGTGCCTATTTGACATATCAAAGCTGGACCTGACTGCTAGGTTCTCCCAGCATCCCTGAGTCCCTACCTGCTACTGGGTATGGCTTGAATACCCTGCCCTCTACCCTGAATTCTCCAGCCCAGGGGATGGGTTGCCCTTCGCCCAGAGGCTCTTCCCTACATAATCCAGACATTTTGGTTACCTACCCCATTTTTGGACCTGACTGCTCTTCCCTCTCTTCCCTCTCCTTCCTTCTCTCCACATGGCCCCCAGCTCAGCCCGGTCATGAACACTCCATGCTTTCCCATATATCTACAGTAAGTTTTCTCCTCCACCATCCCTAGCAGCAGTCATGTCCTTTCCTTTCTTTCTTATTTCTTTTTTTTTTTCATTCATCTGGTTCCAAAACCACCAGAGTGGCTTAAATGAGTTCCCTCTGTTAGTATTCTGACCCGCCCCTTGGAGACCCACCCATAAAGTCCCCTTTAAAAAAGAAAACTAACCCCCTCCATTTCCACAAGCTGTGCACCCTCGTCCCCTCTCTCCCCTCTTCTCTCTTTCCCTCTCCCCCTTTCTTCCCCCTACCAAAATAAAACTACTCATTGAGCCCTGCCTGAGTGGTGTCTCTGTCTCTCACCCCCTGTGGGGCACCTTGGCTCTACCAGCCAAAGCCTCCCACATGGCTCCTCTGAACCAAACTGCCGTTCATTATATGGGTCATTGGCTTCTGCTGGCTTTTGCCACGCACCACATTTGACTCTAGAATCCCCCTCTTGAGCCACTCCGCCCCCACCCACCTTAACTAACCATCCATCTCTCCTCTCCTACTCAGTAAGTGTCTTCTCTCTCAGCTACACCCTCTTGGGCTCCCCAACACATGGGCAAATACTTCTACACCCTTGTAGGCCTCCCTCCAGATGGGCATACCCTTGCTATGTCCTTTGGGATCCTCACTACATGGGCATATGCCCTGCAACATCCTTTGGAGCCCCCCACATGGGAAAGTCTATTTACTAAGACACTTGGACTTCTCAAGCTGTTTTCTCCTCTACCTGCTCTAACCACTTGCCTCTCCCTTTCTACTGGGTAAATGTCACTATACAGTTCCCTGCTTTGTCTGCTTTTACTAAGAAAGCCACACTGGTATGGCAAGAAGCTTCCTCTAGCCCTCTGGGGCCCCCATCATGTGGAAAAGGACGCCTCTCCTCTGTGATTTGGGACATTTCTCTCTGACAAGTCTCTCAGTCCACTTGGGGATGCCCTTGGGGAAATTCTTGTTACCATGACACTTCCTCTTCACTTCCTGATGTCTCCTCTCAGCTCCTTCCTGGAACTTCCTCACCTCCCCCTAGGAGCTGACTACAAACTCCAGGTTCTATGACCTTTTCCTTGACCCCTTTCCCCTCAGAGCTGTCTGTTCTATCTCTTCTAGTGCCCTTCTAGGCCTACAGTTTGGGAGTGTCTTTGCCTCCTCATGGGAACTGCCTGCTAAGTTCCAAAGCTTCTCTGTGCTCTAGTGGCTTCTGCAGTATTGGAACCCTCCCTCAGGTGGAATTCCTGCTTGTTCCTCCATGTCCTTTATGGCTACACTCTTCCCTGTCTCTTAGCTGCCTAATCCTCTCTATGGCAGAGTTCTTTTTCTTTTGTGGCCCTTCCTCCTTTTCTCCTTAGACTCAATTCCTTTCTCAGACTCACAGATGATCTCCTCCTGAAAACTGCTTGCCCTCAGCAAATCTTGATGGCCAAAGACAACAGACTCAAAGTTGGAAATTCTCAGATTATAACACCTTCTGCCACTGCACAAGCAGATGACCCTAAAGTCTCTTATCTCAAAGGTTTTACAACTTCCTACTCCTAAATCTTTTACCTCTATGATATGTCTGTGCTCTGTTAAAGAAATCTTTTAAACAGTCTTTATCTCCAAATTGATTAGTAAGTTCACTGGGTATGATTATAGAATCTGCAGAAACTGTAACAAAATTTGGCTTAAAACTTATATCAAAATCTTATAATTAAAACCTATATAAAGTACTGGAGGCTAGACTGGTCCTAGTTGTTATGAATGATGCACACGTGAAAAAAAGAATATAACTTCTTCTTGGCACCTCATGGCAAGACCAGGGTACCCCACTCATGCGGGGACCCATGCTGGCATGCTGGGCAGGGGCAGCAATGCAGCCGCAAGCTGGGCAGATGCACACTATGAGGGCATGGCAGCGGCAGCGGCCAGTAATTCACACCCCAGGTACTGCATCCACGTGAAGAGTTTATTGTAATCGATGAAGAGAAAGATAGGAAAGAGAGAGGCAGAGAAAGAGAAAGAGGGGGGTCTGAGGGGTGCACACCTTGTGGAAAGAAAATTGAAAAAGAGAGAGAAAGGGGCAGAGTTTTTCCTTAAAAAGATGCTTTTGCATCAGGACATATGGAGGCCTCAAGGGCAGGATTTCAAGGGGGTAAGTCAGAACATTCACACTAGTGTCCACAGAGGCCAAGCCAATTTAGGGACCCCAGCCTACCCAACACACCCAAACTTCACTCCCTCCCTTGGGCTCTATATCCTGGCCTACAACTTCAGAAGATTTCTGCTTTACCAGAGGCCAGGCCAGATCTAGGGACTACAGATAAGACATGGCCTATGATCTACTAAACCCCTTTAAGCCTGCCCAACAACCCCAGGCTTTGCCCCTATGGTGGTTTGAAAGAAAATGGCCCCCAAAGGGAGTAGCACTATTTTTTTTTGCTGTTTTTAAGATGTATTTATTTCTTATTCTCCTTCTATCATACATTACATCCCCACCAAACACCATTTCCCCTCCTTCCACTCCTCCCAATCCTCCCTCACCTCCTGTCCCTCCCCCCGCTGGATCCACTCCTCCTCTATTTCCCTTCAGAAAAGAGCAGACCTCCAAGGAATATAAACCAAATACAGTCTAACAAGATGCAATAAGACTATGCACAAACCCTCATATCAAGGCTGGATGAGGCAACCCAGTAAGAAGAAAAGGGTCCCAAAAGCAGGCAAAAGAGTCAAAGACATTCCCTAGGGAGTAGCACTATTAGGAGGTGTGTTCTTGTTGGAGGAAGGGTATCCTGTAGGGGTAGGTTTTGAGGTTTCTTTCTTCAAGCTTCATTCAATATGACAGTCAGTTGACTTCCTGATGCCTTCTGATCAAAAAGCCAGCTCCATGTCTGCCTGCATGCTGTCATGCTCCCCATTGTGATGATAATGGACTGAATCTCTGAAACTGTAGGCTACCACCTCAATTGAATGTTTTGTGAGAGTTACTGTGGTTGTGGTGTCTTTTCACAGCAATAAAAACCCTAACTAAGACAGCCCCCTTCCCTGGGCTCCATGTCCCTGCCTACAACTTCAGAAGAAGATTTCAGCTTTATCAGAGGCTAGGCTAAATCTAGGGATCCCAGGTAAGTCATGGTCCACTGCCCACTAACCCTCCTTAAGTCCTGCCCAACAACCCCAGACTGCATCCCCTCTCCTGGGCTCTACATACTATCCCTCACAATCCTGACAGCTTTTCTGGAGGCCAGGCTGGTCCTAGGGATTCCAGATAAGACATCACCCACCACCCACTAAACCCCTTTAAGCTCATCCAACACCCCCAGATTTGACCTCCTCCTCTGGGCTCCATACACTGGTCTACAATTTCAGAAGACGACTTAGGCATTACAGGAGGCCAGGCCAAATCTAGGGAGCCCAGGCTCCAAAATCACCAAAGGAGACACACTACTGCACCTGAAGACTTGCTAGTCACCAGAATCCTTGACCTTTTAGGCCAGAAGACCAGAGAGGAAAAAGAAACCAAGGAACAAAAAAAAAAAAAAAAAAAAAAAAAAAAAAAAAAAAAAAAAAAAAAAAAAAAAAAAAACACCCATACAACAAAGACAAACACGGGAAACTGTTAAAGACCTGAAAATAGAAATAGAAGCAATAAAGAAAACACAAATGAGGGACTCCTGGAAATGGAAAGGTGAACAGGTACTACAGATACAAGCATCACTAACAGAATATAAGAGATGGAAGATAGAATCTCAGGCACTAAAAGCATGATTGAGGGAATAGATTCATCAGTCAAAGAAAATGCTGAATCTAAAAATTCTTAACACAAAACCTCCAGGAAATCTGAGACACTATGAAAATACCAAACCCAAGAATAATAGGAATAGAAGGAGAAGAAACCCAGCTCAAAAACCCAGAGAATATATTTAACAAAATCATAGAAGAAAATTTTCCACACTTAAAGAAAGACATGCCTATAAAGGTACATGAAGTTTACAGAACACCAAATGGATTAACCCAAGAAAGTTAACTACACCCATGAAAACATAGGAAATAATCTCACACTAGCAAAATCCAAAGAAGGGAAACACACACACAGTGCCAACAACAACAAAATAACAGAAATTAACAATAATTGGTCATTAATACCCCTCAATATCAATGGACTCAATTTGCCAATAAAATGACACAAACTAACAGAATGGATACAAAAACGGGATCTATCACTCTGTTGTATACAAGAAACACACCTTGACATCAAAGATAGACATTACCTCAGAGTAAATGGTTGGAAAAAGATTTTCTGATCAAAAGGACCTAAGAAACAAGCAATTCTAATATCTAACAAAATAGACTTCCAACCAAAATTAATAAAAATAGATGATGGAGAGGGATATTTTATACTCATCAAATGACAAATCCACCAAGGTGATGTCTCAATTCTGAACATCTATGCCCCTAATGTAAGGGCATCTATGTTTGTAAAAGAAACATTACTAAAGCTTAAATCACAGATCAAACCCCACATAACGATAGTGGGAAACTTCAAGACACCATTCTCACCAGAGGACAGGTCATTCAGACAGAAACTAAATGGTGAAATAACAGAACTAACAGAAGATGTGAGTCAAGTGGACTAACATTTATCTATAGAACATTTCACCCAAACATTAAAGAATATAACTTCTTCTTGGCACCTCATGGAACTTTCTCAAAAATTAACCATATACTCAGCCACAAAGCAAGTTTCATTTATTTAGATATAACCTGCCAAAAAGGGGAACTCCCCAAAGACAAGGTTGGGACAGGATATTGTTTTGTCTTTCCAGGAGAATAAAAGCATCCATCTAAGAATCTGACTGCTGGACAAATGAGACACCAGAAGAAGGATGAATCATCAAGAGAAAATGTCCCAAGAAAAAGAATAAATTAGCCTAATTATATAGTATACTTCTAGCAGGCTAGAATTTCATAAATCTCAAATGTTTCTTCCTGCTTTTCTCTATGGACATATAAGGCAAATGGTCTTTTTGTAGTCTCAATTCAATTAAAAATTAAAGCTATTTTGGAGTTGGAACATGGCTCTCTCCTTCTCTAAACACAAGCATGATTGCTAAAGGAAAATCCAAGACTTCGGTCTCATGTCAGAAGAGCCACCTTGTATGGGACAAAAGAAAAAAATTAAGGTACTTTTCTATTGCCAGTAATCTCATCATGCTTTTATTTTCATTTGATTCTTTAATACTTTTCTTAAGGTATAAATATTTTCTCCAAATTTATAAGATATATATATATATATATATATATATATATATATATATATTTAAACATTTTGTCATGATATTAATGGTCATATAGTGTACTAACTAATTTTATAAATAAGCTTCATCTAGCTTCTTGTATGTGATTTAGGACTTGATTCTGAAGCAGGTAACTAGGAAGTAACTTTCTGTACCTTAGATGTATTTAACAGAATGTGGTCCTTTAACCTCTCAGAGATCCAATGCATATGGCAATTAAAACATTTGTTTTCTGCAATGAATTATGATTATTCCTGGCAGTGAATTTTTTTTATCATCTTTGAGGTCTCCAAGATGATAGTGGAGCCCTGCACTAATGAATACATTTAGATTGTGGTAATACCACTAAGCTGACAAATACCACCTAAAGATCAACTTTGGAATACAAACTGCTCAGGACAATTTCAAAGTGGTTGGTTAAGATGGTCCAGTATCATAGACTACTCCAGTTGGGACTTCGGATAAGCTCTGCGCTTACCCCTCACACCAGACTGGATAACAGCTACCTCTCCCAAGACTTGACCATTATCTCATTTTTTTCAGGATCCCCTAAAGATGCCATCACCCCCAGATGACAGGAAGTAATCTTAAGACCATAATGCCCACATTCCCAAGAGGTAGGATGAGTGGTTTTGATCATTTGGAGGTTTATGGGTGTTTATCATTATTTAGGGGGATTGGTTGAAAGCTGCTATTGGTCATGGTCAGGGAGGAAACTAAGCAAATGAGAGTAGATTCAGGGATCTCATTCTGAAAAGAAAAAAGAGAGGATATAGGAATGATAAGATAAAAGGTTAGGTTACTGAATATACTTTTAAAATGAAAAGCAACTACTAGTCTCAAATATTTTACATTGGTATAGATTTTTTATATTGATACAAATTTAAGGTTATTTTTATTCACATATGCTGTATATATGTTTCTACTGTTGTTTAAGGGATTGTACCTATGCAGCTCATTTGAAAATGTAATGTAAATCTCTAGTCCATAAAAACTGTTATTACAAACTATTTAGGATAATAAAGAAATGCAGGTTAGTAGTTAGTCAGCTATAACAATAAAGGTTAGAGTTATGTTAGGTGTGTTTTCAAGGTCAAACAGAGATATATTTTAGATAGATGGTCTTCAAACACTTTCAAGATATAGAGAATATGGTATTTAAGATGTTTTAGTAACATAAGGCTTGTCATTACAGTGAGATATGTCTGCTCCTGTCAGCACAAAACTACTTTATGATGGGCATCAAACAACCTCCATATGGAATTTGCTTTTATTTGTGGCAAATTTAGCCATTGGACAAGAAACTATCCTTGCCTCAACTGATGACAGTATGTTGTCCAAACTGGACAAGCAGGACACAAAAGAAGGCAACTGCCAAACTTTGCCAAAACAAGTGGGACAGTCCTTCAAAATTCCTGTTTCACACAACAGTCTGTCAGATATTTTAGGCCTATAGGCCAAAGATGAATACCCAACATTGCAGAGGAACCTCAGGTGACTGTCCAGGCAGCCAGATGTCTCTGTCATTTCTACAGTTTTAGAAGTTGCTTGCTCTGCACTTCCTGTTTACTCAGCTAATATTTTTAACCATCTTGGGTCTCTAATGGAGTTAAAGACTATAGTTATATCAGTTTCTTTGTTGCTAAATTCAGAAAAGAAACTTACAAAAAGAAATGTAAATTTTATACCATTGAGAGACATAAAAGCTTAAGTTGTTTATCTAAGAAAATGTTTTAAGATCTAAAAATATATGTTTAGGATGATAATACAAGTTATGATAGAAAGTGGTTTAAGTATAAAACTTTGGACTCATCAAGTAGAATAGATAATAGAGTAATTTTTCGAAATTGGCAAATACAATGGACGGGACATTGTAAATATAATTCTTACCTGGTGGTTGTTTTTATTGTATATAGTTTTACTGTATTATACTTGAAACCTTTCCTTTTTATTTAGACAAAAAAAAAGAAACACTGTGGGATATTTGATCACACTATGAGTGCTAATGAAGTTAACCTTGAATCAGGGGGTGGAGTCAAGTACAAGCTGATCTAGAATTAGTCATAGAGATTTTGGAGAAAGCAATATATAATAGAGAGTCACAGGAAGGATGAGGGAGGGGCTTGGAGAGATCCATGGCCCCTTTGATCTGAAAATCATGGAGAGAGAGGGTCAGCTGATTGTTCCTCCACCATGCTCTTGATCTATCAGGTTTTTATCCCAATATCTGATTCCTGAGTTTGTATTGGTAATATAATAATTGAGATAAATATTTTATTTAGTAATCTACAAGGGTGACCCCAGCTAAGACTTCTAGCAACAATGGATACATAGCTTGAACTGGCCAGTTCCTATGACCAGGTAGGACTTCAAGAGGAGGAAATGGGAAAACAACCCAGCCACTTAATGTTTGACCTACAGCCTCTCCAGCCTATGTGATGTGCTGAGGTAAAGGTGGTCTAGAGATTGACGAAGTGGCCAACCAATGACTGGTCCAACCTAAAACCCATACCAGCAGTGTAAGCCCACACCTAACACTGCCTCAAGTTCAAGGACCCTGAATCTAATACTTAATATGTTCTATCTAAGATATTATTATATATACTAAGTTGTAACTAAAACTGTTAGTCTTCTATCCCATCAAAAACCTGAGAAGGAACATAATGGTACCTGAGAAATGGAAGATGGATGTAAGCAACTTTCAGGAATCTTTCAAGAATAGACCAAGACAGCTGGCAGTCTGGACCATCTCCTAATGTTTCTCAGCATTGTTGGTGCATTCAAATTGGCTATAGGCCTAGAGTATCTGACAGATCATTTTCAGAAGCAGGAATTCTGAAAGACCATCTTACCCTGTCTTGGCAGAGTACAGTGGTCACTGTCTTTATGTCCTGCTTGTCCAGAAAGGACAGCATTGCATTTGTACTGTCAGCTGTCAAGGCAAGGGCAGTTCTTTGCCCAGTATGCCATTATGTGCCAAGAAGACAAACTTCCAAATGGAAATGTCGTAGAAGCCCAACGTTCACTCGGGATCAAATTGGTGTAGCCAGGAGCAATTGTGTCTCATGTCAACAGAATTCTAAGTTATTTCAATGCCATATTCTCTAGGTCTATGAAGTGTTTGAAGATTAACTGTCCATCTGACCTATGTATCTGTAAATCTGGATAACCTAACTAATGTAACTATAGAGATGACAGGCATAGGTGACTATAAATCTATAAGTCTTATCTACTGAAATAACCTAAGGACTAAGGCTTCACATAAACAAGGTAAACAGTCTATAAGCAAATGTATGGTAAAGAACGATGACTTCAAAATTGTGATAATGCACAAGATATTTATAACAGAGGTAGGAATATATAGTGCGATATGCAATATGACAATAATCTTAAATATATATCAATATACCGAATATCCTAAACAGAAGTAGAACATACATAAAGTATGACATATATAAATTTACATTTGTATCAATATAAAAATATTTCAAATAAGAGTAGAAATATATGTACATTATAACAAATATAGTTCTGTATTTGTATCAATATACAAATTATCTTAAACAGGAATATAAAAATAGTTTACATTTGTATCAACATATAAGAATCCATAACAGTACAAATTATAGTGCAAATTATCTAAGGTTGCTATTTTACTAAATTTGTTTACTAGTATATACAATGATCTACCATAATATCTTATACCTATCCATTCCATTTCTTCTTTTTCCTTTTTGTTAGAATATTAAGTCTAATATTTTCTTACACCCCCAACCCTATAACCATCATCCATAACCCTGAGAATTATGAAACCTAAGGGAGAAGGGGCGTCATTTTCTTAGAATTGTTTCCTGCCGTTTAGGGGGTGATGTTATCTCTATTGGGTACTGTGAGAAAGTTCAAATAGTTAAATCTCAGTTAGACTAACTGTAGGTTATGCAGAGAGTCTTAGAGTAATGAGTAAGATTGTCTGAAATTCTGGCAAGAAGTGTAGTATGATGATGATTACCATGGCATCATTCTGGATTGGGTAGAGTTGTTGTTTTTGGGGCCCCATCTTCCTTCTGGAGACTTCCAAGATTGCTATTGGAAAAACTTATTTGTTATCAAAGATGGAAGGTTTGGATTTAGAGAGGACATAGCATGTAAGAAAGGATTCTGAGAAATCAAGAGTAAGCATGGAGAGAATTAGAATTTAAAAGACAATGGTCCCTTTTTATTGGTTTCCCTCTGTCCCACAGCAGAGGGCTCTTCTGATATGGGACTGAAGAATCTCTCAAACTTTTATTTTAGCAATATGCTTGGGTTTATATAGTGTTCTTTGTAAACTGTGCTCTATCTATCAAAGCTGTTTTTTATCATCCATTGTAGTATCGGTTTTTACATTAGGCATTGGTTTATTTAGTTGTCCTGGAGAGGAATTTTTCCACAGTGGCTGGGAATGTTCATACTAAGTTTGATTTGGGGGCCTGCAAGAGACCCTCTGAGGTGTTTCCCTCCAGTAAAGGGTTGTCTTGTATATCTATTTTTGATCTGTATTCACTGGTCCAATGTCGGCCTTTGCCACATCTTTTACATAATCTAGGAGGTGGTTGGGGTCTCTTGTTTAGGCTGTTCCTAGAAGGAGTATTACCTCTAGGAGTACCCCATGTACAGTTTTTACTTATATGACCTGGTGTACCACATTTAAAACATTTGGTACTACGGGGCCTTCTTTTACCTCTGGGATTTGTCTCTCCTATCCAAGCCTCATTACTGTAGTTAAGAGACTGAACACCATTAGTATATTGAATCAATTTTTCCAAAGGAGCTGATCTGATCTTTAATGGTGTAAGTATTCTTTTGTATTTTGTATTAGCATTGTCGAATGCCAAGGACTCAGTTAATATTTTTTTTTAATTTTTTATCTGACACAGCTCTTATTATAGCTGCGTTCAGTCTTTGTAAAATATCAGTGAAGGGTTGGTGTTGTCCCTGAAATATCTTTGTGTATATCTCAGTTGGTTTTCCAGGTTCTGGAATTTTTTCCCAAGCATTTAGAGGTGCTGTACGGCATAGGGATATTGTATGCTCATTATAAGTGGCTTGTATATTCCTATCAGCAAAACATCTCTCACCAAGTATTTGATCTTGGGAGATCACAAAACCTCTGAGTTTACCTTGTTGTTTTAAATTTTTTGTCTCTTCTCTCAACCAGCTTTTCTATTGTAACTGCTGGCTATATTCTAGAACAGCTGAAATTAACTGATGCCAGTCATCTGGAATGATTTTATGTGAGGTAGACCACGAATTTAACATCTGTTTTACATATGTGGAGTGTATCCCATACGTAACTACTGTTTCCTTTATATTTTAAAGTCCCTTGCTGAAATTGGTTGTAATGTATATGTATTATATGGCTCGGGGTGTGTGTCATCTGTTGGCTTCTCATGGATGATAACAGGATAAGCCATTGTATGAGAGCCACTTGGAGATGTTACAACCTCTATGGTCTTGTCCTTTTGTTTATTAGGTCCCTTGTTATGTTTATTGAGAGTTTCTTCTAGGGTTTGTAAACGAGCACCTAGGGTCTGTTCTAGGGAGTGAACCTCCTCTCTGGCAAGGGACTCCAGATTTCTTATGGAATCATAGTTTTTATGTTCCTCAGAAACATATGATTCCATGGACCTTATCAATTAATGATAATCTTTTTTTCTTATATAGTGTCTGGAGAGTTAGAGTTCTGTCCATTAAATATTCACATTTATTATCAATAAGATCAATTTTCGGTACAAGCCTGTTTTGTAAATCCTGATCAGCAGATTCCAGAGAAAGAATCTTTTTTTTAAGCCTTCATTGCTATCTTTTAAAGCAGATTCTAGAGAGAGAATCTTTTTCTGTAAGCCTTTATTGTTATCTTTTAAAGCCTGTATCAGTCCCAATAATGACTCATCTTTGTTTTTGTTATTAAACCAATGTTTGAACACTGTGTGAATAATTACGATGAATGCCAAAATGGTACAGGCCAGATATGCCTTAGGAATGTGGTATATTTCCAGGAAGATGTCATTCATCATACAGGCAAAAAGTTTTAAATTCTTGTGAGGTAATGTTGTCGGCCATATTAAAAGAATTACTCAAAATTTGTTAGTCAATTTTAAGGTGTAAAATTATTAAGTACCTTTACTTGAAACAATATGCTTACCTTTCGTGGTTTGGAGGAGGGGGTGTAGTAGCACTTTTCAGCCAGCAGGTGGCGTTGGTACAGCTCCAAAGCAGGGCCTGCTGGCGATCTTGGCTGACTGCCAGAGTCGAGATGGTAGAAGCCGGAGCCAGCACTCAGGGAGCAGGGGAGTGCCTCTTTCGCTGGTCTCGGGGCTAAGCTAGGGAACTGAGACCAGGCTAGCTGCTCTCTTTTTCAGGAATGGAATCATATAGGTGTTTCCTGGTTATATGGAACTTTGCAGGCGAGTTTAGGTAATTGCCAGCCAGGGAGGAGAGGGTGGGAGCCACCCAGGCCTTTGGAATTTGCCCCACGTTGGGCGCCAGATATTGGTGAAATTATTAAGGCCACTCCAGTAGTTAAAAGGATGTTTATTTAATGGCGTAACTTACAAATGAAGGGATAGGTAGGTCGCGGTGTCTGGAGAAGGTGTATCACAGTCCAGTGGTGTTCTCTGGAGCTCTGCTCTGTCCACCTCCACCGTTCAGGGTCCCAGAACAGAGAGAGCACTCGCCCATCCAGATCTCGGGTCTCCAGGTGCCTCCCTTGGCTCCGCCTTGTAGGCGTGACAGTTGCCAAAGTCTCAATGGGGGTTGGAACTTCCAGATCAAAGCTGGAATGGCTGCCCACTACAAGCAATTGTGTCCTTTCCTTTCTTTTTTATTTTTTCATTCACCAAATATATTATAAATTAACACTTATTATATTTAGAGCATACAAAATGAAAAGCAAGCTAAAATTTCTGTAAACATTAGGAAATAGTAACAGCTTAGTAATCATATTAAAAAAAATCAAATAGCAGTCCAAAGAACATAACTGAAATTAAGAACTGAAAAGATTATTATAAGAACTGATGATGGGGAAGATAAGAGAGTTGAGAGACATGGCACATCATTGGAGGAAGGAAATATATAACAATAAATTCAGAGGTGTCTATTGTATTCAGACATTTTTGTAAGGACTGTCAGTTCCCCACTAATGACACAGAGACTTACTAATTATGAAAGCTTAGCCAGTAGCTTAGGCTTGTTTCTAACTAGCTCTTTTAACTTAAATTAACCCATATTTTTTATGTGGATCAATTACCTTTACTCTCTACTGCCCATGCTGCTTCCTCCACACCTCCTTATGTCTCTGCCCTTATTCTTCCCAGCATCCTCTGTGCCGAGAAATCCTGCCTAGCTATTGGTCACTCAGCCTTTTACTAAGCCAATGAGAGTGACACATCTTCACAGTGTACAAAGAGATTATCCTACAACATATCCTCCCTTTTTTCTAAGTAGAAAGGAAAGGTTTTAACTTTAACATAGTAAAACTATATGCAATAAGATTTTAGCTCTGAGCTCTGATCTCTGGGCTTTCTCTTTTTACATTGTTTCTGTGTTTCTTATTTAATAAGACGGTTGGTTACATCTACATCTGGCGCCCAACGTGACAAGAATCCATTAAAAACTGCTTGGCTTGGCGGCAGGTCCGCTTTCCCACAAGGGCGGCAGGCGGCCCGCGGCGGTGGCAGCCCGCGGCGGCTGGCAGCGATCGGCTTCTTAGCAGGCTGGACTATCGGTGAGCTGCTTGCTTAAATCCTGCTTGCTTAAAGCCGGTGCTACAAACAACTCAGACCTGCCCTGCCGAACAGGACCCTGCCTGTAAAGCCAACGCACGTGGTCGGAGCTTAAGGAAGCCAGACCCAAGCCTTGACTCGGCACAAGAGGGAACACGTGGCTGCATTTAAACTTTAGCCAGCTACGCTTTCTTGTTCTCTCTCTCTCTCTCTGTCTCTCTCTCTCTCTCTCTCTCTCTCTCTCTCTCTCTCTCTTTCTCTTTGGATTTACACCTGGGACAGAAGGGTGGCTGCTTTGAAAATCCCCTCGGATTTCTACTGTTCTACGCAGATTTGGTAAGTCATAACATATCAGATATTTTAAAGGAAACTATCTAAAAGAGAATTTTTTCCACATTAAAAAACAAATGGGTTTTATGTGTACATTGGAAGAAAATTGGTTTTTGTTTGAAATTTTAGGCAGTCTGGCAATGGAACAACTATATAATATTAGTATTGGTGGAATTATGCACCTTATCACTATAATAATCCACATTTTAATATTTAAAAAGATAGTCAATTTAAGTGCCAGGATAACAGCTTTAGAAGAACTTGTTAAACCTGTAAAAATTCAGACAGAAGAAATTAACAGTGAAGTTGTTTCAAGTCGGGATCATAAGGTTGCAGAAAGAAAGCCTGTTTTCACACAGTCACCCTTAATTTATCCTGTAACCGTACAGCAGATGCCTGATCAAATGGCTACACAAAATAATTGGGCTCCAATTGAAATGTTGGATTTAAAAAGGTTTAAGGAGGCAATAGTATCTTATGGCATGCATTCCCCATATGTAAAGCAAATGTTAAACTCTTGGTCAACATATAATAGGATAGTACCACAGGACTGGCGGGACCTTGCACAAGGTGTTTTGGAACCCAGCCAGAGACTTCAATTTCTGACTTGGTTTAAGGAGGAGGCTAAAAACATAGAAAAACAATGGAGGGATAAAGGAATACAAGTTTGCCAGGATCAGCTTATGGGCGAAGGCCAATATGCTTCAGCACAAACACAATGTTTATATGATGTCCAAACCCTAATTTTATGTCGAATGGCAGCCTTGAATGCATGGGACAAAGTTGAGGAACCAGGAAAAAAATCTGAGTCATTTACAAAGGTGAAGCAAGGCCCAAAAGAGTCTTTTACAGATTTTTTACAAAGACTGGCTTCAGCAGTAAAGAGGATGGTCTCGGATTCAGAAGCTAGTAAGGCAATAATTGAATCTTTGGCCTTTGAGAATGCGAATGCAGCATGCAAAAGAATAATCAGGCCATTAAGGGCAAGATCTGCACCTATGGAAGATTGGATTAGAGAAACAATTAATGTTGAAGCTGATGAGCATGATGATACATGGGTAGGAGAAGTAATTTCAAAAGGTTTGAGGAGTGTTAGATGTTTTGGATGTGGAAAGCAAGGACATTTGAAAAGGGACTGTAGACAGGTCATTCCCAGACACAATGTTTCTTCAAGGAACAATGGCAACAGAAGGCCCCTTCCTTCTGGAGTATGCAGAAGGTGTGGTAAGGGAAAACACTGGACCAACGAATGTAGATCAACAAAGGACAGACAGGGTAATCCTTTGCCTCAGTCTTCGGGAAACTCCCAGAGGGGCCTCGCGCAGGCCCCCAGTGCAAATCCAGTTCAAACCTTTCCTGCAGCCATAGAGGAAATGCCTGCTCTGGAGAGCGATTAAATAACCAAATGCCTATTGGAATAAATCATGCTGGTCAGGATGATGAAACAGAGAGAATAGAAAATTCAGGAGAAAACATAAAGAAAATTTTTTGGCAAACTTCTATTAATGAACAAAGACCAAAATTAACAATAAAAATAAATGGTGTTTTGTTGTCTGGTCTGGTAGACACAGGTGCGGACGTTACCATAATTGCACCAGAATTTTGGCATCCAACTTGGCCTCTTCAGGAGGTAAACGTTCAACTGTTAGGAATTGGGACATTATCTCAGGTGAAACAGAGTGCAAGATGGCTCGAATGTATAGGTCCAGAAGGACAGAGAGGAAAATTAAAACCATATGTGGCTAACATAACTATGAACCTGTGGGGTCGAGACTTGTTGCAACAATGGAATACTCAGATTAACATCCCTCCAATCTCAGAAACAAATCATAAACTAGCACATGTTACTGAGAGAAATATTAGAAGATATTGTTCTAATGAGTGGTCACCAGCCATCCATATTATACAAGAACAGGGCACAATAACTGATGATCTTCCAAAGACACCAACAGCTCTACCTTTAAAATGGTTAACAGACAAGCCTGTATGGGTCCAGCAATGGCCTTTAACAACAGAGAAACTCCAGGCTTTAGAAGAGCTGGTAGAAGAACAGTTAAATGCTCAGCATATTGAAGAATCAACCAGCCCTTGGAATTCTCCTGTATTTGTTATTAAAAAGAAATCTGGTAAATGGAGAATGGTAACAGACCTTAGAGCAATTAACAAAGTAATTCAGCCAATGGGCTCTCTACAATCTGGGATGCCTTTGCCTACTCTGTTACCAAAAGGATGGCCTCTCATAGTTATTGATTTAAAAGACTGTTTCTTTTCAATACCCTTACAAGAAAAAGACAAAGAAAGATTTGCTTTTACAGTGCCTACTTATAATAATTCTCAACCGGTTACAAGATTTCAATGGAGGGTCCTCCCACAGGGAATGTTGAATAGCCCAACTCTGTGCCAATATTTTGTACAACAGCCATTGGAAGTGATACGTAAAAAATTTCCTAAATCTATAATTTATCATTATATGGACGATATTTTACTAGCTGACTCAAATGCAGATACTTTAGAAATAATATTTGAAGAAGTAAAGAAAATTTTGCCTTGCTGGGGATTACAAATTGCTCCTGAAAAGATACAAAGAGGAGATTCTATTAATTATTTAGGATATAAAATAGAGCTACAAAAAATTAGATCCCAAAAGGTGCAAATTCGGAGAGATAGACTACAGACTCTTAATGACTTTCAAAGATTATTTGGAGATATTTGTCATCTACGAACTATTGTTGGGGTAAAAAATGATGAACTGACTAATTTGTTCAGAACCTTAGAAGGTGACAAGGACTTAAATAGTCCAAGAGAATTATCACCTGAAGCTGAGAAAGAATTGGCCTTGGTAGAAAAGAAAGTGCATGAAGGACACGTGGATCGTATTGATCCAAAGCTGGATTGCATTTTGGTTATTTTACCTTCTAGGCGTTCTCCTACTGGAATATTAATGCAGAGGGAAGATATTATATTGGAATGGATATTTTTACCAAATAAACCAAATAAAAAATTAAAAACTTATGTGGAAAAAATCTCTGACTTGATTTACAAAGGAAAACTGAGACTTCGTCAATTAGCAGGCATAGACCCAGCAGAAATTGTCGTACCATTAACTAAGGAGGACATTGAAAAATTATGGACAGAAAGTGAACCTTGGCAAAGAGCTTGCAGTAATTTTTTGGGAGAAATTAACAGCAAATATCCCAAAAGCAATAGAATTGATCTTATAAAGAGAGCTGATTGGATCTTGCCTCGAATTGTACGGCAAAAACCCATATCTGGAGTTCGTACATTTTATACAGATGCCAACAAAGAAGGAAAGGCAGGTTACAAATCAGAAAATTTAAGTAAAGTGGTTCAAAGTCCGTATAATTCAGTTCAAAAATCAGAATTGTATGCTATTCTGTTGGTATTAATGGATTTTTCAGAACCTCTCAACATAGTAACTGACTCTCAGTATGCTGAAAGAGTGGTGTTACATATTGAGACTGCAGAATTTATCCCTGATGCTTCAGAATTAACTTCACTCTTTATTCAATTACAAGATACAATCAGGAAAAGGAATCATCCTTTATATATAACTCACATTCGATCCCATACTGGTCTGCCAGGCCCTCTAGCACAAGGCAATGATGAGACTGATAAATTATTGATAGGAAATGTGCTGGAGGCCTCAGAATTTCATAAAAAACACCACGTCAATAGTAAAGGTTTAAAAAAGGATTTTTCCATAACCTGGCAACAAGCCAAAGAAATAGTAAAGAAATGTCCTACTTGTTCCTTCTACAATCAGACGCCATTACCAGCAGGATGTAACCCAAAGGGTACTCAGAGAAATGAGATCTGGCAGATGGACGTGTTTCACTTTGCAGAATTTGGAAAATTGAAATATGTACACCACACTATCGATACTTATTCAGGATTTCAATGGGCAACTGCTTTGAGTTCTGAAAAAGCTGATTCTGTAATCACTCATTTGCTAGAAGTTATGGCCATCATGGGTATACCTGCACAAATCAAAACTGACAATGCTCCATCATATGTCTCTGTTAAAATGAAACAGTTTTTTGCTTATTACAATATAAAGCATATTACAGGCATACCACATAATCCTACAGGTCAAGCAGTTATAGAAAGATCAAACAGAACTCTAAAGGATATGCTAAATAAACAGAAATGGGTAACAAAAACCCCCAGAAATAGACTGCATAATGCTCTTCTAACTTTGAATTTTCTGAATGCCAATGAGAAAGGAACAACAGCTGCAGAGAGACATTGGATAATAGAAAAAACTACAGAATTAAATCAGCCTATATACTTTAAGGATATGCTGACCTCAGAATGAAAACCAGGGTATGTATTACATTGGGGACGAGGTTTTGCTTTTGTTTCTACAGGAGAAGATAAGCTGTGGGTACCATCAAAATTGATAAAGGTTCGATTTGAACAAGAGAGACCTCTTAATTAGAGGAGGTGATAGTTCATCAACCAACATGAACATCCAATTTAAACTAACTTGTATCAATAACACATGCCTTTTCATTTAATCAGATAATAACTTGTCAAAAGGAAACATCCCCAAAATTAGTCTTGGGGAAAGGTTTTTGTTTTTGTCTTTTAGGAGAATGAAGGTTAAGGAATCTGAAGAACACTGGACAAATGAGACAACTGAAGAAAAGTGACAAATCATCTATCCCAAGAAACAGAGTGAAAGGGTGTATGGGTATATATATTATCTAAAAAAATTTTATGTCTTCCTAAATGTTTGTTTCTGCTTTTCTCTAAAGATTTAACACTATTGGTCTTCTAACAGTCCCAGTTCAATTAAAATTTAAAGCTGACTTTGGAGTTGGAGAATGGCTCTCTCCTTCTTTAAAATCAAGCATGTTGTTAAAAGGAAAATGCAAACACCCTGTATCATGCCAGAATAAGAGCCATCTTCTGCTATGGTACAGGACAAAAGCAAAATTAATTAAGGGACTATTCTATTACTAATCTCAACTCTTTTGATTCTATTCTGATTCTTTAAACTTTTCTTAAAGTATAAATTTTATATCAAAATTTACAAGATTAATATATATATATACATTTTAAACTTTGTTAAGATATGAATGGTCACATAGAGTACTAACTAATTCTAGAAAAAAGGCTAGATGCATATATATGTTTTTGTGTTCGAGTCTCTTATCAGTTTTCTGCAGGAAATCACGGCCAGGCCTAACATCAACTGAAGTCTCCAGAAAGAAGATGGGGCCCCACAACAACAACAATTCCACGTGGACAATAATAATATCATTAAGCTGACAAACATCATCCACAGATCAGCTTTGAACTACAAGGTGCTCAGAGCAATTTTGAGATGACTAGCTGAGATGATCCAGTCTCAAAGACTACTTGAATAAGGACTTGAGATAAACCCTGAACTTTGGCATTATACACAGACTGGATAATGAAGGATATAGTTACCTCTCCTAGAATTTGACAATTAACCTAAAATTTTTCTTTCAGGATAAAGAAAACTTCGCCCATACCCAGCAGGAAGCAATTTTAAGAATAGGACGCCCACATTCCCAAAGAGGTGGTGTGGGGCGGGTGGTTTTTTGGTCTTTTTAATGGGTTTTGGGTCTGGGATAATTTTCAGTGTTTAGGGGGTTGGTTACAAGTTATTGTCAAGGGTTAGGAAAAAGGCTAAGCAAAGGAGATTAGATTTAAGGTTCTTGTTTAAAAAAAAAGAAAGAAAGAAAAGAAAAAGACAATTACTAATTTTAAATACTTTACATTGGATTGGATTGTTTTATATTGTATACAAATTTGAAATTGATATTGTTAGAAAATGCTATATGTATATTTCTAATTGTATTTATTCCATCCATTTAACAATGTAATGCAAATTTCTGATCCTTGAATGTTATTATTATCAACTATTAGGATATAAAGAAATGAAAGCTAGTAGTTAGACATTATCATAGAACTTGTAGTCATATTAGATATGTTTTAAAATTGAGCAGAGATGTTTTAGACAGGTCATCTTCAAACCCTTCAGAGATCTACAGAATATGGCATTTAAAATGTTTTAATAACTTAGAAAATTTTTCTTTTTTGAGACATGTCGGCTCCTGGCAGTACCAATCTACTTTAGAGAAAATATGGGCATTGAAGAAACTGCATATGGAGTCAACTTTCATTCTGGCAAAAGTTAGCCACTGGACAACAAAGTATCCTCGAATCAACAGGACAAAATGGACAGACAGATCACGAAACAAGGGACTACTGATTCTTGCCAAAACAAGTGTGGTTATGGCTTTATCAAAAGGCATCTTCTGAGGCCAGGACAATATGGCCCCATCCCTGAAGTGGCCTTCGCATCTGGAAAAGGTACAGTGCCCTTTTCTTCAAAGGCAGCTTAACAGGCAGATGGCCGATGGATTCTGTTGTACAATGGAACAGCAGCTGAAAGCTCATGCCTCTCAAAAGTAGACAGGCATTTAATAGAGGGATGTGGAGAAGAAGGGGATG
This sequence comes from Peromyscus leucopus, assembly GCF_004664715.2. NCBI lineage: Eukaryota > Metazoa > Chordata > Mammalia > Rodentia > Cricetidae > Peromyscus > Peromyscus leucopus. The sequence goes on from NC_051070.1 coordinate 718,557, forward strand.
CTGAGATGAAGCCATATATACACAGCCAAGAAGAATGGACAGCTGAATTAAAAAACTGTCAACAATTTCCAGAATTTAAAATCCTGAATCATGACAGGACACTAGTGGAATTCAGGTGTTTCTGGTACGTGGACTGCTCTCACCCAATGTGAGGTTGAACTGTTGACCTTGTGTACATCCTACATCACAAATGAGTCTGTCAGATACACTAAGCCTATAGGCTGAAGATGATGCCCCAACACTGCGGAGAAATCTCAGGTGACTGCCCAGGCAGCTGGCTGTTTCTGTCAACTCACAAAAATTTTTGGAAGTTGCTTGCATGCACTTCCTGTTTTTATTTTTGTTAGCTAATATTATTCCCTTCTTGGATCTCTGAGGGAGTTGAAGATTAGTTAGTTATGGTTGAAGATTAGTTAGTTATAGTTGAAAATGAACAAGGATAGAAAGTACATTAGATACATCTTGGAATTACCAAAATAGGATAGATAATGGAATTATTTTCTCTAATTTGTCAAATACCTGTTTAGGTATTTATTACTTGTATATATTGTATATAGTTATTGTACTTTTGTATATAGTTTTTCTTTTGTTAGTTATAACCTTTTGCTTTCTTTTTCTTTTTATTAAAATAGAAAAGGGGAAATGTGGTGGTAATCTAATTGTACAGAATTATTATTTTGATTGTATGTTAATAAATAAAGTTGTCTGGGGGTCAGAGCTATTAGAGCCATAGCAAGAGTGTGGCGGTGGTGGCACACGCCTTTAATCCCATAGATATCTGTGTGTTCAGGGTCAGAGCTATTAGAGCCATAGCAAGAGTGTGGCGGTGGTGGCACACGCCTTTAATCCCATAAGATCTCTGTGTGTTCAGGGATACAGTCAGCATTGGAGACATATGCCTTTAAGACCTAGGGGGCTGTACATTCAGACAGTGACGAGGCAGTCATGTGTTTGGGTTTACAACCAATGAGAAGGCAGAACGACATACTATAAAAAAACGAACCGACAGGAAGTAGGTCTCTTTTCGCGAAGCTGGGACAGCAGGAGGAAGGGTGAGATTTTAGCTCTGAGCTCTGACCTCTCGGCTTTCTCTTTTTACATTGTTTCTGTGTTTCTTATTTAATAAGACGGTTGGTTACATCTACAAGAACAATTATCAGGTACTATCTAAATAGAAAAGAAAGGTATTAATTTAACAAATGTAACTATATACAATAAGAACAATTATCAAGTAAGAACTACATTCACAATATCTAATCCATTTTATTTAGAGTATTGAGAGAAAATATTATCTCTTATCTTGATGAATTTAAAGTTTTATACCTAAACCATTTAATAATTGCCATCTTGAAACTGTCTTTTTAGACCTCAAAACATTTTTTAAATAAACATTTTAAGCTTTTACATCTCTCAACCTTATAAAATTTGCATCTCATATGTAAGGGTTTTTTTTCTGAATTTGGTAACAAGGGAAACTGTATAACAATAATTATCTAGTCTTCAGTATCCATCAGAGAACCAAGAAGAATAAATATTACTTAGTACGCAATTAATGCTGAGCAAACAACTTCCAAAACTTTACAAATGACAGAAACAGCTGGTTGCCTGAACAATCACCCCAAGATTCCTCTGTAATCTTAGGGCATCCATTTTCAGCCTAGAATATCTGACAGACATTTCTGTGAAGCAGGAATTTTGAAGGACTGTCCCACCTTGTCTTGGCAAAGTTCAGCAGTCCCTCTCATTTGTGTCCTGCTTGTCCAATTTGGACAACATACTGTCAGCAGTTGAGGCAAGGGAGATTTCTTGCCCAATGGCTAACTTTTGCCACAAAGAAAGCAAACTCCATATGAAGGTTCTTTGATGCCAATCATCCTCTCTGAAATAGATTGTTGCTGCCAAGAATAGATGTGTTTTAATGTCATGAAAAGCCCTATGTTATTAAAACATTAAAATGCCATATTCTTTAGGTATCTGAAGTATTTGAAGACCATCTGTCTATTCAAAATCTGTCTCTGGCTGACCTTGAAAATAGACCTAACATGACTATAAGTTTGATTTTTATAAATCACTAACTACTAACCTGTATTTCTTTATTATCCTAAATAGCTTCCAAAGACTAGAACTTTACATTATATGTTTAAATGAGTTGTATAAGTACAATATCTTAAACTTAAGAAATAGAAACATATAATACAGTATAATAAAAATGACCTTATATTTGTATCAATACACAAAAATATCTTAAGAGTAGAAACACATATACAGTATAACAAAAATAACCTTAGCTTCATATCCATATACAAAAATCCATACCAATGTACACTGTTTGAGAGTAGTATTTACCTTTTGAGTTTGAAAATAGATTAAATAATCTACCCTTTTAGTCTATCAATCCTATATCTGTAACATGAATTTCTAAACAGTCTGATTAAATAAAAAACTCAGGGGAGCCATGTGTTGGGGTGAATTTTGAAAGGTCAGAGAAGAACAAGCCACAGCTAACCTCACCTCACCAACTTCTCAGCTGATCTTGTTTTCTCAAAATGAAAGCCTATGAGTTCTCATCTGATTTTTTTTTTTTTTTTTTTTTTTTTTTGAATCTAAGCTGAACTGCTTCTAAAAGCTTAAAAGCCTAAAAGCCTCTAGGTCCTGGTCCTCACTCCTTATGTACCATTTTACTTTCTGCCATTACTTCCTGGGATTAAAGGTGTATGCCACCATGCCTGGCTCTGTTTCCAATGTGGTCTTAAACTCACAGAAATCCGGATGGATTTCTCCTCTGGAATGTTAGGATTAAAGGCGTGTGCTACCACTGCCTAACCTCTATGTTTAATATAGTGGTTGTTCTGTTCTCTGACCCCAGATACGTTTTTTGGAGTGCATAATATATCGACCACATATATCCACCTTTTTTTCATTTCAGAATGAGATCCTAGAATCAAATTTCTTTTGCTTAGTTTCCTCCCTGACAATGACCAATAACAAATTGTAACCAACCCCCTTAAAAAATGAAAAACAGGGGGCTGGAGAGATGGCTCAGAGGTTGAGAGCACTGCTTGCTCTTCCAAAGGTCCTAAATTCAATTCCCAGCAACCACATGGTGGCTCACTACCATCTGTAATGAGATCTGGTGCCCTCTTCTGGCCTGCAGGGATATGTGCACTGTATACATAATAAATAAATAAATAAATAAATAAATAAATAAATAAATAAATAAATAAAGATTTACTTAAAAAAAATGAAAAACATTCGTAACCCACTGAATGACCAAAACCCACCACCGCACCTCTTGAGAATGTGGGCATTGTGTTCTCTAGACTTCTTCCTGTTGTCTGGGTGCAATGACATACTTAGGGGAGCCTAAGAAAATTGGAATCAAGCCCTGGGAAAGCTGACTATCATTTGTTGTCCAGTCTCTGTGTAATGGGAAAGTGCGGGGCCTTCCTGAAGTCTTGACTGGAGTAGTGTGCAAAAGGCTGGACCATCTCAGCTAGTAGCTTTGAAGTTGTTCTCAATGCAGAATTTTTTTTTTAATTTTTTAATTTTATTTTACAATACTATTCAGTTCTACATAACAACCACAGATTCTCTTGTTCTCCCCCTTCCTGTCCCCCTCCTCTTCCCCCCAGCTCACCCCCCATTCCCACCACCTCTAGATCAAGGCCATCCCCGAGGACTGAGATCGACCTGATAGACTCAGTCCAGGCAGGTCCAGTCCTCTCCTCCCAGACTGAGCCAAGAGTCCCTGTATAAGTCCCAGGTTTGAAACAGCCAACTCATGCAATGAGCCCAGGACCTGGTACCACTGCCTAGATGCCTCCCAAACAGATCACGCCAATTGACTGTCTCACCTATTCAGAGTGTTCATGTGTTTCCATTCGTTTGGCTATTTGTCCCTGTGCTTTATCCAACCTTGGTTTCAACAATTCTCACTCATATAAACCCTCCTCTTTCTCACTAATTAGACTCCCAGCACTCCACCCGGGGCCTAGCTGTGGATGTCTGCATCCAAATTTCTCAGTCCTTGGATGGGGTTTATGGCACAACTACTAGGGAGTTTGGCCATCCCATCACCAGAGTAGGTCAGTCCCGGCTGTCTCTCGGCCATTGCCAGCAGTCTTTTGTGGGGGTATCTTTGTGGATTTCTGTGGGCCTCTTTAGCACTTTGTTTCTTCCTTTTCTCATGTGGTCTTCATTTAGCATGGTCTCCTATTCTTTGTTCTCCCTCTCTGTTCTTGATCCAGGTGGGATCTCCCGCGCTCTCTTTCCCTTGGCCCTTGCCATTCATTGCTCCCACTCATGTCCAGGCTGTTCATGTAGATCTCATCCATTTCTCTGTCACTGGGTGATCCCTGTGTCTTTCTTGGGGTCCTGTTTTACAGGTAGCCTCACTGGTGATGTGCTCAGCTATGTTTATATCAGCATTGTTTGTAATAGCCAAAACCTGGAAACAACCTAGATGCCCTTCAAAATGAAGAATGGATAAATAAATTGTGGCACATATACACAATGGAATACTACTCAGCAGAGAAAAACAATGACATCATGAGGTTTGCAGGCAAATGGATGGATCTAGAAAAAAATCATCCTGAGTGAGGTAACCCAGACTCAGAAAGACAAATATGGTATGTACTCACTCATAGGAGGATACTAGACATGGAACAAGGATGACTGGACTGCTACTCAATGCAGAATTTTTAGGAAACAGTGACAGAGGCATTTTGAGAGGCTGAGTCACCTGGGCAACTTGTCTTTATTTGTGTTTGGTCCTTTTTTTCTTTCTGAAAACACATGAACTTTTAAAGGTAGCATATATATCTGCATTAATATGAGTATGGAATGTGTGATGTGCATAAGTCAGCCAAAGATGATTTTTTGTTCTACGTTTGAGCAGGTAAAAGGCATCTATCTACTTTATAAGTACATTTGGACTGTACAACCAAACTGTAATATAAATCTCTATTCATGCCATATGAAAGTAGGGCATGTAATAATAAGTCATGAGGACTCTGTAGCCAACAAGATTTATCATGTCTTATCCTGTCTCAGAGCTGTTCCCATGTCAAGGGATCAGCTTGTATGTCATCTGTCTTGTAGTTTTTTCTGGACTTTTTCCCACATGTCTGAAGTCAAGATCTTCAGGAGGTCTCCCTTGTCAAATCTGAGCTCTCTGCTCATCATTATATCTCCTTTTAGACTAAGGCAACAACAAATCTCCAAAATATTTTGGATTAGATTAGATTTTTATGTGATGCTAAATTCCTGTGATTACAAAGTATATTCAGATTTACATACACTGACTTTTGTCTAACTATTATGTCTTTGTTAACTTCTCAACACCAGGCTTCAGGCTATATTTGATAAATAAAGTTTATAAATTCCTAAGGTCTACCCATGTTAACAGTAACTGACTTGAAGATATGTGTCTTAAAACAATCAGAAAAAAAGATAAGAAAACTTGGCAAAGAGAGGGGTAAAAAGATTATTAAAGCCAGAGGATGGAAGTTTGCTCTGAGATTGTGTCTCCTAGTAAAATCAGAAGCAACACTCATAAAGTCTCACCAACATGACTCCCTGAACATGAGCTGAACAAGGATGATACTAATGAACATATTAAAGTGGTCAGGGGAAAGGTTGTTAGGCCTCTACCCTACACAAAGAGCTACAGACAACTAAGGAATACTGAGAGCAGGAGAAATAGTCTCCTAGGCAAAAGCAGACTAAGTGATTATCCAATATCAAATAGTCATATATGTGAAAAACATACATCAAATATTATATAGACTAAGCAGATTGCACTTATGTATTTAGGTGTGTGTATATATATATATATATATATGTATATATATATATATATGATCTACATCAACATTAATTATATATGTATATATATTATATTATATACAATTAATGAAAAACAGAGGCCATGAATTTGAAAGAGAGCAAGAGGAGTATACGGGAGGATTTTAGGGGAGTAAACAGGAAAAAGAAATAATGTAATCATATTATAATCTCAAAAAAATGAAAGAAATAATTTTTTAAAGTTGGTTAATTTTAACAGAAAAAGCAGTTTAGCTGTCATTTTTGTTGGTTCTCATTACTTGGAAATTTATAATACTATAATTAACAAGTAGCCATCCTCACTGTTCCCTGTTACCTGTTCTAGATCCCTACCTTTAGAGTGTGGCCTTAGAGTGTTATCATCTTCTGTCTAAAAGCATATAAGAACATAGTTATCATATACTTACTTAGATACCCTATACATTAAGTTGGATGTCTAAAGCTATTTGAGGACATCAAAGTTTTGCTTCTATCTGGTAGCATCTTCTATTAAATAGTCAAAACATGCACTCTTTAATTTCTCAATGATACATTGAAAATGTGAATTTTGTTTTCAGAATGCATGGGTTCTTTGCGTGGTGGCTTCTGAGGGTGCTCAGGACAGAGAAACTTCTATTTTGCTCCCCTCATGAGAATGTACTTGATATAACTATTTATTTATTTATTTATTTATTTATTTATTTATTTATTTATTTATAATTTTGCAGGCAACTTTTTTTTTTATCTAAAACCTACTTTCTTCTGAAAATACAATCCTAAAATGAAACAAAATGATGTTTTTGTTTTTTTGTTTTGTTTTTTGATTTTTGTGAACTGGTAACATGATAGTGTTACAGGGAGCTCACCAGAGATGACCACTCAGTGTATAGCTAAATAAAAGTCTTTATTCTAGCTGGGACCACACCCAAGTGTTTGGGGACCTATGTATGGTACAAAGTATTCAGAACACGGGTTTTTTAAAGGTAGAAACCACATCTTGGCATTTCATTCAGGCAGCTGTGGTGTGTATTGGTGGGGGGAAGGGGCTTCATAGAATAACCAATTTGAAGCAAGCAGTTTAACAGAAACTAAGTTAAGTGGTTAGCTGGAGTAATGGGTTCCACAAGACAGCACAGAAGTTATATGTAGATGTAACTCTAGACGGTCTTATTAATAAGAAACACAGAGCCAAAAAAGGAGTTAAAAGCCCAAACATCAAGCAGTAGCCAAGAGCTAAGACCACCTTATCTTATCACTCTCTGATATCCTTCCCCTGAGAGACATACCTTCTTCCTGTGTCCTGTCTTTTTATTGCCTTTCTGTTCTGCCTTCTCATTGGCTGTAAACCCAAGCACATGACTTCCTCATCACTGCCTGTCTATATAGACCTCCAGGTCTCTATAGTTTGTACTGAGACTAAAGGTTTGGGTCACTGCTTGGCTGCATCCTTGAACACACAGAGATTCTGTCTGCCATGTGATAGAATTAAGGGTGTTTGCCACCACTGCTGGACTTCTGCTAAATGGCTTGCTCTTAGCTCTGATCTCCAGGCAACTTTATTGACATACAAATAAAGTCACATTTCAGCACAAATAAAAATATCACCATAGTTATAACATCTTATATTCTAGCTGAGGTCATTTTAAGTTTGAATAGAATTTGATCTCCTTGATGGAAAGTCCTATATATAATTATCCAACTCTATTCTAGAAACCTGAGGTCAAGATGCTCCAGCTAACTTATCTTTGCTTTGTTAAACTGCCTACTTGTGCAAAATCTCTCCCTAAGATAAAGAAGTTTATTTTAGCTTCTGTTAAACTGCTTGCTTGCATAGCCCCCCTACATCTACTGAGTGAGATAAGAGCATGTGGTTTTTGCCTTTAAAAGCTACTTACCCTTAACACTTGGTGCTACACATGGGTTCCAAATACCTGAATATAGTCTTAGCAGGCTGGAACAGACTTTTCAATTAGCTATAATCTGTGTCTAAGTGGTCCTCTCTGGTGGACTCTCCATAATAGTGAACTGCTGTGGAATAATTCTTTTATATACTGTGAAGATGTTTTGCTCTCATTTATTTTATTTAATAAAGAACCAAATAGCTAGGCAGAAAGAAGTTAGGCAGGATAGCCAGACTGATTGAACAATGGGGAGAAGGAGGATAGTCCCCATCCAGACACAAAGGAAACAGGAGATGAACATGCCATGCTAAAAAAAAGATACTGCCACATGGTAAGAGTGTAGATAAGAAATAAGGGTTAATTTGAAAGAGCTAGTTAGTAACAAACCTCAGCTATTGGCTGATCATTTATAATAAGTCTCTGTATGGTTATTTGGGAGCTGGCTGGTGTGTCAGAGAAAGTCCACCCACAAATGGTGTCCAACATATCCATATAAAAGCTAAGAAATTTTTTTAAATGTTTGGAACACAGAATCAAATGTGGCTTCCTAGTGACTATCTGCTCTCAGGTAGGCTCGGTGCTAGCAGCAAACAGAGGCATGGCTCTTTTAAGAGACCTTGGTACTGAGTACTAGTATGGGATTTATGAGCACAGGGTGACACACTACCTGATGGCTTGAGACTAGGTAAAAAGGCCTACAGCAGTGTGGAACCAAAAACTTCCCAAAGCTGGGGCAGTAAATACAGCTCCTACCAGTTCCTCCACCATATGGTTAGGCTCTGAGGGAACCAAGTGGGGAGGAGCCACCCACCAGCATGCCATGAGCTAGGCTGCCAGGAAGTTTAAAATTTTGCTCATGCAGACAGAAAAGGTTACAGATATGCTGTAAAGACAGATCCAGATGGAAAAAAAAAATCTCTAAACACTTTCCTCAGAGATCTACATCCAAAGTAGCTTAAAGGCTGCTGGCTGAGATGGTTTAGCCTCAAAGATTCCTCTTTCCAGAACTTGACCACAGTCCTAATTTTTCTCAGGGTCACCCAAAGATTCCAGCACCCTGAGACAACAGGAAGTACTCTAGAGAAAATAATGCCCACATTTCCAAAAGATGGGTTATAGATGTTTGTCATCATTAAGGGGGTTGGTTACAAGTTGTTATTGGTCATGGTTAGGGAAAAAATGAAACAAAGAAATGTAAAGATCTCTCTCTAAAGGAAAAAAGGATATATAATATAGAAATGATGAGATAAAAGGATAGATTTTTTTTAATCTACTTTAATCCAAAAAGCAACTGATAATCTCAAAATATTTTACATTGTTATGGAGTTTGGGTTATGGATACAAACAAAGTTATTTTTGTTATATGGTATGTATATTTGTAGCAGGAATTGTAGCTAGAGTTTTCCTGCCTTGCCTTGCCCACAGTCAGGACAAATCTTTGTCACCCACCAGTCCCACAGACGCTTAAATTAATCCACTTCTACAAATCTATACCCTGTCTCACAGCTCATGACTTACCAGCATCTTTTCATGCTACTAATCAGGGTAGTGGCTGGCAGTGACTCCTTCTGCCTTCCTGTTCTTTTATTTCTCCTCTCTGTTAGTCCCACCTATACTTCCTGCCTAGCCACAGGCCAATCAGTGATTTATTTATTGACCAATCAGAGCAAATTGACATACAGACCATCCCACAGCACAGCCAAGTGCAGACCATCTTAGACACATGCACTCAGGCCTATGGTCCTAATAATCCTCTATGTGGACCTGCTGGGTAAAGCCACGAGGAACCCGAGAACGGGCTCCCACAGGACAAACAAAACACAAAACATCCCACAGCACTTCCCTTTTCTTTCTTTCTTTTCTTTCTTTCTTTTTTTTTTTTTTTAAAGAGGAAGGTTTTAACCTTAACAAAGTAAAATTACATATAATTTGGGAATTTGGGTGTAGCTTCTCTTACTACTTCCTGTTGAAGGGGGGCGTTGTATCTTATGGGGAAACAAAGATAATTTTAGGATTATGGAATAGTCCATGAGGCTGTATTGTCTGAGCCAGTTGCCTTCAAACCATTCTGGATGTTGGATCATCTGGGCCATGGTATCATCAGAAACCTTTCAGGGGGTCTTGGCTGGTCAAACCTGATGTATCTTAATCTGGAATAAATCCATAGCCTCTGGCTTTCTGTGGGAACAAAAGCAGAGCACCCTTTCCAAAGCAACACATCTTTACATCCAAATTTTAAAGTGAAGGAATCTTTAAAATATTCATATTGGTTTAACTCAACATCTTTTATGATCAAATGTTTTTCTGCAGTTAAAAATCCCAAAGACAACACAATCCAGATTCTCTGTGTAATATTCATCTTTATGTGGCTTATTTTTTATATTAATTTTACTGTCTCTTTAAAGACTTTATTTTTAAAAACTATTTCTTTATATAACTATATATAAATATATTCCTTTTTCTCTCTCTTCCAAGCCTACGTACATTTTTACACACATTGTAAAGCATTTAAAATCTTGTTCCATCTGAATCTGTCTTATTGTGAATCTATTGCTTTAAACTGCAGTATTTGTAAGACTGAAATGGTGCTATGACTGCTGACTCTGCCCACCTCAGTTTCCCAACATGGTGGTGGTACGTTTACAGCCAGCTCTGGGAGCTAGTGTGGGTCTCTGCTTTTATCCAAGCAGCATGTAGCCCAGAAAGCTCTTTTTGTTGTTGTTTTGGGTTTTTTGTTTTGTTTTGTTTTGTACTAGCAAAGGCTAAATCCACCATGCAGCTTAATGTGCCACTTGCAGAGACCTCATCCCACAATACTGCAGGTCGAGCGCACACACTAGGAATGCACAAGTAGCTCAAACCGGCAGCTGCCGCTCATTTGAGAGAGATAATTAGGAAGCTGTTTTTAGCTCCGTTTTAGAATCTTTTCTCAGGTTTTACGTAGAAACTCTTGCCAACTCATTGGGTGCCATTTGTAGCTAGAGTTTTCCTGCCTTACCCGCAGTCAGGACAAATCTTTGTCACCCACCAGTCCCACAGACGCTCAAACCCAACCAAGTAAACACAGAGACTTATATTGCATACAAACTGTATGGCTGTGGCAGGCTTCTTGCTAACTGTTCTTATAGCTTAAATTAATCCATTTCCACAAATCTATACCCTGCCATGTGGCTTGTGGCTTACCAGCATCTTTTCATGCTGCTTGTCAGGGTGGTGGCTGGTAGTGACTCCTTCTGCCTTCCTGTTCTTTTATTTCTCCTCTCTGTTAGTCCCACCTATACTTCCTGCCTAGCCACAGGCCAATCAGTGTTTTATTTATTGACCAATCAGAGCAAATTGACATACAGACCATCCCACAGCACAGCCAAGTGCAGACCATCTCAGACACCTGCACTCAGGCCCATGGTCCTAATCATCCTCTATGCGGACCTGCTGGAATAAAGCCATGAGGAACCTGAGAACGGGCTCCCACAGGACATACAGAACATCCCACAGCAAGGAATCTTAAAAGTTCTTATTAATAAAATCAACACATGGATTTCTGCCTCTGGAATGCTAGGATTAAAGGCATGTGCTACCACTGCCTATCCTAAGTATCTAGTGGCTTTTCTGTTCTCTGAACCCAGATAAGTTTATTATGGTACACAATATTTTGGGGAACACAATACCACCACATTTCCTCTCTTTTGTCTAAAATTAAAATAAGCTTATAACTAATTCAAGAAAAATTATATCAAATAAGTATATACAATATACACAGTCAAGATTACATTAACAATGTCTAGTCCATTAACGTTTGACAGATTCAGACAAAAAACTCCATTATATATATTAACAATGTCCAGTCCAGTAACATTTGATAAACTCAGACAAAAAAATTTTCATTACTTATCCTATTTAAAACAAGTAGTTTCTTTTTAAAAGTAGATTCAAAAATTGACCTTTTATCTTACCATATTCTTATTTTCATAAAAGTTTTCAATAATCTACCTTTTGTCATTTTTATATCTTCCCCTTTTTCTTTTCAGTGTAGGTTCAGTGACCTATCCATTTATCCTATTGTTTCTTTATCTTTTTTTCTCATATCTATATTCTGTTTTTCTTTTTGCTTTCTAGGGGTAAAGATATCTTTAGGGGATCCTAAAAAGAAAATTTTGGGGGTTGATTGTCAAGTCCTGTATCATTTGTCCAGTAACTGCATAATGAGAAAATGCAGGGCTTGTTTCAAGTCCTTGTTCAAGTAGTCTGTCAGGCTGGATCATCTCAGCTAGCCATCTCAAATTTGTCCTGAATAGTTTGTAGTCCAAAGTCAATCTTTTGGTGGTGTTAATTAGCTTAATGACTTTACCATAATCCTTGTGGAATCATCATTGTGGGCTCCTGTCATCCTTTTGAAGATTCCAAAGTCTCTGTTAGGCGTGGTCATGGTTCCCTTTAGAATTTTTTTTTTTTTTTTTGTGCCTCCTCTGTGGTTTAGAGCAATCACAGTCTGATAAATGTCTATCTCTTGGAACCATGAATGTTCTTCCCTAGAAGAGAAACTCTTCACAGCAATTTCTCCCCAACATTTGTCTTGCCAAACTTTTCCAGACTGACCTTTGCCAATGCTTTCTTGTAACACGATGGTCCTGGCAATTCCTCTCTGAACAAGCAGCAGTAAATCCTTTGTCCCAGGTAGCAGATTCACCGAAGTCACCAACATGAAGAGAAGGAGCCAGCAACTCGGAGTAGCTGCTGCTGCCTCCATTGTCCCACCACTGTTTATGGTTCAGTCTGGGCCGAAGCTTCTCCTAGGTTGGCCTCAAACTCAGGATCCTCCTGCCTCTGCCTTCTTCAGTAAGTTCCACCAGCGTGCTCCACCACAACTGGCCAAGTGTACCTCAGGCCTGAGCTGGGGCCCACAAGGCCACAGGCAAGCAGATTTTTCATGAATTATAAACCATGGACGTTGGGCGCCAGATGTAGCAGGAATCTTTAAAGTTCTTATTAATAAAATCAAACTCGGAGCCAGGTATTGGAGTGAACACTGGAAGATCAGAGAGACAGAACTAGCCACAGCTAACCTCACCTGGCCAACTTCTCAGCTGATCTTGTTTCCTCAGACTGAAAGCTTCTGTGTCCTCATATCCAAATGGGTGTCAGCTGAACTGTGCTGCTCAAAACCTAAAAGCTTAACCAGCCAAATGCTTAACCAGGCCAAATGCTTCTAGTTTCTGGTTCTCACGCCTTATATATCTTTCTGCTTTCTGCCTCACTCCCTGGGATTAAAGGCTCGCTTTCTGGGATTAAATGCGTGAGTCACCATGCTTGGCTGTATCCTTGAACACATGGATTTCTGCCTCTGGAATGCTAGGATTAAAAGCATGTGCTACCACTGCCTATCCTAAGTATCTAGTGGCTTTTCTGTTCTCTGAACCCAGATAAGTTTATTAGGGTACACAATATTTTGGGGAACACAATACTACCACATATGTTTCTACTTTTGTTGGGGTATTGTGCTTATGCAGCTCATTTAAAAATGTAATATATAATTAAGAAATAAAGGTTAATAGTTAATCATCTATAACAATCAAACTTGTAGTCATATTAGGTATGTTTTCAAGGTTAAATAGATACATTTAGATAAATAGATGGTCTTCAGACATCTCAAAGGCATTGAAGATGTTTAATAATCTGAGATTTTTTTCATGACAGTGAGACACATCTACTCCTGGCAGCACCAATTTACTTCAAAAGAAAATAATGGGCACTGAAGAACCCCTATATGGAGTTTGCTTTCTTTATGGTAAAAGCTAGCAATTTGGTCAAGAAACTGCCCTCGCTTCAATTGCTGAACCAGCAAGATGGAAAAGAAAGTTACTGCCAAACTTTGCCAAGACAAGATGTGACAATCCTTCAAAATTCCCTGATTCTCAGAAATGTCTCTCAGATATACTAGGCCTATAGGCCAAAGATGGAAGCCCCAGCATTGTAGAGGAATTTTGGGTGACTCTCCAGGCGGCTAAATGACCCTGTCATTAAGTAATATTACATCTTTTGGGGTCTTTAATGGAGTTAAAGACTAAATAGTTAGACTTAGCTATGACAAAAAAAAATGAGGTATAAAACGTCAGACTCACAAAGATAAGCTAAATAATAGAGTATTTTCTCTAAAGTTGTCAAATGCAACTGGACTTGATATTGTAACTGTAATTCTTACTTGATAACTGTTTTGCTGTATATAAATTTACTATTTTAAAGTTAAAACCTTCCTTTTTAATTAGACAAAGAAGGGGGAAGTCTGTCTACAGTGAAATATGACAATTATCTAAGCGTAAGATATCTCTATATCTATAATCAAGTCAAATTGGTGTAGAATTCTCCTCCAGTAGAATTAAGTGGCTATATTTCCATAGCTCACACAGCATCCTTCCCAAGGATTCAAAACTTTCTCTTTTATCATGGTTATTGTTTTCTTGGTAATTCACTATGAGGAGACAAAGGGGATAATAGTGTTTGGTGAATATAAACAGTAGGAATACAAGAGTTAGTAAGAAGCAAGTATCCTGTTTTCATCAAATTCTTTCTATCTTGTGTTTCCTAAGCACTGATTATGGTCTGAATACAACTACTTGGAAGCCACAGATTCCAATATTAGTTGCACATTACCCTGGCTCTTGCTGTACTGCACAGATCTATGAATCTACTCTTCCTCCTCTTCCATTTCATACTATTTAATACAGATTCAACCCCTATCTCACACATACAAACTTTTCTTTCCAGGCCCAGGAACTAAAGCAAGAAGAGGCAAATAGAGACAATATGTGCTAAAATGGAGACACAGGGTATACCCACTTACTTATTAATATGTGAGGTTATAGATGTGTCCTGACCAGATTGTCCGACATTGTATAATAAACTGAAAATCTCATGGTATTCAAATGCTGGAAATTGATGTTAGTTTGTCAAAAATATGTTGCAAGACAAGGGAAAAAAGATCTGTGAATCATATGAACTCACAGGACAACAATTCTGGAGGATACATTTGTCCACGTTTTCCCATTGACTGAAAGAAAATGGGAGGGATAGTGAGCAGATAGAGAGGGTTAGTATGGTATTTTAAATATAAGTATTCTCTTTTATCTCTTTTGATGATCTCTGTCTGTATACGGAGAATTTCTAGATTCTAGAATGGATGTGTTGAACTTTTCCACACATCCCTAAATCCCATGGACTTTACTTCAGTTCCATAGACTCTTTAAGACTTTGAATCACCCATAGTATTGGGAGTGGCTCCTGAGTAGGAATCAGATTTGTCAGTCAAGGTATGTCAGTTACTGACAGGGAAGGTCAAAAGCGCCTGTCTTTTGATGTAGAGTATTGCTGGGATAGGTGAAAATATTGCTGAAACATGACATTCAACTTTTATAAAAAATCTTGGTGTTAAAATATCTCATGATTATATTTTTTTCTATGTGATAATTCTGATTTATAAAAATAACCCCAAGAGTGCTATGCCATTATGTATTTTAACATCAGCAATAAAGTAGTATGTAGGTTAAAATAAAATGTAAGCAGAGAGGGGGATGGTGATGAAATGAACCAGTAAAAATTTTAAAGTAAATTAGTTATGATTTACCATTATTGAAATTATTTTTAATTTTATTATGAAAATGTCTCAATCCTTTGCCTAAAATACAGCTTTTTATAAAGTTGGCAATTCTGAAATCTTCTGAAATTTTATTGAAAAAAACCTCACATTTCTATTAAATTGTGAAACACTAATTATGAACATTTCTCTTTAAACAAACACAAACAAAACCCAACAAACAACAACAAAAACAAACAAACAAGCCAAAAGTCCACAAACAACCTAATAGGATTGAGAAGATTGGTTTGTAAAGGTGGTAATTTAAATAAACAAAGTCAGAAAATGCATGTTTAAAATGTGTGTATAATTTTACTTTCGTTGATAGGGATAAAATATTTTGTGATAGGCAGTTGTTCTTCAGTTAACCTTCCTTATAGAGGAAGCTTCATCTTCTTTCCCTATCCCTACTGGCTTTTATGCAGGCCAGGAACGCCTGCATGATTGCTATGGCTGACTGCCTGGCAAGATTAAAACATTTAAACAAACCTTTGGGGGAGCGAGAGTGCAACGGAAGGTGTCCCCTGGGCATGCACATGGTGCTTGAGATGCAAGGTGTCCCTACACCTGTTCTGCTGGGTTCCCTAAAAGACACCAGTCTCAGGCTACCCTGGTGCTGCAGAGTATGGGGTTAACCGTGTAAGAACAGACTTTAGCCTCAATCTACATGACAGAATATTTAACAGACTGAAGACGTTAATAGTGTATTTATTGTTTAGCAATTTCATACTCAGGTGTGGTCCTGGTTAGTACCCTTAAGACACTATTGGATAAAGTAGGACTACAAGAGCACACACTGGGCTTGCAGGCCTAGAAGCGGGAGCCCCCGCAGCAGCCTGAGAAGATCGCCCAGCTGTTGCTGAGAGACTGGCTGTCCGCAGAGAGAGGGAAGCCACCTGCAAATACGGACCCTGGCACTGGCAACCAGCTGCGGCGCCGCCTTGAGCATCCTCCGTAGCTTGCGCAGCAAAGCCAACCGCAAAGGCAAGCGAATAAACACAAGGCCAGGACCCCCGCAGCTCTCCTCGAGCCCCTCGCCTTTGCAGCGGATGCTAGTGCAGGACTAGCACGGAGCTGACTGAGCCTCCGTAGGTGAGGGGCCGCGTCCCCGCTGGCCCAGACCGGCGCGATCCGCATGATGCCACCCGCTGCCGCTGCCGCCACCGCTCCAGCCCCAGCACCGTGACTGCTCAACGCGGCGGTTACAGGTTGGTCACCGCCGCTGGCCCCAGAGACTGCGGCGCAGCGGGCACAGAGTCCTGCTCAGGAGGCCGGGAGGCTCCGGGTTTGCCCTTCGCTGGGGCCTGGCCCGGGCAGGGGCTGGGGACCGGGAGACCGCCCACAGCTCAGCCTGGGGCGCGCAGGGTAGGGACCCTTGGAGCCACTGTGCACTCCCCGGCCCCGGGGCAAACTGCTCCAGGGTCAGTCTTGGGAAGCCATGGGCCTCTGGATGGGGCCTTCCCAGCCTGGGAATCCAGCAGGTGCTGGGAGGTGGAAGAAGCAGGTGGCTGGGGGTGGGGCTGATGCGCATCGTGACCATCACTGTGCTGTCCTTGGCTGACTCTGGCCTTCACCAGGGTCAACCCAGAACCTAGACAAGGGTTTGGGGTTACCTCTGCTCCATTAGCTTTTGGGAAGGCCTTCCTGGCCTTGCCCCACTCAGTAATCCTGCAGACTGATGTTTGTTAAATTGCTCTATTTTATTAGTTGACCTGGTTGAGCAACTGTCTTTAGGGTAGCCCACACCAACCAGTAAAGTCTTGTCTTGCCAAAGCAACTCCATTTTGTCTTTGAATCCTTAAGAGCCCAGCTTAGAGGACCTGGCTGGAATTAGGAAGTGGGTCCAGTGGGCTAGTTGTTTCTCTGACTTAAATGTTGCTTTAAGACAACATAATGCTTCTGAACCTGGACCGTGTTTCTTATCATAGAAAAATAAATATTTTAGCTTTGGGCCCACATTTTCAAAGACTATACTGTGAAGGATATGTGAACACACACACACACACACACACACACACACACACACACACACACACACCACTCAACCTTAGGAAGATTGCACTCTGGACCCAATTTCCCTGGGTGGGAAATAAGAAGTAAGGCCCCTTGTGGCTTTTATTTCTGTAGTTGTTAGTCTTTCACATGGGATGGAAAAATAACAGGTGGCTGTTTCTGTTTTTGTTTTTAAATTTATGGTTCCTCTTTTTACAGCTTTTGCTGTGACTTTGTGTTACCTGGGAGAGGAGCAGGGACTGTGGCAATTTCTAAACAGCAGGAGTGGCTTTTTACATCCAGATTGTCCAAAAACCCAAATAAGAATTGTGGCTTCTCAAATCTCCACAAATTCAGAAATTTATATCTGAATTGTTTGGCGTCCATTCTGTGCCATTCTATGTTGAGCATTTCAGTCTTCTCTGACATAATTTTGGCCCAGCCCTTGATAAAACTATATAAAGGAAAGAGGAAAACTCAAGCTTTGCCAAATAGCTAAAAATGTGTGAAGGGCCATTGGGGATTAGAAGTAGAAGGGATTACCTGTCTGAGTAGTATGCTGTCATTGATAACGATGGTGCTAGAAGTAATAAAAATGAAACCATGACTTGTGATGGTAACAGTATAGTTATAGCTTTGGGTGTGACTTGCAAGGAAATTCAATAGGAAACATGTAGATTTGAAAGAAGAAAATCTGCTCATAATAGCATCATTTTCTCACAGCTCAGTGCGCTGAAGGCTATATAGTGTTTTCTTTTCTTTTCTTTCTTTATTTTTTTTTTGAGGATGGCAGTGTGTTCCAGTTGCTTTTTTCCCTCTTACCAGCACTAAGTGTGACTGTATGTGTCTGTCTGTAGGTTCTGTGGAAGAACATATTTATTTCACCATTCATCAATGGTGCTAAGATAATTTTAGACTTGTATGTTTGCATAGGAAACTAGTCACATGTAGATCTCAAGTTGTAAGAAAAACTTCACATTTCAGCTTTAATATTGTAATATAAGGAAAATATTGAACTAGGGGTGTGGGTATTCTTTGAGGAAAAGAGATGGACTCACTTCCCAAGAATCTATCAGGAAAATATTCATGCAGGTCATCACAAAGTGAGAGGAACTCCATTCTAGTTTGGGTCTGGAAACAATGCTCTGGAGCGTCAAGATATTGTAAATTACTCTTCTTCCCAAATGGTAACAGTGTTTCAGAATTTGAAAGCCTGTCCTGTCATATAAGTCTTATCTGTGTCAAGGACTTTCCTGGGAAGCTTTGTGACTTCAAAACTTTTCCCTGTACAGACATTTTAATTTTTTTTTAATATTTGTTATCTCCTAAAATATTTCTTGTAAGTTTTGAGATTATAATTACATAATTTCTCCTTTCCCTTTCCTCCCTCCAATCCCTCCCATATACTCCTCCTTGCAATCTTTAAAATTCATGGCCCGTTTTTCAATTGTTTATATACATATGTATACTCATATATACATATCTAACTATAATCTACTCAGTTTGTATAATGTGACTTGTGTGTATGTCTTCAGGTCAGGTCTGACCACTTGGTATTGGATAATCAGTTGGTGTGCTCTTCACTATGGCAGACTATTTTTCCTGCTCTTCGCATTCCTCAGTTGCCTGTCGTTCTTTGTGTAGGGTTGAGGGCTTGTGCTTTCCCTTGTCTGCATTAGCATGTTTATTGCTGTTGTCCTTGTTCAGCTTATGTTTAGGCAATGTGCTGGTGAAACTAAGTAGTTTTCTTATTTTAAATAATTAAGGGGGATAGAGACAGCTAAAGGATGGGGAAAAGAAATATCCATCCGCCTTTTAAACAAGCTAATACAAATGATTACAATGTCCTTGTTCTCAGTAGTCTTGGTAAATTCAGAATGTTATATAGCTGTAATCATAACGTTAATCAGTCTTTATGCTATTTGTTCTATGTACTATTTATTGTAAACATTTGAAATGTTTCTGTAGAGTTTGCTTAATTTAAAACTTTGTAACACTACCACAAGCATAACCTCACTTGCTAAACTGTTACATCTGTCATTGGATACTTGTGGCTTCTAATTTTTCACCACTGTAAAAAAAATGTATTGATACGTCATAATGCTACATTAATCAATTTCTATCTTAAGCTTTTTTCCTGAAAAACTCTCAACAATTATGCTCCTCAGATGAAGCAGTGCACTTTACAGATATATGAATATTTATTTAAAAGCACATGTAAAATTTAATTGCCTTTTAAAAAGATTTACTCTATAGTGATGTGTATTGCCTTCATGAATTCATGTGTCCCGCATGTATGCAAGTGTTTGTGGAGGTCAGAGAATATTAGATACCCTAAAATAGGAGTTAGAAAAGATATTGAGCCACCAAATGGGTGTTGGGAACTGAACCCAGATCCATTACAAGAACTGTAAGTGCTCTTAACTGAGTCGTTATTTCAACCCCGTAAAATATAAATATATTCAGATTATATTCCATGCTTTAGAAGTAGACCTGCCACTTTTAAAGCATGTGTGAGTGACCTTCTGTCTTAATGAAAGAAGAAAAATTAATAATTTGACTTTATGACTTTTGTGTAATTTAAAGACTTGTAAGAAATTCTTCTGAAAACCAAATAATAAAATTGAACTTCTGTAGTAAAACTAAAATTGAAAAACAGTAAAAACTGAAAGTTGAAAAAAGTAAATAAATGCACTCATTTTTAGGTAAAATGTGGGGTGGGTTTCAGTTTAATTTTGTTTTGCTTTCTTTTTTTTACTTAGACTTCAAAGAAATGATGAAAGGAATTTTTAGTGAAAGCTGCACCCACAAATTGAGAAAGAAGATGAACATAACTCCTGGACATCAGAAACCAAAATATTTTTGTTTGAGTCCATAGAGATGTTGCAGTTTCAGCTCTCTCTAGGAGGGTTGCTCGAATGCTAAGCAAGAGAAATTCCAGAATGATCTCCTAATGTTAGCATGGTGGTAGCTAATCCTGGGCACTGGGTATTGGTGAGACAAATGTTTCTCTTCTGAAGCAGTTTCCCCAGCAGGTCCCAGGGCAAGTAGAGCTAGACCCAAAGGAATATGCTCATCTGTCAGGGACTGAACCAGTGAGTCCAGAGGGGGAGCAGGTGCAGGGCTCCAGGGAGGTAGCAAAGGAGGATTAGAAATACAAAAGGCCCAAACTCTGTAGCTAAAGGATTCATTTATGGGAAGATCAAGAGGGAAAATTATATCCAATTATGCAAAGGAAAGAGATGAAAGGAAGACTTTCTCTGTAGAGAGGATGGCCTCTCTGGAAGATAGCCAACAGAGACATACACACATGTTCTTCATGACCAAGAAAACAACACAAATGGAACATAGCCATGTTTTAGAGTGAAATAAGATCATCCCCCCCTTTTAGATTAAAAAGTATTGAAATACACATATCAAAATAGGCTATCATGTGCCAGGAAAGATAAATAAAGCAGAGCCAACACCTACATATATCCTGGTGAATACTGAATTTGAAAATGAAAAAGAAAATAGCTCATCAGCATTCTGGCCAAGTGTTTGCTTTTTTTAGTTACATGTGTACAAATGGACAATTCAAACTGAATTGATTTCCTCTCACAAAAATTATCAATAAACAATAAAATAATAGCCTTTAAATGAATAATTTAGAAAAATATCACAGGATAGTTCTCTTATAGGCTCAAAATGAAAAAAAAATAAAGAGAATAATGACATTAAGGCTGTCATAGTTGTTATCTTCAATACAGTTCTGAGTAAAGACAGACACCATACACATACACACACACACACACACACACACACACACACACACACACACACACATATATATAATCTTATCATTATAGAATGCATGGCTAAAAGTATTGTTACAATGAATGGGAGAAGACATGGCTTGAAGATTTAGTATCTTCTCAGAGTTCTGGGTCCTAAAAGGACCTTAGGAATAAACACTCCAGGTTAAGAATTAAAGAGAATGGAAAAATGAGAACTATGCAGAGAAAGAGAAGATTAAAAACTGAAAATGAAAACATGAATGAGTTAATTGTAAAGTACAAAGCTCTATAACAGACAGAAAAGAGCTATGCTATTTCTAGTCTCTAGGAAATATTAATATTTCTGTTGCATATATTTATTGTGTGTAGTGGCAAGTTTCTTAAGGATAGTTTCTAGTATATTGTATTCTCTGACCATACTCATCTCCACATACATTTTCTTCCCCCAAACTGGCATCCTTCCTTCTCTTTGTCTTTTACTTTCATGTCATATATATACATATGAACATATTTTGTACTTACATATAGTTTATGTATCTATAAACAGTCTAGGGTTCACAAATGGGAAAAATATGATAATGGTCTATGGATCTAGCTTACTTTACTTATATGATGATCTCCAGTTGCATTAATTATCCAGCAAGTGTGTTTCATTCATCTTTATGGCAGAATAAAACCCAATACGTACCCAACACATTTTCTTTAGCCATTGGACATTTGACCGACACCTAGACTGATTCCATAGTCTTGGCTATTGTGTTACATGCTGCAATAAACATGATGTGCAGATGTCACTGTGGTATGTTCGTTTAGAGTCCTTTGTTTATATTCCCAGGAACACTATGATTGAGTTGTAGGTAATTCTAGTTTTACTCTGCTGAGGAGTTGTCATACTGAGTTTCATAATAACCTGACCACTTTTCATTTCCACCAGCAATGTATCGTGGGTTTCCCTCTTCCACCTTTGCTAGCACTTATGGTTTGCTTTCCTAACTATTTCTATTGTCTGAGGTAAGATGGAATCCCACTGTAGTTTTGATTTTCATTTTCTTGATAGCAAAGGATGTTGAATATGTTTCTCTATTTACTGACAATTTGTATCTCATAGTTTGAGAACTGTCTCTTTATTTCATCAGTATATTTATTGGTAGGTTGTTTGATTTCTTGCTACTTAGGTTTTTTCTTTTCTTTATTTTAGTTCTTTAATATATTCTAAAAACTAATCCTCTGTCTGGAAATAAGACTGTTATTTGAGAAATTGGATAATCTCTTGGTGGTAATGAGGACAGAGGTGAATGTTTTACCAGCAGAAACAAAATGCAAACGGATCTTGGTAACCAAACAAAGAGACTGAAATAGAAAATAAACTCTCTCTCCAAGACTGTAAGAGTCTGAATTTTTTTTAGTATTTTATCATGTCTACAGAAACCAATTATTTATCTTTCAAAGCATAAGCTAAATTGTTTGATTTGTTTACTTCTTAAATGTTATTATGAAACCCACATATGATTAATTTTGAATATCACTCCTTGAGTAGAAGAAGTATTTTTTATAAAATAGTTCCTTAATGCCTTTTTATTGAAAAAAAAATTCCTACAATATATTCTGATCATGGTTTCCCCTCTCTCAACTCTTCCCAGATCCTTCTCACCTCCCACCCACCAAATTCATGTTCTTTCTCTCTCTAGGAAACAAATACTTTCTAAAAGTACAAATTATGGAAGTCTATAGCACCTAAGATATAAATTTGTGTGAGACAAGATAAGTCTCTGATGTTCTACAACCAGTAGACATTAGTTATTAAATTTTATTGACTTTAAAAACTAGAAAATATAAAACTTGAACAGCTAGGAACCTTCTAAGCATGAAACATGGAAATGTAGCCTTTCTGTGGGCTGAAGTAAAGATATTAAAATGTATGTTATAAATAAGAGACTAAAGAATAATAGAACTTGCTGATTTGGAAAGAAATTTTCTCAAATCATTTTCATTTTCCTTAGCTCTCTCTCTCTCTCTCTATATATATATATATATATATATTATATTTTCTTAGCTCAATATAGATAGATGATA
The DNA here is from genome assembly GCF_004664715.2 of Peromyscus leucopus. Classification (NCBI taxonomy): domain Eukaryota; kingdom Metazoa; phylum Chordata; class Mammalia; order Rodentia; family Cricetidae; genus Peromyscus; species Peromyscus leucopus. Next base: position 741,749 of record NC_051070.1, read on the forward strand.
GATAGATGATAGATAGATAATAGAGATATAATTGATATTTAATGGAGAAAAATAATGTCATCTAGTGATCTGTTAAACAATTTTCCATTCAAAATATTTCTTTCACTTAAACTATTTTTGTGTTTTGAGAATTTCATGCAATGGATTTTGATCATATTCACTCCTATAAGTCCTCTAACAATGTCCAGATCCACAACCACTTCTCTACCCCCAACTTCCTGTCCAAAAAAAAAAAAAAACAACCAGTCAGATTTGTGCTGCCCAGATATTCTTCAGCAAGGAGTCATCCACTGAAGTAAAGTCAGCTTTCCAAGCATCACAGCCTTAAAGAAAACTGACTCTCTTTCCTACAAGCCATCACCTGTCCATGGCTCCTTGATTGGTAAAGAGGCTTGTGACTCTCTTCCCCACCAAGCTAGAATGTCAACTCTATTGATCTTGTGCAGGCAACAAGGGCTGTGTGAGTTTAGGGGTACAGTGGTTGACCCTGTCGTGTCCAGAAGACAGTTTCACTCTGGCTCTCCTCAGCCTCCAGTCTTTCCTTCTCTTCTACAGTGATCTCTGAGCCTTGTGGGTGTGTCTATGATATAGATACACCCTTTGTTTCTGGATATTCTACTGACACTTACTTCTGCACTTTAACAAGTTGTGAGTTTCAGCATTAACCACCATCCAGTGCACAAAGAAACTTTTCTGATGAGGTCTGAGAGCTTCACTAAACAATGGTAGACACACATTTAGAGAGCAGTCTGATACTGCATTGATTTATCAGAGTAACAATCGTAGGGTCCACCTCTGGGGACTGTGAACTCCTCAGCCATGGATTCTTGACCAGATTTGTTCCTCATATAGAGCAGAGGCCTTCAATCCAATCAGAAAGTGGTTGGTCACCCCCATAACTTTTGTGCCTCTATTGCCCCCATGGTATATCTTGTCATTACTGTAGTTCACTGGGTTCACAGCTCAGTGAGGCTTTGATGACCTTTTCTTTCCCCTCAGCAGGCTGCATAGGTAGCACTCACCTTCTAGTACTATGAAAGGGAGCCAGCAGGGAAAAATCATCCTGGTCAGCACTATGTGCTATGACCTCCCCTTGAGATATTGGTTTGACATGTCCTGAAGACCTACAAAACAATACATGCTGTCTATCACATTGCTTCTACTTTCATACCAGAACTTGATAGTAATACCCTGTTGCTGACAAGACCACACCCAGGCACATGCTTGCTATGGTATGTGGGTGGATGTTAAAGGACATTTCTCAGGAGTCAGTCCTCTCCTTGTAAGATAAAAGGGGCTTAAGAGACTAATTACATGATCAGTTTGGGGTAATTTTTAATTTTGATACTCTTTTCTTAAAAATTTTATATACCTGTGTTTTATTCAGGGTGGTTCAAAAAGTTAGAAAAGTATGTCCTAGAGGAGATAGCAAGAACTAGTCTGACATGTTGACTGGATTGTATGAGTAAAGGCAGAGAGAGGATACTTAATCTTCATGACTTCCTGATTCCTCATGTTGTGGTCAATTTGGAATCTAAAATCATCAAATGTATAGAAGTATAAAGTAAGATGTTGCATTTCAGGACCTAGAGTAGGAAGGAATCGGGGGCTGCTAACTGCTGGGCATAAAGATCATTTTTGCAAAATAAGCAAATCTTAGGCATCTGTTCCATGATGTTGTTCCTATGATGAATTACATTGATTACCTAAAGCTTTGTTCAGAAGATATAGCTTATATTAAAGTATTCTTATAACAAAGGATAATTGTATACACACACCTATCTAAGTATTGCATTACTGAAGAATGAAGCCAGGGCCTGACATACACTAGGCAAGTACTCTACCACCACCGAACTGTACTCTCAGTCCTGTTTTCAGGGTTTGTTTTGAGACACGGTCTCACTAAGTTGCCCTTGTTGGCCTTCAACTCACTCTATAGACCTGATGCCTTGAATTTGTGGTCTGCCTAGCTCAGACTCCTTAGTAACTAGGATTACATCCCTATACCACCAGGTCCAATTAATAGATTTTTTTGTTGTTGCTGTTGTTGTCTTCTTTGATTTGTTTTAACTGCAATGACATGTGTAACACAAATGCAGACTTGTTCCCTCTTCCCCTGCCATACTATTCTAGTTTGGACATGTAGGTTACAAGACAAAAGGAGACTGGAACACTGTAGTTAATTCTAAATTCTTTTACTAAGCCCAATAATTTCAAAGGTCAAATTAAGTTTAACTTTTGTAGTTTAAACAACAATGACAAAAACTTCCTCAGAACCTCGGTAAAGTGATTGCATTGCTTTTACCATCATTTTAGAAAGAACCAGAGGAAAATAGTATGCTGTTGTTCCTTGGATTTTAGGAAGTAGATTCAGCATTAAAAAAATCAAGGATTCATTTTCTGTTTCAAATCACTATGTTGGAAAAAGACAAAGAAAAGGAAGTGTCTGTCTTTGAAGATGGAGCTTAGATGAGTTTGACTGCTTCTGTGTGGTCACTCACCTTGGGTGGCCTGGCATCCTGTTGGAATCAGAGAAGAATGCAGCGGTCTGTGTTCACAGAACTACATCTGAGTTAGTGATGGTCAGGCCACAGAAGAACAAGTACCCCCAAGAGAAAAACTGCATTTGGAAGAGGGAGAAAGGAGAAAAGAGATAAAGAGAGACAGAGTAAAAGGGAAGAAAGGAAGGGAGATAAGGAGACAAAAAAATATCATACAACCAAAAATCAAAGCAAATATTTTCATACAAAACTAAACTGCAAACTTGTTTGCCTCAGCATTTTGAATAACACATTGAAGATAAGAATTTCTTTGGAGAGCAGAAACTAGGGACTGTGTGTGACACACGGGAATGTCTCAACAGCGTTCTTAACTTTGAGGTGAAAAAAATAAGGGATTTTTACACTTACAAGGAATTTGTAACTACAGGGAAACAGAAGTAGAGAGGACAGTGGCTCTGCTGTGACCCCTAGGGATCAAAATTTCCAGCCCTTCTTAGTTCTGCTAACAGGATGCCGTCTTCCCTTCTGTGATATGGCCTGAGAACACAGGGCCTTAGGCTGCTGCGGTTCAGAGAACACCAGTCACCCACCTATCTTCCCTCTGAGCAGAGGCCAAGTGAGAGGGAAAGGTAGGGTCAGCTCAATCAAATTCTGAACAGATGATCTCCAGAGGTGCGAAGGAAGCTTCCTAAGAGAGCCAAAGAACCTGGGATTGCACGCCTAAAGGCAGGCATTCTCTATTTTAATCTCTCCTCTTAGAAAAAGTCCAGAGGCAGGACTCAGGGACTTCTACCTCTGTTCTCTGGAACAGGAAACTAGTTCCATTCATAAAGCCTCCAAGGGGTCTGACAGAAGCAAGCTGTAGGGGGCAGACTCACAGGGGGAAAACCAGGAACTGGCTCTTTGCCAACTTAGCACACTAACTTTATCTGTGTGTGCCCTCTCTAAGTCCTAGTTTCTTGGTAATAGTGACAGATACCTGCCTCATTCAGGTATGATTAGGAGCTGAAGTGATCTATGCAAAATTCTGCACATAATTCATGAAAAAAAAAAACCTTACCAAATGTAATGGTTTAAAGTTTTATTTGTTTTAATTTTATAAATGATTTGTTTATTTTTATTTTATATGCATTGAAACTGGTGTTACAGGTAGTTGTGAGCTATGATGTAGGTGCTGGGAATTGAATCCAGGTCCTCGGGAAGATCTTTCGATGCTCTTAACCACTGAGCCATCTCTTCAGGCCCATGTTTAAATTTTAAAAAGCACAGATTTAATTGTAAGTAAACATCATTTAAACAGCACCATTCTAAACACATTCAAACATTCTTAAGATTCAAAAGTAAAATTTGCACTAGCAAAATAGTTCTGGGGTAAAGGTGCTTGTCAAACAAAGCTCATGACATGAATTCCTTCCCAGGATCTCACAGCAAAAGGAGAAAATTGACTCCAGAAAGTTTTCCTCTGACCTCCATATGCATGGTGCACAACACACACACACACACACACACACACACACACACACACACACACACACACGAGGAATATATACAAGTCAGATCTTCTGCCTATTCTCTTCTTTCCTCAACCTTCATTCTTTCCAATATAAAATATTACTTGGACTCGACTTGATCCCAACTCTTGGGGATCTGGACATTTGCCTCAGGATTTTATTCTATGCAGTGGGGATAACACTAAGAACTACTCTAGAGAGACAGCAGAAGCTAGGGGTAGAGGGCATTGCTTGGCATAGAGCAAGGTCTCAACAGAACTTTGTTCTCAACTTTCAAGTGAAAGAAAGAAAGGACAGAAGGGAGGGAGGGTCAGGGTGAGGGAAGCAGGGAAAGAAGGAGGGGAGGGATGGAGGGAGTGAGGGATGTATGTATGTATGTATGTATGTATGTATGTATGTATGTATGTATGGAGGGAGGGAGGAATAAAGGAAGGAAGGAAGGAAGGAAGGAAGGAAGGAAGGAAGGAAGGAAGGAAGGAAGGAAGGAAGGATCTATAAATGCCCAAGCTTGTTTCTCTTCAAAATATTAAACAGTTTATGAACCATTTCTCTCTCTTAGGAAACATCAAATGTATAAACATATGAACAGCCTTGGGAGCATTAATCCATTTTTTCCCTCCAGGTCACTTTGGGCAAATGTATTACAGACATCTCTAGACCCCAGAGCTGCTCCTTCAGACTTTTCTTTTCTTTTTTTTTCTTTTCTTTTCTTTTTTTCTTTTTTTTGTTTTTTGTTTTTTGTTTTTTGAGACAGGGTTTTCTCTGTATAGCTTTGCTCCTTTCCTGGAGCTCACTTGGTAGCCCAGGCTGGCCTCGAACTCACAGAGATCCGCCTGGCTCTGCCTCCCGAGTGCTGGGATTAAAGGCATGAGCCACCACTGCCCGGCACCTTCAGACTTTTCAATGTGTAGTCGTTCGCTCTTGGAGTGTCTAGAGGAACCTGCCACCTCTGGAGATAGCCCAACACTTCTTAGCAGAAACTTCTATACAAGATAGCCCTTTTACGGAATGAACAGCCCCAAATCAGTAACTTATTATTATGATTATTAGTATATTTCATTGATTATTTAAGAATTTTGTACAATATATTTTGATTATATTAATTCTTCTTTCCCAATTGTTTCCATTTTCACAACTTCTTACTTATAAAACTTTGTGTCCTCACTTTTCTTAAATGCATCAAGTTCACTTAGTAACTTCTAATAGATATCTTCTATTAAGCTATATTTCCCTTGAAGATAAATTCTAGAATTTCTCTAGTAAATTCTGTTTCCTTGTATTTTCCCTAAACTTTGAACAATAAACAGGAGCAAAATCATTTAGTCACATATTCATCTGATCACCTCATATCAAAGAACAGAGAAGCAGGGGCATTGCAAAGTGAAATATAGTGGCTGTGTGCTTGGCTGTGGATTTGGGGTCTGACTAATGGGTTTCTCTCAATAAATTTCATTTCAATGTCTGAGTACAACATTTGCAGACAGACACACATTCCTTATACCTCATGTCATAAGAATCATTTTTCCAGTCCACATACTCATAATCTATTCAGTCAAGAATTTATGAGAAAAAAAGCTAACTCTAGGAAATGAAGAAATCTGCCACCTTAAGAAGTGGAATTATCAGAAGGGAACAATGCTTTCCTCTCATCTTTTAAATTTAGAGAAAATGTGATTGAAATACACTAGACCATTTCTAGGATTTACTTTAAAGTAAAAGCTATGTGATAAGTGGGTAATGATTTAGGAAACCAAAAATAGTGTTTGATTAATTTGATGAGAAATTTGACCTTTCTTTTAAGTAATAGATATTAAAAATAAGCCCAGTGGTTAAAAAAAAAAACTATAAAGTAAATCAAATAGTAAAAACAAATTCAATATTAGGAGCTGAGATATGTTTGTACAATTTCACAGATAGTAAGAGGTGATGAATTTGCAACCCCAAGTTTGTTAAAATATATCTTCACTTTGCTGTTTGTTGAACAAAATACTTGGTTTTTAATTTAGTAGTTCTGTGAGCGGCATTGTCTTGGTTCATGCACTAGGTCAATTTTATCATTAAGGCTCCTTTGTCTGTAAACTGATTCTTGTAAGAACTGAATGAGCTAATGTATGACACGCTTAAGACAGTGCATGATACATAATGAGTCCCCAGCAAACATTTTTTATTGGAAGGAGTCTGTTTTTGCATAGAAGTAAACACAATCTGGGCAGAAATGAACCAAATGAGCTCATTATTTTATTCTGGAAACTTTCATGTTTCACATGGCATGCGTGTGTGTGTGTGTGTGTGTGTGTGTGTGTGTGTGTGTGTGTGTGAGAGAGAGAGAGAGAGAGAGAGAGAGAGAGAGAGAGAGAGAGAGAGAGAGAGAGAGAGAGATGTTTTTAGGTTTCTCTGCTCATAAGTGGGTTCATTTGTGGTTCTGAAGCTATTTATCTATAGTTAAATATATTGGCTGAGGAATAACATTAGGTTTCATGTCAAATTTTGTCCCTTCTTTAAAATGGTTTTGACTATCAAAAGAAGGTAAAATAAAATCAGCAATTAAGCAGTAATTAAACAGACAACAGTGGGATTGCTGGGTTTGAGTTTAGGGAAATGCCATGACCCGCGTACTAGGCTATGAAGACTCTAAGGTGTGATATCTGGAGGTAAGGTAGAGGACTCTAGAGAAAACATGCTAGACTCAGTTATTGGTACTGTGGCAGGCTATGCAAATGATCTGGTGTAGGAGAGGGAGAGGACTGTTGGCCATTGGACACAGTGATGGGACCCCTGCCAGAGCAGATAGAGGTGTGAGATCAGAGGCTGTAGGGCTCAGCTGTGCCTTGAGGGTAGAAGGAAAGCCAAGTGGGCAGAAAGAATGAAGAAAAATACAGGGCAATGGATGCTGGATAACTGTTGTGGAATATTCCTTTACACTGTGTGAAGATGTGTCACTGTGATTGGTTCAATAAAAAGCTGAATGGTCAATAGCTAGGCAGGAGGTGTAGTTGGAACTTCTGGGGACAGAGAGCTCTGAGAAGAAGAAAGGAGGAGTCACAGCCAGACTCAGAGGGAACAGACATGCAGGAGAAGAGGTAAAAGCCACAAATCATATGTCAACATGTAGATGAATAGAAATGGGTTAATTTAAGTTATAAGAACTAGTGGGACAAGCCTAACCTATTAACCTAATTTTCATAATGAATAATAAGTCTCAATGTAATTTTTTTGTGAACTGGTAGCCCAAAGAAAAATCCATTTATAGATAACAGACAATAAGACAAAAGTAGTGGGATATTTCCCCCTAATTTAAAAATGGCATAACATACAAAAACATAGAATGTTGTATGCATTTGTTCTAAGTGGAGATGTCCTCTGTCTGAGAAGGAAGTTGGCAAATAGAAAAACCGAATACTACAGAAATAATTGTTGTCCCTGGACCCAGTACCTGGAATTCATGTCCCTGTTTATATTTGAGTATTTTCATAGTGTATTAAAGTACACTGTAGATTCAAATGTGAAAATAGGAGAAAGGTTGGTAGAAGATCTTGCTCAAACATAAATCTTTTTATAAAAGCTATCCTTATTTATTTGTGTATGAGTGTTTTCCTGCACATATACATGTGCACTATGTGTGTGCAGTGCCTGCAGAGGCCAATGAGGGTGGTGTGCGATTCTCTAAAACTGGTGTTACAGACAATAGTGAACTACTATGTGGGTTCTGGAAACCAAAACTGGGTCCTCTACAAGAACAGCAAATGCTTTTAATTATTGAACAATCTATCCAGCCACTGAGTAATAAATATTAATGGCTTTCTGTCTGGAGTTCTGTGGCCATATTGAGAAAAAAAGGGGGAGATAAGAATGAGAGCCTTGAAACAGGAGTTGAAGTTGCAATGCCCAAACCAAAATATTCATGACATCAAATTCAATTACCTCCCAAAATATGGGGTGACACCTTTCTCATCTACAAGTTTATCATCAGAACCCAAATCTAGGAATATATAGTTATGCTTGTGCTTGTGTGCCTTGGTATGGATTGATATAAATGAGCTTGGGAGACAAGAAAGACACTGAAGGAATATAGATGTTTGAGGGTAGGATTTATTTAGTTAGGATTTTGTATACATTCATATTTATTGGTAGAGAAAGATTTTCACAAGATAAAAAGAAGAAAAGTGTAATAGAAGTATATGAAAATAGCCATAGTAACTTCACTGTATGCATATAAAATACATGTGAAAAATAAAGTTCTCAAAGATATAATTCAATCCTATTGGAGAATAAGGACCTCAGTAAAGACAATGCACCAAAGAAGAACATGCCTGATAAGTGCTGTCCCCAAAGCACAGTGGCTGACACACTATATGCTTAGCCAACATTTAGAAAAATGATAGAGTCCCTAGAATTGGAATTCCTAATGACTTTAATATTTGTCTCTTATTTTATTTACACATTTTTCCTAATTTTCCTATAGCAACCTAGTACTGTTTGGTTGATGAAAATAAAATAAATTAAAATAAAATAAACATTGATGTATTTAATAATTTAACTTGAAGTTTAAGTATTTGAAAGTAGGAAGGGCCTAGACAGTGAATGTCCAGGCATGCTTTACAAGTCTCCTCTCACCTGAGATTACAGAGGCGTCCTGAGCATCTGCTTCCCTGTGTCTCCCGTCCAGGAGTCTGGGGATAGAGTTAGCAGTAAACTGTAAAAGAATGAAAGAAGCACCAGGTGGGGGTGGGAGACTGAGGAGTACATACACAGTGAGAGTTAATTAATTAATTAATCAGCAGCTCTGCCTTCCCACTTACCTAACCTTTAAATCAACTATGCTATCTGTTGTGTCAGGAACATGGAACAATCAGGTATTCTGGAAAGAAGAAGACTAAGTATTTTTTTTTCTAATGCTGAATTCATACCACTCACCAATGGTTGGAACTCTGCTTTTGTTTGTTTTCTTGTCAATACAATTATGCAGCAAGACTAGATGAACAGCTTTTGTAAGCAATGATGATTGTTCTCCCAAAGGCATTAAGGTAGGTTTGGAATTAGAGGGATGTTATTAAACATTTATTTTCTAAAATTTTCTGACCAAACTGTAGCAGAGCTACAGAGCAAGTCAACAACAGCACCCAGTTAAGTGGTATGTGTCGAATAAGATAGACACGTAATTTCACAAGTACTCATGAAGACTGCAGAATTTGAGTATATGAGTAAACCAAAATGTGGTTCATGATCTTGTATTAACAGATGTAGTGCCACCTAATGGAGAGAAAGAAATCATGGTTGCTGCCTTCTTTAGGCATTCTTATATAAAATATGTGCTATGAATTTACCAAACTGCTATCTGTTTAAATAGTAAGTCTTTCAGTTATAACAAATCACACATAGAACTAAAGAAAATGTTTTTGAGTTAAAAAAGGTAATTAGGAATAGGGGACTGCAGCAGGCAAAGAGGACACAGCTGGATAAAGGACTTGAAGTGGGCAAGAAAGACTGGAGGATGAGAAATAATGGCCCCGTTAGCCAGTTAGAGTGGAGCATGTGAGGGCAAGAACAAAAGAAACTGCAGGTGAATCAGTGGGATTCTCCATGAAATATGAGTCCAGATGAAGCAGGTGATTTCTGAGCTCCAAGTGACTGTGTTGTTTTCTGCTGTGCATGCAGCACAGGCTGTCGTTCCTGACACAGAGTGGACACATAGTATTTGCTGTGTGAATGAATGAAGAGTGGATAGTGAATGAATGGATAACAGAGAAACAAGATAAGCCGAAATTCCATGAGCTGTAGAAGTGTTCATATCACAATTTTTAGTTCAGGCAACTAGGGAATGCTATCAGTGAGAGAAATCATCTTCCCCAGGGAAAAATATATCAGTTGGTTAGTCAATACCAAATTGTCAACCCTGAAAACATACATAGAAGTAACATTATACAGACTGAAAAAGTTAGATTTAGGAATATATATGTATGTACATATACATATATGCATATAAGAACAATTAATGAATAAAAGGGCTGTGAATTTGAAAGAAAGAAAAGAATGGCATATGAGAGGGCTTGGAGAGAGGAAAGGGAAGGAGGAAAATGATATAATTACATTATAATCTCAAAAAAATAAAAGGAGTAATAAAAATAAAACATAAAAAAGAAGAATCCATGAACATGGGCAATCTTTTCATTTATTGCTGTCTTCTTTAATTTCTTGAACAAATGTTTAGTGTTTCACTGTAGAGATTATAAATCTTCTTGACTAAATTGTCCTTAGGTATTTTATTTCATTGTAGCTACTGGAAAAGAAATTATCTTCTTGACTGATATGTATACAGCAATGCTACTGAACTTCTTGTTGATTTTTTTTGTATCATATAACTTTATAATTCATTTAATAAATGAGTTCTAATGAGGTTTTGTGACATCATTAGAGTTTTCTACATAGGGAATCATATCAACTGCAAACAGGGACCATATACATTCTTCCTTTCCAATTCGGAGGCATTTTCTTTCTTTATCTGTCCAGCACTCCCAATACTTTGCTTAATGTCAGTTTGGAGAGTGGGCATGCTTGTCTCCTTCCAGAGAAAGTGTTAAGCTTTTACTCATTCAGCATGATGTTAGGTGTGGATTTGTCAAATGGGGACTTCATTATGTAAAGTACATTTCTTTCATACCTAATTTTAGAGCTTTCATCATGAAAGGAAGTTAATTTTTGTTAACTATTTTGCATTTAATATAATGATCTGATCATGTGATTTTTATTTTTTATATAGACATAATAAAATGGTTTTTCAAGGACTTGAATAGTACATTCAATGGTAGAGCCCTTGCCACACCTGTAAGTGAATGTGTGTGTGATCCCTGGCATCACAACAAGAAAAAAAAAGAAGAAGGAATCTCAGATTTGAGATACTATGACTTGAAAGGGAATTAGTAACAGTAATTAAATGAAAGGGGCCTTTGTTCATATAAAGAATAAAGAAATAAGAAAGACAATACTGTGTCTAGAAAGATAGCTCAGCAGTTAGGAGCCTTGGCTGCTCTTTCAGAGGACTTGGGTTCAACTGGGTTACAACCATCTGTAACTATAGTCTCAGGATATCTAACACTGTCTTCTGTTTTCTGGGGGTACCAAGTATGAACGTAGGATACAGAATATGTGCAAATAAAACATATGTACAAATCAAATTAAAATAAATAAATATTTTAAAAAATATGGCACTGTTGAGTTGTAACATGAATCTGTGTGGTCCTTCTAGTTACATGTTGGGACCTGGAGTATTTAGGGTGCTAGAATTTGGAACAAGAGCAGAAAGAATGAGAGAGATATTCCATCACAGTCAATTATATCAAGTTGAACTATGTTGTTGCCCTGTATCTGAGAAACAGCATAGGCACAAGACTCAGTGTTAGTGGGACATTAGCTGAGGGTAATGGACATTGAAGGCATTAAATATGGCAACTGGGATAGGTAGAGGAAGACAATCTTGTAAAACATGATGCAGAAGACAGAAAATTTAAAATCATATGTCCATTAGCTCCTGGAAGGAAAAATGAATAGCAATGTTGCAAACACCTTACAGTTAAAAACAAAACTGATAAATTCCATTTTAATTTTGACAAGAGGGTAGAAATCAAAAGAGGAAAATGTATGGCTTTTGCTTCCAAGGATTAATTGACTATTTAATGAGAACAAGGAAGCAGAATATGTTTTCTTTCTGAGTTTCTGTTAGCTATTTCTGAGTAAAAGATTTATCAATGAACATACTGTAACTATGCAGCCTCTCCATATTGAATTATTTAAATATCAACTTTTAATAAGTGTGAAAAGGCTTTTGAAAGCCATGTTTTTTCAAACCTAGTACACTGCCTTATCAAGGACACTTCTGGAAACAAAAATGATTTATTGACTTATTAGTGCATAATACTGATAAGGAAAAAATACACAGAAGCAATTTCCATCAAAATAGGAAGCTCACCTAGGATACTTAAATATCCACACCATTCTTTCTTTATCAGGGGATAATAGTTGTTTGTACTCTGTTATATTGACTAAACATGAACAAAGGCATCAAGCAACACCCAGTGCAAAGGAAAATTGCTTTGACTAACTGCTCTAAATTAATCTGAGATTATTTGTACATTTATGACTTGAATTTATTTTACTGATTGAATTTTTTCCTTTTATTGAAAATAGATTGTTTTCTTGATATAAAGTACCCTGATTATGGTTTTCCCATCCCTTTACTTCTCCCAGTTCCTCCCCACCTCCACCCACCCCACCCCACAATCTGGATCCATCCTTTTCTGTCTCTCATTAGAAAACAAGAGGGAAAGAGAGCTTAGGGGAGTGGGAGATCCCAGCTAGATCAAGAACTGAGAGGGAGAACAAGGAATAAAAGACCATGATAAATGAAGACCACATGAGAATAGGAAGAAGCAAAGTTCTAGAGAGGCCCATCTCTAGCAGTAGACTACTGGCAATAGTCGAGAGAAAGCCCGAACTGACCTACTCTGGTGATAGGAAGGCCAAACATCCTAATTATCGTGCTAGAAACCCCATCCAATGACTGAGGGAACCAGATGCAGAGATCCACAGTCAGGCCCCAGGTGGAACTCCAGGAATCCAATTGGCGAGAAAGAGGAGGGTTTGTATGAGCGAGAATTGTTGAGACCAAGGTTGGATAAAGCACAGGGACAAATAGCCAAACGAATGGAAACACATGAACTATGAACCAATAGTTGAGGAGCCCCCAACTGGATCAGGCCCTCTGGATAAGTGAGACAGTTGATTAGCTTGATCTGTTTGGGAAGCATCCAGGCAGTGGGACCAAGTCCTGTCCTCAGTTCATGAGCTGGCTGTTTGGAACCTGGGGCTCATACAGGGACACTTGGCTCAGCCTGGAAGGAGGGGACTGGACCTGCCTGGACTGAATCTACCAGGTTGAACTCAATCCTCATGAGAGTCTTTGCCCTGGAGGAGATGGGAATGGGGGTGGGCTGGGGGGAAGTAGGGGGGGCGGGAGGGGGAGAGCAAGGGAATCCCTGGCTAATATGTAAAATTAAATTATAAAATAAAAAATAAAACAAACAGGCATCTAAGGTATAATAATAAAATATTTTTTTAAATAGAAAAGCCTTGAAACAACATTATGAGACAAGGAATCTCCAAAAATACCACTGAGTTTGTTTTCTGTTGGCCATCTACTGCTGGGCATGCAGCCTGCCCTTGAGAGTAGTTTGTTTCCCCAGTGAGACTGCCTTGGAGAAATTAAACTTTTATTTGCAAGTGGTTATCAATTAGAGATTGTTTCTTGTTGGGGAATATTATTTTAAAGTGTGTTACTTTTGTTTATGCTGCATTTGTTTAACTCTATGAAACTGTGTTACTTTGCCTATCTAAAACACCTGATGGTCTAATAAAGAGTTGAATGGCCAATAGTGAAGCAGGGGAAAGGATAAGTGGGGCTGGCAGGCAGAGAGAATTAATAAAGGGAGAAATCTGGGAGAAGGAAGAAAAATCAAGGAACAAGAAAGGAAGGAGGAGGACATCAGGGCCAGCCATCCAGCCACACAGCAAGCCACAGAGTAAGAAACAAAGAAAGGTATACAGGAATAGAAAAGGAAAAAGCCCACAGGCAAAAGGTAAAAGGGATAATTTAAAGTTAAGAAAAGCTGGCTAAAAACAAACCAAGCTAAGACTGGGCATTTATAATTAAGCATAAACCTCTGTATGAGATTTATTTGGGAGCTAGGTGGTGTATAGGAGGGACAAAGAGAGAGGATAATTCTGGGAACAGGAAGGCTGGTCAGGAGTCACCAGCCAGACACAAAGGAAGCAAGATGTAAAAGTACCAGCAAGCCACAAGCCATGTGGCAATTTATAGATTAATAGAAATTGGTTAATTTAAGATATAAGAACCAGATAACAAGAAGCCTGCCATGGCCATACAGTTTATAAGTAATAAAAGTCTCTGTGTGTTTACTTGGGTCTGAGTGGCTGCAGGCCTGGGCAGGACTGGAGAAAACTCCAGCTACAGTGGTGGGCCCCCCAAAAGAGCAAAAACAAGAATAGCTTCTGGGTTAGGGATGAGGCATATGTCCACTTCTCCTTTTAGCTCTAGAACTCCCATCTGGTATAGACCTGTGCAGGCCCTTTGCATGCTGCCTCAGTCTCTGAGTCCATATATGCATGGGTCATGATTTATTGCTTGAATATTTTATGTACTGCCCAATATTATTGAAATAGTCAAACTTCCAGTGATTCTGGAACTGCTTGGTAGGTTTTAATGTATGTGTGGATTCTTTGGAGTTTGGACAGACCATTTTATGGGCACTGTCATACTTTGTAACATGTTGGCAGCAGTTGAAGAGAACATCAATGAGAGTGACTGACAGCTGGTGTCATTCCATTATAGTCTAACTGTTGTGATATATCAAATATAGCCAACTGGATTCTTAAAAAAATAAATTATGTATATTTCTGTAGATAAATCAGTCAAAAGTCAGTTTTTATTCAGGTGGAATATTGGTAAGAAAAGGTACATGCAATTCACATGTCCATCAATCTCCCCTGTCTCTGTGGAAAAGTGATAAGGGTTAGGTCTCTAAAATTCTTTGTCTAATCTTTGAATGCCATATGGAACCACTCTTGTCTTTCTTTGTCTTGTTAAAGAATTTCAAAAATATTTTGCAACCATTCTCCAGATAAGAAGGAGCCTGTCATTTAAGAGACATCTCAAATTTAGGCTACCAGATGTGTTCTCCAACCCAAAGTAAATCAGAGAATAAGTATCATTTGAATATTTTGCATGCATTTACATAGGATGTCAAGAGTCCCTAACTCCAATTATGTAAAATAAAATTAATTAGTGATACCTACTGCAAAGCCCATATTTAAATTCTGTGTTCAAAGTAACAACAGCTTGGAAACACACTGCACATTTTAAAGACAAATAGCCTGAATTTCTCTGGGAATAGGAAGGTTAGGGAAAGTCAACTACTCAGATGGATTGGGGAGCATATAGCAAAGAGCAAAGAGAAGTAGACCCTCAAAAACAGAGAAGCATATTCAAAATTTCTTTGTTCTGAACTGTATTTTATTTTCTTTCACAGTGAAAATCACAAGTGCATATATTTACACTCTTGCAAACACATTTTGTTCCTCTTCTGTCTAAGAGGAGCTAAATGTTACTGTCCTTGATGAATTTTTTTTAAGCACCAAGAGCACTTTGGAGCACCAGGCAAGAGAGAAAGTGAGTGGATATTCCTGGTATTGAAATAGCTACATTTTCCTTACTTGAAATTCTCATCACTTTCTCTTGTCTGCAGAGTACTGCCCTCTGTCATGTGTCTTCAGTTGTCCGCCTAAGGATGCTAAGCACACCCATGGCCAACTCTCAACACGAGGCTTTGTAATCATGGACTTGTTTTCAATCTCAAGTTTGCTTAAATATTATTTATCAAGTTGTCACTGGCCTCAAAGCTGAGATTTCTTATGCATGCACAAAACATGAACTCTGTGGATCCAGTACTTGAGAAACAGAGGCAACAGGATCATTGATTCTTTGAGGTCAACCTAAGACTCAATCACATCTGATACTTCTTCCCTGTTTAAGTATAGAATGTGTTTACATCTTACTGTGTGGCCACATTTGTAAAATGTTGAACCCAATGTGCTGGTTATACTGTTTTGCAAAGAATTGAAAACACAGAAGCAGGAGGCCACAATTTTAAAGTTGGCCAGATCTACATGAGTTCCAGACAAGCCAGATCTATAGAGTGAGACCCTGTCTGAAAAACTGAAACAGATAAACAAGGCTCAGTATCCTGGTATTCAAATGGGGAATTACTTTGGAATGAAGGGTGGTCAAGCATCTGTCTTGACAATTCTTTAATCATGCTACATTTACTTGTCATTTGATATATAGTAGTCCCTTCTTCAATGGCTGCTAACCTAAAAAATTAGCAGTAATGGCCATAAAGAGGTGACATATATAATAGGTTATAGATAATGTGGAATTGTGGAAACAAGTGACAATCCAGCATCTCATCTTCAGGTGCAATTGATGAAGAACTGACTTTAGAAGAGCAAGAAAACTTTAGATGGTTACTGATTGAAAATAACAGAAAAGGCCTCCAGCTGCTGGAGCTTCTTTCCCTATTCTCTGTGCCCTTCATCATTTCTGAGGAGGACAATTTGAGAAATCATTTTAGGATTATGCTTGGAACAGGACTTGCATGTGAATGATGTATTAAAATGATAGAAGAAATTCCTGTTGTCAGGACCATGGTAGCAGCTCCACAGAGCAAAGAATTTTCTAATAATCTACTTTCCCTATGAGATAAGTAAATTTGTGCCAGCTGTTTTACACAAGTTGTCTCTAAACTGTTTTTGAAATTAATAAGGTAATCTTTTAGATTGGAAGAAAAATTGGATTTTATCAATATCAATTTTATCTCATTCTTTTTCTGTGTCTAGATATGTGCATTTGTTATATACAGTACCATAGGGCACATTTATGATCTCCCAGTGTACTACTCATGTATGAAGGACTCAATGCTTTTGATAGGAAAGGAGGTAGGTTAGGTGGCTAATAAAGCTTTCTCTTTTCCTTTTTCCAGACTTTGGTTTTGTACTTGCCTACCAAAACTAACTTCAACATGCTCAAAAGGAAACAAAGCTCCAGGGTGGAAGCTCAGCCAGTTACTGACTTTGGTCCTGATGAATCTCTGTCAGACAACGCTGACATACTTTGGATTAATAAGCCAGTAAGTCATCTTTCTGAATTTTGGAAAAGCACATGCTGATATAAGAGAAATTTCATTAATAAATTCAAAACTCATGTACTTTTAAGTTTGAACTATGGTTGAGCTACAATGGAAAGTGAATGAGTCTTGGAGTCTGGTGGTTGAGTTGGAAATGATTCTGAAAGGATGAGGTGTTGCTATGAATTCCTCACATAGGAAGATACAGACAGTGTAAGAGGTCTGTACTGTGCCTTCTGGTCCTTCCCTGCTCTGGATACACTGTCCTCAAATCGCACAGTGTAGAGATAATTCCACTCCCAGGCTGACCCAAGATGAGCTACTACTCTTATCAATATGCTTTTGTTTTTAAAACCATGTTCAACAGTAATTTACTTAGGTGGAAAAGGTTGCAAGACACCGTCCATTTCTGAATAGTCTTTATGTTGATTCAAATCTTGTGACAGAACATCTGCCTAGTATCTCACAAGTTCATGAATGTTGAGCATGAGAGGAAGAACTATTATACCATACATCACTGCTTGTTAGAAGGTATAGTGGTTGGGACTGAGCCAGGAAGCTCACTCTTAAGTCTTGGGAATTCAGCTCCATACAGCAAAGTAGGAGAGACTTCCTTCTTAAACTCATAGTTATAAGTGCTGAAGTAATGAAACAAATTGAGCCAAGGCACTCTCAGTGCTTGCTCCTCCCCTAAGCAGGACAAAGTTAGTCAGGCTGGCTTTCCCCTGAGTTTTACTAGCCTGCTCCTGGAAGACTTCCATAGCCTGCTCACAGGTCTTTGTATATTGCACTCTCTGATGATATTATCCTTGTGCTTTATAACTGTTGAAACATCCTTAGGACTCCCACTATAAATTAAAATGTGTTGGCATTACATGGACACCTCTTTGTGACCAGGCTCTCTCCTGGCCAGTGACCACCCCTTTCCTGTGTCTCTACATTATCTACTAGAGTCTTCTACTTTCCTATACTATCTAGCTTATCAGTATTGGTATCTTTTGTTCATGTGCTCTGGTCTTCAAGGTCCCATCTCATTTCTGTTGGTAAGTTAAATTCTCCTTTTCCATTAGGGCTATCTGGATTTTACATCTTCTTCATTTGCCACTTCCTCAAATAGATCGAATGAACTTCTCTTCACTTATCCAATTTTAGATTTGTCTATAAATATAAATAGACACACAGACACATTTGTTCCTCTGTTCTATACCCAATTTTGACCAACCACAGAGTCAAAATATTTGAATGAAACTTGCATCTGTAATGAACATGTATGTATTTTTCTTCCTTATTCTTTCAGAAACAGATTGGTATATAGGATTTTAAATAATTTTAAGTATTGTGAACCATCCTAAAATGATTTAAACTATATCAGAGAATATATGTAAGTAATGCATAAACATTATCCATTTGTAGAAGGTACCCAGGCCCCCTCATATTTGAGCTTCTGATGTGGGGACAGATATTGAGAGGCAACTGTATAATATCTTGCTTACTATACTACAAAGTAGTGATGTATTGGCTATACCATATATATATATATATATATATATATATATATATATATATATATACCAAGAGATGAGCATTTATAGATTCATAGTAAGTCTTCTGTTCATATATAGATAACTAAAGTGACTAGAAAATAAACCTCTCACTAACATTCTCTTGATGTCTAGTCCATTAAAAACTTTCTAAGAACTTTGAAAGGTGGAATTATAAGTGTAACCCCAGAGTCTTTGACTAAAATTACTAATGATTAATTATAATTCTTCAAGATCAAAGCCTATTTGTTGTAAAATAGCCCATCTTTCAAATCTCCTGGTAATTAGATTATTTATATTGGAGGAGTCCAGATAGGGTTGAATTTACATTCTGACATTTATTGGAGAGTTTGTCAAACTTCATATTTGAAGTCTGACAGTACATCAGTATATCAACTCTTAAAACACAATGAAATATATGTGTCTTCTGTTTTCACTATGCTTTTATGTAAATATTGTTATGCTTGGGAAAATATTAGACTCTACTCATCAACGTACAAGAGTTTCAGTCTTCTCAAAGTTCTGTCAGTCATTCTTAATTTTCAGCTTAAGGCTTGCTAGTTTATAGAGATGCATGATCCATCTATGATCAAACTATACCCCTGAAACAAGAAAATAGAATTAGTGATTAACATAATGACACACACAGAGATACACTCATATGTATATCCAAAATGTAGTTAATAAATGACACTAATTATGTTTAAAAAATTGTGTACTGAGTAATCCAGTAGCAATATTCACTCTGTGAGTTTAGCATGTATATACAACTAACCCCTTTCATCCTAGGCATTACTTTTAAAATGAAAGATTGTATGTGAGTACACTAAATATATACCCATTTGTTTTTATTTCTTTCTTCTTATTTTAGGGTTGATTAAAATCTTTAGACAGTACATCAATGTGTGTCTAGAACTGCAGAAATTTAATTTTAAAAGAGATTGTAGGCTAAATGTACAAAGTGTTTTCTCTGAAAAGAGACAGCCTCATTCATTATCTTTTTTCTACAATGATAATTTTATAAATGATTTTTGAATTTTTAAAATTTATTTTTATTTGTGTGTGTGCATGTGTAGTGTGTGTGGGGGTATCAGAAAACAGCTTTTTGAAGTTTATTATATCCTTCAACAATAGGGTCCAGGGATTAAACATAAATCACCAGGCTTGTATGGCAAAAGAGATCTCATTGGCCCAGAAATATCTTTTATGTAGGGAGATTATATGTGATGTATTTTTTAAAAACCTGTGTATAGGAGTGTTCTATATCAAATCCATTTTAAAAATCATTTGTGATCTGCTATGATAGACCATTGTTTAAGATGCTGAAGAAGTTATAGTAACTAGGACATGGCTGCTAATTCTGGGAGCTTCATGGAGACAAAAGAAAGAAAAGTCACACCCAAGTTCATTGAGGGTGGGTTGCTATATTATGTAGAGAACAAGAATTTCCCACAGAGTGGTCTGATTGCCTTTAAATTAACCTTTGGTTTAGCATCTATTAATGTATAAAAACAGGAATGTTTCATAATCTTTTCAGAACCTTGGTAAGTTCATGTGGAAAATGAGCTGCTTTGAGAAATAAGCATTATAAAATGTGTGAAAATATTGAGTGTGCCTTATGAACTCAGTAGATGTTCCCTTCTTTTTCCCCTCTGCACTAGTGATCTATTTGAACCAAAGTGTTATGTCTTTCAAATAGTGTGCTTTCTAAGACAAGTCAAAGGTCTCAGTTCATAGTGTCACAAAGTAGCTTTGGCCTTTGTTGCAGTGGGTACACTCTTTGCTTCGCATCTGTGCCATCATCAGCGTCATCTCAGTGTGCATGAACACACCCATGACCTTCGAGCACTATCCTCCTCTGCAGTATGTGACCTTCACCTTGGACACTTTATTGATGTTTCTCTACACTGCAGAGATGATAGCAAAAATGCACATCCGGGGTATTGTCAAGGTGAGTGTTTTCTTTTCATTTGAGTTAATGAACAAAGAACATTGAATATTTTAATCAACTCGGTAGTATTTTTGTATGAATGTCCAAATACAGTGCATTTTTATATTATTGAGATTGAAATTTTTAAAGAGCATGACTCCAAAAATTGGTAGAAATACTTAACTGAATGTACCAGGCTTTGCTGACTAGCCATAGGAGGCCTTACTTTTTCAGAGTAGGGGATGGGGGGAGTGCTTGGGGGAGAAGGCTAGAGGGGAAGTGGGAGGAGAGATGAGGGGGATCTGTGGTTGGTATGTAAAATGAATTAAAAAATCTTAATAAAGAAAAAATATTTTTAAAGTTAATTGCATTTTATAAGATACAAAGCCTTAGGATATCTGTAGATGTAACCAACCGTCTTACTAAATAAGAAAAACAGAACCAATGTAAAAGAGAAAGCCGAGAGGTCAGAGCTCAGAGCTAAAATCTTACCCTTCCTCCTGTGGTGGTCCTGGCTTCCCGAAAGAGAGCTATTTCCCTGTGAGTAAGTCGTTTCATAGTCATTCTGCCTTCCCATTGGTTGTAAACCCAAACACGTGACTGCCTCGTCACTGTATGTGCAGCCCCCCAGGTCTTAAAGGCATATGTCTCCAATGCTGGCTGTATCCCTGAACACACAGAGATCTATGGGATTAAAGGCGTGTGCCACCACCGCCACACTCTGTCTATGGCTCTAATAGCTCTGACCCCCGGGCAACTTTATTTATTAACATACAACCAAAATCACATTTCAGTACAATTAGAATACCACCACACAGCTAGTTGCTTTAAGTATATGTTTCATGAGTCTAGGGTTGAGTGTATTGTGCCATCTAGACCTAAAGCCATGGCCTATAATGGTTATGGACCCTCAAGGAGGCAATTTAGTATTTGTTGATGTACTGAACACAAGATAAATGTCACATGATAAAATCAGAGCATGATGGCATTTGCTGGCTTTCATAAACCTGGATGTTTTGAACATATAAAAGAATAAAAAGAGGAAAGGAGAGATACAGAATCCTGGGAACTACAAGGAAAATAATATGTACATCTGATTGGTACCCTTGGGAAATACAAATAAATTACACTTTTAAGAAAAATTTTTTTTAAAAAAAAAAGAAAAAAAGAGAGAGACTTTTGCCTGGTTCTATAGCACTAACCTGTTCAGAGATTAGGAATATGAAAAGATGCTGTTCCAGGAGTAGCTTACATTGTCCCATTTGGAGAGAGTGGTATAGTGTGGGCTTTAAGGCTTGACGACATATTGACTCAAAGTCTGTCTCCTACACACTGGGGAGGTTCCGGGGCATGTGAGACCCTGTGCCAGGACTGGGAGTCTTAATAAAATGATTCTTGACACAGAGTTAGCTATCACTCTCTTCTCTTCACTTCTCTTTATCCATCATGCATTGTGGTACTGTCCTTAATGGAGAATCATGATAGTCAATGCATTGTGGTGTGCATTTCTAATGTTTTATTATAAAATTATGAATCACAGCCTGCATAAAGATCAATAATTGAACAGCTATATTTCATTTTAAAGAAAATCTGAGCTACTAACTCACTTCAGAAATAACTTCCTTTGCATTGCTGATAATTTTTTCATTTGCTTCCCCAAAACATCATCATTGTATAAGGCAAAATTAACAATAATTTGTAAAATAGGTTAACTACCAGTTGATGTTCATATTCCCTTGATTGTTATAAATATCTTTAAGTTGCTTTCTCAGAATCAGGACTCACACAGATTCATATATTATACTTGATTTAACTGTTTGCTAAACTCAAAAACTATTTTTCTGATTTCAATCTATAAGAAATGACAAATTAAAAATGAAAACCAGATAAGTGTATTTCTGCTTTTAATTAGGAATAATTAGAGTAGATGCACATGTAGTGTCAACTTTAATTATTCTGTATTGCTAATATTATCTTGAAGTAGTCAGAACATCACAGCTCATTAAAACTTGTGTTTAAATGCTAGCTGAAGTTACTGTTAAATCTGAGATCTGATTGTCCTGAACCAAAGTTTGAGTATTTTTCATTATCTTGATTCGTGATCATTAGAGTGCAGCAGTTAAGTGAGTGATGCTAATTGCTGATTTTCTGATGTTAATTCCAAACTATAGCTTCATTATTTGGTACCACACAATTCTTCAGCATGGATGTCATCAAAAACAGCAAGTTGGGTTTGACATTCCATTCTTGATTGTAAAATGAAAGTTTTAATGAAGTTCAATTTATCAAAAAGGTTACCTGTCACAATAAATTTATGTTACTAATTTAAATTTTATTGTTTTGTAGTTTTATGTTTGTGAATTTGTCTTGTTTTTACAGTTGCATGACAATACAGACATTTTTAGAAATAAAAACATCAAGATAAAAATATATCTGTCCACAGAGATGTTTTGGAAGACCCCATATTTCTCAAGTGAATTGCTTTGCTGTCTTCAATTAAATTGTGAAAGTTTTAAAAATGTTAATTAGTAGCTGTCTGCTAAAAACTTTTCCTATTTAATTCACTTGCCAGCAGTATGCCATTGCCTCTCATTTCTCACTCGCAACTTGCAAAAGGATGCTGCCTTTGTTCACTTACAGGGCTGAAGCTTGTGTTTGTCTACACATGTAGAGTGATGTTATGAATATTTGTTTCATTTTTAATTTTTTATTATTTATTTTACTTTTGAGATTATACTGTAATTATAACATTTCCCCTTCCATTCCCTCCCTCCAAACCCTCCCATAAACCCCTCCTTGCTCTTTTTTAAATGGCCAGCCCTAAAAACAGATACATACAAGTAACATTATATAGACTGAGCAAGATGTATTTACATATTTAGAAACATACACACAGAGATAGAAATTGAAAAATATCCTTGTAGGATATCAAAAAGTTCTTGGAGAAAGAAAAGGAAAATTGAAAGATAAGGAAGTGTGGTATTTAGAGGGCATAGCGGAGGGAGAAAAGGAACACACACACACACACACACACACACACACACGCACACGCACACACACACACATACATGGAGCAGCTAGTACTTAGGAGAGGCCTGAGGAGTTGGAAGTGATAGCTAGGCTGTGCTCAAACAGAAGTTGGCAGATTTGTAGAGTCAGATGGCCTCTGGTAGGGACCAGCATGACCCAAGAGTTCCTGCTATGGTCAGTGAAGACCAGTGAAGTATTTTCATCCATGAATAACAGGGTCTAATTTGTACCTGAGAAGGTTTTTAATTGCCTCTCTTCAGAAGTATTCTTATTGACTAAATCTCTAAAGGAACAGCTAACCGATTGAAATGATGTATATCTGAGGTACTGAAGATCATCCCATGTATTGTAATCTGAATTCTTCAAATGAATCTCAGTTGTCTGTTTCTTATCTGGCAATAGATCTAGATAAAAGTAGAATGCATCAGACAGGTGGTGGCATTTCTATAATCCTGGCACTTGGGGGGCATAGGCAGGTGAATCTCTGTGGGTTTGAGGCCAGAGGGGTTTACAGAGTGAGTTCCAGGACAGCCAGGGCTACACACAGAGTAAACCTGTCTCCAAAAACAAAATAAATAAAAATATAATAATAATAATAATAATAATAATAATAATAATAATAATAAGCATGCATCTACTGAACACTGTTGGAATAATAATTAACAATGCTAAGATATAGTAACAGAATGACCCTGGGAAGCTAGTACAACAAACCACATGCTCATGAAGCTACCATTGCTTATCATTTCTGACTGCAAAATATATCCCTCTAAATGTATTTAGTATCTCTCTTTGTTAAGTATTTGCAAGGCACTTTTAGATACTTTCTTACACCGAATAATTGATTGGCAGCCTTCAACTGTTTACCTTTATACAAACTGACAGACAGGTCTTAAATAACTCATATCCTCCTTGACAAGCATGATGATTTCTGCCCAAAGCCCAGATATTGTCTGCCCTCCATTTTTATTGACACTGTTATTTCAGAAAGAAATTCTCATTCAAATCCCATTTCATTGAAATACACATTCTGACCTCAGGATACAGTCCCTGTTAATAATGAAAGCAATAAATCTTCATTTTCTTTGACCATATCTTCCCAATTAAAGTCAACATATCTTTTCTTTGCAAATTAAGGAAATTTTCTCCTTCACTATTACTTCCTGGTTATCTTTCCTACTAGCAGTGGGTGGTCAACCAGTTTTAAAGGCCTCATTGCCTATAGCGTGCTCTGGGCCTTAGGGGGCAAGCTGCCTTAGAACTTGATATGATTAGTTGCCCTCTGTTACTACATGTTAGGTTTGTGAGGCTAAGAGAACAAATAGATACTTTCCTTTTAACATCCTGAATTCAGGATTCTGCAAATTCCCACCTCGTCAATTATTTGCTTTAAAAAATTGCCATTTTAAAGTGCTAAAAATACTCTTTTAGAAGTTCTGTTTTATTGTGATATGAAAATTGTAAATGGTCTGTACTGAATTAACTTAGACTATTCCCATCATAGAATTAATATACATATATAAATTCATTTTGCCTGACAACCCCTGTGGAATTTATTTTCAGGGTGATAGCTCCTATGTGAAGGATCGTTGGTGTGTTTTTGATGGATTCATGGTCTTTTGCCTTTGGGTTTCCCTTGTGTTACAGGTAATTAAATATGTTTAAATCGCAAAGAGATGTTTTTAAAAGTGGGTATTATTTTTCATTCAAAATTTATCTAGAAATATTGAAGAATATATTTCAAATGTGGTTGTGTTTCTTATATTTCATATATTGTTTATTTTACATGTTTATGGATAGAAAATTCTACTTGTAACATTTAAATTATTGTTGATTACAATTGTGAGTTTTTCACAAAAATTAAAATCAATATTAAAGGTAGTTTTTCCTCATGAAACAACTTTAAACATATTGTCAATGAAATATAATGAAAGATTTGGAGTGAGATATCTAATTTTTATAATCAAAAGTTAAATCTAAGAAATCCTAAGTTCTGAACTAAATTCTCACTAAAAACAGATGAAACTATTAATATTGAGATAGATATTAGACAACACCAAGCAAATTACAAATATAAATGCTTTATTTTAATAAATAGAAATTGTGTATAAGAAGCTTTTACAGAACATTTTACTGGGAAATAGTATAATTCAGTCTCAGATTCTTTCAGGCATGATTTTACATTTAAGTACAGTCACTATGTTCTCTAGTTCTGATTTGATTTTTTTAGTTTGGTTTTACTAAGAAACCAACACGAGATTTACCTTTCAAACAAAAAATTAAACGATCAATGCATTATTGTTAGCTTTTAGTGGAATATTGTAAGTCAGATCCCTATTCTTCCAGTCTTTGTTTAAAAAATTCAGAACAGGCATTGATGAGATGGTTCATCAGCTAAAGGCACTTTCCACCAAGCTTGACTTCCTGAGTTAGATCCCTGATATTTACATGGTAGAAGGAGAGAACTGACTCCTTCAGTTTGTGTCTGGCACTTACCTGTGAACTGTCACACATGTGTATGCACACACACACACACACACACACACACACACACACACACACACTACATACACACAATTAATTAATTAATAATAAAAATTCAGAATACAAATGTGCATTTCATCTTTCCAACTCTTGATGGTGGCTGTTGATTAGCTGTCCTTTTTCATTTTTATGAAGTGTACCTCTTCTGTGGCCTGATTTCACCTCTCATAATCATGTGTCTTTTCCATTTAATAAACTATTGTATGTTAGGTGAACAGATTTTTGTGATTATTTTGCTTCTGCTAGGAAGTAGGTGGTCATTTTCCATATTTTAATAATATTTTAACATTTTCCCTATTCTTTTGTTTTCTAGATAGTCAAAGATACTATAAGTGAGAAACAGCTCAAAGGTTGGCATTTTATTTTATGATTTAAAAAAAAAACATGGCTTGAAGAACTAGAAAGTGGAGATTTAGGGCACTTTCACTAGTTTATGGATTTATTTCTCTTAGGATAGCTATAGTGGCTTGGATGTGATTCTTGGTGAAATACAGTGTAGGTACAGGATGCACATTCTTGTATTACTACCCATTCCACTGCAATAAGCAACACTAAGGGGAGTCTAAGCTTGTGCATCTTTTCATCTGTAGGTATTTGAAATAGCTGACATAGTTGATCAGATGTCACCTTGGGGCATGCTGCGGATCCCACGGCCACTCATTATGATCCGGGCTTTCAGGATTTATTTCCGATTTGAACTGCCAAGGACCAGAATTACAAATATTTTAAAGTAAGCTTGGTGCATACATTAAGAGGAGCATTTATGGAACTTGGGGGCAGTATTTAATATATCTTATCTAACTTTTCTCTTTTCCCTAGGCGGTCAGGAGAACAAATTTGGAGTGTTTCAATTTTCCTCCTTTTTTTCCTTCTTCTGTATGGAATTTTAGGAGTTCAAATGTTTGGAACATTTACCTACCACTGTGTTGTGAATGACACAAAGCCGGGGTAAGTTTCTTAGCTGTAACACAAATCTTAAATCACCATACTTAGCCACACTTTAAATCTAGGTGATTAACAAGGACATTTCTGCACTGTGCGTGCGTGCATGCATGCATGCGTGTGTGTGTGTGTGTGTGTGTGTGTGTGTGTGTGTGTGTGTGTATGTTAAATTGTCAAATGCTTTAAAACCAGAACTTTTGGAATTTTGTATTCTTTATTCTCTGCCAAATTAGCATTGTTTTGTCCAAATTTGAGCCAAAAGTTTACAACAAGCTTGATTGAAAAAGTATAACCTGGTGGGAAGGAATATTAAACAAAGACAAACCTTCTTGAGAGTAGCGACATGGGGAGTGGGATTACAAAACTTTGGAAGATATCCATGGTGTTAGATTGTTAGGGAAAATAAAACCCTCATTCCTATAATTAATACCAGTGGTCATCTATTCCTAAAAACAGTTTCCTGGCTGATCTTAGCAAATTTCTAGATAAAGGATAGTTACCTGTTGCATCCATGTATTGTAAGACTGGTGATTCAGGTAAGACATGTGAGTGACATAGCCACCGGTGGTGTCAGGATCTCATGCATAGCAACCGTCACTAGGACCAGCCCTGATACACAGCGACTGGAGGGAAGAGCAGAGCTGATTGCCAGCCCCTGGACATACATGACCCCTGGCATCCCTTGGGTGTGGGCTGGTCATCAGAGCTTGTGATTCCAAGTTCAGTCCACAGATGTTCAATAGTTGTAACTGTACAATGTAGGGCAGAAATTGATTTTATACCTCCTATTCATATCTTTAAGTGGGGATTGATCTGTTTACAAACAAAAGACTCACAAATTATATTTAAGAAAAATCTCAGTTGGAATCATAGAATATGAATTTACAGCACTCTTTTAAACTTTAAAGGAGACTCATTTTATTTGTGTTAAAAAATCTATTTGCAAATAGCTAGGATTTTAAAAATATTGCAGCTTTTATAATACTTGTGATTTTTTTATTATTTGGAGAGTATTTTTCATAAAAGATATGTGTTTGTATAAGTGAAAAGAAGATGAACAGCTAAATGAATCCATGTGAATATTTACATATGTATATAATTATATTATATAAATAATGATAGAATTGATTCAATTTCAGTGTTTTCTCTAAGCTTATGTAAATTGCTCAGGTCATTCCTCTGTGACTTGTATATAGATTGTCTTCTGAAAGCATATACAGAGCTTTCAAAATTAAAACGGACACAGTTATTTGCAAAAACTTCAGTGTATTTTCACTCATTATGTGTTAAATATAAAAAACCTCTTAGCAAATATGCTCATGTTCTTATTCTTATTTCTTATTCACATGTGTGAGTGTGGGGCTATGTATACATAGCATGCCTGTGGATGTTGGACGACAACCTGTGGTAATTAGTTCTACTCAGTTCTCCCTCCCATTTTATAATTAAAGTTTGGTCTTTGAATACATTATTTTCTCCACTATCTCAATTCTATTCATCTTTTATTTAACCACTTTATGGAGTCTTTGTTGACATGGAAAAGCTTGTATGTAATTATATATATATATATATATCATATTATATATAATATATACTTATGGAAATCATTTTATTTTTGCTCATGAGAAACATTACTAGATTTCAGGAAATACTGTCTTCACATATAAAATGGAAAATATTTCTTCCTACTTTATTTTTAAATACTTTTATTTATTCTTTGAAAATTTTATACATATCCACCCCCATTCTTGCCTGACAGCTGCCCCTCTAAACTCATCACCCTCCCAACTTCCCATACTCTATTCACTTATAACCCATGGAATCAAATTAGTGTGGCCCATACAGTATGATGAATATGAGATTGATAGACTCTTTCCTTTCTTTTTTGTAAAATTCATGAATGAAATTCACTGAGTCTGAAGTTTGGTTTATTGTGGTGGTGTGGACAGTGGTGAGGAGACTTCCATATTATGAGTTAAATATAACCAACA
Organism: Peromyscus leucopus; assembly: GCF_004664715.2. Lineage (NCBI taxonomy): Eukaryota > Metazoa > Chordata > Mammalia > Rodentia > Cricetidae > Peromyscus > Peromyscus leucopus. The sequence goes on from NC_051070.1 coordinate 770,491, forward strand.
TATTAATATTTGATTTTTCTGTAGGGTGTACCAAATTTTGTTTTCCACAAACCTACTTATTTTTGTAGCTTGCAACACTGGACTAATGTTTATAAAATACTTCCTGGGTATCCTTCTAATAGTTGTTGTATCTGTTGGAACTAGCCATGTCTCAATCCCCATATTAGTGATTTTATTTTTATTTCCTTTAGGGCCCGCTTTCTAGTTTATGCACCTTTTCTCTCACACACGAGAAGCTGTGTGACTTCTTTAATGCTCCCTGCTATTTTTTGCTTTCCCAGTTCTTTAATTCTCTTATCTTCCTACTCTTTCTTGCCACAGTTGGTTTTTCTAGACTTTTCTTTCTCTTGTTTCTTCAGATGAAACATGTCACTGACTTTAAGAATTTCTCTTTTTAAATACAAGGCCTTAAAGACACACCCTTCCTTCAGAGTTCCTCTCTAAGTACATATTCAAAATTTGATATTTTGCATTTTATTAATTGTTTAATCCAAATGTTTTTTTTTTCATTTTTCTTGTGCCGTCTTTCTTGACCTGAAGGTTGTGTGAGAAGTATGTTTTGAGTGAGAGAATTTTCAAAAACAATAATTTATGTTGCTATGTAATTTTATTCTATTAAAATCAGATAAAAATCTCTACAAGAGTTTCATTGAGGATCATTTTGAGGAGTGATATACAGTCTGAATAGGTGACATTACATGAAAATTAGAGAATTCTCAATTTTTGCATGTAATTTTATTGATGCTTTGGTCAAGTTAGCTGGTGACGTTCCAGTCTTTTCATCAAACTATGAAATAGCATCACCATGTTTTCTTAACACGACAGGAATTTTCTTTTTCTCTTTTAGCTCTGTCAGTTTTTTTTCTTTCTCTAACTTGAAGCTCTAATTAAGTGAATGAACACAAAGAGTCCTTGTCTTTCTGATGAACTGACTTTCTATAGTTACACATTTCTAACTGTTTCTGAGTTAAGTTTGGTGAAGGCCAGGTATGTAGTGAATCAAGAAAATGACCTTTTAAAGTTTCCTTTCATAATAACAATTAGATTTTAAAGTCTAAAATAATCTATTTTTGTTTAGCTAGCTTTTGTCTTATTAACAATAGATATTTTCCTGAAGCTATTTAAAATTAGATGTGCTTCATTTCTTTCCTAGACTGGAAATAAAAGGAAGCAAATGTCAATCCCACCCCCAAGTATTATGAGCCACTTAACTATAAGGCCAGATTGGTAAGAATGTGATTAAGCTCATTGAGAAGAGCTAAAATTAAGAAGGAATCTGGAAATAAGTGAGTTTGGCACAGTTGGCCAGAGACCCTAATCAACAGCTTGAATTTCACTGTTACACACACACACACACACACACACACACACACACACACACACACACACACACACACTTTACCCCCACACATGTGGACATGCATACACACAGGTACAAATTGATAAAAGTAATATCAATTCATTTTATCTAGTAAAACACATCTCAGTCCAGCAATAGCTATGGTTATGCTTAAGGAATCAGTGTTGCTAAGTGCTGTGAGGATCTCTAGATTCATACTCATTATTTTTCCACAATTTTTCTGACTTTAGACTAATTAACTTGCACATACTATCTTCTTGATAATGAGAAAGCTTTCAAACAGAAGGCTGTGTATCTTAGGTCTCACCACTGAACTCTGGAATGTATCTTGTTTAATCTGTGAGGCAAAAAGGATAAAGAGTGAGGTAATTAGTTGCACGTACTTTTACTTTTAAATGATATGTATTTCTTTAAAGCATATAGAAGGACACGTTAGTCATGTCCTCAGCAGCATTACCAGTCAAAGCTGAGATTCTTCTCTGATAATGAACTGCAATCTAAGGCAATTATGGAAAGAGTAATGAGATTTGACTAAGCAAAACAGCTCATTTCCTGAAGAAAGTTGAAAAGGGCAATGGCCTGCAGCAGAAACAGGTACTGCAAATGCCAGTGTGGCAGACATCTGCCGCAAGCTGAAAGGGGAACCTGCAAATGTGAAGCAGCAGGTGAAACAGAAAAGATGAACACTTACCTGACACCTTATTATTATCCCTGAGAAAGGAAAAATGTATTCATGCTTTCATATAAAATAATGAAATCTTATTCCCAGGAATGAGGCAATTAGAGTAGCTTTAGGGCAAGTAAATGTAAATGTTAAATATATAAAATTTTTCATAGAGAGGGCAGAATTCAACCAAAAGTTTAGGTGCTTCTTTGTGCTGGCTGGACCATTTGCTGGAGGAGGTAAAGTGGCATGCACCACAGATACCCAGGGTAATTCTCCTTTATCTCTGCTGTTTCAGGGAAATTATGAATGGCTTCATGTTTTATCCTAAGAAGCTTCTGGAAGGGTCATCTTTCCTTGGGGAAGCTTATAGAACCTGGCAGTGTTTTATAAATTATCATTAAAGAGATGTGCTGGAAAAAAATGTAAAGTTGGATTTGAGGAAATTTGATATTGCTGATCCAAATAGAATTTAAGCACACTAGAGAAAAAAATTAAATTTGTTTTACAAATTCTGCTAACAAAACATGACTTCTTTTAAACACATGGAATGCTTCATGTCATAAACTCACATGGCATCCTTTTGCAGAGGCCATGTTAATCTTCCTGAATCGTTCCAGCTTTAGTATGTGTGCTGCTGAAGCAAGCACAAAAGATGATCTTTAATGGACAGAAGAGTAAAAATAGGAAAATAATAAAGCTAGAGTATCTTTTCCACAGGCTTTGTGTCTTTTATCAAGACTCACCCTGGATCTAGTTTGCAAAGCAGAAGCAGAAGAGCTGCTGTTTAACCAGATCCAGAAAGGGCAGACTGTCTTGTGACTGCAGAGCAGACGTATGTGGCCAGCGTGAAGCTGGCCTGCTTAGGAACTGCATCCTGATGCTTTCCTTCTCTGCTTCTACTTTGATTTGTTCATGACTTCTCCTTACATGGTCATGACTCAGCTGCAGCCTCCTGGCTCCTGTCATACACTCTGTCTTCTAAATCAGCATAGCAGCCAACAATGTAGTAGGGGAGCAAACATAGGAAATGGCAGAATTGTTTAAGACTTCAGATGTAACAAAGTAATAAGATGACTAATATATGTCTTTAGATAATGTATTGTAAATTATATTTCATAGTAAAAATACTTGAGAAAACAATCAACTTTTTCCATAGCTTTACTTACTGGACTATTTAGGAATGAACAAAGAAATTGAAAAAATCATGTCAAAACATTCAGTTTAACTGTTTCCTACAAAACATGCCACATCTGCTTGTTTATTAAGAAGAAATTATGTCACTATTATTTCCTACTCATATGACTTACCTTGTTTTGCAGTCCCACTGTGTCTAGACAGCTCCATTAAAAGTCCAAAAGTCATAATCAATAAATAATTTATCTCTGCAAATTAGAACCTTACTTTCCAGGGTGGGATTAGTTTTCCAAAGCTTCTAGCATGAGAACAAGCCAAGCTAGTTTAGAGATGGCTTTTAAATTGTTTCCCCAATGGGGAGACAAAGTAGAGGTGAACAGGAAGCCAAATGATTCTCTGAAATCACCTGGAAAGTCAGGTAACTATTCTAGGTAGGCCCATGTAAATGACAGGGACCACCTTCATATTCAGTGCTCAGCTGTCATCAAGACATGAATATTATTTTCTTCCTGCCCCTAAGAACATGACAAATATGACATGATTCATCAGCGTACATATTTACAATTGTCTTTGGTGCAAAAGTGTGTGTGTATGTATGTGTCTATGAACATGGACATGCACACCTGTATAGTTGTTTCACATGGACTTATTATAATTATGTTCTGCTTTTTTTCTTCTTAGAACCCACAATGTAAGTATACTGATAAAATATATGAGATAAAAGAAAGCTTACTGATACAATAAATAACAAAAATCCTCTAAGTTGTATAGTATCTTTGTTGCTTATGAATTCATTGTATTAGATATTTCCTTTGCAACTTTAACAACTTCTCGGGAATTTCCAACTTCTGAAATACATGCAGTTTGGCCTCTGTGAATGACTTTAAAAATAAGTTGAATATGAGAAATTAAGAAGTCAACATTAGGGCTGGAGAGATAAGCTCAGCTGTTAAGAGCACTGGCTGCTCCTCCAGAGGAACCAGGTTCAATTCCCAGCACCCATGTTGTAGTTTGAAACCATCTGCAACTCTAGTTTCAGGAAATCTGACACCATCTTCTGGCTTTGGAGGGCAACAGGCACATACTTGGTACACAGATATACATGGAAGCCAAACACCTGTGCATATAAAATAATAATAAAATTAAATTAAATTAAAGCAGTTAACATTTTCCTGTGTACCTTTAGGTCTTCAGGGAGCCAAAGTGCTAACAATGTAAACTAAATAGTAAAGGATCATCATGGTGTATGTTTTGAAAACCTAGTAAGTAAATACTATGACAGCCTGACATGTACAACAGTGACCTTCTGGGCCTTTTTTTTTTTTTTTTACAAATTAGGGAGAAGTTACAATGCAATTATTAGTGTACTAGTCCCACTGTGCCAGCTTGAGGATAGTATGTTTCCTTCTCTGTTCCTCACACTATAAATGTCTGAGTATGTGATTGAACATGGCCTGGAATGATAACAACTGCTTGAATACAAGAAATTGTATTTAAATAACTTCTTGAGTTGAGAAACCACTGAAGAACTACAGATGTCAGTGAATGGGTGATAAATTTCTCCTTCTCTACCCCCTTCCTCTAATTCCCCTTTTCCCTCTCCTATGCACATAGTGGCTTTCTATTCCCATATCACAGATCACACATTTAGTGCCAGGTCTACTGCCTATTGTCATTTTCATGGAAGTCACATCCAGGTTTTCCCATTACCCACCATGCCCGGCCTCATTCTTACATGTAGGAGTTCTAAGCTGTGCTTCAGAACCTCCTTGAGACCTCCATGGCTATGAAAGCAGCTGCATGCTGCCCTGTGGCCCCTCTTTTTCTATTCTATCATTCACACTGAGCATCAAAGTCCTTAAGAGAGGAAAAGTTGCCCAGATACTCCATCCCTCACAAGCAGTGTGGTACAGGAGTAGACCTTTAACAAATGATCATTACACTCAAATAAAGTGGCCCCACTAAGAACCAAAGATGAACAGTTTCTGAATAGGGCTGAATAATGCTGAACACATTTGCTCATTTGTGACAGTGGTGACAGAAGGCCAACACGAAACATATTATAATTAGCTGTGGTAGTAGGAGAAATCAGCGGAGAAAGATGGCAATGAAAGTCAGAGAGGGAAAAATTTGAACAGATTGCTAAATGGGTAATTAATGGTACTTGTCTGCTTGACACTGAGCCTGATGACTTGAATTCCATCCATATGCCCTACATGGTGGCAGGAGTGAATTAACTATCTCTCACCTTCAATTGCACATTATGGCAAGTGCATATTCCTCCAACTAAAGTCAATAAATAATGTGAAATTTTAAAGCCTTCAACTATGCATTTGGCATTGGGGAGTCTTTCACATTTGAGGTTGTTAAATCACACCAGTTGACACCCATGGTAGTTAGTTTTTATTGCTGAATCAACATGACCTACAGTCACCTAGGAAGAGAAAATTCCAATAAGGAATTATCTAGATTAGGTTGGGCTGTAGCGTGTCTCTGGGGGATTATCTTGGGTGTGATTGACCCAACCTACTGTAGGTAGCACCATTCCCTAGGCAGGGGGCTCTGGAATACAAAAGAATGAAGGAAACTATTTTATTTATTTATTTATTATTTTATTATTTATTATTATTTATTTATTATTATTTATTTATTATTATTTATTTATTTATTATTATTTATTATATTATTTATTATATTATTTATTATTTATTTATTTATTTATTTTATTTTATTTAAACAAGCAGGCATCAAGGATGTATTTATTCTCTCTCTGCTCTTTAATGTGGATGTTAGATGACTAGCAGTTTTGAGTTCTTGCCTGAATTTCCCCTTGATGATAGAATGTAATCTAGAGTTTTTAGCCAAATAAATCCCAAGTTCCTTTTTGTCAGGGTGTTTCATCACAGCAGCAGAAATGAAACTACAACAGGGCATGCAGTTTCACTCTGCCTCTTCATAGCCCTCTTCTCTATTATGTGGAAGTGGGATAAAGACATCCCACTTTTTAATAACTGTGAAGTTTCTCATTTGACAGATGAGGAAACCTAAGCTCAAAGGCTTAGTGTCATTGCTCAAAGTAGTTAAGTCAGCTAGTCACTGCATAATTCTTGTTTTCTTATATACCCCTAAATGTTCTGTGCCACTAAGATTAATGCTTAAGTTAAAAGCATAGAGCTGAAAGTTCTGATCAATTATTTGGGGTTGCTGTTATAAATTATTTTAGCAATAGTCTCAGAAAAAATGTTCTTAGATCTTAAATTCCTACATAGTGTTATTTGAAAATAGGATATTTTGTTAAGAACTCAGAAAAAAAAGCATATGCCAGGAGGATAATTAAAGCCTTTGGAAAAATAATTAAATACTCAGAGGTATTCCAGCACTTATTTTGAAACATGGGCCCTATTAAATCCAGAAACTTAAAACACTGAAAATCCATGCCAATGTGTAGGTATAGCAATGAAGTAAAATGCACACAAACACAAAGGCACTTACTGAAGAATTTCCTTCTATAGTTATTTTGCAAATGAATAAATAAATTCACCAAAAATTTGAATAGTGGTTGAAAGACACATTCATTCATCTATTCAGAAAATAATTATAAACATGTATTGTGTATTGGTTACTCAAGAAATAAAAAAATTATTGGCTGAAGTGATATGAATATAAATGAGATTTCTTTTCATGGAGATTTGCAGACCAACATATGAGCAGACTGTTAGGTTGGCAAACTGGGCAGGTGCTGATGTTGCAGGCATTTGCACATATAAAATCTTCCACTTGGGAGGCCCTTAATGTTTTCTCTTTCAGGCTCGTAAGATGAAGTCCACTCATGTAGTGGAGGTTGACATGTTTTATTCAAAGTCTAGTGAATCACACCTAAAAATTACACTTTAAACCCAGCATCTAGAGTGGAGTTTGACCAAACAACCTGATACTATAATTTGAAAGGGAAATTTGCCCATTACCCACTGTGTGCCCAGCACTATATGGAAATAAGGTTACACTTGAGAACAGCTGAACTTTGAAGAGATACAACAAAGTAATGGCCATATAAACATGAATTGCCCTTAGATTAAATGTGAAAAGTGAGGCACTTTTAAGAAATTGCAGCAGGGAATTTTACCCCAATCTGCAAGATTCTAGGAGTGGCATCACTGAGAAAGGAACACTCAGGCTATGGCCTGAAAGTCAAAATATGCTGCAAGGCCATGGCTGGACCTCCTGGTCCATTAGTATAAATTAGGCAGAAGGATGCTGAAGTCTGGGGCTTTTAATGGCAATGAGATAGAGACTACAGATAGCTCTATACTATCACTCTCAATAGCCTTAAGAGTTCTCTTATCTTCCTGTGACCTTGATCAGGCAAACCCAGGATTTGTGTTTTTGATGCAGAAAAGAATTTCAAGACTAGCCAGTATGAAGCAGACTTGGAGATTTTATAAAAAGATGTTTTGATGTAGCCTTTAAGCAGGAGAGTTAGGGGAAGGAGAGGTACTCAGGAGGAAAGATGTGTCCAAGTGGAGATACTGACTTTCCAAAGGACAGTAGCAGAAAGTAAGCCATAAGCTAATAACTGTGAGAGTGTGCTTCTTAAGTGAGAGGCACAATTAAATATTTTTGCATTAGATACATATTATTTATTTGGTTGCTCTCTAGTTATATCTTAAAAAGTTACTAAGACTTTCTTTTTCTTTTCTCACTCTTTTGAAAGTGGTCTGGCAGCGTGTCTGTGGAAATACCACGAATGGAATTATATTTGATACAGTAAAATCAAGAGCCACTGGGGCTACTCAGGGGGTTAGTACATGTTCTTTCCCTCCAAATGGAATTTCTGGTGAGGTTTCTAGAAAACTGTAGGATTATGTTTGGGAAGGGAGAAGGCCTTAAGCAGTTGTTAATTGTGTTGGAGTTCTTTTCTGTTGGTGAATAGCTTCAATCAGATTTCTGGGTTCCTCTGTTCTCATAACTCCATAACTTCCTTGTCTTCTCTGTTGCTCAGGAAGCCCTAGATCTTATTGATCATGTTCAAGTTTTCAACTCTTAAAAGAATTGTAATGACATCTGTCTGCTGGGTACCAAGTGGAAGGAAAGAACCAAGAGTAGGATGCAGGGTAGTCAGGGAGGACGTAGGTGCTGATTCCTATCTATGCAGAGGTAGGAAGAACTGGCCTAGTCCCTAAGATATTTGTAACACAAATTGATAAATGGACTTTTAATAAAAACAAAAAACCTGGAGCCAGATTCTGGGATAAATGCTGAAATATCAGAGAGACAAAGGAACAAGTCACTGCCACATCTTACTTCTAGGATTCCTCAAGCTTGAAAAAGCTTCAGTTCCTGTATCCTCATGCCTTATATACTTTTCTCCAGGCATCACTTCCTTCCTAGTGCTGGGATTAATGGCATGTGATTCCCAAGTACTGGAATTAAAGGTGTGTGACACCACTGCCTGGCCTGTTTCTCTCCTAGACTGAGTCAATCTCATTCTAGGGTGGCTTTGAACTCACGGAAATCCACCTGAGTGCTAGGATTAAAGTTGTGTGCCACCACTGCCTGGCCTTTATGTTTAATCTAATGGCTTGTTCTGTACTCTCATCTTCAGGCAAATTTTATTAGGATACACAATACATCACCACAGCTATTTAGGGGGTGTTTTTGGAGATCATGGTGGTAACTTAGAGACTTGAAGTACAAGTAGTGTTCAGGGCTGTTTCCAAGCTGTCCAGCTTCTTTATTTGTTCAGACAGTGCATTTATTTGCTAGGAAAGAGTATTCTGGGGAAGGAAACAGAGATCTCATTGGATCCTATTGGGCTGAAGGCCTTTGTGGTGCAGCTAAGTAGAGAGGTCTAATACACAGATGGACATGTGGTTCTGAGACTCTAAGAAGACATCTAAGATGAAAGAACAATGAAAGACAGGTTGACACTGAACTGGGAAAATCACTCAGAAAGAAAGGAAAGCCACATTCCAAGCTCAGAGAATAGTCCAGTAGTTGAAGCCAATTACAGGAGGATGATCTAAGATATGTGGACAAACCTGCTGTAATCAACAGAGCTACACTGATCTCTGGACCCTTCTTCCATAGTCACATCTCTTTCTGCCCACATTTAATGGCTAATGTGATTAGGATGGGTCACCTACACAATCCAGAATAATCATCCAAGGTCAAGGTTTTACCTTAATCATATTTACAGCTTTAATTATCTCTAACTATGCAACACAATGTAGTCTTTACTTGATAATTATAATTATTTGGCTCCAGGTTGCCCTATATATAGGTTAAAAAATACATAGTCCTTCACATAAAATGACAGAATGTATACATAGCCTCTTGTATATTTTAAATAATCTACATACTACCTACATGTTTTAATGCACCAAAAATATTGCACAAATAGCAATATGGTGTTCTTAGGAAAAAATGAAGTGATTCAAATCTACTGCTTCTAGAGCTAAATAAGTGTCTATCATAATTCTGTGCTATGAGTGCTCTGCTTAAATTGGGAAGCAATGAAATATGCCAGAAAAGAAAGGAAACCAGAAAGGAACAAACTGCAATATTTTGAAAACTTAATCATAATAGCATAATAGCTAACTATTATTGAGTGATAAATATGTTCCCAATGCTTTTCTGAAATGTAGATTATCAAATATAAATGCAAATGCTCTGCAAAGGAGGTGAATTCTATGCCCCATTCCTGAAATTAGGCAGCTAGAAAAAAATGCATCATAGCTACAGTTATTATCTGTAGTCTATATATGCCAAACAGCTAACAATGACAGTCATTGACAACTAAACCAGTGCCCGTTTTATAACCTGAATCATATAACTGAGCCCATATATTTTCACCCTTATTCTGGAAGATAATACCATCTTCCAGGTGAAGAAATGGAGCACAGAGAGGTTTTACACATGCCAAATAGCTGATCCAGAATACACACGTAGGCCTGCTCAAGTCCAGTTTCTTTTCCAAATGGCTGAAAAGTGATGTTTATAGAAACTTTCTATATAGACAGAAAGCATTCTCTAACATTGCTGTTAAATTTTTAAATCTAAAATTAGAAAAGTTTTGGTCAGCTAGTCCATTTTCCATCTCTGGCCTTCAACCTGACTTTCTTGAATACAAATAATGGCAAACTAGGTCATATACACAGTGGCTTTCAGCTGCTCAGTTCTATGAACAAAATGCTTCCAGGACCATGTACCCAAATCTTTATTGTAATGTGTTTATATGATGAAATTTATGTTATATTTTATCGTAATTAATACAATCATTTTAAAGACACAGTTAATTAAGTACCTATAATATGAATTGCTAGGCTCCTAGTTACTCTATGTACCTTTCACACAGGCTTTTCCATTAGGATTGCTTTCCTGTCTCTCAAATGAAGAAACTGAATTTAGAGATCCTTAGAACCCTTTTTTTTTCACATGACTAGTGAATGGAAAACTGTGATAAAGCCTAAAAAAAACCCTCACTCTGAAACCCTGAGGGCCATTTCCCATTCTGCACTGACTTTGTAGGTGTCAAGTCTAAAATAACATCAGATTAGACTTATAGAAGGATGAATCATTTGTCTACAAATGAGAATGTGATGTGAAAGAAATAAGTAATGTTTCTGTATAAAACCATATTTTCTGACTCAATCAAGTAGTAATTTTCAGTTAGAGCCTTGCTTTTCTTTTTTTCCAAATGTGATCCAAAGGATATTTTTAAAATGTGACTAGAGACTGAATGATTGTTTAACCATTTATTCACTGAGAAGTGTAAACAAAACAGCAGGTTTTCAGGTAAGCACAAAGTCTACAGGAGTAAAGATGTGGTATCTGAATTCTCTGTGAGGACAGTAAGGCTTTTAGTATAACTGAGTATTGGGACAGGCATTAGGGGTGTGTGTGTGTGTGTGTGTGTGTGTGTGTGTGTGTAAAACAATGTACATATGTGTGTCAAACAGTTCAGAGATTACACTTATCCATTAAATTCTAGAGAACTGTGTCATATAAGAAGAAAGAAGCAATACTTGGAAGCATTTATTAAAGAGGTGTTGGGAAGATAAGTCAATTAATAAACTGCTTGATGTTTGAGGAACTGAGTTTGGATTCACAGGATTTTTGTAAACAGCTAGGCATTGAGGAGAATGCCTTAAGCTCAGGTTTGGGGAGGCAAAGATATGAGATTCTTGGAGCTTGCTGAATAGCCAGTCCAAATCATTGAGCTCTACAGTCAATGAGAGAGCCTGTCATAAAAAATTATATAGAGAATAATTGAGGATGATAACTGGCATTGACTGCTAGCCTCCATCCACCTGCAAACATATGTGCATGGGCACTTATACACACATGTGCACATGCACACAAAAAACATACATGCAAATGATGAAAGCTGATGAGAGATAGATAGATGAGATAAACATACAGATAGATGATTGATAGATAGCTGATAGATGATAGATTGATAGATAAGTGATAGATGGTAGATAAATAGATGATAGATAGATAGATGATAGATAGATAGTTGATTGATAGATAGATAGACAGATAGATGATAGATAGATAGATGATAGATGATACATAGATAATGTTAGATGACAGATGATAGATAGATAGATCAATAGATAGATAGATGATAGATGGATAGACAGAAAAATAGAGAGATGATGGAGAACTTGTTAAAGAAAAAATATGTTATTCAAAAAGAAATGGCTTTCTCAAGTTTGTCATAAGCTTAAGGTAAGCTTAAGGGACTCAGGATATTCCTAGAAGCATTAACACAGTGGACAATGTCCACAGTAAAATCCTAGTTTGGAGGCTTTGTAGAGTCACAGAGCCCACACTATGCCCTCTTCACAGTAAACTTAAGTGACCTCTATGGTGGTATTTTATTTGTACTGAAATGTGATTTTAATTGTATGTTAATAAATAAAGTTGCCCAGGGGTCAGAGCTATTAGAGCCATAGCAAGAGCGTGGTGGTGATAACGCACGCCTTTAATCCCAGCACTTGGTAGAAGAGCTAGGTAGATCTCTGTGTGTCCAGGGATATAGCCAGCATTAGAGACATATGCCTTTAAGACCTGGAGGGCTGCCGGGCAGTGGTGGCACACGCCTTTAATTCTAGCACTCGGAAGGCAGAGGCAGGCAGATCTCTGTGAGTTCGAGGCCAGCCTGGGCTACCAAGTGAGTTCCAAGAAAAGGCGCAAAGCTACACAGAGAAACCCTGTCTCGAAAAACCAAAAAAGAAAAAAAAAAAAAAAAGAAGAAAAAAAAAAGACCTGGAGGGCTGTACTTACAGGCAGTGATGAGGCAGTCATGTGTTTGGGTTTACAACCAATGAGAAGGCAGAACAGAAAAACTATTTAAAGACAGACATACAGGAAGTAGCTCTCTTTCGGGGAAGCTAGGAGCGCTGCAGGAGGTAAGATTTTAGCTCTGAGCTCTGACCTCTCGGCTTTCTCTTTTACATTGGTTCTGTGTTTCTTATTTTAATAAGACGGTTGGTTACATCTACAAACCTCACCTACCTCACCTAGTACACTGGCTCGTTTTTGAAGGCTTAGCATGAGAATTTCAATCCCATTTTGTTAATAAGTTTAGAATCTCTGAAAAAATCCAAAATCACATAGGCAAATCCATATGCCACTTAATTTTCAGAAGGTCCATAAGAAGATGAAAAAAGATGTATCAATCCATCTTAAAGACTTTAGTTTTCCTAGAGCTATCCATAAACTACCTCCTAAGGTTTCTCTTGCCAAAATGATAGACTTTCTTCCTTCAACTTCTCCTTATTTGTCTGGTTCTCTTTCTAAATTTCACAAGAATCAACATACCAGAAGGTCTAGTATCATTTATAAGATTCCCCATTTGTAATATACAAAAAAACCCAGCCTTTTATCTCTTAATGTTGACTGAAAATAGAGGAGTAATAAAATGTTTGCTTAGTAGTACAGGAGCTTTCTGAATGACAAAGTCCCATACAAATTAGCATCCATTCACATCTCTACTAGTTTGTTGCAATCTTCTTTTTAAATAAAAATTTAAATACATATATTTTTATTAAAAATAATTTTTTTATACAATGTATTATGACCACAGTTTTTCCTCCCCCAATTCCTCCCAGATCCTCTCAACCTCCTCAACTGCCCAACTGCCTTTTCTCTCTCTCTCTTTTATTAGAACAAAACCAAACAAAAACCAAACAGGTAAACAAACAAAAAACAGAAAGAATATGGTAATATTCTTTTAAGATGCTCTAGGAGAATGAATCAGTTATCATTTGAGAATGTTTACGTCTTGTGAATGCCACTTACAAATTGCAAATTTCAATTTGTGTCCATATATAGCAGTTATTGGTAAAGAATAATTAAATGATTGATTATTCCAATCAATACTTACAACTGTCAAAATATCTAACACTTTCATGTGCTGTCCACAGGAACGTAACCTGGAATAGCTTAGCTATCCCAGATACACACTGCTCCCCAGAGCTAGAAGAAGGCTACCAGTGCCCCCCAGGATTTAAATGCATGGACCTGGAAGACCTGGGACTTAGCAGGCAAGAGCTGGGCTACAGTGGCTTTAATGAGATAGGTCTGTCTTACTAGTAAAATATATTTTCAGTTTCTATTTTATGATGTTTATGAAATAGAAAGTATAATTGTGTAGTGTTTCATTTTATGACTAGTAATAGTACAAAGGAAACACAAATGCAAATTTTAATTCTATGCATATATTATGATCTATTTTGCTCTACAGGCTGTAACATACAGACTCTGTGTAGTCAATTATATATCTATATAGAGTCAGTTTAGGCTATTCTTTATTTGTAGCATTTAAAGTATTTCCTTGATGGGTAAGATTCAGGGTTGCTAATTCTAAGACAAGTAAGGTTTTACTTTCTTCTACTAGTACCTAACCATAGCAGCCAAGGTAAGTCTCAAAGCATGTAACATTAGGCATTGGTGACTATAGGAGCTAAAAGGTAAATGGAACAGAAAACTGCTAATTAAATACCTATGGATATGTCCAGTCTGTGTAACCCATAGATGGGAAATGCTAATCCATGAACATAAAGTACTAACATGAATATTTTTTCTCATCTTCTCTGTTAAGTGCTGAAATATGCCATTACCAATTAATATCTTCCACTTAGTAGCATCACTCTGTTTATTATAACTCCATTCCAGGTGCACATATTTAGTTATTAAATCCAAAATGGGTTCTACGCAAGAACCCATTTTATACTTTTTATATAATTTGGGAATTGTTATTGGAGTCATTTTTAATAATGAATGAGAGTTATGTTCTTTTGGAAGTCAAGTTTATTTCTTGACTTTGATGTGCAAAACTGCAATGGGAGATTCCACAGTTAGGGAGGGGCATGCATCAGTCTGTAGAAGTTCCAGGATGATGTAATGAACTCTAGACTATGAACTTCAGGAAAGATCTGTGAAGGTCTTAGCATTATTAAGCTATTTAACTAGTGACACCATATAACTCTCTGACAGTATAATGCACAAGTGGGACTGAAAAACACATTATGGTATGTCTTCTAAATTTCATTTTTATATTTTAATATGCCCTCAACTTGATTTCTGACATTGTAGCTATATGGCATTCATCATTCATTTCATTTGTCCAAATCATATAGTTTCCTATTTCACAAAAATCTAGAAGCCAACAATTGTCATTCATCTTTACAAGTAATCTTAAAACTGACTATTCTTGTATTTCACAAGCATAGAGGCCTCTTAGGGCAATATTGACTTTCAATAATGAGCAAGAATCTGCAGATATTGTGTGAGAGATGAGATTCATAAATTTGGGTAGGCTGCATGGGATAAGGTCTAGTGACCCATCGGCCAGACTAGGATCCTGGACTGTAGTTCATGCCTTTAATAGGTGAGCTTATATCTCTTACACAGAGTGACCAACATTCAAAGGTTCACCCACCTTTGCACAAAAATACCTCCAACTTCTTTCTTTCTTTCTTCCTTTTTTTTTTTTTTTGGACAGGATTTCTCTGTGTAGCCTTGGCTGTCCTGGAATTCACTCTGTAGACCAGGCTAGCTAGCCTCAAACTCAAAGAAATCTGCTTGCCTCTGCCTTCTGAGTACTGGGATTAAAGGTATGCACCACCATCACACGACTGACTAATACCTCCAATTTCTACATCATATTGCTAAAATATATCATTATTTTAAATGCAGCAGTTGTTGCCAAACTCAAAGTGCAGCTATGTTCAAGTTGGTTCACCTTTCTGTACTGTGTCATACAAAAAACTCAATGAATAAAAGGTGCAATCTCTTTTTGCAAGAGAATGTCTCTTTATAAAGAATTCTGGGTGTGGCAGAAGGAAGGGAGCTTGAAAGGATCAGTTCTAGCATGGAATTTCCCTGGGGGGCAGTAGTCTCCTGTTAAACTAATCCTTTTGCTCTTGTTTTGGGCAGTAGGATTTAAGCTCTTTGAAAAAAGAGTGTACTTTCATTTTCCTATCTCCAGGGCTTTTGCAATGCCTGGCTCATGTGAGTCCTTCATAAATACTAATTAATGGTATAAAAAATTTTATGGAGAGACACTGTAGAAAATTAGGTTGTTGTCTGATTGTTCCTTTCCTTGAACATGTCTGTATTAATGATAGCCCTCATGACTTTGATTTTTTTGCAAGCTTAATTGGATCTATTTGCTTCTTTCGATAAAGGGTGATTGAAATCATTGTCATTCTTGTATTATTGGTTAGATGACAAAATGTTGACTTTGTATGATAATCATAATATTTTAGCTCTGAGAAATGGCTCAGTAGACAAGAGTGCTTTCTGTGAAAGCAGAAAGACCTGAGTTCAAATCCACAAGACTCACAAGTAGCTCAGCATGGCTATGAGACTGACAGATCTTGAGAGCTCCTGGCCAGCCATCCCAGCTGTAAATTGCAAGCTTCTGGTTTACTGAGAGACCCTTTCTCAAACAATCTAGTGGACAATGATACAAGAAGATACCCAAGGTCCAACTCTGGCTTTCACACACAGGCATCCATACATGTATAAATCAAAGACAAAAAAAACCCAATACATTAATTAATTTAAAAAATTATATGTCCATCCCAGTTTAGACTGAAATGGAAAACTTCTTCCTGATATAAGGCATCTCTGTAGAGATATACACACTGCAGTGTTTTAAGAAATTAATGATAAATTTCTTTTTTAAAGGGACAGTGTTTTCTACTAATGAAGTGTGGGATTTTTAGAAATGTATAACGATCTCTTTATGTACTCATCTGGATTTAAGACATAGTTAAGTGCCTAGACATGCTTAGAGTTTGGCCAACAAACTTACATATGTACATATGTAAGTAATCATGATTATTTTAAAAGGAGCATAGTTCCCCTTTGTTCTAATCAGATTATCATATAAAGCATTTATTTTGATTCATATGTACATTTCTCTCATAAGTAACTTAATTATTAAGTTAATATTGATGATGTTGAGAAACTCAAATTTGAAATACATAAAGAATCCAAAAGCACTAAGTAGAAAATTGCAAAAAGCAAAGAAAACCCTGTATTCCTAAAATCACCCAGACTCCAGAGAGATTGAGGAACAAAATTCAGTTTTCAAGCCGAACTCTGTGGTGCTGGCCTATAATCACAGTTATCCAGAAGTCTGAGGCAGGAGGACTGCAAGTTCAAGTCTATCTGAAGTTAGAGCCAAAGTGGACAGTTTAGACCCTGTTTCAAAACAAAAATAAGATATATATAATTCAGTGGCAGAGAAGTTGCTGAGCATGCATGAGACCCTAGTTCAATCCTCTGAGACCATCAAAAATGGAACAAACACAAAAGAGTTTCCATCTATAAGAACTTTGAAATACCTCTACTGTATGCCACAATTCAGAAGGTAAAGTGTCTAACAGGAAATTTCTGGAAAATATCCTGGTGTCTCTTAAGCTGAGACAGACGCAACAGGATATCTATCTTATATGGAGAGATGGATGCTGGGCTGGGCAAGACAGCTCAGCAGTTACAAGCACTTGCTAGGGGCTGGGGAGATGGCTCAATGGTGAGGAGCACTGGCTGCTCTTCCAGAGAACCCCGGTTCAGTTCCCAGCACCCACATGGCAGCTCACAACTCTCTGTAACTCCAGTTCCAAGGGATCTGACACCTTCACACCCATACACATAAAAAAAAGGTTGTTTTTTGTTTTGTTTTGTCTTTTTAAAGAGCACTTGCTGTTCTTCCAGAGGATCCAGAAGCATCAGTGTTGAGAAGCTCATGACCTTATGTACTCTAGTTCCAGAGGATCCAACCATTTTTTCTGAGC